>NC_050096.1:135821588-136456300 GCF_902167145.1 Zea mays | reverse complement strand
AAGTGAAGGCGCAGCTGCAGAGCAACGACGGAACGAAGACAGTTCCCCTCGACCCGGCGACACCCAAGCAAACGGTCGTAATAAGAGAAGACCTGACTTTGCAAGACGAGGAGAAACTCATCTCCTGTCTCTCTAGAAACAAAGACATCTTCGCCTGGTCCGCCCTCGACCTGGTCGGAGTCAGCCGCACCGTCATCGAGCACAGTCTGGGCATCGACCCCTCGGTGCGCCCAAAAAAGCAGCGGTTGCGCAAAATGTCCGATGAAAAGACGGAAGCCGCCAAAGTTGAAGTGCACCACCTGCTGGAGGCCAATTTCATCGAGCCCGTCGCCTACCCTACGTGGCTCGCCAACGTAGTCATGGTACAAAAGAAAAGAGGCAAGTGGCGCATGTGCATCGGCTTCACCAGCCTCAATAAAGCCTGTCCCAAGGACAATTTCCCGCTACCACGGATCGACAAGATAGTCGATAATGCAGTTGGATGCGAAGTCATGTCACTTCTCGACTGCTTCACCGGCTACCACCAGATATACATGAAGGAGGAAGACAAGGCCAGCACCAGCTTCATCACCCCCTTCGGCACGTACTGCTTCATCAGGATGCTAGAGGGACTCAAGAATGCTGGATCAACCTTCTCTCGCCTCACCAAAATGGTGCTTGAGAGCCAAGTGGGCCGCAACATTTTCACGTACGTGGACGACATCGTCGTCGCAAGCAAAAATAAAGAAGATCACCTGGCTGACCTCGCAGAGACGTTCGCAAACATGCGGGACACACGACTTCGCCTCAACCCCGAGAAGTGCGTTTTCGGCGTTCGCCAGGGGAATATACTGGGCTACTTAGTGTCGCACCGTGGGATCGAGGTCAACCCGACAAAGATTCAGGCGATCATCAATATGACACCCCCGCAGTCAACCAGGGATGTCCAGCGTCTGACCGGCAGATTAGCCGACCTCAACAGATTCATCTCCAAATCCGCAGAGTAGAGTCTAGAGTCTACCCTTCCTCAAGACACTGCGTGGTGCGAAAGATTTCGTGTGGGGACTAGAACAGGCGGCAGCCTTCGCATCACTAAAGCAACACCTGTCAGACTTGGCCATTCTCACCAGTCCCGACCCTTCGCTGCCTCTGCTACTATACATCGCAGCCTCGCCATATGCAGTCAGCGCAGTGCTAATCCAAGAGCAAGACAGAGAGGGCACGACCCAGCAGTGTCCAATCTACTACGTCTCCAAAGTCCTCATGACCTCCAAATGCAACATGACTGAATTGGAAAAAAAATCTCTTACGCAGTCGTCATGGCATCGCGCAAGCTGCGCCACTACTTTGAGGCATTCAAGGTGCGGGTCACCTCGGACAGGGGACTCGGAGAACTGTTCAGAAACCCGGAGGCATCCGTCCAAATCGCCAAATGGGCAGCCAAACTCTCCGGGTACCACATCACATTCGAACCCAGGACATCAATCAACTCGCAGGTCCTGGCAGACTTCATTGTCGACTGGACAGGCCCGACAAGGCAGCAAGAAGAGCCTCCAGAAAAGGTGTGGACCATCCACTGCGATGGCGCATGGTGCCATGCGGAGGTAGGTGCAACTGTAATTATCACGTCACCCACAGGCGTCAAGCACAGATTCGCAGCACGCCTTAGCTTCGCTTTGGAGTCTGACAGATGCACCAACAACATAGCAGAATACGAAGCTGTCATCCTAGGCCTTTGCAAACTGAGAGCGCTCGACGTCACCACCTGCATAGTCAAGATAGATTCCAAAGTAGTTGTCGGCCATGTCGAAAAAGAATATTCAGCAAAAGACCCCGCACTCATGCAGTATCTTACGGCTGTTCGTAGTCTCGAGAGACAGTTCAAAGGCTTCACCCTACAGCATGTGGACCGCGCCAGGAACGAAGAGGCCGACGCGTTGGCTAAGGCAGCAGCCAGAGGCAAGACCTTGCCCTCCGATGTGTTCAATCACGTCGTCGGCACACCAGCCATCCGCAACCCAGAGGGCTTACAAGTAACCAACGACGTCGAAGGCCATCGAATCATCAACCTCATCATGACTGAAGATTGGCGAGCCCCAATAACCATGTTTCTGCAAGGATATTACCACCCAAGCGACGTCAATGAGGCCAAGCACCTCAAGCACCGAAGCCGGGACTTCGTACTAATCGGGGGCCAGCTATACAAGAGGGGATCAGTCAACCCATGCTAAATGTGTGACCGAAACCGAAGGCATTCAAATCCTTCGTGAAGTCCACAGCGGAATTTGCGGCTCCCACTCAGGGCCTAGGGCCCTCACTGCAAGGTGACCTGTCAAGGATTTTACTGGCCCGCGATAATCTGCACCGCCAATCGAGTAACGAGGTCTTGCGAAGCTTGCCAGAAGTTTTCTCCCCGCTCGAGCAACCCTTCGCAGCTCACCAAGCTGATCGCCCACACATGGCCACTTCAACGCTGGGGGATGGATATTGTCGGGCCACTACCTATGGCTCAAGGGAACTTCAAGTTCACCTTCGTCGCCGTCGAATACTTCACCAAGTGGATCGAGGCCAGGACAGTAACCACAATAACGTTGAAGACCGCCCAGAAGTTCTTCTGGCAAAACATTGTTTGTTGATTCGGAGTCCCGTCCGAGCTCACAGTTGACAACGGCAAACAGTTCGACAGCCAGGACTTCAGGGACTTCTGCCTCTCCATCGGCACCAAGCCTGCCTTCGCCTCGGTATACCACCCGCAATCCAACGACATCATCGAGCGTGCCAATGGCAAGATTTTCACTGCCATCAAAAAAAGAGTTCTCGACGACAAGAAGGGTAAATGGGCCGACCAACTACCTGAAGTGGTCTAGGCCCTAAACACGACCGAATGCCGGACAACCGGATTCACACCTTTTCGTCTACTATATGGATCAGAGGCCATGACGCCGCAGGAGATAAAGCATGGGTCGCCCCGAACAAGCACATCAGCGGTCCCCGACGTCGACGAACCAACGTCTAAAGACCTCATCGATGGAGACCGCGTCCTCGCCCTGCAGCCCTCAACAAATAGCAAGCTCAAACCAAGGCCTGGCACGACAACGTGGTCGTCCCAAGAGAGTTCAACGAAGGAAACCTCGTACTCGTCCGGACCACCCGGACAGAGTCACGGGGCAAGCTGGAGCCGAAATGGGAGGGTCCATTCATCCTCAAGACGAAGGCATCCCCTAGCGTGTACAGGCTATCAACGCCCTCCGGCGAAGACTTAGAGCACTCCTGGAACATTGATAATCTTCGCAAATTTTTTGTTTAACCCTCAGGGCCCACGCGCCCTTGTAATCCACCAAACAATACTGTTCTGGCCCGCACTCTTTTCCTCCCGGTGGTGAGGTTTTTAACGAGGCGGAGCCATGTAATATACCTACAAAAGCCCCCACAAAAAACAAAAACTCAGACACAACGTGTCGAAAAAGACTGCATCGATGATCTTCGGCATTCGACCACTCCGAAGTCACCGCGACAGAAAGCGCAGACTACCCTCGCGTGCGACACTCCGCGCAAAAGTCGCCTAAGGGTGCAGCCGGAATAGCACAACAAATGCGTTAATCGGAGTCTTTTATCAAAAAGACACTCCGCACAAAAGTCGCCTAAGGGTGCAGCCGGAATAGCACAACAAGTGCGTTAATCAAAGTTCTTTATCAAAAAGACACTCCGCGCAAAAGTCGCCTAAGGGTGCAGCCGGAATAGCACAACAAGTGCGTTAATCGAAGTCTTTTATCAAAAAGACACTGCGCGCAAAAGTCGCCTAAGGGTGCAGCCGGAATAGCACAACAAAGTGCGTTAATCGAAGTCTTTTATTAAAAAGACACACCGTGCAAAAGTCGTCTAAGGGTGCCGCCGGAACAGCACAAGTACGTCAATCTATACTCCGCACAAAAGTCGCCCACGGGTGCAGCCGGATCAGCACAGGCGTGCAAATACGACCAACATGCCACATTACAATACAAATTACAGTTACATACACACGGCGAGGGCATCATACATTACATTGGCTCAGCCTTCGGGATGATACTCATCTCCCTGTAATTGAACAACATTATCCTCAATTCCTCACCCTCAAAAAGATTTCGCAGATCCCCCTCACCTATGCTCGCCCCAATCGGCGAGGACAACAATTCTCGTTTACTAACCCGGTCTACTCGGAGACGGCCACGCTCCATCCCCATACGACGGCGCCTACCACTTCGCGAAAACTCACCCACACTGTGTTTCAACACCACCCTTCGCCGCCTATACTCAGTACTCGCACTAGGAAGATCCCCGGCACCCTCCACACGCGGCGAAGACTCCGCTGCGGCCACATCTAACGCAGAAAAATAATCCAAGCCTTTATCCGAGGACTCCTCCGTCCAGGAAAACGAACTCCCAGACTCACCATCAGACTCAAAACACGCAGATCCAGAGCCAAATAAATTATCATTGGCAGGCACTACAGTCGAGGCCGCCACAAAATCAGTATTGCCAGCAGCGGTTGCTTGCGCATGCCCAAACGTCAGAACCTGCGCAACAACCGAGGTTCAGTATCAAAAAAACAAAAGTTTACACCTAAAAGCCCTAGCCCCTATTCCGCCACCTGCGAAGGCCCGGCCGATGCCGCTGGGTCTTTGGTAGCCGGTTCGCTCACCACCTTCGATGCGTCCTCACCCGTCAGCGCAGTGGCTGGCGCGGGGTCCTCGCCAGCTCTAGTCGGCGCGGGAGTCGCCGAGGGGCCCTCGCCAGCATCGGATGGTGGCGCCGCTCCGCCCTCGATGCCTCGGGCAGTGTGCTATCCAGATCATTGAGGTACTCGACCTCTTCATCATGCGCCATCTAGAGCAATAGCACATTCATTCAATAACCACATAAATACACACACATACCCACACATATAATCACACAGATGCACCTTTACCTGATCCATCGCCCGGTCAGACCTCTCCCGGATAGTCTCTCGGCCGTGAGGGCCCCACATCCTATCGAGAAGTGCCCCAGCCAAACGCTTCAGAACCGGGTCCTTGACCTGGAAGATTCCGCGCTCGAAGCCTTCGTCCGATTGGTCAAAGACCTCAAAGTGCCCGCATCCCTCACGGGACAAGGCATTCACGGCCCCCTCATAGGTGATGAGGGAGGCGAAGGACATGAGGCCCGTCACAATTGTCGGGAGCACATCCAGCTCCTCCTGTAGCCACCCAAGGAAGCGGAAGCCCACATCCTGATCGGGCGCTTCGAACGGAGCGATCCGCGCACCCAGCTCCCGGTACGCGTCCACGAGATGCGAATGCGTCCACTCGACCTCCGCGCGTGTCGAAGCCTCCATTTTGTCCAGGCGGTCGCGCAGGCCGCCGAGCCTCGTCTCCATCTCCTCGGCGCGTTGGCGGGCCAGAATGCCCTCTGCCAGCGCAAGTTTGGCCTCGGCTTGTGCAGCCTGCGCCTCAGCACAGGCTCTGTTTGTGTCCCTCCTCTCCTCTGCCAACTGACGCCTAAGATCAGCCTTCTCGGCCTCCGCAGCCGCCAACCTCTCCAACAGCCTGCGGCTCTTGTTTTCCGCAGCTGACTTGTCCCGATCAGCATCCACATCCTGCGCTCGGAGGCGCGCGATCCTGCCCTCGAGTCGTTGCCTCTCGGCAGCGAACTCCGAAGTCAAGGCGCCCCACGCAACATGGTCAGCGAAGGCGGCCGCCTACCACGACAAAATCATCAGATTCGCAACCGCATCAAAACAACGAACCAACAAAGTCTAAGACGACTTACATGCTTCAGCTGCTGAGACACAAAGCCCGCCACGTCCCTAGCGGCGGCGGCCGATGAAATCTCGCCGCTGGCACAGAATTTGGACCATGGGTCCTGTGAAGTACCCTTCGCTCCACCCGCCACCGTAGGCGAAGTGGCCGCCACCGAACCCCGGACAACAGCCAGCTGTCCCGCATCCGACCCTACACCGTAACCTTGCCCATCATTGCTATCCAAAAAAACTCACCGACGAGGTAATCATCCACACGGATGTCCGTATCAAAGTCGGCACCACCCGTCGCCGCTTCGTCGGTGCCCACCGGCGATGCCAGCCTTCGCTCCATCAGGCTCAGCCGAGGGCGGCTTGCCCGCGCTAGAAGCGGTAGCCCTCGAACCCACCGAAGACTTGCTAGGCCCGAGGACGGCACGCTTCACGGCCGGTGGTGGCTTGCTGCTGCCAGGGGCGGTGGACTTCGCGCCTCCCCGCGCCCGCTTCACCTCGCGCATAGGGTCCCCGACCCTAGTGATTGCCCGGCGCTACCGCGCTGCATCTTGACGATCCTTGTCCATCACCGTCGATACAACAGCAGCAATATTCCATCCATAAGGAAAAATCTTCAACTCACGGGCCATACGAGACGTAAATATGTCCTCGCCGGCCGCATGGGGAATCGGAACGTTCCTTGGCCATCGACCCCCGGTAACCTTCAGCATTCGCGCCGAAGACTCCCGGAGCTCGGGCGAGGACATCCTTCCCCCGAGGGCCGTGCAAGTCCCCATCAACTCCATTGCAAAACGGTCAGAGACCCCCAACCCCCACTGCAGTACCTATTTTTCTCTTCTTAGTGGCTGGGGCAGCCTCCCGCGAAGGGCCTTCCTCAGCCAGGACCACTAGTTTTTTTCCCGCGGCGGTCAACAGCCGCAGCAGCGTCATCTCTAGGGTAACCACCGTATGGCAAACGGTTTAACTCGAAGACCCGATTCAAGCGAACATTGGACCCTCGGATATCCCAACTCCGCAGACTCTCCGTCCTCGGCGCATACCGCCCCACAATCCTCACAGCCCTATCCTCCACTTCACGAACGAACGCGGCTGGGTCTCGGCCGCGCAGATCCAAAGAGAAGGCCGGACTTCACACCAGCTGCTGGCCCAAAGTAAGCATCTGGCGAGGGCATACTTCGCCCAGCACCTAGCCATGCGCCAGGGGCCACACTCCATAACCAATGAACTCCTCAACCAAATCACGCCCGCTGCTCATGCGAGCAGCGCACCGGAGGGCCCCTTCGTCCTCATCATCCTCCGCCACCTCAAATTTGATGAAGCTGAGGTGCCCGATCTTTCGGCGAGTAGAGATAATTCCGATTTGGCGGAAGATGACCCTTGCGATCCGACTACGACGAGCAAGCCCGAGGCGCCAATGCAATCGCTGAACCAACTCCCTGTGGTTACCGACCTTGCTGATGCGAGATCGGCCTGATCACGAAGATCGTTTCCTGTGCGCAATCGAAGAACGAACAAGAATAAGATGCGAGCAATCTAATCTATTACTTGAGGGTGGAGTTCTGAATACACGAAGACAGCGCAGATTTGCGCGTGTTCGAGAGTAGCTAAGGCTAACGTAAAACAAAACTCAGGAAATAAAGGAGGCACAGCTCCTGAATAAATAGAGAGGGGGCGCAGCCCCTAGGGGCGGCCAACCCTAGGTCGTCCATTATGGGCCGCAATTGGGCTGGTCGTCTATTCTTCCGGGCCTTCGTTCTTTAACAACATGATGTAGTTCAATTCTCTTGCACGGGCCCGAGTCACTGGCCCAGGTGGAAGGGGTGGTGCCTGGGCTGGAGAAGGTGCTGCTGGTGTAGATGTGCTCGTGTTGGTGTTGATGTCCGCATCATCCTCCCCTTCTTGAACTGAAGTCGTCCTCGACGGCAACTCCTCATCTTCTCCCGCATACGGTTTCAAATCTGCAACATTAAAACTAGTGGAAACACCAAACTCCGCAGGTAGGTCGAGGGTATAAGCATTATCATTAATCTTGGTTAGTATCTTAAAAGGACCAGCAGCACGAGGCATCAATTTAGAACGGCGCAAAGTAGGAAAACGATCCTTTCTCAAATGCAACCAAACCATATCACCAGGTTCAAAAGTAACATGTTTTCTTCCTTTACTACCAGCAACCTGATTTTTTGTATTAGTAGCAGCAATGTTCTGTTTCGTTTGTTCATGTATGGTAATCATGTGTTCAACATGTGCAGAAGCATCTACATGTGGGGCGTTCGCAGCATTAAGTGAAATCAAATCAATAGGTGCCCTAGGAATGTAACCATAAACAATCTGGAAAGGGCACATCTTTGTAGAAGAATGCGTGGCATGATTGTAAGCAAATTCAACATGAGGCAAGCAATCCTCCCAATGTCTCAAATTCTTGTCTAAAACAGCCCTAAGCATGGTAGATAAAGTTCTATTTACTACCTCAGTTTGTCCATCAGTCTGAGGGTGACAAGTAGTGCTAAACAACAATTTAGTTCCCAATTTATTCCAAAGAGATCTCCAAAAATGGCTTAGAAACTTAGCATCGCGATCAGAGACTATTGTTTTTGGAATACCATGTAAACGAATAATTTCTCTAAAGAACAATTCAGCAACAATGCTAGCATCATCAGTTTTATGACAAGGTATAAAGTGAGCCATTTTAGAGAATCTATCAACAACCACAAAAATACTATCCCTCCCCTTCTTAGTTCTAGGCAAGCCTAAAACAAAGTCCATAGAGATATCAAGCCAAGGAGAAGAAGGGACTGGCAAAGGCATATACAAACCATGGTTGTTCAACCATGACTTAGCTTTCTGACAAGTAGTGCAGCGTGCAACAAGGCGCTCCACATCAGCGCGCATCCGAGGCCAAAAGAAGTGGGCAGCCAACACCTCATGTGTCTTGTAGACGCCAAAATGCCCCATGAGACCGCCTCCATGCGCTTCCTGTAACAACAAAAGACGAACCGAGCTAGCTGGAACACACAGCTTGTTAGCGCGAAACAGGAACCCATCCTGTATGTGAAATTTGCCCCATGGTTTCCCATTAATACAATGGCCGAAAGCATCTTTAAAATCAGCGTCGTCAACATATTGATCCTTCACAGTGTCCAAACCAAAGATTTTAAAATCTAACTGTGACAGCATGGTATAGCGACGAGACAAAGCATCAGCAATAACATTGTCCTTCCCGTTCTTGTGTTTAATAATGTAAGGAAAGGACTCAATAAATTCTACCCATTTAGCATGACGACGGTTCAGATTTGTTTGGGTACGAATATGTTTTAAAGCCTCATGATCAGAATGGATTATAAACTCACGATGCCAAAGATAGTGCTGCCATGTATGCAAAGTGCGCACTAAAGCGTAAAGCTCCTTATCATAAGTAGAATATTTCAGACTAGCACCGCTTAATTTTTCACTAAAATAAGCAACTGGTTTTCCTTCTTGTAACAAAACAGCACCTAGTCCAATACCGCTAGCATCGCATTCAAGCTCAAACACTTTATTAAAATCAGGCAATTGCAATAGGGGAGCTTGGGTTAACTTATCTTTCAAAGTGCTGAACGCTACCTCCTGCGAATCACTCCAAGTAAACGGCACATCTTTCTTTGTAAGCTCATGTAGAGGCGCTGCAATGGAGCTAAAATCACGAACAAATCTGCGGTAGAAACCGGCAAGTCCAAGAAAGCTCCGAATTTGTGTGACCGTCGTCGGTGTAGGCCACTCCCGAATGGCAGCAATCTTGCTGCTATCCACCTCAATGCCCTGCGGAGTAACCACATAACCAAGAAACGAGACACGTTGCGTGCAAAATGTGCACTTTTCCATGTTACCAAACAAGCGAGCAGCACGCAAAGCGTCAAAAACAGCACGCAAATGTTCTAAATGCTCCTCTATAGACTTGCTGTAAATAAGGATATCATCGAAATAAACAACAACAAACAAACCTATGAAGGCCCGTAGAACTTCGTTCATTAAACGCATAAAGGTGCTGGGAGCATTAGTCAATCCAAATGGCATAACCAACCATTCATATAAACCAAATTTCGTTTTAAAAGCCGTTTTCCATTCATCACCGAGTTTCATTCTAATCTGATGGTAACCGCTACGCAAATCAACCTTAGAGAAAATAACGGCACCACTAAGCTCATCTAGCATATCATCAAGGCGTGGAATAGGATATCGATAACGAACTGTGATGTTATTAATAGCACGACAATCTACGCACATACGCCATGACCCATCTTTCTTTGGAACGAGTAAAACAGGAACCGAGCAAGGGCTAAGAGACTCACGAATGTAACCCTTATCAAGCAGTGTCTGCACCTGGCGCTGGATCTCCTTCGTCTCATCTGGATTTGTACGGTATGGGGCGCGGTTCGGAAGAGAAGCGCCGGGGATGAGATCGATTTGATGCTCAATGCCACGGAGGGGAGGAAGACCCGGTGGTAAGTCCGTAGGATAAACATCAGCATACTCCTGCAAAAGGTTAACAACAGCAGGGGGTATATCCAAAGACGGTGCATCATCAAGCGGAACAAGCATTCGCGAGCATACAAGTGCATAACAGGGCATATGAGCTTCATGGAGATCATCAAAATCAGCACGTGTAGCAAGTAAAACAGGAGAGTGCAACTTGATTTCAGATTTAATAGGTGCGGCTGATGTCGATTTGACTTGTTGTGCAGTTTTAGCAGCCCTAGTAAGATCATCTTTCAAAATTTGGTCAGGGGTCATTGGATGTATAATTATTTTCTGGCCTTTAAACATGAAAGAATAATGATTTGAACGACCATGATGTAAACTATTAGTATCATATTGCCAAGGTCGACCTAATAACAAAGAGCATGCTTCCATAGGAATAACATCGCAATCAGCATAATCAGAATAAGAACCCAACGAAAAGGGGACACGTACCGAACGTGTTACCTTTATTTTACCACCATCATTAAGCCATTGAATGTGATACGGATGTGGATGTGTGCGAGTGGGCAAGGATAATTTCTCTACCAACGCTGTACTTGCCAAATTGTTGCAGCTGCCACTATCGATGATGATGCGAATCGACCGTTCGTGCACGACGCCCTTGGTATGGAATAGAGTGTGTCGCTGATTTTTTTCGGCCTGGGCAACCTGTGTGCTGAGAACACGCTGCACAACAAGACTCTCATACCTATCGGCGTCGATGGGATCAACGTGGACTTCCTCATTTTCTGCATGGTTAGTGGCAATCATAGCATGACTAGTTTCCTCAGAATCACTGGCTGAAGAGTACTCACCATTGTCACGTATAAGCAAGGTACGCTTGTTTGGGCAGTCCCGAATCATGTGCCCAAACCCTCTGCAACGATGGCACTGAATATCCCGTGTACGTCCTGTGGAAGAAGCGGCGCCTTTGGCAGGGGGCGCCACTGGCTTGGCCGGCCCTGTGCGCGATGTAGTGCTAGGCGTAGGAGGTGCAGGGCTGGAAGGAGTTGAGCTGTGTGTTGGACCCCGGCCTGCAAAAGAGTTAGTATATGTCTTTGATCGTCGTCCCTGCACTTCACGTTCAGCTTTGCAAGCATATTCAAACAATGTGGTTATATCAAAATAATCCTTATAATCAAGTATATCCTGAATTTCCCTGTTCAAACCACCACGAAAACGCGCCATAGCAGCGTCATCTGACTCAACCAAACCACAACGAAGCATACCCTTTTGCAACTCCTGGTAATATTCCTCAACAGATTGTGAACCTTGTTGAAAACGCTGCATTTTGTTAAGCAAATCACGAGCATAATAGGAAGGAACAAATCTGTGGCGCATGGCAGTTTTTAATTGGGTCCAAGTAATGACACTGTTAATGGGAAGTTTTTGTTTATACTCACGCCACCAAATTAAAGCAAAATCAGTAAATTCACTAATGGCAGCCTTCACTTGGCTATTAGCAGGAATATCATGGCATGAAAATTTCTGTTCTACCTCTAATTCCCAATCAAGATATGCAGCAGGATCATATTTACCATTAAAAGATGGAATTTTAAATTTAATCTTAGAAAATAAGTCATTAGGGGGATGACGAACCACACGACGTGCACGACCACGGCGATCTCCATCGTCCTGCTCAGTGTCACCGCCGTATTCCTGCTCCATCTTTGTGGTCAATGCATCAAGGCGTGCCAGGATGGTGTCGAGTGTGGTGCGAGTCGCCGTTTGAGCAAGGTCAAGTTGGTTGAAACGCTCGGTCGTCGAAGTGATCGTTGAATCAAGCCGTTCATGCATCGTCCTAATGTCAGCAGCAAGTCCATCAACTTGTCCCCTTACTTCCTGCAACTGGGCATCCACCATGTCGTGTGCTCCTGCCATAGTTAGCGCAAACACCAAAAGGAGAAAAACCAACGACAAAAACAGGGGTGTACTGCTCACAAGGCGCTCACACTAGTGCTGTTATCAAGTTCTTATCCGTTCTTACCAAGCCACAGTGGTGAACTGCAATCAACAGGTGGAACCGGTGAAAGATTGGATGAGCGATTGCGTGGAGAAACAGAAACCTGCTCGTCGTAGAAATATGTGGAGTTGTGGGTAGGCTGCACTCAAGTCAAGGATTAGCACGATCAAACAATAATGCAAAGTTGAATTATAGTGCAAAACACGAAACTATATTGCTGGCCACAGGTGCAAAGGATGGATGGATGGAAATAGCAGAATGGCAGTAACGTAAATATTGTACTAGTGATGCCAAAAAGGCACTAGTAGAAATCACAGGTGATTTTGTTTTTCTTTTTTGTATGATTTTTTTGATATTTTTCTCAGCACAAGAAGCAACAAGATAGGAGCTACACGAAGTTTCACCTAAAACAGATATCAGATGTGGTCTACAGAAAATCAGGAAGTTCTCTGAAAAGCGTGCGAGAACTTTGACGGATTTTTTTCTTTATTTTCCTGAATTTTTTTGACAATTTTGTCGAACCCCAAACAGACCGTAGGTGAGTTTGGCCGGCCTCAGAATGGTGTCAACTAGCTCCTGTAAAAATTTCAGATTTTTTGGACACCCGAGCGAAAAGTTATGCCCGATTTACGGAAGGTACCTCAAGTTATGTTCTAGTGATGCGACCGGGATGAAACAACTGTATCGTTTCTCCTTCGTTATCTTTTTTTTCTGTTTTTTTGACGTAACCGAAGGAGAAAAACAAGGAAGCGGCCGTTGACTCGGTTTGTTTTTTTTTTCTCTGTTTTTTTTTCGTAACCGAAGGAGAAAATCAAGGAAACGGCCGTTGACTCGGTTTGTTTTTTCTGTTTTTTTTTTTGACGTAACCGAAGGAGAAAATTAAGGAAACGATGTTGACTCGGTTTGTGGCGTGATCAAACGGGAGATGGTGGCGGCGCTAGGGTTTGAATGGTGGAAGAACACAATGCAACCAGCAACAAATGACGCGAAAGCACACAAATTCAACAATGCAGATTATTGAAAGAAAGTGCGAGGCTCAAAAGGGTGCTGGGATAAGATCTAACCTGAATTTTTATGTGGTTTTGTGGACTGTAGGAAAAAAAAACGCTCGATAAACTCACCGATCAACCTGGAAATCTGATACCAATTGATGAAGCTGAGGTGCTCGATCTTTCGGCGAGTAGAGATAATTCCGATTTGGCGGAAGATGACCCTTGCGATCCGACTACGACGAGCAAGCCCGAGGCGCCAATGCAATCGCTGAACCAACTCCCTGTGGTTACCGACCTTGCTGATGCGAGATCGGCCTGATCACGAAGATCGTTTCCTGTGCGCAATCGAAGAACGGACAAGAATAAGATGCGAGCAATCTAATCTATTACTCGAGGGTGGAGTTCTGAATACACGAAGACAGCGCAGATTTGCGCGTGTTCGAGAGTAGCTAAGGCTAACGTAAAACAAAACTCAGGAAATAAAGGAGGCGCAGCTCCTGAATAAATAGAGAGGGGGCGCAGCCCCTAGGGGCGGCCAACCCTAGGTCGTCCATTATGGGCCGCAATTGGGCTGGTCGTCTATTCTTCCGGGCCTTCGTTCTTTAACAACATGATGTAGTTCAATTCTCTTGCACGGGCCCGAGTCACTGGCCCAGGTGGAAGGGGTGGTGCCTGGGCTGGAGAAGGTGCTGCTGGTGTAGATGTGCTCGTGTTGGTGTTGATGTCCGCATCAAAATTGTGGGAATGCCACATAACAATGGGAGCACATCACGGCCGCGGGGAGCCCTAGCAGGTCTTCGACTTCTCTTCCCGAAACATAAAACCAATAATCCCACCAGTTGCCCCACTTACTGCGAGCACAGGGAACTAACTCCATGACTTTCACCGAAATCTTTTCGGTCCTCGGCGTGAAGGTGCACGATCCAAACTGTGCAATCTTGTTTCCAATCTTTCTCTTTTGCCAATGCAGACAGTAATTCTTGGCGAAGACCTCTACGGAAGGTTGACCGTCGTACGAAGTCACCGCCCAGACATACTTCGCCAGGTCCACCACGGCGTTAGGTGTCAACTGGTGGACCTGGACCTCAAACCTTTGCAGGACCTCCGCTACAAAACGATGCACAGGTAGGCGAAGGCCGGCAATGAAGAACGCCTCAAACACCACTAACTCGCCCTCAGGCTCGGGAATCTCTTCCGCCGCCGGGATGCGCCCAATATCGTCCCCAAAATACCCCAACTGCTGCATGTCCTGCACGCAAACCGAGGAAACCCTCAAAACGCTGAACTCCACCGTGTGGCCCGGCTGTAACTCCACCGCCGCCAAATCGCTCAAGGTATCTTCGGATGACGAATCGACCGGCGGCGCGTTTGCAGCAGATGAGGAAGAAGACGACATCGCTACGTACCGTCGGTGGCGGCGTGCGGTTTGCATGACGCGGGCCAGATCTCCGATGCAGAGGAACCAGGAGGGCAGGTGAGCGAGCGAGCGGTTTCAAAAGTTTAGGATTTTACAGCGCACGCAAAGGTGAGAGTTAGCCCGCGTCGCGCCGCCCTTTTTATACACACGGAGCGACGCTTCAGGAAACCCGCAGTCCAACAATGCCACGTCCATCAAAGGTCACATCAAAAAACCCCGCGGGACCACTTCGAGCGAGGGCAGCGTCTCCACCATCTAGCAACGTATTCGGCACCAGATGACTCAGTCGAACTGGTCCCTCGGAGGGCAAATGTTGGGGCAAAGGCGAAGACGCTACCCTTCGCGCGAACCCTTCGTCGCCTCGCTACACCAACGAAGGCAAGATGATCGGCACGAATGCCCTTCGTCCTCTCCACTGCAAGACGAAGGCCAGACTCCGACGAAGTCTGCTAATCCCGTGGGTTCATCTCGCTAGGAGGTCCACGTGGAATTCGGCCAACTGTAACGGGCCCCGCGTGGACAAGCGTGTTATGAGCCTAACCTGTAATAGCTTTTATGTAATGACGGTCTGTAACCTCCCTTTATGGGAATATTCTGGGGATAACCCGGGTACCCGAGGGCATAAACATCCTTGCCTTAGTACGTTGGCCGCTCGAGTACTTATAAATACCCCCGTACAGTGCCCTTGAGAGGCCAGATCAACAGAGCAATTGTCATCTCGCGATTAAACTTTGTCTGCACTCTCTTCACCTCCCCGTTGGATCAACTTGCCCAGGAGAGCAAGTTCCAACAACGAGTTCTAGTTTATTTTAGTGGCAAACCCTAGTCAGCTGCCTGTGTAGGCTTACATTCTATGTTTCGTTACTCCGCACTTTGATGTTATTGTTAAACACTATGTTTATGTAATAGACTCTGTGGATGTCTCAAACATCTTGATGTAACTAAGTACATTTCCACTATTTAATTCAAGCATTGTGTGATGATGTCCAATTATGTAATCGTTGTGTACGTGAGTTCTGATCCTGGCACGTACATGGTTCGTATTCGGTTTACCTTCCAAAACCGGGTGTGACAGTAACCCTAGAAATTGAGGAGGAACTTCTCATGGAGGACTGCCCATGAAGCGATTAAGTGTGAAGGTAGCCTGGTGTACCATGTCAAGGTGGGCCTTCAAGGGTTCTTATGAGTGACTTTGCCATTACGTTGTCGTCACCCCCTGATGAATCCACCACAACTTGATAGCTCATAATGAATTGCAAAGGGTCAGCGTTTTCGTTGTATTTTGGCCAGCCCCTGCTTTTGTAGTTGCATGGCTAAGGTGTTGCTTGTAATCTAGTTGATAGTGGACTTCTTTCATCAGTGAAGTTGAAGTCTTGGAAAGTGTTGTTTTGTGTAGTCTCTTTGATGTTAGCGATGTTGCGTGGTCCTGCTCTACTGTGCACAGTGTAGGCTTCCTCCTGCTGGGCTTGCAATTGGGAGATTTCTTGTTCTATAGCTAGAAGGTGCTCCTCTTGCTAGATCAAGTAGTTTATCCTCGTATGGACCTCACTACGATGCCTGTTGGCTGCAAGGGTGTCTCTCTGCTGCTGCAAGTTGCCACTGCATAATGCGAAGGCTCTTGAGCAGGAGTTGCTACTCAATTGTGATGGTGATGTCTAGGCTGGCCTGCATATCTTTGTCACACTCGGTTTTAGGGGCAAAACCGAATGCACAACATATGTGTGCCAGGATCCATTTTCCACACATATGTTGTTGTCACAAGTGTAATATATCAAAAGACAATGCAATAAAGGCGTAAAGAGAGTAGAGTAACTTTATTACATCATCTAGACATAAATGTCTTAAATAGTTTCATCATCAAAGTATAGAGGATATAACATGGGCGATCTTCCACAGGAAGATGACTGGTGCATCGTTAGACTTAGTACTCGTCAACATCTTTGGCAAAATCTTCTTCATCACCTTCTGATCAAAATAGTAGCAAGGGGTGAGCTCACTTATGGTCGGGGCTCAACAAGTGGGAGGAGTAATGCAAGTTTAACAAGGTAGGCTATGGTTAAGCGGTAAGCATTTTAGTTGGTCAATATTTTATTAACAACGTCTAACTTACTAATTGTAAGTGTATCTCAAAATATCTCAATTAATCATAAGCATATGATTATATCAAAAGAACTTAAGCAAACCATTTATAAATCATTAGATCACGATTTATTCTCCATCTTTAAGTTTAGTTATCATGTGATGGTCCAGGTTGCTCTTAACCGTGAGCACGGTTGACATATCAGTTTTACACTATGAAGAGGTGGTACAACTTTACCCACAAGCCATGTATCCCATCTAGCCTGGGTTGTACGGACCCGTAAACACTGCCGAGGTGAATGACTAGAGATCCATTATAAGGCTTTCACAAAATATCCTTAGTACAAAGCCACCCGCTAAGGTTTCCATGTCAGTATTGATGGCCCTCTAGACGAGGTAACTTAGCAAGACTACCACCCCATGTTAACATGAGCTGCTACCAAAACACTTCCGCTCCCTCTTGCCCATCTTTCAGGTAGGGTTGCTAAGCACTAAGTCTTTGAAGCTATTTATCAAAGCTAGAGCTATGATAGCACTCGTGGTTGCACTGTTATCCTGGGTGGTCACTCCATGTTCCATTTAATACGAAATGATCTTGTTTAACCATCGGGTTAACATCATAAAGCAAATTTCATTTCCGAAACAATAGTATCATTAAAGAGTGACATCATAATTACCAAGTTGAGTAGTAGCACAAATTGCTAAGCATAATATTTATCCCAGGGTAATCAAGGAATAGGGTTGTATTTCTAGGAAATCCTATTTAGGCAAATCCCATCAAATTTATGTAAATATCCAAAAAGTAAACATTATTGTATATATTATTTGGGTACAAATAGAAATGCAGAGTGAGAATCCACTTGCCTTGCTCAAACGTGTCCTGCGGATCGTCTTCGAACGTATTCGGTTATTCTACCACACAGTCAATTCCTAATATAGATTCACATATCACACATACAAAAGAAAACATTCACCAAATAAATAAACATACACTATTTACACGAAGAATATACACCAGTACATGAAATAACATAAACCATACAAACTATATTTATAATAGTGCTAATTTATATTCATCTTATTAATCCTACTATAACTCTACCTTAGATTGTTACTAGTGGAAGTTATATGGACATTTAACTATAAAAGTATTTTACACGATATAGCTTAGATGTAATGACTCAACCAATTCTACAGAAATAAATTAATTAATAATTAATTACTTCTATTATAAATAATGATTACCTTTTAGTTTTATCTTTTCTTTCTAAAAGAAAATGTCATTATAATAATCGAAAGTCAAAACATTTTAATAATTAAAACCACTAATTAGACTATAATATTTGAGTTACTATGAACCCTATACCACTTATTACTTCTGTGTTAATAAAGTTTCTATTATTTATTTAGTGAGTCTAAATGGACCTATGATTACTTCTAGATTAATTCTAAAATTCATCGTAAACAAAATTAATTATGAAACTACTTATCTAGTGTTTTTATCACCAACACGTGGTCTACCAAATTTTGTCATCCTTCTTTCTAATCCCAAATTCTAAAGTAATCGTAAACCAATATCATGTCTATTAACAATTCACTAATTCATCACATATATATCCAAAAACAATAGTTCACATACACATGCATTACAATTCACAACATTCCCATATCACAATAAAATAATTACAAAATTTATGAACTAATTCAAAACATAATTTTGAAAATTAATAAAATCTGGGTTATCTTCAACCTTGGATCAACGGCTTGGTCACGGCAAGGCACGGCCACGACGACGCGGCGGACGGGCGGACAGTCCGCTGGTCCGCTGGGTAGGGGCTCGGCACGGCGTGGCGCGGATGAGCGGCGCGGGCGCGGCCAGGGCATGGCGGGGCTCCGGCGAGAGGCGGGGGACTCGTATGGAGCACGTCGAGGCAGAAATCTTTGGCGAGGGGAAGGCTTGAGTGCTGGAAAAACGGCACGACGTCGTCAATGGCGAGCAGCGGACGCAGAGTAGGTGCAGTGCAACAGGGGATTCTAGCGACGGGGATGGGCTCTCGGCGGTGCGGCGATGCCAGTAAGCAGGGCGGCGTGGTGAGCTAGGAGAGAGAGAGCAGGTCATGGAGGAGCTCAGGCGCGGATTTTATAGCCGAAGGGAGGGAGAGAAGGGGACGCCGGAAAGCGAGCAGTCTGCAGCGGCAGTTTCTAGCGGCGCTAGTGGAGATAAATTGCCGATCTTAAAGTGGGAGATGAAGGGGAAGGGGAGTAGCTGCAGCAGCAGTGGTGGGGAGAGGAAGGGAGGCATCACGGCGGCGACGAGGTGATCACACAGCAAGACGTGAGGGGAGCTGTGTGAGCGAGCGACGGCGCTGCGCGAGCGTAGCAGAGAGCCTGACGTGCGTGATGGTACTGATGGAGAAGAAAGAAATAACTGTGGGGCCTACTGGTCATAGAGGGGGAGAGAGGAAACGTCATAGAGTAAGTGGGAGCCTGGTAGGCTACGAGCCAAAGGCCGAGCGACGGTTCAATGCCTTATTTTGTTTATTGTTTTTTTTCATTTTAAAATAGATGCGTGTGTTTTGTTTTGTTTTTTAGTTTTATATATATATATATATATATATATATATATATATATATATATATATATATATATATATATATATATATATATATATATCCCAAACTTTACACTAAAAACAAATTAAAATTACTAGAATAATTATTTTTAGCCAAAGAATTAATATTTTAAAATAAATTGGGCTTCACTAACAAAGAATAAATTAATTAAAATGAAACATTTGCACTTTATGAACAAACAAAAATCATGCTAAAAATGAATGTATCAAACGATTGATACATTTTATTTATTTAGAAATTGTTTAATTTGTTTATATCACCATTTCATTATTTCAATAATATAAACTAAGTTACCTTTAATTGATGGACTTAAGGTGTTATATTCTTCGTTGTTGTCTTCAACAGGCATCCCAAGGTGATGTTGGCTTCTTGTCACTGCCTCGAAACCAGGCGGGGCCGGTGGCAGGCTTTTGCGTAAGTCGGCTAGATTCTGGCTTGGTAAGACTAACTTTTTTGGGTTGGGTAGAGCATCATCTGAGCTGATGGTATGGACCTCGCGCGTTCTGCTCGGTGTTGATGGCTAACTATTTCTGCTTAGCGAGGGTCCCCACCTTGTGGCTCAGTGGTGGATTTTGGGTTGGCTGGTGGGTTGTCTCTAGTGATGACTACCTTGCCTTTTTTGGCAGTGAAGGCAGACTATAAGGAAAATGGACCCTGGCCATTTGGCTAAATGAGTTTTGGTGTTTGATGATTAACACAACCTGAACTAATTTGCTTGCTAGTGTTTGTGTTTGTAGATCATAGGATGCTAAAGTAACTTGGACCAAGACATTGAGAAAAGCAACACCTCAAAAGAAGACGTTATGAAGATCAAGTGAAGTCCAAGAGAAGAATCAAGTGTTGCCTACAGACTGTCTGTGCAAGGAGCACCAGACTGTCCGGTGCCACATGCCGGACTGTTCGGTGCACCAGGAACAGTAGCCCTAACGGCTAGTTCCAGGTGGCACCGTGGAGGAAAGACCACTGGACTATCCGGTGTGAAGTCCGGACTGTCCGGTGCAAAAAGCCTGCGCGCCAACGATCACCTGCACTGACAGACCCAATGGCTAGGCGCACCGGACAGGGGCACCGGACTATCCGGTGACCCCACCGGACTGTCCGGTGCACCACATAAAGCACCAGCTTTCCTCCAACGGCTAGTTTTGAGTTGGGGGCTATAAATACAACCCAATCGGCCATTTCCAAGGGTGGGAGCCCAAGAGACATACCAAGGCATATAGTAGACATTCTCAAGTGCTCTTACACCCAAGTGCTTAATAGAATTACTCGGTGATTAGCATAGGTGCTTTGCGAAGTGCTTAGGTTAATTAGACCGCTCTAGCGCTTGCTCTAGGTTAATCCTAGTTAGTTGAGTGAGTTTAGACAAACCACCAACCCCTCGGCTCTTGTGTGAGTCGTTGTAATTGTACCAAGTGGGGCGAGAGTTTTGCGAGACCGTGACAACCGCGTTTGTGTCACGGCCGCCACCGTGTACCGGAGGGAACGAGGCTCGCGTCGTTTTCAGCCGGAAGCTCAATAGTGGAGACGGCGAGGAGCG
Source organism: Zea mays (assembly GCF_902167145.1). Taxonomy (NCBI): domain Eukaryota; kingdom Viridiplantae; phylum Streptophyta; class Magnoliopsida; order Poales; family Poaceae; genus Zea; species Zea mays. The sequence goes on along the minus strand of NC_050096.1, from coordinate 136,435,438 downwards.
TCCGAGAGGAGCCGAAAGCGGAGCGCCACTTGCACGTGGAGAAGGCCCGTGGCTCTCTACGGAGTTACTCGACCGAGGTGCTTGGCCCTCGTGTGGGGTTTCCCTTTGCGTAGGGGCACCAACGAGGATTAGTCGGGACCTTGCGTGGTTCTGGATACCTCGGTAAAAATACCAGCGTCATCCACGAGAGTTTGCATCTCTACCTTGCTCTTTAAGTTTCCGCATTTATATTAAGCATTTAAGTTTTAATCTTGTATTCATACTTACATAGTGTAGATTGAAACTTAGCCATTGCGGTAGAGATAGGAACACTTAGACAAAACCTAGTTTGCACACTCTAGTTTGATTATTTGCATAGGTTTCGCTTTAGGGATTTATTTGTGGCCTAATTTAGTAAAAGTTTTGGAAGTCCTAATTCACCCCCACTCTTAGGCGTCACATGTTTCTTTCAATTGGTATCAGAGTCTGGTTTGGCTCATTTGAAACACTTTAGCTTCACCACTAAAAGAGTCGACACTTTTCAGAGGAAGGGATGGATACCCATAGGCCATCACACTTCGACGGCACTAACGTCCCATATTATAGTGCTAGAATGGCTTGTTACCTAGAGGTCGTTGATCTAGGTGTTTGGAGAGTCACTTGTGATGGGATGAAACCTCCCAAGAATCCCGAGAAACCCACCACGAGTGAGGAAAAAGAAATTCATTTAAATACTAGATCCAAAAACTGCTTGTATGAATCTCTTAGCATGGATATTTTTATCAAGTATTTACATTGAAAGCTGCTAATGAGATTTGGCTAAAATTGCATGAGCTCCATGACGACACATCAAATATCCATGAGCAAATACATTGCCTAGTCTTAAATGAGTATAATTCTTTTGCTATGAAAGAAAATGAGCATGTTAGAGATATGTATTCTCGTTTGAATCTAATCATCAATGAGCTCAATTCTATTGGCATTAATAAGCTAGGTGATGCGGACATTGTAAGGAAGATTATCTCCTTGCTACCACAACAAAGATACGGGATCATCATCACTATTCTTCACAACATGGAGGACTTGAGTACAATGACCCCGACCATTGTGATTGGGAAAGTCGCGACCTTTGAGATGTCGCGAAAAATGTGTTGAGGAGAGGAGCCAGCTTTCTCAAGGCCATATGATTTTGCATATGATGAAAGGAATGGTAAAAGGAAGTCTCCCACTCCAAGTTCCTGTCACACCCGGGTTTCGGGGCACCAAGACCCGGGCGCGAACATAATCACCAGGTGTGCTGGGACCAAGTCTCACACATATGATGAATCATGACACATGATTGAATGTCACATCTTTACTACATAACATGAGTTTTTTACAAAATAAATAAATAAATACATCATATGAAGACAACGATCCAACAACCCAAAGTTGACTGGGAGACGACGGCCTAGACCTCTCACGAACACATCATAACATCCTCCATGCGCCTCATCCTGAACCACATGTACTTCTCTTGTGGGGGGGTGTGAGACAGCAAGGGTGAGCTCACATATGTTCATCGCTCAACAAGTTGTGGGGAATAATGTGCATGAAATCGCCAAAGGTGAGAGCTCACGTGAAGTGTAAGGCTTACCAAAGAGGATGGGTGAAGTTGAGCATTGCTTTTAAAGTTAGTCTAAAAAATTAGCAATTACTAAGTATAAGTAAATACCAACCCGATTAAGTAGTAGAACAAAAGTAACAACAACACCTGTGATGCAATGCATATGACAAATTGAATTTAGTTCCACAAATTAATCATGTGAGTGTCCGAGCCGCTCATGACCGTGAGCACGGCTAGTATACCAGTTTTACACTCTGCAGAGGTTGCACATCTTTACACATAGGTCATGTTACCCATCTGCCAAGAGACAGCCAATCCTATACACCTCTACCGAGTAGGCGAGGCTGGGTAACACTACGAGGCCTTTACAAAGTTCCACTAGCTTCAGAAATCCCGCTATAGTTTCTAGGAAGCTCTAATGCAGGGATCCCTCGCCTGACTGCCATCGCAGCAAAATCAACCCAAGGACCTCCCTACACTGACCACTCCCCTACTGCCCTTGCCCCTTTCGGCTAAGGTAGTCATCCACTAGCTTTCCTAACTAATCAACCAAGGGCGTCCCATACTACACTTGTGGTAGCATTGTTTTTCCGGGTGGTTCTCCATGTTCCAATTAACATAATGATCTTAACATGAACAGTAATAATAACTGATAATAAAAGTATAATCATGAATATTGTGTATCTCTATACCCTTTTACTACCCAAATATTCAGTGGTGAACAAGGTATAAAGATAGTCAAACTAGGGTAACCTATTGGGTCCCATAAAAATTAACCAATGCAGATCATTATGATTAATCAGAACATGACTGGGTAAAAAGAAGTGATCAAGGGCACAACTTGTATGACACTTGAGATTCCAGGTACCAACTTGCTCTTCAGATTCTCGTGACCTCACTGCTAGTCGTAGCAATACAGACAAACATGGTATAGGCAAAATTATCATCACACCAAACATAAGAACAAATTGAATAATAATAACCTACACGTCGCTACGAGATCGTGGGAACAAGAATTACTAAATTCGGAGCTACGGTTACCGAGTTATGATTTTCCGAAGATCCACGTGGTTAAATATAGAATAGACTAAGTGCAACATTTTAACCATATTTCATGACAAAATAAAGTTACCAGATGATAATAAATATTATTGTGAGACTAATGCAACTAGAATGGATCAAAACAGAGTTACGGTTATTGAGTTATGAATTTCTAGAGTTATTGAGTACCTAGAACAGATTAATTCGAATAAACAATTTTAATTCAAGTTTCATGGCTAAACAGTGTTACTGGTTGGTAGACAATATTAATACAAAATTAATGTCACTGGAATGGACTCAAAAGGATTTAATATGAATTTATTGAATTTCTGGATTTATTTATGTACTAAAAATCAATTTCTCTAAGTAATTCTCTATTTTTATCACCCACGGGACTGGGCGCATTAATAACTAAAAGACCAAGGGCGCTCCCACAAAAGTTCCTAAGACTCATATTCACCCCGCGCAGGATGGCGGGTTTATTATTGAATAAGCCGAGGGCTTATCTGCAAAATGTACAAGCCAAAAGGGTATGAATGTGTATCGATCGTTGGATTAGATTCGGATGGCAAGGATCAAATCTATACCAGTATGCGTTTGTAGCCGCAGGATAAAGATCTGTTGGCTCGGACTCGTTCATGCCTTATCCAACACCTGTCGTCCGATCGAGATCAAATGGCAGAGTGCCATCTTCCTCCATCTGCTACCCAATCCGGAGCACTGAGGCGGCCGAACACTTGTGGCCCCCTGGCGGCTGGCCACTGGCACCCTGTCAACGCCATCGGCGCTCGTGGTTCGCCAGCCACAACGATCCTCCCGTTGAGCGCCACGCAGCCGTGCATCCACTTCGCGTGGAGGTGTGCCGGACTGGCGACGGCTCTCCACTTGGCGTTCGGAGTGGAGAGGTCGAGAGCCTCGGCCCAAAAAGGGGACCAGGGGACGCAGCCACCAGCGACGAACAGCGCCCCGGAGTGCGTGACGGTCGCGGCAAACTCCCGTGTAGAGGACAGGCGTGGCTGGTGGACCAGGATCTGCACGGACACAGAGGAGACTGCGGATATAGATCCGCCGACGAGGAAGAGCCGAGCGCCATTGGTGGCGGTCGACGCGGAGGACGAGACGAGGACGGGGGGCCAGGCTTTTATACATAGGAGGGGTGAGCTGACGACCGAGAACCTCGGGAGATCCCAACCGCCGAACGGACCTGGCGAGCTCCCAGGCGGCAAAAGTGGGATTTAATTTCTGTACGCCGAGAAGGGATAAGGAGAGGAAGAGGATAACACCGAAAGGTAGGGACCACCCTGAAGCCATCGCGTGTGCGCCCGGCCAAGTAGTGGTGAGGCTGACCCCCGCGGCCCCACATGTCAGCGAAGGAGTAAGCACGCGCGCGCTGGGCCGTGCGGGAGAAGGGATGGAGGTGAAGTTGAGGTTTTGGGCCTGGCCGTGGAATTCAGCCCAAGCGCAGTTAGGAGCTCTTTTATTATTTTCTGTTTTCTTTTCTACTTTAAATTCCACATTCAAAATTCATATTCAAATATGAGTTTCAAATTTTAATCTACATGCAACATCCAATATAGCGGTATGAATGCTAAGTATATATTTCTATAAACTAATATATTTATTTTAGTTATTTTGTTCCTTTGTTTAGTTAAAAGCTCAAAGTATGTGATGCGGATATATTATTTCTCTTTAGGAAATTATTACTAGTGTGTGATCAAATTCTAAGCTCAACTAATAATGAATATCAATTATTTCACTTATTTAGAGGGAAGTAATACATAACCTTTACTAGGATTCATTTTACTTAAAAATATTTTTAAAGAACGTTATAGTTTACAAAGGAAATAACGAATAGATGGAGAATCTTTCTTCTAGTTATTAATTTCAACTTAATCTTTTTGTTTCAAGATTTACATCTAGGTTTTGAACTACACCACTTTTTATGGCACTATTTGATTGCTATTTGACTACTTTGATTCCCTTAATTGAGTGTGCACAAGGAAAAGGAAATTAACTAATTCTCAAAACACCAACACCTAAGTGTACTTATTTGTTTATCCTATTATTTTTTCCTATACAGATTTTGGGCTTTACAGTTCCTCAAGTGAAGAAGAGTAAGAAAAAGAAAGTGATGATGAAGGAGATAATCAACCATCAACATCATCCTCCGAAGACGAAGAAACAATCCGACGTGTTGGAAAGGTAATGAGAATGATCCACAAGATTAATCTAATGGGTGTGCCCCTGCAGGTAGAAGATCTTCTCTTTAACATTGACAGGAAAAAGCAAAGAAAGAGAGGATGCTTTGCATGCGGGGAGAAGCGCCACTTCAGAGACAGCTGTCCAACTATGGTCGAACCAAAAAAGGAGAGGAGCAAAGGCAAGGCGCTATGAAGGTGAGGAAAAGCCCTCCGTAGATGAGCTTGCAGAAGCCGTTAAATGTTTTCAAGATGTATGCACTAAACAAAAGGCTCAACTTAAAACTTTGAAAAATAAGTTGATTAGCTCTCAAAATGACTATAAAGGTTTTCTAAAAAAAATTGAAGCTTTTGCAAATTTGAATTGTGAGCTATCAACTAAAATTGAACAATTAGAGTCTAGTGCTACATCCATAGCTACCGATGATGGCCTTATTAAAAAGAATAAAAAACTTAAGGCTAAATTAGCTAGCTCTCGAGAAGCTATTGAAAATTTGCTAGAGAAAATGGAAATTCTTAGCATACACAACAATGAGCTAACTACTAAGCTAGAAAACATTGGTAGCACCCCAGGGGCATCTTTAGTTGAAATTCCTGAAAATATTAAGAAAGATGCTTCTACTTCTTGATTTGATTCAATTGATAATTCTTACCCTTGCAACCAAGTTCTTGTTAAGAGTATTGTTGTAGAAACATGTTCGAATGAGGTTGCAAAGGAAAATGAGCAATTAAGGCAAGAAGTGGCTCGCCTTGGCAAGGCTTTGTACAACAAGAAAGGCAAAGCCAAACAAATCCAACCTCCACAGGATAACACCACTGCGGTAGTGAACAAGCATGTGGAGGGCAAAACTGTGATTTGTAGGTTATGCCACAACGAAGGCCATAAGTCTTTCCAATGCAGGGCGATGACCGGGGATAAGCAAAAGCAAAAGCTCAAGTAAAAGCCATCAAGCAAAATCTCCAACACCTACATCAACAAGGTGGACAAAAAGGCTGCTGCACCATATTTGATCAAGAAGAAAAAGAATGGGAAGGTGATAGCAATCAAGGCCAACAAAGGAAAGGGGGCCAAACGCATCTGGGTGCCAAAGGAAATAATTTCAACCATGAAAAGCACCAAGAAGGTTTGGATCCCGAAAGGGAACTGAGTAGTCCGAAGGAAAACGGGGAATTTGGAGACTTGGCAAATTTGGGATGCATATCATGGGATACATCATATTGGATCAAGTTTATTTCCAAGTGGGTTAGTGAATATTTTGGACCCAAATTTCCCCACCCATGACTAAGGTAACTAGATTTATTGTATTCCTTACTTTTAGATATGCGTATCTATTTTCATGTACCTAGTTTTACCTTCCATGCCTAGTATTTCATTTTGTACTTACTTTAGATTAACAATGCATGCATACTAGGTAAATCACATGGTAGGATTGCTCATTCTCCTTTCATATTCTTGAGCAAACCTAAATGGTTTAAAAATTGTTTAATTAAGCATGGCACATAGCTTATTTAACATCCCCAAGTAAATGACACTAATGCTTCAAAGGCTTATATCCTACAATTAGTATGATTTAACTTATATGTGTCAAAGCTCGGATTATAGATAACTTGTCCCTCTTGATATCAAATCAAAGTGCATGTCTCCTACAAGTATTCAAAATTTGTATGCACACTTTCAGAGGGAGTGATGAGGACATCAACACCAACACGAGTACATCTACACCAGCAGCACCTTCTCCAGCCCAGACACCATCTTCCCCAGTCCAAGCGCCACCCCTTCCACCTGGGCCAGTGACTCGGGCCCGTGCAAGAGAATTGAACTACATCATGCTGTTAAAGAACGAAGGCCCAGAAGATTAGAAGATGGCCCAACATGAAAGCCTGGATGGGGCGCCTAGGGAAGTCGTGAACAATAATCGCGGTACTGTAGCGCCGGCCCTACTGTTCACGCCTCTCCTCTATTTAGTCAGAGTCCTGTTTCATTTAGAACTCGAGTTTTGTTTTACATCTAGCTGTAGCTACCCCAGAACACGCACAAATACGTGTTGTCCTCTGATTCAGAACTCCACCTCGAGTGATATTAAGATTGCTCGCATCTTTTTCTTGTTCGTTCTTCGATTGCGCACAGGAAATGATCTTCGTGATCAGGCCGATCTCGCATCAGCAAGGTCGGTAACTATTGGGAGTTGGTTCAGCGATTGCATTGGCGCTTCGGGTTCGCTCGTCATAGTCGGATCGTGAGGGCCTACTTCCACCAAATCGGAATTATCTCCACTCACCGAAAGATCGGGCACTCCAGCTCTATCAAGTGGTATCAGATTTCCAGGTTGATCGGTGAGTTTATCGAGTGTTTTTTCTCCTACAGTCCACAAAACCACATAAAAATGTAGGTTAGACCTTATCCCAGCACCCTTTTGAGCCTCACACTTTCTTTCAATAATCTGCATTGTTGAATTTGTGTGCTTTCACGTCATTTATTGTTGGTTGCATTGTGTTATTCCACCATTCAAACCCTAGCGCGCCGCCACCATATTCCGTTTGATCACGCCACAAACCGAGTCAACGCCGCTTCCTTATTTTTCTCCTTCGGTTACGTAAAAAACAGAAAAAACAAACAAACCGAGTCAACGCTGCTTCCTTGTTTTTCTCCTTCGGTTACGTCAAAAAAAACAGAAACAAAAAAAAAAGAAAACGAAGGAGAAAGGATACAAAGCGGTTGTCTCATCTCGGTCGTTTTAAACATACCTTCCTTAAACCGGGCATAACTTTTCGCTCGGTTGTTCAAAAAATCTAAAATTTTTACAGGAGCTTGTTGACACCATTCTGAGGCCGGCCTGTTTGGTTTCGATAAAATTGCCAAAAAAATTCAGGAAAATAAAGAAAAAAATTTGTCAAAGTTCTCGCACGCTTTTCAGAGAACTTCCTGATTTTCTGTACACCACATCTGAACTCTGTTTTAGGTGAAACTTCGTGTAGCTCCTATTTTGTTGCTCCTTGTACTGAGAAAATATCAAAAAATCATACAAAAAAGAATAAACAAAATCACCTATGATTCCTACTAGTGCCTTTTTGGCCTCGCTAGTACAATATTTACGGTACTGCCATTCTGCTAGTTCCATTCGTCCTTTGCACTTGTGGCCAGCAATATAGTTTCGTGTTTTGCACTATAATTCAACTTTGCATTATTGTTTGATCATGCTAATCGTTGACTTGAGTGCAGCCTACCCAAAACTCCACATATTTCTACGACGAGGTTTCTGTTTCTCCAGGCAATCGCTCATCCAATCTTTTACCGGTTCCACCTGTTGGTTGCAGTTCACCACTGTGGCTTGGTAAGAACGGATAAGAACTTGATAACAACATTCCATTGAGCGAGTTATCACCACCATTTCCCTGTTGTCGTTGGTTTTTCTCCTTTTGGTGTTTTGGTGTTTGCGCTAACTATGGCAGGAGCACACAACACGGTGGATGCCCAGTTGCTGGAAGTAAGGGGACAAGTTGATGGACTTGCTGCTGACATTATGACGATGCATGAACGGCTTGATTCAACGGTCACTTCGACGACCGAGCATTTCAACCAGCTTGACCTTGCTCAAACGGCGACTCGCACCACACTCGACACTATCCTGGCACGCCTTGATGCGTTGACCACAAAGATGGAGCAGGACTACGGCGGTGACACTGAGCAGGACGATGGAGATCGTCGTGGTCGTGCACGCCGTGTGGTTCGTCATCCCCCTAATGACTTATTTTCTAAGATTAAATTTAAAATTCCACCTTTTAATGGCAAATATGATCCTGCTGCATATATTGATTGGGAGTTAGAGGTTGAACAAATTTTTTTGCCATGATATTGCTGCACATTCTCAGGTTAAAGCTGCTATTAGTGAATTTACTGATTTTGCTTTAATTTGGTGGCGTGAGTATAAAATAAAACATCCCACTGCCATTCCAACCACTTGGGATCAGTTGAAAGCTGCGATGCGACATCGATTTGTGCCTTCGTATTATGCTCGTGATTTGCTTAATAAAATGCAGCATTTTCAGCAAGGTTCTCAATCTGTTGAGGACTATTTCCAGGAGTTACAAAAAGGTATGATTCGTTGTGGGATATTGGAGGACAACGACGCTGCTATGGCACGTTTTCGTGGTGGTTTAAACCGCGAAATCTAGGATATACTTGATTATAAGGAATATTATGATATGACTACTTTATTTGAATATGCTTGCAAAGCTGAACGTGAAGTGCAGCGACGCCGCTCGAAGCCATATTCTAACCCTTTTGCAGGATGAAGCTCGGCATCCACCTCAGCACCAGTTCCCCCTGTGCCATCCACGTCCACCACTACTCCACGCGACAAGACGACCAAACCAGCCAGCACTGCCCCACCCACAGGTCGTACACAGGATATTCAGTGTCATCGCTGTAGAGGATTTGGCCATGTGATTCGGGACTGCCCAAACAAGCGCACTTTGCTCATTCGTGACGATGGTGAGTACACTTCTGCTAGTGATTCTGAAGAAATTGAACATGCACTACTTGCCACTGACCATGCAGCTCAGGCGGAGGTACATGTCAACCTGGGCGACGCTGATAGGTATGAAAGTCTTGTTGTGCAGCGTGTTCTTAGTACACATGTCGCTTTGCCCGAGAAGAATCAGTGACACACTCTGTTCCATACAAAGGGTGTTGTGCAGGAGCGGTCAATTCGCATCATTATCGACAGCGGCAGTTGCAACAATTTGGCGAGTACCATGCTGGTCGAAAAGTTGTCGTTACCCACTCGTAAGCATCCAAACCCATATCACATTCAATGGCTTAATGATGGTGGTAAAATAAAAATCACACGTTTCGTGTGTGTTCCTTTCTCCATGGGTGCTTATTCTGATTTTGTTGATTGTGATGTTATTCCCATGGAAGCATGCTCTTTGTTACTTGGTCGACCTTGGCAATATGATACTGATAGCTTGCATAATGGTAGTTCGAATCATTATTCTTTCATTTTTAAGGGTTAGAAAATAATTATACATCCAATGACACCTGAACAGATTGTTAAAGATGATCTTGCCCGAGCTGCTATAACTGCTAAACAAGTTGATCCATCGCCCTCTGTTCCTTCTGAAATCAAGTTGAAGGCTCCTGTTTTACTTGCTACACGTGCTGATTTTGATGATCTACACGGTGCTCATTTGCCATGCTATGCACTTGTATGCTCTAGTGTCCTCATTTCACTTGATGATGCACCATCTTTGGCTATTCCCCCTGTGGTTGCTAACCTTTTGCAGGAGTACGCTGATGTCTTTCCCAAAGACTTACCACTGGGTCTCCCATCGCTTCGTGGCATTGAGCATCAGATCGACCTCATCCACAGCGTACAGCTTCCGAACCGCGCACCGTACCGTACAAATCCGGATGAGACGAAGGAGATTCAGTGCCAGGTACAGGCGTTGCTTGACAAGGGATACATTTGTGAGTCTCTTAGCCCTTGCTCTGTTCCTGTGTTACTTGTTCCCAAGAAAGATGGGTCATGGCGTATGTGTGTAGACTGTCGTGCTATTAATAACATCACTATTCGTTATTGATATCCTATACCACGCCTTGATGATATGCTAGATGAGCTTAGTGGTGCCATTATTTTCACTAAGATTGATTTGCGTAGTGGTTACCACTAGATTAGAATGAAACTGGGTGATGAATGGAAAACGACTTTTAAAACAAAATTTGGTTTATATGAATGGTTGGTTATGCCGTTTGGATTGACTAATGCTCCCAGCACTTTTATGCGAGTGATGAATGAAGTTCTGAGGCCCTTCATAGGATTGTTTGTGGTTGTTTATTTTGATGATATCCTTATTTACAGCAAATCTAAGAAAGAGCATTTGGAACATTTAAGTGATGTTTTTGATGCATTGCGTGCTGCCCAGTTATTTGCTAACATGGAAAATGCATCTTTTGCACACGACGTGTCTCGTTTCTTGGTTATGTTGTTACTCCACAGGGCATTGAGGTGGATAGCAGCAAGATTGCTGCCATTCGGGAGTGGCCTACACCGACGACGGTCACACAAATTCGGAGCTTTCTTGGACCTGCCGGTTTCTACCGCAAATTTGTTCGTGATTTTAGCTCCATTGCAGCGCCTCTACATGAGCTTACAAACAAAGATGTGCCGTTTGCTTGGAGTGATTCGCAGGAGGTAGCATTCAGCACTTTGAAAGATAAGTTAACCCAAGCTCCCCTATTGCAATTGCCTGATTTTAATAAAGTGTTTGAGCTTGAATGCGATGCTAGCGGTATTGGGCTAGGTGCTGTTTTGTTACAAGAAGGAAAACCAGTTGCTTATTTTAGTGAAAAATTAAGCGGTGCTAGTCTGAAATATTCTACTTATGATAAGGAGCTTTACGCTTTAGTGCGCACTTTGCATACATGGCAGCACTATCTTTGGCATCCTGAGTTCATAATTCATTCTGGTCATGAGGCTTTAAAACATATTCGTACCCAAACAAATCTGAACCGTCGTCATGCTAAATGGGTAGAATTCATTGAGTCTTTTTGTTGGGGACTTGTTCTCAAATGCTATGAGTTAAGAACAAGGCAACACAGAGAATGTTAAACGATAAAGTCCTTCGTCCTTTGAGGCATTATTTCCCTTAGGATATAACGATCTCCGGACGAAGGTCATGAAGGACGAACCTTCATCATCACAGTATACATTAATGAAAGACGAAGCATATGAAACATAAAAGATAGCACGAATAATCATATAACATTATTCATTTAACTTTATTATATCATCATAGAGAAATAGAGACAATATCGAATTATAAATGTACCTTCGGCTTGGAAGGAGATGAAAATACAAGTGTGACGCAAAAGCAAATGCCAAGTCAACGTGAACAGTACGGGGGTACTGTTCACCTATTTATAGGCACGGGGTACAACTCATACAAAATTACATACATGCCCTTTACATTTGGTGATAATTCTATAGCACTCTATCGAGGTCTAAATGGCCTTTTCATCTTTAAGTCGGTTCCCTTTTCTGCGAACATGCCGAAGCTTTCCTGCTTCACAGCTTCGGCGCTGTGTCAACCTTTGTAGCTTTTCCCTTTCTGATACGAGTCCGAAGATACCTGCTCACACATTTTAAGTCGCTTCTCCCTTGAAGACCTTCGGCGACGAAGCATAGACCCAACAGTAGCCCCTTTCGCGGTGCTAGATCGTTTTTCGTAACGAGCTTGATCCGTGAAAAAAGTCTCTTAAGCTTCGGGGAGCCGAAGGTCCAAAAAACACCTTCCCTGAGCTCGTTGCCGAGAAACGATTTAATTTCCCAGCACGCAGCGGTCCCACCTTGCAGAGTTTACTGTTTGTCCCTGCGGTCCACCGCGCAGCGAGCGCAAGCGGGTGTGCGCCTGGTGTAAAAACTCTGGCGCTTCGCCTTCTTACCTGCAGCACTATATAAACAGACGAGTAGGTGTGAAGTTACCACAGCATTCATTGCTATTTGCACTGTTTTCCTGCCAAAATTTTTAACCATCGCCGAAGCTTGTCCGTTAGAAACGAACGAAGCTCCAGTTTGAAACCTGCTTCGGAGGAAGAAAATTTTAAAGTTTCACAAGTTCATAATTGAATGGCCAGAGTCCGCTCTACCGCCAGGGTTGAGCGCGAGGGGGAGGAAACTGAAGCTTCGGAGACTCTTCCCATCTCCGAAGCCATGCAACGATCGGGTCTAGTGATTTCAGAAAAGATCCCTCATGATGATGCAAAACAAGCAGAACAAGCAATCGCTGAAGCAGAGGAAGAAGATATTGAGGAAACTGATTCCGAAGATGATTACCGCATTGCCATGCCTAGCAAGCCGAGCCACCTGGACTTCGGGAAATCTACTGTTTCGAAGGCTGATTTGTCCAAGATGGTAAAAGCGGGCTTTTTTACTGAAAATCAGAAGAAGTTGTTGCGCTTCGGTGGAGAAGAGACTACCCCGAAGCCAGAGAAGGATGAGATTGTTATTTTTAAAAGTTTTCTAAAGGCTGGATTAAGGTTCCCCCTACACGGGATTATTGGAGAGGTACTGAAGAGGTTCGGTATCTATTTTCATCAGCTGACCCCTAACGCTATCGTTAGGCTTATTGTTTATATCTAGGCACTCCGAAGCCAAGCAGTGGAACCATTTGCAGACAGCTTCTGCCGGGTTCACGAGCTACATTATCAAACAAAGGCTAGAAAAGATGGATTACACGATAATTTTGGTTGCTATAACTTTGCCTATCGGAAAACTACAAAGTTCCCTGTAATTAGCTACCGAAGCAAGTGGGCAGCAGGCTGGAAATCAGAGTGGTTCTATGTCAAGATTGATGACGACAAGGAAAAGCTTGTACAAAGCCCGCTGGAATTAATCTTCGGAGAAACCCGACCTCGCTGCAATATGACACCCGAAGGTCCAACACAACAAGCAATGAGTGAATTTAGAATTATTGCAGAGCATATCAGCACAAGGGACCTGGTTCAAGAGTTTTTAGCATTCAAAGTTTTTCCCAGTTTGAGAGAATGGGAAATGCCGAAGCTACAGGGGGAAAAGAAAGAAGGTGAACTCGTACGTTTACCTTACTATTTCAAGTTTAAAAAGTACTTTAAAGCACCCTGCCAAGAGTGGCTAGATACAATTGAAGCGATGTGTAATGAAATACTTGGCAATTATTCCAAAAAAGAAGATCAATTGATGACCGCAGCCTTCGGCACCCGTCCGAAATGAAGGCTAAATCGAGTGTTGGACGCGTTGGGTTTCGAATACCCAGACTACGAAAATCTGAACAAAGGTGCCGGAGGCCAAAAAAGGAAAAGGGTAAATGAAGCCTTAGATGAAGGTGAAAAAGAGCCAGTAACGAAGAAAATTCCGAAGAAAAGGAAAGCTTCTTCTCCGAAGCAACAAATATCCGAAGCAGAAGAAACTCCCGCATCACCTTCTGCTGCTGTTGTTGAGGAAATTCTGAAGGTAATGACTGAATCCTTACCTGCGAAGCTAAGTCCACTGGGTCCTCAACTGACAAAGTTTTTTCAGAAGGACAAGGAGCCCGAGAAATCGAAGAAAACAATCAAGGCAAGGAAACAAAGAATCATTACCGTGACAGAGGTAATTGACAAAACGCCGCCAAGAGCTTCGGCCCAAAAAACACGAGCAGCTTTAGAGGGGGCAGATATTGAAATTGCACCTTCGGAGGCCGCAGCCGCCGAAGTTACCTCAGCTGAAGATTTGAATTTAGAGAGCACAATTGAACATATTGACCAAATGCTGCTAGACATGGCTGCAGAAGAAGCTGCCACTGCTGCCGAAGAGACTGTGACCGCAGCGTCAAAGAAAGGAAAAGAAATTGCTGATGAAGCTTCAGAAAACGAAGCCTTCGCGTTCCAAAACTTAGTTGGAGAACATCTAACAAAAGCTGAAATAGAAGAGCTTAAAGAGTATGCCCAATCCTGTGGATACAAACCTGGGGCACTCCTCTTCGGAGGCGTTGATGACGAGAAACTAGAGTGTATTCGGGACCAAACAGGGGCCAAAGTTATCAGTACTCTGTCCAAGAGTATTGGATTCCCGAAGCTAGAAACAGACATCAGCCGCTACCGACGACAACATGTCGTTGGTAGTTTATTTTACTCCAACTTCAAGGTGAATGACTTGTCCTTTAACCTTTATTGCTTCTAATAAAAACATGTCTGACGAAGGTTGTGTTTGTGTAGAGTATGTTATTGAGCAAAGCCTTGCAAATGCAGCAAGATCTTGAAGATAAAAAGCATGAAATTATAATCGGAAATTTGGAAAACAAAATAAAGGAGCAATCAGATGCTTTTGAGAAAAAGAACTTTGAGCTTCAGGCAGCCGAAGGCTTACTGGCGGAAGCTGAAGCAAAAATATCAGAACTAAACTCGAAGCTTCTCCGCCAGTGTGAGCAGTTCGAACGAGAAAAGCAAGATCTCAATGCAAAACTTGAAGCCGAAGCTCAGCAAAATTCGGATTTGAGAAAACTACTGACAAATCTTCAAGAAAAATGCCTGGAATTTAGCAACAAGTGCATTCAACGACTAAGAAAGATTTTTTACTCGGTTGGAGCTAGCAGCGAAAAATTTACCCCCTCAGCTGAAGATCTACCAAAAACCTTCGAACACATTGAGGGGGAGATTGACGAGCTCGACGAAGTCATAGCTGGGCATGGTGACTTCTGTGCCTGGGTGGCTTCTCGAGGGACTGCTGCAGCCTTCATGAAGGCTGGCTGTGATCATGGGAAAATTGTCAATAGGCCAAATTTTACTTTGTCACCATCAATCCTGGATGACATCCCTGATCTCGCCCGAAGCATCTCGAATCGATTTGTAAAAATGATATGGACAAAAGGTGGTCGAGAGAAAGCTGGAGACGAAGCTCGTAGTCACCTTGATCCAGTAAGAAATCATACCTTGTGCTTACCTTTTCCAATAAACTTGATTCTGACTTCCAACGACCTTATTCATGTAGGATGACGAAGCCGAAGCTGATGATCAAAAATAGCGCCGAAGCCGAAGCTCCTTGGAGATTTAGATAGTAGACTGCAGACAGTACTTGAAAAACTTTTGAGATAACTTTTGTAAATGTAAACAAAAACTTGTTTTTAATGTATGCTGTTCATACCTTGTAATATATCCTTAACCTTTCACTGATGCATGAGAAATGCTTTGATGTGGACGAAATTTCCTTTTTTGAGCCGAAGGCGAAAAAAAACACCTTCCCTTCTTTTCGTACGCAACGAAGCATAGAAAACAACATTTTCCTTTTTTCCGAAGCTCTCCTTCATAGAAAACAACATTTTCCTTTTCTCCGAAGCTCTCCTTCATAGAAAACAACATTTTCCTTTTCTCCGAAGCTCTTCTTCATAGAAATTTTTCCCCTTCTTTTTTCTCTTCTTGCCGAAGCAACCATTTTATGCGATGAAGATGATTATCCTACATATGCCTAGATGAATGTTTATGAATGCAAATGCTATGATGTAATGTGATGTGCAAATGAATGGCCAAACACGTATCCGAAGCCATATTCATTTTCTTAAAAACAATCACACCTCAGCTCTGCATTCCCTTAGGAACGACTTTGGAGCTTCTTCGCCTTTACTTTTGGCGGAATCAGCGTTGACTTTTCGCTGTAAGCTCTGCATTCCCTTAGGAACGTCTTTGGAGCTTCTTCGCCTTTACTTTTGGCGGAATCAGCGTTGACTTTTCGCTGTAAGCTCTGCATTCCCTTAGGAACGTCTTTGGAGCTTCTCTTTTTTTTTTCTTTTTGGCACTCGATGGTGCATTCTCAGCTTTTACATTTACATTCTTTGGGGGATTTTGCTCTTATAGAACTAAAAAAGAAAATTACACGTGATGGCCCCATTAAAAACCTTTCTCCCCCTTCGGAAAGGAAAAGGGTGCCATGAAAGAAGAACTAGAAAATAAAAAATTTGAAAAATTACATCGAATTATACATAATATCGCCGAAGCTCATCCGCATTCCAAGATCTAGGAATGTCATTGCCGTCCATATCTTTCAATCTGTATGAACCGGGTCTTGACGAAGATGCTACTAAGAAAGGCCCGTCCCATTTCAACTGCAATTTGCCCACTGTTTCCGAGTTGGCCACCCTCCGAAGCACCAAGTGCCCTGGCCCAATATTTTTTAGCCGAACCTTTCTATCCCGCCATTTAACTGTTTCAGCTTGATATTTATTGATATTCTCCACGGCTTGCAGTCTGATCCCTTCTAAAGCATCTTTTTCTATAGAATAAGCAGCTTCGGAATCTGATTCTGCCGAAGCTACTATCCTTATTGATCCGGTTTTAGCTTCCTCTGGAGTTATTGCTTCGTCACCGAATAACAACTTGAATGGAGTGAAGCCTGTAGACCTTGATGTTGTCGTGTTGTGGCTCCACACCACTTTGATTAACTGATCTGGCCATTTTCCTCTGGGTTGATTGAAGATTAACTTCATTATTCCTGTCATTATAATGCCGTTGGCTCTTTCAACGAGTCCATTTGACTCCGGGTGCCTAACTGATGCAAAATGGATCTTCGTACCAATTTGGTCACAGAAATCCCTGAAAACTTCGGAGTCAAACTGTGTTCCATTGTCCACAGTGATAGCCTTTGGCACCCCGAAACGACAAACAATATTTTGCCAGAAAAACTTTTGGACGGTAGCCGAAGTTATTGTGGCTAAAGGCTTCGCCTCAATCCATTTAGAAAAATATTCCACAGCTACTACAACATACCTCAGGTTCCCTTGGGCCGGTGGTAACGGACCTAACAAGTCAAGGCCCCACCTTTGTAATGGCCAAGTGGGTTGTATGAGCTGTGTTAAAGACGAAGGTTGTTTTTGATCTCTTGCACATTTCTGACATCCTTCGCACTTTTGAACCAATTCTGCTGCATCCGAAGCTGCCTTCGGCCAGTAAAACCCTTGACGGAAAACTTTTCCAAGTAACGGCCTAGATCCGATGTGAGATCCACACAGGCCTGCATGTATTTCTTTCATTAACTCTATACCTTCGGTTCTGGATAAACATTTGAGCAGCGGAGCACAAACTCCATGTTTGTACAACTCCCCTTCTATCATGACATATGGACGAGCTCTTGCCTCTATCCTCTTGTTATAAGCTTCGTCATCTGAAAGAAATTTACCCTGAAGGTAAGAGATGATCTCGGTTCTCCAATCTTCGCTAAAAACAGGAGATATATTAAGAACTGCTCTTTCAAGAAGTTCCACCGAAGGTGCTTTTATTGTTTCGAAGAACACATCCGAAGGTAAAGGCAGCCCCTGTGCTGCTGACTTAGCTAGCAGATCAGCATGCTCATTTTGTCCTCGAGGGATATTCTTGACAGAAAACCCTTCGAAGGAAGCTTCGACTCTTCGAACCATATCCAGATATTTTTCAAGCTTCGGATCCTTAGCCTTACAACTTTTGTCAATATGACCCGAAACAACCTGGGAATCAGTTTTAAGTATGGCCCTTCTGATTCCCATTGCTTTTAACTTCCGAAGACCTAGAACCAATGCTTCGTACTCAGCAATGTTATTTGTGCAATTAAAATCAAGCTTTGCCGCATAACAAATTTTGACTTTGGAAGGTGAAACCAACACAGCAGCCGCTCCTGCTCCGAAGGTTCCCCAAGATCCATCACAAAACACTGTCCAGGCTTCGTTGTCTTTATTCGTTTCCTCCTCCTGAGTCCCTGGCGTCCAATCAGCAATAAAGTCTGCCAGCGCCTGTGACTGAATTGAAGATCTATGAACATATTCAATACAAAATTCATTGAGCTCTGCAGCCCATTTTCCAATCCTTCCAGTAGCTTCTCGATTCCTCATAATATCCTTCAGAGGTTGTGATGAAGGAACAATTATGTTGTAAGCTTGGAAATAGTGCCGAAGCTTCCTGGAGGCCATCAAGACAGCATACAATACCTTCTCCAGCTCTGTGTAATTTTTCTTTGACAAACTAAGAACCTCAGATACAAAATATATTGGGGCCTGCCTCTTGACTTGACCATCAAGCTTCTCCTGGACAAGCGCTGCACTTACCGCTGAGTGCGAAGCTGCCACATATAATAACAAAGGAGCCCCTGGCATTGGTGGAGTCAATGTTGTTAGATCTATTAAATACTGTTTTAGCTCTTCAAAGGCCTTCTGTTGGATTGGTCCCCATTGAAAGACTTCGGCTGACTTCAGTACTTCGAAGAATGGTAAGTTTCTCTCTGCTGATCTGGATATGAATCTATTGAGAGATGCCAATCTTCCTGTCAATCTTTGAGCCCCCTTCTTTGTAGTTGGTGGCTCCATCCGAAGTATAGCTTCAATTTTACTTGGATTAGCTTCAATCCCCTTTGTTGAAACCAAGCATCCAAGAAATTTCCCCTTCTTCACTCCGAAGACGCATTTTTCTGGATTTAACTTTAAGCCAGCTTGCCTGAAACTGGCGAAGGTCTCCTGCAAATCAGCAATATGATTCTCCTGCTTCGTGCTTTTGACAATGATGTCATCAACATAAGTTAGCACGTTTCTGCCTATTTGAGATTGGAGAACCTTCGCAGTCATTCGGCTGAAACTTCCTCCAGCGTTTTTGAGCCCCTCAGGCATCCGAAGATAGCAATATGTGCCACTTGGAGTTATGAAGCTAGTCTTCGGCTCATCTTCCTGCTTCATCCAAATTTGGTGATAGCCTGAATAACAGTCTAACAGACTCATGAGCTCTGAAGAAGCTGCTGCATCAACTAAAGAATCTATCCTTGGTAGTGGGAATTCATCCTTCGGGCAAGCTTTGTTAAGATCTGTAAAATCGATGCACATTCGCCACTTGCCATTGGCCTTTTTTACCATAACAGTGTTAGCCAGCCATTCTGGGTACTTCACTTCTCTGATAACTCCTGCACTGAGGAGTCTTTTGACTTCGTTGCGAGCACCTTCGGCCTTATCATCTGACATCTTCCGAAGCCTTTGCTTTCTGGGTCTGAAGGATGGATCGACATTGAGTGAGTGCTCGATAACATCTCTATTAACTCCGCAGAGATCATTGGCTGACCATGCAAAAACATCCTTGTTATTGAACAAAAACCTTATCAAGGTTTTCTCCTGCTCTTCGGATAACTGAGAGCCTAACAGCACCTTCTGCTCTGCTATGTCCTCACATAAAAGCATAGGCTTCGGCTGGTCTGCTGAAGCTGCTTTCTCCCTTCTGAATTTGTACTGTTCACAAGCTTCAGCTCCATCGATGTTATGAATTGCTTTTGAGTCAGTCCAATTACCTTCGGCCCTTCTTGCAGCTTCCTGACTTCCATGGATAGTGATGGGTCCCTGATCCGAAGGTATCTTCATGCAAAGATAGGCAGGATGAAGGATTGCTTCGAAGGCATTGAGAGTACCACGACCAATAATTGCATTGTAAGGGTATTCCATGTCGACAATGTCAAACACAACTTGCTCAGTTCTAGTGTTGTTGATGAACCCGAAGGTCACTGACATGGTGATCTTGCCCAATGCTACAATCTGTCTTCCTTCGAAGCCACAGAGAGGATGTGTAGCATCATGAATCTTATCTTCTGGCTCTTGCATTTGTCTGAAGGCCTTAGCAAATATGATGTCAGCTGCACTGCCTGTGTCAACCAAAACATTGTGGACCAGAAATCCTTTGATAACACAAGAGATAACCATGGCATCGTTGTGTGGGTAATCTTTGAGCTGAAGGTCCTCTTGGGAGAAGGTAATAGGAATGTGAGACCATCTTGACTTGATGAAGGGTCCTTGCACCCCAACATGCTGTACCCTTCTCTGTGCTTCCTTCTTCTGTTTCTTGTTAGCTGGCTCTGAGGACGAGCCACCTGTGATCGGGAGCACCAGCTTCGGGTCCGAAGCAGCTCCAGCTTGGTCGTTGAACGAAGCCATCAGCTCAAAAAGTGGAAGTAAGTTCACCGGAGGTGGGCGCCAATGTTGGGGACTTGTTCTCAAATGCTATGAGTTAAGAACAAGGCAACACAGAGAATGTTAAACGATAAAGTCCTTCGTCCTTTGAGGCATTATTTCCCTTAGGATATAACGATCTCCGGACGAAGGTCATGAAGGACGAACCTTCATCATCACAGTATACATTAATGAAAGACGAAGCATATGAAACATAAAAGATAGCACGAATAATCATATAACATTATTCATTTAACTTTATTATATCATCATAGAGAAATAGAGACAATATCGAATTATAAATGTACCTTCGGCTTGGAAGGAGATGAAAATACAAGTGTGACGCAAAAGCAAATGCCAAGTCAACGTGAACAGTACGGGGGTACTGTTCACCTATTTATAGGCACGGGGTACAACTCATACAAAATTACATACATGCCCTTTACATTTGGTGATAATTCTATAGCACTCTATCGAGGTCTAAATGGCCTTTTCATCTTTAAGTCGGTTCCCTTTTCTGCGAACATGCCGAAGCTTTCCTGCTTCACAGCTTCGGCGTTGTGTCAACCTTTGTAGCTTTTCCCTTTCTGATACGAGTCCGAAGATACCTGCTCACACATTTTAAGTCGCTTCTCCCTTGAAGACCTTCGGCGACGAAGCATAGACCCAACACTTTTCCTTACATTATTAAACACAAGAACGGGAAGGACAATGTTATTGCTGATGCTTTGTCTCGTCGCTATACCATGTTGTCACAGTTAGATTTTAAAATCTTTGGTTTGCACACTGTGAAAGATCAATATGTTGACGATGCTGATTTTAAAGATGCTTTCGGCCATTGTATTAATGGGAAACCATGGGGCAAATTTCACATACAGGATGGGTTCCTGTTTCGCGCTAATAAGCTGTGTTCCAGCTATCTCGGTTCGTCTTTTGTTGTTACAGGAAGCGCATGGAGGCGGTCTCATCGGGCACTTTGGCGTCTACAAGACACATGAGGTGTTGGCTGCCCACTTCTTTTGGCCTCGGATGCGCGCTGATGTTGAGCGCCTTGTTGCACGCTGCACTACTTGTCAGAAAGCTAAGTCACGGTTGAACAACCATGGTTTGTATATGCCTTTGCCTGTTCCTACTTCCCCTTGGATTGATATTTCGATGGATTTTGTTTTGGGATTGCCTAGAACTAAGAAGGGGAGGGATACCATTTTTGTGGTTGTTGATCGATTCTCCAAAATGGCTCATTTCATACCTTGTCATAAGACTGATGATGCTAGCAATGTTGCTGAATTGTTTTTTAGAGAGATTATTCGTTTGCACGGTATTCCCAATACAATAGTCTCGGATCGTGATGCTAAGTTTCTCAGTCATTTTTGGAGATCTCTGTGGAACAAATTGGGAACTAAATTGCTGTTTAGCACCACTTGTCACCCTCAGACTGATGGTCAAACTGAGGTAGTTAATTGAACTTTGTCTACCATGCTTAGGGCTGTTTTAGACAAAAATTTGAAACGTTGGGAGGATTGCTTGCCTCATGTTGAGTTTGCTTATAATCATACAACACATTCTTCTACAAAGATGTGCCTTTTCAAATTGTTTATGGTTACATTCCTAGGGCGCCTATTGCTTTGTTTTCGCTTGATGCTACGGACGCCCCACACATAGATGTTGTTGCACATGTTGAACAAATGATTAACCTCCATGAACAAACTCAACAAAACATTGCTGCTGCTAATGCTAAATATCATATTACTGGTAGTAAAGGCTGGAAACTAGTTACTTTTGAACCTGGTGATATGGTTTGGTTGCATTTGAGAAAGGATCGTTTTCCTACTTTGCACCGTTCTAAATTGATGCCTCGTGCTGCTGGTCCTTTTAAGATACTAACCAAGATTAATGCTAATGCTTATATCCTTGACCTGCCTCCGGAGTTTGGTGTTTCCACTAGTTTTAATGTTGCAGATTTGAAACCGTATGCGGGAGAACATGAGGAGTTGCCGTCGAGGACGACTTCAGTTTAAGAAGGGGAGGATGATGAGGACATCAACACCAACACGAGTACATCTACACCAGCAGCACCTTCTCTAGCCCAGGCACCATCTTCCCCAGTCCAGGCGCCACCCCTTCCACCTGGGCCAGTGACTCGGGCCCGTGCAAGAGAATTGAACTACATCATGCTGTTAAAGAACGAAGGCCCAGAAGATTAGAGGATGGCCCAACAGGAAAGCCCGGATGGGGCGCCTAGGGAAGTCGTGAATAGTAACCGCGGTACTGTAGCGCCGGCCCTACTGTTCACGCCTCTCCTCTATTTAGTCAGAGTCCTGTTTCATTTAGAACTCGAGTTTTGTTTTACATCTAGCTTTAGTTACCCCAGAACACGCACAAATATGTGTTGTCCTCTGTGATTCAGAACTCCACCTCGAGTGATATTAAGATTGCTCGCATATTTTTCTTGTTCGTTCTTCGATTGCGCACAGGAAATGATCTTCGTGATCAGGCCGATCTCGCATCAGCAAGGTCGGTAACCATTGGGAGTTGGTTCAGCGATTGCATTGGCGCTTCGGTTTCGCTCGTCGTAGTCGGATCGTGAGGGTCTACTTCCACCAATCGGAATTATCTCCACTCACCGAAAGATCGGGCACTCCAGCTCTATCAAGGAGGTTACTCTATAGTCTAAGACTTTGAGACTAATACCTTTTTCAAGTCTATTTCATGTAGTAGTCTCATTGTAAGGAAAATGAGGTCTCTGGAGAAATACAACAAGCTTCCACTGGAAATCTACAAGAATTCTTACTTCTCACAAGTCTACCACTTGTCTTCAAATGGTCTGCATTGGTTTCAATTGGTAACTTTGAGACTACATTTAGCATTACTTACATGTCTTCTCCAGCATTTGATTAGACTATATTTCATATCTTATACTTCCATGCTGCTATGTATGCATAAGTGGTTAAATCATACTCTATTACCTATGCATAAGAAAGTTAGTCTAATCAAATCATATCTTGCACCTCTATTTTCACATGCTTTTTCCTAAGTAGAAGATCTCTGTCAGAGGGAGTATTTCTTCGTCTCTAAAAAGGGGAGAAATTTCTTTCTAAAGAGAACACTCATTTAGGGGGAGTAACAATTTGGTGTTTCAATTGGTATCCTACAATTGGTATCAATTGACAAATCCATTATGAGGGCAAGTCTTATTTGCTTCCTACATGCATTTAATGTCTTCCTTTTCGGTGGTTGATGCCAAAGGGGAGAAGTTTAGGGACCAAGCAATGAAAACTATATCAAACACCAAACACCACCAAAGCAATGAAAACTATATCAAACACCAAACACCACTTTTAAAAAAATTTCTTCAAGTGGTTTTGGTTCTTTGGTCTAAAATAGGAAGTAAGTGAATTGTGGAGTTAGGGATTAGGTCCATAATATCACATTGTGAGGACAAACATGCATCCTAGCAAGTAGATTGCATATTTTCATTCAAATGTTTGTTATATTTGCTTGCTTTGGTTGTGTTGCCATCAATTACCAAAAGGGGGAGATTGTAAGGAAAATGGACCCCGGGCCATTTGGCTAAATGAGTTTTGGTGTTTGATGATTAACACAACCTGTGAACTAATGTGCTTGCTAGTGTTTGTGTTTGTAGTTCATAGGATGCTAAAGTAACTTGGACCAAGACATTGAAGAAAGCAACACCTCAAAAGAAGACATTTTGAAGATCAAGTGAAGTCCAAGAGAAGAATCAAGTGTTGTCTGCGGACTGTCTGTGCGAGGAGCACCGGACTGTCCAGTGCCACATGCCAGATTGTCCGGTGCACTAGTAACATTAGCCCTAACGGCTAGTTCCAGGTGGCACCGTGGAGGAAAGACCACCGGACTGTCCGGTGTGAAGTTCGGACTGTCTGGTGCAAAATGTCTACGCGCCAACGGTCACCTGCACTGACAAACCCAACGTCTAGGCGCACCGGACAGGGGCACCGGACTGCCCGGTGACCCCACCGGACCGTCCGGTGCACCACAAAAAGCAACAGCTTTCCTCCAACGGCTAGTTTTGTGTTGGGGGCTATAAATACACCCCAGCTGGCCATTTGCAAGGGTGGGAGCCCAAGAGACATACCAATGCATATAGTAGACGTTCCCAAGTGCTCTTACACCCAAGCGCTTAATAGAATCACTCAGTGATTAGCGTAGGTGCTTTGCGAAGTGCTTAGGTCAATTAGACCGCTCTAGCTCTTGCTCTAGGTGAATCCTAGTTAGTTGAGTGAGTTTAGATAAACCACCAACCCCTCTGCTCTTGTGTGAGTCGTTGTAATTGTACCGAGTGGGGCGAGAGTCTTGTGAGACCGTGACAACCGCGTTTGTGTCACGGCCACCACCGTGTACCGGAGGGAACGAGGCTCGCGACGTTTTCAACCGGAAGCTCGATAAAGGAGATGGCGGGGAGCGTCCGAGAGGAGCCGAAAGCGGAGCACCACTTGCGCGTGAAGAAGGCCTGCGGCTCTCTACGGAGTTACTTGACCGAGGTGCTTGGCCCTCGCGTGAGCTTCCCTTTGCGTATGGGAACCAACGAGGATTAGTCGGGACCTTGCATAGTTCCGGATACCTAAGTAAAAATACCGGCATCATCCACAAGAGTTTGCATCTCTACCTTGCTCTTTAAGTTTCCGCATTTATATTAAGCATTTAAGTTTCAATCTTGTATTCATACTTATATAGTGCAGATTGAAACTTAGCCATTGCGGTAGAGATAGCAACACTTAGACAAAACCTAGTTTGCACACTCTAGTTTGATTATTTGCATAGGTTTTGCTTTACGGATTTATTTGTGGCCTAGTTTAGTAAAAGTTTTGGAAGTCCTAATTCACGCCCCCTCTTAGGCGTCACCTGTTTCTTTCACAGACCCTGCTTCATCGATGCTGACTGGTGAAGGGACTCGGGGTGTTCTTCCTGGGAGGCATCGTGGGTTTTGTCTTTGTCGCATAGACGATGGGTGCCAAATGTTGGGTACTGACACATGGTCAGGTGGGCCTAAACACTCAGAGGTAGAGGAGACAAACTCAGGAGCACGACAAGACATTTGATAGGGAATTATAGCTTCTCGTTATGCGTGCCCCATCTCACTATAGGATGGGGGTATTTATAGGGTCGTCCGGGGTTAGGTGTCCCAAAGAACACTACTGCCCCCGGTCAACAGTCACACTCTTACAAAGTGAACTGTACAACAGGGTAATTACAATGCTGCAACCCCCACTAGTTACGCACACGCACAATTATACCCACTGATTACATTGACAAGTGGGCCCCACCTGGCATCACTGCGGGCTCACTACTTGGATGAGCACGTCCTCTGCATTCATAGCCTTTGTCCGGAGGAGCCTTCACATCTCCTGCTGGCCCTCGTCGTGATGGTCCATTTCTTAGGCTTCTAATTTCTAGATGTCCTGCTCCTTGTGATGTTCGAGGACTCCCACGCCTTTGTCTCCACTAGTCGATGGCCGATGTTGATGAAGTCGTTGTCAGGCAAAGTCTCTAATCACCTCTAGCACTATAGTTAGTCTAGGTGGTTGGCGAGGACTTCGTGATTCTGACCGAGGGCCAGTTCGGCCTCTGTCCCAACACCAAGGAACCACCAGAAAAGCAAACACGTACTGCGGAAGTTTCACCTCATATGGGAATTCGTTAGGCGGGGAGAGATCAAGATATGCAAAATACATACAGATTGAAATGTTGTTGATCTTTTGACGAAACCTCTTCCACAACTTAAACATGAGGCATACATGAGATATATGGGTATTATATATCTTCTAGATTAACTCTAGTATAAATGGGAGACTTAGAAATATGCCATAGAGATAATCATAGAGATGACCATATTTCTTTGTATCCATAATATATATTGCTTAAATTAATATCCACGAAGGCACCCTGTATTGATTAGCAATTATGTGAATTGTTTGTGAGATTCGTTACTTGTATGGTTATTCTAAAAGGTTCCCCTAGTTAGAGTCGATGACTAGCACATATACTAGTTGATGACTATGTTTCACAAGTCATGGACATGGAGATGTAAAACTAATAATGTGGGCGCATGTATGACATGAGGCTCGACCGACCCAATGTAAGATATTGTAATATAGTTCTCCTTCTTACAGCATGTACGCGGTGTCCTTAGATCTTAGATTGTCAAATGTACTCAAGATGTGAATTGACTATCAAACGCTACTCTGTAACTGGGTAGTTATAAAGGTAGGTTTGGGTTTGTCATGAAGCATGTCGTGAGGCATGTTTAGTCAAGATGGAAT
The DNA here is from genome assembly GCF_902167145.1 of Zea mays. Classification (NCBI taxonomy): domain Eukaryota; kingdom Viridiplantae; phylum Streptophyta; class Magnoliopsida; order Poales; family Poaceae; genus Zea; species Zea mays. The sequence continues at coordinate 136,408,862 of NC_050096.1, read as the reverse complement.
TTGTCCATCTATTCTTGAGAGAGATATCTCTAGGACCCTCAAGTGATTGGATCAAGAAATGCATGGTCGTGCTAGGGTTAAGTGTTAACCTTGAAAGGATTTCAAATCATAGTATCGAGAAAGAGAGGTCAGCTTAGAGCTAGACCAAATATCGTGGGACAAAGGGAACAACATGTATGTATTGTTCTGATGGTTCGTCTAATATAATCTTTATGTGTGCATTGGAATTGGCATGTCTTGCTAGGGGCCACTGTCAATTATCGGACCAAGTAAGAGTAATCGGGGCATGTCTATGTGTACTTGAACCTATAAGGTCACACACTTAAGGGGAAGAAAGCCTAACTCGAATAGGATCCAAATTAGACTGGGTTTAGGGTTGCTGATGGGCCTTGGAGTTAGAAGCCAACCAGAACGCGTATATAATGAAGGCTAGGGGCGCGTTTACGGTTAATCTAATTTCGTCCACCATCAAACTAGCAGCCACGTCCCTCTTTCCCTCGCCAAGCTGCCGTCGTGAACCTAGTAGTTCGGTATGCGGTGCTTCCTCCCTATACGTGTGGATACCTAAGAGGTACTGGAGCACTAGGACGAACCGCACGAGGATGTGAAGGGCGACGGTGACTGCATGACACTGCTCGACACGTTCGTCTACAATGAGACGACTCCTGCTGCCCTACACGTCTAATGGTAATCCCATGACCTATAATAGCAGTAGATCTTAGTTTTATAGGGTCAAAAATTTTGTTTTGCACCTGTGTAGCCTCCATGTAATCCATCACGATCTTGGAATCCACCTCAACGTGGATTAGGGGTGATCAACAAACCACTGAGACCATGGAAAAATTGGGTGTCTCTCTTGTCCATTACTTGTTTTCTTGCAATTGCCTTTGATTAGTTGAATCATTGTTCATTATTAGTCAACTTGATTACTTGTTCACCTTCCTAACTTAGCTCAACTTAGACAAGAGAATTTAAATCTCTTGTCGTACTGATTAAATTTCTCTAGTGTTGTTGATTTGTCAAAACCGTCTTTTTCACCTTCCTCTAATCGATGTCCTAGATCTTACAATTTTCAATAACAAGCTCAATGGACGGTCCGGATCCTGAGGCAAAGCCCTTTCATCTAGGTTTTTTGCGATTTGAGCTCATCATGGCAAACGAACTAATCCCACGAGTGGTTGTTGGAGAGAGGACTTTGCCAAAGGTCTTGCATTAACATTCCAAAATATTTTAAGTCTATTTTAGGAATTGAAGGGCACAAACTTTGGTGATATGCTTTGGGTCTATTAACGAAAGAAGGGAGGGTTCAGCGACGCGAAGGACGGGTAGCTTCGTCACGTCATGAAGTCGCCGTCGAAGCAACATGCTGGAACGAACCTATGGTCAAACAAGGATGTTGTAAAATGAAGGGGACCGAGACTCCGAGAGAGATGTGCATGGAACGTCTCAAGGGAAAAAACAGAAATACCCCTTGTAATTTTCATATGCTTTGTATATAGGGATCATGGCATCGATGTAATTTTATACGAAGATGTACATCATCATGCCCCTATAAATTGGTGAACGGTGTCCATGCATGGGGGATTTTGGGACAGTTCACGTACTTTCACTACCTTCAGAGAGCTCTGCCTTCAAAGCTTTCTCTAAAAATCTACCTTCGTATGTTCTCAGCTTGTTTTGAAGTTATTTCTATAAACCAGCGGAAACGATAATAAAAATGGATGATCATATTTTCTTTTGCTTATCAATTGTTTGCATATTTCACCCATCTGGTTGTTTTTCAACTCTGTTACCCTTCTCTTGCCATTTCCCCATTTTGTGGCAAGGGGAGAAGGTATCCAAGCTTTAATTATTTTTTCCTTGTTATGGTTCCTTGTAGGAGCTTTGATAGGTGACCAACATCAACAATGAAATCAGCAAAGCTATCATATGCGAGCATATGGAGGACAACGATGCATTTTTATGGGGGAGAAACCTCTACCGTTAAGTACATCGGTTCTAAGAGTGAAATAGAAAAAATGCTCATCCAATCTCTCCAACATTTAAAGAAATAGGCTCCTCCACATACAGTACATTTGGCGAAAGTAGATCGGAGGATAGACACATGGGATGTTGAAAGTCTTGCATCAACTGGTCGTTGGCAACTTTACGATTCTGATCGATATAGCACCAATGTTGCGCCCTACGCCACCTCGCTGAAGACCTGAAGGCATGCTTTATCGTAGCATCTATCATAGATTGATCTAGCATATTGAGTACCTCGTTTTTTATCGTCTTAACATTCTAGCCCACGCAAGACATGACGATAATGGTTTGGAGTGAAATGAGGGATATGAGTGAAATAAAAAATAGTAGGAGAGATTGAAGAGTGAGGTGTGTGAATAAACCTAAACACTCCGTTGTTTTTTGAGATTTTGCAAACTAATTTGAAATTAAAAACTACGTGGACCAATCAAAACGCAACATGTGGCTACAAACGATCGATACCAACAAATTCAGGTCAACACTGACCAATTCTCCAGCGACCCACCGACAGGCCAACCGCAAACTGATTGACATTGGAGCCAGGCCGTTTGGTACCGACTGCCGACTCCACCACGCTAATGGTCGGTTGTGACTTCCATTGGACCCAACCTTAGGTTGCCCATTTCTGTAATAGGCATAACACCATGTTTGTACTGCATCCAAAGTTTTTCCATACTAGCTACAGCATTGCGATTTTGGCAATCCATCATGAACTAGCTACAGCAAGAACTGCTGAACAAGATGAGTGTAAAAAACTCCATAGCAGATTCCTAAACAAGTTTAGTATCAACGTGAATAAAGATTGGACTTATTGACTTCTTTGATCAATCCGGTTCCACTTAATCAAAAACTTTATATATTGATGAGAGTTTGTAGTTCAGGATGCGTCTTAACATGTTATTTACTCTTCATCTATATTCCTATAATCATCAGTATAATAAATATCAGAAATAAATCTTGTGCCATTGGCCACTGAACGAAGATCAGCTGCCAGGTGCAGTTTTTTAGCTTTTGAGAGGCCTTCGAAGAACTCATGCAACAAGGCTTTGTCAGGAGCAATGCACCTCATGAGCATGTCCTTCAAAACATCAATTGCGCCTTCAAAGTCCTTGTTCTTAGAGAAAGTGGATATGAGAATACTATATGTGTAGTAATTCGGTTGAAATCCAGCTTTCTTCATTGCATTCAACAGATCTAATGCACGCTCTGGGTTCTGCTTCTTGCATTGGCCAATAATCAGAGCCGAGAAAGTTGATGCATTAGGCTCAAGTTTGGCAGCACAAAGCTCCTGAACCAACTGACTGGCCTTCCATGTCTTCCCTTCATTACAGAGCCCGAGAATGAGCGCATTGTAGGTCACCAGATCAGCACTAAGTCCAGCCTTCATCATCTCCTCATGCATCTTCATCGCCACCTCATTATCGCCAAGAGTCACATAACTATGAATTAGTGTGTTGAAAGTGATAGTGTTTGGAGTCACACCCTTCACCCTCATCTCATTCACTATCCGCCTCGCCTGGTGCATCCTGCCCTCCTTGCACAGCCCATGTACGATCGTGTTGTAGGTCACCTCATTTGGCACAAGACCTTCACGCTCCATCCTCTCCTTCAGACGCAACACGGTCTCCATGCCACCACTGTCATGGCAGTAGGCAGCGATGAGCGTGTTAAAGCTGGCTGCAGTCCTGCTGAATCCCCAGCACGGCATTTCGTCGAGCAACTGCGCCGCGTCCACCACACGCCCCAGGGCACATTTAGCCCGCATCACCATATTGACGGTGTACACGTTGGGAGAGACCCGGCAGCGGCGCATCTCTCGGAAGAAGGATATTGCTATCTCTGGGCGCCGCAAGCGGAGCGCGCCCGAGATGAAGACATTGCAGGACTCGACCGTCGGGAACATGCCGTGCGCGCGCATGGCGCGGTAGGTAAGCGTGGCCCAGGAGAGCTTCTTGTCGCGTGCGCACGAGGAGAAGAGGACGTCTATGGCCGGGACTACGGCAGCGCGCTGCGTCCCAGCAGCAAGGCGGGCGGTGAGGATCACGTGGTGGAGGAGGTCCGGGAAGGCTCGCGGCGAGACGGAGGGGAGCACGGAGGTGAGGAGCTCAGCGCAGCGGCGCGGTGGGAGTGAGTGGAGCAGGATGGCTAGCGGGAGCGATGGAGGCGGTGAGGGGAGGAGCGCAGTGAGGAGGTTGTGCGGAGGACGGACGCGCCCTGCGAGGAGGACGACGAGGTGGGAGAAGCGGAGCGGGGTGATTCCGGGGAGGAAGCGGGAGAGGGAAGCGACGGCAGGGGGCGGCGAAGCGGAGAGATGGGAGCGGAGAGCAGCCACGAAGAGGTGGTCCTGGCCGGTGAGAGGCGGGAGGGTGAAATGCGGGAGGGGTAGCGTGCGCTGCTGCGCCGGCGGCACCGGCATCGCTAGCGGATGAGTTGGTGAGTCCTGGTTCCGAATGGAAAAATTAGCCCGTGAGCCAAGTGGAACTATTTAGGCTATCTTCAGTCCAATACCTATATTTAACTACACCTTCGAATAATACAATCAACAATATAAAACAGTGTTTTGGTGACCGTATGTAGGATGTTTCTAAAACATCCAACTTGTATCACAAATCTAATATTTTAGTATAAATATACATATAATTTAAAGCTAATTTTTTGGCAATGTTATTAAAAATATTACGAAGTATCTCTTTCTTTTACCTTGATGGTTGTAGTATAAATATACATAGAATTTAAACCTCTGTGCTCCCCTCCGTCTCGCCGCGAGCCTAATGATGCTAATTTTTTATGTATATTATTTTCTCCCTACAACAAAAAAGATGAAAAAACATCTGAATCCGTATTCGAATAGACATCCGAATTTTATATCAATTATTTAAAAATATATAGAATGAATTTAATATTTATTTTTTGTGAATATTAATAGCCTTAATGCTAAAAACAAGAATATAAATTTATATAGCAAATTCTATATGTTATTTGTTCATAATCGAAGAAAGAAGACCAAAAATTTAACATTCGAATAAATATCCGGATCCATCCCTAACTGTATGAATGAACTAGTGGACACGGTTTTACTGGCTCCAACAGCTTACCGCCTTACCCATATGATACTGTAAAACATTTTTTTGCCTGCTGCATTGTTTGTTAAGTGAAGTTTAAATATAGACATGTGCACATGTAAGAGCAACTCCAAGAGACTATATATTATTTTGTAAAGGTAAATTTAATTATTCTTAGAAGGAAAATGCCTCCAATATACTCTTTAAATTTAGTGGCTCTCTATCACTCCATCTTCGTTCTCTATTTTTGGTTAGCCTGCTTTACTTTTATTCAGTCCGTAGGTTTACCGAGTTTATTAGATTAGCCTACTCTTTTTTCTATAAATCTATTTTAGAAAGTCGTTAAATCAGTAAATTTGGCTAGTCTTTTTAGCTAATCTTTTAGAGTTGCTCTAAGCTAATAGAGATAGTTTAAGTCTGTGGCCGTAGCGATTCATAAGATATTTGTTAAAATAGGTCCGCACTTTAAAATAGATAATAATTTCTTATTGAAGTTGTTAAACTAGGTCGTTCTAGTGTGTTTCTTTGTCAAAATAGCCCAGCTCAAAATATTGAAGACCGATTAGTGGGCCCCGAGTGAGGATATGACCAAAGTGCCATATTCATCTACATTACTATCCTCCTCACTGATCAGTTGTCTTTGCTTTCTCTTATCTCTAATCCAGCCGTCGTCGAACCCAAAGCCATTGTCGTCGCCTAGGCCAAAGATCCCCCAGCACTATCGAAATCGAAGCAGGGCCGACTCTGGTTTTTGGAGGCCCCCTAAACCAATCTCGATGTTTGGACTTTTAACTTGTTTTTTCTTTTGTATCATAAAAATTATAATAAAATATGAGAAAAATAAAAACGGTAAAATAGTCAGTACTATTTTCTCAAGTAAGAATAAAATTTAGAGTATTCTAAATTATAATTTAGATTGCATATAAATCAACATCACATGAGTTGTCATAAGAAAACGTTTATTCAAAAGTAATGCAATGTTTCTGCAAATCATGATCATTCAAAGACTTTAGGTTCTATGAGTTTAATTAGAAATCAAACAGGTTTGAAAATACCTTCAGTGGCCCGAATTGATTATTCGATCAAATAATTTCCATATTAATCATAACAAGAAAATAATTAACTCTAAAAGTCTCTATGTCTGATAGTGTTTCTGATGAGGACATCCTCCACTATTACCCGTTGGCAAAGACGCAATTGGGCCAGTAGTCGGACGGCGACCGTGTGAGCCTCAGAATTATCCCACCTCGCTTAACTTGGGAGGAGGAAGCCACTTTAAAAGGGAGAGCCACCCTTCCCCCATTGGACTAGTCTTTTGGGGTGATTGGGCCTTTCCCTGAGTTGGGTGTGCTTAATGAACTGTTGGGCTCCGGGCAACCCTAATTTGTTGGGCCTCGGCCAACCCCACCTGGGCTGGGTGTATCAGTTTCATCCTCATCTTATCATTTTCGTCATTAAAGTATCTCTTTCTTTTACCTTGATGGTTTTTAGGAAACATTGGCTCTACATCCATGTCTTCTGTGATTTCAACACTGACTAAAACCTTTATCTTTATGCTTTTTAAAATACAAGATGATTCCTTTAATTTATTCAAATAGCGTCTCTGAGATTGGATTTTTTACTCATCATATTTATAGGAATTTTTTTAGGACCCTCAGTGCTTGGGCCTTAGGCCAAAGCCGGTCCTGAGTCGAACCGCCTTGGCTGAATCTGTTGAGTGAAATACTCTTCATCGTCTCGATCAAATCTGCTCTAGGTGGTTGAATCTACTCTTAGTGAAATCCTACAACATCTCTCCCGATGCTGATGAGTTCCATTTGTGAAATCCAGATAGTGCTTATGTGAGTGTTGTTAGTGAAGCTTTTTAAACCATGCAGCTATCACTAGCTTGGTGGTTGTTGTCATGATCATGCGCCCTAGAGTTGCTTGTACTTGTTCTGCAGCTTGTATTTGGTCTTAGCTATTATTCCTATCTAGTTCCTTTTGCTGTCAACACTAGTCATAATTAGAGTCCTACTAGCACTAGTGGAACTAAAAAAGAGATACTTTCTACTCCTTTAGTCTCAAAAAACTTGGTGTTCTAAGATTGATTTTAGTCAAACTATCCTAAGCTTGACTAAATTTAACAAAGAAAAGAACTTCAAATTCTATATTTGAACCGCATCTTCACATAGATTGGCTAGACCAAAGCATCATTAGGTCAACAAAATTAACCAATGGCACCACAAGTAGGGAAACATTTTGTTCTTCATATTACTTAGCATCTCTACATTATGTTCCATTTGTGCAGTTTCAACTCATTCATTGTCTCCTGACGGATTCCTTTGCATGTAGGCACCATCAAAGGAATCGACATGGATGCCAGGTCAACCTGGTCGAGAACGACAGGCAATCATGTATTCATGCCTCTTGTGCAATGTTCTCAATGTAATTTGCAGATTATAGGAGTGATTTGTGGGAACGAATGGAACCATGGTAGACTATCTACAAATATCCTAATTTCAATGGGGTAATTATGTGTAAATTAATTATTTTTATTGCAATTTGTGCTTTTGGTAAACTATGCACTTTTGCAGGCTAGAGGATCTTGCATGTTTTTTATTAGGAGAAATACAAGAGGATTTTTGCTGGACATCCAGGTAAAGAAGAAGAACAAGGATCTGATTTCATAATGCAACATAGATTAGTTAAAGCCATTTCAAACACGAATCGAGGAATTAACAAGATACTTAGTTGTTGTGATAAAATTCTTATTTTGGTTGTGGTTCTCGTACTATTGCAGTTGACAAATAAGCATTGGTGCTAGATTGTGACATGAATGTATCTATTAATCTAGAAATGTTGCTATTGTAGTATAAAGTCTTATTATGGTTGTTAAGTGCTATTGTAATATGTTGTTGTGATATGAAGTGTACTATGGCTATTAAGTGCTTATCTTTAATGAAGTGTTATTGTGACATGATGATGTTATATGAAATTCAGAGATCTTGTTATTGTCGATTGTTGCTCCTCTATTGTGGGTCTTGTTGCTCATGAAAGAACATGTTTCTTCTACTGTTGGTCTCGCTATTGGTCTTACTAAAAAGAATAGGTTCACTTCCATCAGACTCGGAGAAAAAAGAAGGGTTGAATAGCCTTTGTAAAGAACTGGTTCTAATGGCTAGAGCGCCTTCTCATCTGAGGGCTTAATAGCCTTATAAACCTAGGAGCATAATGTTGAATCAGACTTTCATTAGACTTATAGAAAAGAGGAATGCACATGTTAAATAGGTGGGTGAACTGTGCCATAACCCAAAAATGGTTGAACTAGATGCCATAACCAAATAGCATATGTCATCTAAAATAGTATTACAATAACAATTGTCTTACAAGCACTGGTCTAGAAATATTCTTACACAACTAGATGCCATAACCAAAATATTCTTACTAGATGCCATAACAAGCACTAATCCCAAATCGGATGCTATAACCAAAATAGGTCTTACTATTGCCATCTGAAACCCACCAGCGAGAGACGACAGGCAACACAAGGAGCCGAGAGGCTCCCGGGATGGCTGGCGGGCCTGGTCCTTCGGTCAACGGCCCAGATCCTAGCGTATGGCATGACCTAGATCCTAGCGTATGGCAGGGCTTCAAGGTTCCCCTGGCGTGCCACCTAACCTATACCCGATCAGGATGGTGTTGACGTGCTCCGAATAGGTTCCCTGCATACAGAAACATGTGCAAACGCCAGTCAGAGTCATGTTCGGCTCCCCGAGTAATATCGGTTGTAAGGAGCTGATCGCTCTCCCCAGGCTCAAACTGAATCCATGCCTCAGTGGCGCGCGGAGTCAATGGCCCTTGAAACCCTCCTTCGTCCACACTAGGCAGGTCCAACCCACAACGATTAAAGTTTCACCACACAGCCGGAACATCCTACATGTATTAGGCCTAGCGATCGTGACAGGCATCAGAGTGCCAGCTAGATTAGAGGCCTAAGAATCGGCACAAGCTGACTCCTAGAAAAATCCCTGCTCAAACCAATGCAATGTGTCTGGCACGTCGCCAGAACATCAAACCTTAATGCAAGGCCTTATCATGTGGATATTAAACAGATCGTTGATAAACCAAAGACTAATCGTGATAGACCGGGTCCACCAAGCAGAGACAAAGCGATGCACTACCCTCGCGCTTGGTAACTCACGCGAAAGCGGTGAAACACTCATGATTAGCAGATAACATACATACATAATAATCTCGTCGACAGACTCTTACATATACTACGATAACTAGTGCATCTCGCCATAAAATTGCTTCAGTACAAGAAAACACAGAGATTTAATGAATAAGAACAACACCACCCTAATCACGAGATGTGATTAAGGTGGCATGGCACTTACCCGTGGAGAACCCTCAAAATAGGGGCGGTGATGCACCAAAGCTTGCAATCGCAAAATGTGTGAAGATTTACGATTACCCTACTGAATGACTTTAGATACATATTCATAGTCTATGATTAATTAGAGGAACCAAAGGAGTAGTTGGCTTCGCCGTAGGGCCGTCAATGGGGTCCGGGCACAATACTTGCTCTGCCGAGGCTGGTTGCAGAGGTTCTTTGATTTGGTTTTGTTAGTCACCCTTCCTCTGGAGAGATGTACTGTGTTTATCAAACTGGAGAAACCTAACAGGCGACTATGGCCTCCGGGAAATCTTTGTAAAAGCTACATAGTGAGACCCTGCTATGTCACCTTGGTAGTGATCAATGGGGAGGCTAGAACCCCGGGCAGAATGGGAATCACGGCTTGTGGGTAAAGTGTGCAACGTCTGCAGAGTGTTAGAGACTGGTATATCAGTCGTGCTCACGGTTAAGAGCAACCTTGGGATCCTCTTTGATTAGAAGAACTTTGATTACTTTTATGATGACGATTAGCAATGATGGTTATAAATCTGATCTCTTGTATTTCCTCTTGGAGGGAGTGCCTCTTGTATTTCTTCTTGGAGGGATTACTTTTATTCGTTTCTCCGCACTTTGGTGTTAACGTTAAACATTATGGATATGTGTTCGACTCTGTGGATGTCTCAGACATCTTGATGTAATTAAGTATCCTTCCGTTATTTAATTCGAGCATTGTGTGATGATGTCCAATTATGTAATCGTTGTGTACGTGAGTTCTGATCCTGGCACATACATGGTTCGCATTCGGTTTACCTTCCAAAACCGGGTGTGACAACTTTTGGCGAGGGGCAAGTCACTAGCGCGGGGGAAACGGTGGCGAGGTGCTGGACGGTGCTTGGAATTCTGGCGAGTGGCATAGTAGGGCGCCCTGGCGACGATGCACGGGCGACGATGCACGGGCGCGGGGATGAGGAGTCGACGACGGGTGATGGTGCAGCTGCGTGCGAGGCATGGGAGTTGTGGCGGCGTGCAGCAGGGAGCTCGGAGGCAAAGCAAACAGCGACAGAGAAATCAGCGAGGCGGTGGACTGAGAGTGTGAAGCTGCGTGAGAAGGGGAGCACAGTGGCTCTTCAACGGCGGCGAGAGATCGGCGCAGCGCTGGCGGGGTTACAGCGATTGTGAGCTTAGGCAAGCGCGACAACAGCACCACGACATGGGTGGAAAACGACCAGAGGGTTTCCGGAGATCAGCGAAAACAGCAGCAAGGCCCCTAGGCGAGCTCCGGCTTGGGGACTCCGGTGAACTATGTCGAATGTCAACGAAAAGCAGCAAATGGCGTATAGTAGCACGAAAACAGCTGGGCGTGGGGGAGGGCGAGAGAAGGCAGAGAGAGGGCGAGCAGGGGGAACAGAGATGGATGTCGGGGGCATGGCTTATAAGAGCCGGGGAGGAGAGGAGAGGAGATGAGATGGTGCCGAGGGGAGAGGAAGGAGCAGGGACCGGTAGCGCCATTAACGGCGAGCCACGGAAACAGTCGGAGTAATGGGAAGGGAAGGAAACGACGTGACGTTCTGTTTTGGAGGCGATGCAGCAGGTTGGTTGGCGCGAGCGCTGCCCTCCTCAAGGCAGGGCATGAGCCAAGCAGGCGACGCAGAGTCGAACGCGTTGCACACAAAGAAACGGCTGGCGGTGTTTCCATCGAACAGGAATGGAGGACAAGAAGACCTGGTGGGGCCCACGTGTCATAGGTTCAAGAGAGGGAGAGGGAGAGGGATGCATGGCTATGGGCTGATTGGCCAGTTCGGTCGGTCAAGCGGCCAGATGGGCCAACGTCTCACGTGTTTTTTTTGTTTTTATTCATTTTATTAAAATTTCGAATTTCATATTTTCAAGTAGGTTATTCATTAAAAATATTTTTAAATATTTTATAAATCATAATAATTCCCATACTAATATTTCATAATTAAAATACCATATGTTTATTTTTAGGCAAAAGTCCATTTTTTAAATAATCAGGTCTTGCAATAGAGAATAAACAATAATAAACAATAAAATCTTTGCAATACATTAACAATTAAAAATCACGCTCTAAAATTGAATGTATCAATCACTTAGTTAAACTTAATTTTACTCAAAATATTAGTTATCTTTTGTACCAATATTCTTTTTGTCTGAAAATAACTTTTCCTCTCTATTGGATTTAACTACTAGGATTAATTTTGTTTTAGCTGACGGATTTGAGTTGTTACAAAACCTACCAATATTCCTAAACAATATTTTTAAAACTCATTATTATTTTCTAAAATAAGTTTTTCACACTAACTTAAATTTAAAAAACTGGATACATCGAACAAAATATATATTTATAGATGAATGCATCAAACATTTTTAAATTTCTATTTTTTGAATTGTTTATTTTGTTTCTATCACCAAATTCATTATTGCAAAACGTAAATATTTCTCCTTTCTTTTGGAAATTAATAATTCAAACTGAGTTGCTTTTAATTATTGGATTTAGGGTGTTACAAAATCTACCCCCTAAAAAGAATCTAGTCCTCGAGATTAGGGAAGGCTAGCAAGAAAATAAAGAAGATACATGATTATTTGTAGGTTATTGGTTCACAATGGACTCGATGTCTTCATTTTATGTGCCCATCTTTACTTGTTTTCGGTGTATCGATAGTTCGTTGTACTACACTTTGAACTAACCTAGAGTAGAGGCCGTGCTTAGGAAAAAATTGATATCAGTGAAGTAATCCCGGAACTCTAGAAATCGTGAAGAATTTCTTCCATTTTGTTCAATATCGCGAATATTGCGGAAAAGGGCCCCCTCTAGAACATTCCTTTGAATGGAATTGTTCATTGGGTTCGACTTGTTGTTCGAAAAAAATCGAAAGCAGTCTCTCACTTCCAAACTTAGGGAACTCGTTGTTTCATGTCCCTCTTCTCAAGTTGGTATAGACGCTTCTTGTGGCATTACTGGTTGATATGTCCTTCATTTTTACAGTAGAATGAAGCACCTGTTGCTTTGAGATTTTCGCGAGTCAACTTCATTTGACTGAAGACAGATGATGACTGATTATGTGTCTGTATATTAAACAATTGAGGTTGATTTGATTCTATTGTTTGGGTATGTTGGGGGGCCTTCCTCTTCCGAAGGTCCTCAAAATCTAACTAACATGTTTTTATCAGACCGTTACAGGAGGCTTGGACTTTGAGATGAAGATGTGCATAGTATGAAGGTGTGGTCTGAAGGAAGGACAAGCCAGCTCCGAAGTTGTGGCTGAAGAAGCTTTGGCTTGGCAAGTCGACGATGGTGAAAGGAGAAACCGACCTAAAGGAGAAAAGACTGCTTAGTCGTCAATAGATTGCCTAACAGTCAACAGTAAATGTCAAGGGCATGAATGTAATTTTGTCCAGGCTGCATCCTGTGCCTATAAATAGATGAACAGTAACACCGTACTGTTCACGCTAACTTGTAATCACTTTCACGTCATTCTTGCCTTTTCACCTTCCGTCTAGCCGAAGGTACAAATGTGATGTAAACATTATTGATGTTTATTCATATCTATAAATTAAGAATATAAATAATCTAATGATTTGATATGATTGTTTATATTCTTTTTATGTTTCATATGTCTCTGTTTACATCTTTGCTCACTGAAATGATGAAGGTATGTCCTTCATGACCTTCGTATGAAGATCATTATATCCTAGGGGAGATAATGCTTCGAAGGACGAAGGTCTTTAATTGTTAACAATTGTGTTGCTTTGATCTTGGTGTATAGCATTTGAGATTAAGGACCAACATTGGCGCCCACCTCCGGTGAACTCATCTGACCACCTTCGGCAAGCATCGACTTTCGTCATGCCGCCGAAGAAGACAACCGCGCCAGGGGCTGCACTGCAGCCACTGGACGTTAATCAGGAGACGCTAAGTGAAGCTAGGAGCCAGAAGAGGAAGGCTACCCGCCCAACACCTCAGGAGGAGGAACTGGACCAAGAAATCAGGGACCACGAAGCTATCCATCAACAAGTTCAAAAGAAGAGAGAGAAAATGCTTTGGCTCGCCGATCTCCAGAGGAAGATTGATGAAGCCGCCGAAGAAATGCGTCACCTCACCCAAGATGACCAAGACTGAAGGCCCCAACACAGGGAGCTTCGTCAAGAGAATTCATTCAATGATGATGAATGGTATGGTAATCTTCATCATGACAATTTTGCTTTCGATGATGTTTCTCCTTTGGCAGCAGAATTGTAGGCTACTCCATGGCCCCCATCATGCAAGCCACCTCAGCTTCCTATGTATGATGGGCACTCAGATCCGAAGCAATTCCTGATGAGCTACAACATATCTTCATATGGGGGCAATACTGCGGTCATGGCGAAATCCTTCGTCATGGCAGTCAAAAGCGTAGCCCAAACCTGGTACTCTTCTCTTCGGCCAGGGACAATCACATCATGGCTGAAGCTCAAGGATATGCTAGTTACTAGTTTCTAAGGCTTTCAGACGAAGCCTGTCACTGCTCAGGCTTTGTTTCAATGCACGCAAGACCATGAGGAGTACCTTCAAGCGTATGTCCGAAGGTTCTTGCGTCTGAGAGCACAAGCGACTACAGTGCCCAATTAAATTGTCATTAAGGCCATGATCAAGGGGCTTCGGCCAGGACCTACAGCTCAATATTTTGCCAGGAAGCCCCCACAAACCCTGGAGAAGCTCCTTCAAAAGATGGATGAGTACATCCGGGCTGATAATGATTTCCGCCAAAGGAAGGGAGGAAGCATACATGTTTTCTGAGATGGCTAGGGGCTTCGGAGGAAGAATTCACCCCAGGCACGTCAGGTCAATCCATAATGCCAACCCAAGTGATGATAGAGGAAGTCAACCCCAAAGGCAACAACACAGCTCCCAATCATCAGGGCCACAACAAAGCTCCTTCAGGCCACCAGCTCCAAGAGGCAGAGGGGGCAGAAGATTTGGAGGAAGATACGGAGATCAGCCCAGGAGACTTTTTTGCTTGTTCTGTGGTGAAGACAAAGGCCACACCACAAGAACGTGCCAAGTCACGATTCAGAAGCAGAAAGAGATTGCCGAAGCTGAAGCACGGCAGAATCAGCCGAAGCAAGTCCTACATACCGCTTCATGCTATTCTCCCTATGTCCCAGAGTACGTAGGTAATCAACAGCCTACGACCTCTGTCGCTTTGGCAAGCCACTCTCAAGCTTCCTGGGCCCAGCTTCCACCACCACCACCGCTAGCACCTACTCTGGCCCGAAGCCAGCAGCTAGAAGGGCACCAACACGCTCAACAGCAACACAATTTTCGGGAGGAGTCTGAAGCTCGCACAGTCAATAGCACTGTGCCTGAATCCAAGCACATCTACTGAAGAATATCCTACCTCTGGTGCATCTTTATCTTTTCTGTCGTTTTATTTTTCTTGTATGAAAAACAATTCACGAAGGATTGAATTCTTAATATTGTACTCATATCGTCGAGTGGAATGTTTCCTCTTAACAAAACTCCGAAGCTATAAAAGTCGTTCCTAAGGAAGCGCAGTAAGTTTTGATGTTACAAAAGTCATTCCTAAGGGAGCGCAGAGTAAGTTCCGAAGCTACAAAAGTCGTTCCTAAGGGGGCGCAGAGTAAGTATTGAAGCTCAAAAGTCGTTCCTAAGGGAATGCATAGCCAAAATACCATCGAAATAGAAGGTGAAGAAGCTTCAAAGTCGTCCCTAAGGGGATGCAGAGCTTAAATGCCACTGAAATAGAAGGTGAAGAAGCTACAAAGTCGTTCCTAAGGGGATGCAGAGCTTAAATGCCACTGGAATAAAAGGTGAAGAGACTTCAAAGTCGTTCCTAAGGGGATGCAGAGTCTGAGTGTTTCCGTGTGGGTATGTGTCTTTGGCATAAACATCATGCTGCACCATATCATTGCATCATCCCGCATAGCATTACATAATACATCATGTCGCATCAACAACAAGAATCAAGCACGAAGCAAACCTTCGGCAGTTATATGATGAATGAAAGTGTGCCGGAGCACGAAGTAAACCTTCGACAATTACAATCTTATCAGCAAATTTTTTGTCGACAACAATATCATACAACAACTTTGTTATAGAGGGCCTCTTTTCTTTACGAAGCATGAAAAGAAGGGAAGGCATTTTTTCGCCGAAGGCTCAAAAATGGTATGTACGCAAATTTCATGCATCGCAAAGAAATATATTACATTAAAATACAAATAGATATACAATGTTTAACTTGTATGCACATTACATCACACATATGTTGAAATTTTCTAATTACACAAAAGTCTAGTCTTCCTTCAAAAAAATTTCGGCAGCTTCGTTCAGAAGTTTGGTGACAGCTTCGTCAACAACTTCTTCAGCAATTCTTATAGTTTCCAGTGCCATCTTCATTGCTAGATCAACTTCAGGATCATAGGGCTCAGGTGGTGGAGAAAGTTCAGCTATAGTAAAAGTAATAAGTTGTTAATTGATAGAGCTGGAGTGCCCGATCTTTCGGTGAGTGGAGATAATTCCGATTTGGTGGAAGTAGACCCTCACGATCCGACTACGACGAGCGAACCCGAAGCGCCAATGCAATCGCTGAACCAACTCCCAATGGTTACCGACCTTGCTGCTGCGAGATCGGCCTGATCACGAAGATCGTTTCCTGTGCGCAATCGAAGAACAAACAAGAAAAAGATGCGAGCAATCTGAATATCACTCGAGGTGGAGTTCTGAATCACAGAGGACAGCACGTATTTGTGCGTGTTTTGGGGTAGCTAAAGCTAGATCTAAAACAAAACTCGAAAAATAAAGGAGGCGCAGCTCCTGGATAAATAGAGAGGGGGCGCAGCCCCTAGGGGCGGCCAACCCTAGGTCGTCCATTATGGGCCGCAGTTGGGCTGGTCGTCTATTCTTCCGGGCCTTCGTTCTTTAACAGCATGATGTAGTTCAATTCTCTTGCACGGGCCCGAGTCACTGGCCCAGGTGGAAGGGGTGGCGCCTGGACTGGGGAAGATGGTGCCTAGGCTGGAGAAGGTGCTGCTGGTGTAGATGTGCTCGTGTTGGTGTTGATGTCCTCATCATCCTCCCCTTCTTGAACTGAAGTCGTCCTCGACGGCAACTCCTCATCTTCTCCCGCATACGGTTTCAAATCTGCAACATTAAAACTAGTGGAAACACCAAACTCCGCAGGCAGGTCAAGGATATAAGCATTATCATTAATCTTGGTTAGTATCTTAAAAGGACCAGCAGCACGAGGCATCAATTTATAACGGCGCAAAGTAGGAAAACGATCCTTTCTCAAATGCAACCAAACCATATCACCAGGTTCAAAAGTAACTAGTTTCCGGCCTTTACTACCAGTAATCTGATTTTAGCATTAGCAGCAGCAATGTTTTGTTGAGTTTGTTCATGGAGATTAATCATTTGTTCAACATGTGCAAGAGCATCTATGTGTGGGGCGTCCGCAGCATCAAGCGAAAACAAAGCAATAGGTGCCCTAGGAATGTAACCATAAACAATTTGAAAAGGGCACATCTTTGTAGAAGAATGTGTTGCATGATTATAAGCAAACTCAACATGAGGCAAGCAATCCTCCCAACGTTTCAAATTTTTGTCTAAAACAGCCCTAAGCATGGTAGACAAAGTTCGATTAACTACCTCAGTTTGACCATCAGTCTGAGGGTGACAAGTGGTGCTAAACAACAATTTAGTTCCCAATTTATTCCACAGAGATCTCCAAAAATGACAGAAAAACTTAGCATCACGATCCAAGACTATTGTATTGGGAATACCGTGCAAACGAATAATCTCTCTAAAAAACAATTCAGCAACATTGCTAGCATCATCAGTCTTATGACAAGGTATGAAATGAGCCATTTTGGAGAATCGATCAACAACCACAAAAATGCTATCCCTCCCCTTCTTAGTTCTAGGCAATCCTAAAACAAAATCCATCGAAATATCAATCCAAGGGGAAGTAGGAACAGGCAAAGGCATATACAAACCATGGTTGTTCAACCGTGACTTAGCTTTCTGACAAGTAGTGCAGCGTGCAACAAGGCGCTCAACATCAGCGCGCATCCGAGGCCAAAAGAAGTGGGCAGCCAACACCTCATGTGTCTTGTAGACGCCAAAGTGCCCCATGAGACCGCCTCCATGTGCTTCCTGTAACAACAAAAGACGAACCGAGCTAGCTGGAACACACAGCTTGTTAGCGCAAAACAGGAACCCATCCTGTATGTGAAATTTGCCCCATGGTTTCCCATTAATACAATGGCCGAAAGCATCTTTAAAATCAGCATCATCAACATATTGATCTTTCACAGTGTGCAAACCAAAGATTTTAAAATCTAACTATGACAGCATGGTATAGCGACGAGACAAAGCATCAGCAATAACATTGTCCTTCCCATTCTTGTGTTTAATAATGTAAGGAAAGGACTCAATGAATTCTACCCATTTAGCATGACGACGGTTCAGATTTGTTTGGGTACGAATATGTTTTAAAGCCTCATGATCAGAATGGATTATGAACTCACGATGCCAAAGATAGTGCTGCCATGTATGCAAAGTGCGCACTAAAGCGTAAAGCTCCTTATCATAAGTAGAATATTTCAGACTAGCACCGCTTAATTTTTCACTAAAATAAGCAACTGGTTTTCCTTCTTGTAACAAAACAGCACCTAGCCCAATACCGCTAGCATCGCATTCAAGCTCAAACACTTTATTAAAATCAGGCAATTGCAATAGGGGAGCTTGGGTTAACTTATCTTTCAAAGTGCTGAACGCTTCCTCCTGTGAATCACTCCAAGCAAATGACACATCTTTCTTTGTAAGCTCATGTAGAGGCGCTGCAATGGAGCTAAAATCACGAAAAATCTGCGGTTGAAACCGGCAAGTCCAAGAAAGCTCCGAATTTGTGTGACCGTCGTCGGTGTAGGCCACTCCCGAATGGCAGCAATCTTGCTGCTATCCACCTCAATGCCCTGTGGAGTAACAACATAACCAAGAAACGAGACACGTCGTGTACAAAAGATGCATTTTTTCATGTTAGCAAATAACTGGGCAGGACGCAATGCATAAAAAACAGCACTTAAATGTTCCAAATGCTCTTTCTTAGATTTGCTGTAAATAAGGATATCATCAAAATAAACAACCACAAACAATCCTATGAAGGGCCTTAGAACTTCATTCATCACTCGCATAAAAGTGCTGGGAGCATTAGTCAATCCAAACGGCATAACCAACCATTCATATAAACCAAATTTCGTTTTAAAAGCCGTTTTCCATTCATCACCCAGTTTCATTCTAATCTGGTGGTAACCACTACGCAAATCAATCTAGTGAAAATAATGGCACCACTAAGCTCATCTAGCATATCATCAAGGCGTGGTATAGGATATCGATGACGAATAGTGATGTTATTAATAGCACGACAGTCTACACACATACACCATGACCCATCTTTCTTGGGAACAAGTAACACAGGAACAGAGCAAGGGCTAAGAGACTCACGAATGTATCCCTTGTCAAGCAACGCCTGTACCTGGCACTGAATCTCCTTCGTCTTATCCGGATTTGTACGGTACGGTGCGCGGTTCGGAAGCTGTGCGCCGGGAATGAGGTCGATCTGGTGCTCAATGCCACGAAGTGGTGGGAGACCCGGTGGTAAGTCTTTGGGAAAGACATCAGCGTACTCCTGCAAAAGGTTAGCAACCATAGGGGGAATAGCCAAAGATGGTGCATCATCAAGTGAAATGAGGACACTAGAGCATATAAGTGCATAGCATGGCAAATGAGCACCGTGTAGATCATCAAAATCAGCACGTGTAGCAAGTAAAACAGGAGCCTTCAACTTGATTTCAGAAGGAACAGAGGGCGGTGGATCAAGTTGTTTAGCAGTTATAACAGCTCGGGCAAGATCATCTTTAACAATTTGTTCAGGTGTCATTGGATGTATAATTATTTTCTGACCCTTAAAAATGAAAGAATAATGATTCGAACGACCATGATGCAAGCTATCAGTATCATATTGCCAAGGTCGACCAAGTAACAAAGAGCATGCTTCCATGGGAATAACATCACAATCAACAAAATCAGAATCAGCACCCATGGAGAAAGGAACGCGCACGGAACGTGTGATTTTTATTTTACCACCATCATTAAGCCATTGAATGTGATATGGGTTTGGATGCTTACGAGTGGGTAACGATAACTTTTCGACCAGCATGGTACTCGCCAAATTGTTGCAACTGCCGCTGTCGATAATGATGCGAATTGACCGCTCCTGCACAACACCCTTTGTATGGAACAGAGTGTGTCGCTGATTCTTCTCGGGCAAAACGACCTGTGTACTGAGAACACGCTGCACAACAAGACTTTCATACCTATCAGCGTCGCCCGGGTTGACATGTACCTCCGCCTTAGCTGCATGGTCAGTGGCAAGTAATGCATGTTCAATTTCTTCAGAATCACTAGCGGAAGAGTACTCACCATCGTCACGAATGAGCAAAGTGCGCTTGTTTGGGCAGTCCCGAATCACATGGCCAAATCCTCTACAGCGATGACACTGAATATCCCGTGTACGACCTGTGGGTGGGGCAGTGCTGGCTGGTTTGGTCGTCTTCTCGCGTGGAGTAGTGGTGGACGTGGATGGCGCAGGGGGAACTGGTGCTGAGGTGGATGTCGAGCTTCGTCCTGCAAAAGGGTTAGAATATGGCTTCGAGCGGCATCCCTGCACTTCACGTTCAGCTTTGCAAGCATATTCAAATAAAGTAGTCATATCATAATATTCCTTATAATCAAGTATATCTTGGATTTCGCGGTTTAAACCACCACGAAAACGTGCCATAGCAGCGTCGTTGTCCTCCAATATCCCACAATGAATCATACCTTTTTGTAACTCCTGGAAATAGTCCTCAACAGATTGAGAACCTTGCTGAAAACGCTGCATTTTATTAAGCAAATCACGAGCATAATACGAAGGCACAAATCGATGTCGCATCGCAGCTTTCAACTGATCCCAAGTGGTTGGAATGGTAGTGGGATGTTTTATTTTAAACTCACGCCACCAAATTAAAGCAAAATCAGTAAATTCACTAATAGCAGCTTTAACCTGAGAATGTGCAGCAATATCATGGCATGAAAATTTTTGTTCAACCTCTAACTCCCAATCAAGATATGCAGCAGGATCATATTTGCCATTAAAAGGTGGAATTTTAAATTTAATCTTAGAAAATAAGTCATTAGGGGGATGACGAACCACACGGCGTGCACGACCATGGCGATCTCCATCATCCCACTCAGTGTCACCACCGTAGTCCTGCTCCATCTTTGTGGTCAACGCATCAAGGCGTGCCAGGATGGTGTCGAGTGTGGTGCGAGTCGCCGTTTGAGCAAGGTCAAGCTGGTTGAAACGCTCGGTCGTCGAAGTGACCGTTGAATCAAGCCGTTCATGCATCGTCCTAATGTCAGCAGCAAGTCCATCAACTTGTCCCCTTACTTCCAGCAACTGGGCATCCACCGTGTCGTGTGCTCCTGCCATAGTTAGCGCAATCACCAAAACAAAAACAGGGGTGTACTGCTCACAAGGCGCTCACACTAGTGCTGTTATCAAATTCTTATCCGTTCTTACCAAGCCACAGTGGTGAACTGCAACCAACAGATGGAACCGGTGAAAGATTGGATGAGCGATTGCCTGGAGAAACAGAAGTCTGCTCGTCGTAGAAATATGTGGAGTTCTGGGTAGGCTGCACTCAAGTCAATGATTAGCACAATCAAACAATAATGCAAAGTTGAATTATAGTGCAGAACACGAAACTATATTGCTGGCCACAAGTGCAAAGGACGAATGGAACTAGCAGAATGGCAGTACCGTAAATATTGTACTAGCGAGGCCACTAGTAGGAATCACAAGTGATTTTGTTTTTCTTTTTTGTATGATTTTTTTGATATTTTTCTCAGCACAAGAAGCAACAAAATAGGAGCTACACGAAGTTTCACCTAAAACAGAGATCAGATGTGGTCTACAGAAAATCAGGAAGTTCTTTGAAAAGCGTGCGAGAACTTTGATGAATTTTTTTCTTTATTTTCCTGAATTTTTTTTGACAATTTTGTCGAAACCAAACAGACCGAAGGTGAGTTTGGCCGGCCTCAGAATGATGTCAACTAGCTCCTGTAAAAATTTCAGATTTTTTGGACACCCGAGCGAAAAGTTATGCCCGGTTTACGGAAGGTACCTCAAGTTATGTTTTAAAACGAACGGAATGAAACAACCGTATAAGCTTAATAATGCATGTGTGTCATGTTTTATATGTTTCTTTCTCTAATCGATTGTGATATAGAAGTTCCATAGACAATGATGCATAGGTCCTCTGTGAAACTTGTGTTGTTTGGGATGCTTTTGTATCATCACTAGAAGAACTAATGGAAAGCCGTATCAAAATAAATAAAATGCGCGTACTTGTGATGTCATAGTTGTGTTACGTAAATAAATAAAATGTTGTTGTATTTTCAATGGTGTTAATGTTGAACGCCGATAGCATGTAGATAAATGATGCTAACATGTGGTTGTTTACGGTGTCTTCCAATTTAATGTTAGTTCGCTACTGTGTCCTTATATATCTTGTGGTATTTTTCATTATATTCATACATATGCATCCTACATCTCATTTAGGACCGAGAGATGATGATCGTGCAAGTGACGTGGTGCCAACCACAAAATACAGTTGGTGGGCGACCTGAAGAATGGACTTAACCAGTGGATGCTCGTCAAGCGAGTGCCACCCAGCAAACACTATCTAAGTGTTAAAGAAAAGGCAAGCCCCGGTCTTATGCATAACCATTATATATGTTATTTTACTGGACTTAATGTTTGTAGGCTTGTACTGTGCACTTAAGTGTAGGAGTTACCTGAAACCCTAGATGCATTAACTCAGGATTCCTTTTGAGATGGATACTAGTATGCTAGGTCGAGTAGTTGCTTTACTAATTAGGGATCTCGGTAGAAGTCGAGTGATTTTTCTAGCACTCGCACGATGTCATGAATTAATTGTATCCATTATATATCAGAATGATGATGGTCTGTTGACGACGGTCCATGGGGATGCGTCCGAGACGGAAATTGGAATAAGGATTAAGGTGTGGTACCATGTGTCAAGCGTTTGAACATACTAAACATATCCCGAGAAATATGGTAAATCGGTAAGCCTAGTACCTGAGTGAACCTGCCCGCAGACTTTACCCCTCACGCGACCTGAGACATGGTCTCCCATTCTGGTTATGGTGGGTACAAGTGCGATCAGTGCACGACGGCAGTTGGGGTCAGTGAGGCATTGTACGCCAAGGCGGTGAGCCCTGATATGTTGACGGGGAATCGATGGAGACGGTTGATGTGTGTGGGGACAGAGTGCCTCGCCACGTCGTGTGTTTAGGTTTACCTTGCAAGGTTTAAAACTCGATTCGAATCGTCTGCTTCTCGCAGCTAATGAGACTGCTTGATCCATGCTACTACATTGAGTAATAAGTGGAAATGAGGTGACTGGCAAAAGATGTTGATTGATAAAGTGTTTGATACCATGTATGACTAGCTAGGTACACATCTAGTTTAAAAAGGATCTTACTAAAACTTGAAAAAGTTAAAACTTGATTTTAGACTCAGCTAGTGCTTTTGGCAAACCAAACCCCTCAGCCAAACAGGTGCATGTCTAGAGGTAGAGGAGTAGACTCCTCACACCGGGTAAGTCTAGCTGAGTATTAGTATACTCAGCCTTGCTTGTGGCATAATTTTTGCATGTACTCCTTAGGATGATTGGTTGATGGTGTGACTTGGCCTTCATCCCCGCCACCGGGATAGACAGTCGAGTGGGTTACTGCTTCCGCAGGAGAGGACCAGGAGGAGTAGCGTGGCCAGGCTTCGCCATGTTACTCGGTTTTCTCCGTTAGTTATTTCCGCTGCATTAAAATTTATGGTTAATATTTCTGGAACTTCGATAATGTAATCATTACTGATACTTATTAAATTTATGGTATTATGCTTTATTGTATTTCTCTGTGCCTCACCTTCGAGTGAGCTAGTGGTATTCGATCCTGGTTAAGTGGCTTTATCGGACTAGATCCGAGGGACTCACGGTTTATTCCTATTTAAGTGTGGTCTAGCCTCTAAGGCGGGACTTAGGCACTTAAGTTGGAATAATTCGGGTGGTTCCGCCACAGCTGGTATCAGAGCGAATACCATTACAGAGAAGTCAATAAGTCATGAATATCAACTTTTCAAAAGTAAAACTTGCTTAGAAACCAATGTTGGATAGATATCAGGACGAAAAGGCTAGACCTAGGACGCGAGGCCTTAGGAAAATAGATGGGTAGCTAGGTGGCTATTTATATAGGCCATAAAGGCTACTACTACTATTATTAAGGTTGCTGTAGCAAGCACCCAAAAAAGTAGTTAGGTCTGAGAAGACGACTAGAATGATCATGCATCATGATTGTCGTATTATAATTGTCTCTTATGCACCAACATGCTTCTCTCACCTTTATTCCAATAATAAGAACTTGTGAATATTCTGACGCATTGCTATGTTAGGAACTATACGGAATGCCTTACCTTGTGTCAGATTGGTAAGTCTTGTTAGGTCGTGTTATGTGTTTCTCTGGTCTTGCTATCTAGGTGGTATTGTAATTGTTCAACCCTTTTGCTAATAAAAATTGTTGCCTGTTTTGCCAATAAAAAGACCCCCTCCAAACAACCTTGTAGTTAGCAAGTAAAATCTTTAAAAAAAATTCACATGCTTGTGTTGGTGTTTTCTAACCCTTGTGTGTCTCACCCTTGAATTTACACCTGCACAACTTATTGAACCCCATGACTTGACCGCTAGACCAACCCAAGTCTCCTTGTGCACTTGTTGTGTCAAAAAAAATCGTTTGGTGTCTAGTTGCGCAAACCCTATCGAGGCCATGTTTCTTTCCATAGATCCTATCCCGAATCTTCGTAACCTTCCTAGTGCTTGTCCTAAGCGATCTCATGCGACTACCTCTTTTTTCACCTGGATCTGGTAATCCTTTTTCTTGTCAATCATGTTGGCTTTATCATCCGAATCTCAGGATCCCCTATTGATTCTGCCCCGTTATCTGGTTATCTACTCTAACCCGTTCTCAAGTATCGAATGTTGATCTTACCTAAATCTCTCATTTCTGGTCATTCTCATACCCCCTTCTCCGAGGATCATGATCTTGTTTTATCAACTGTATCTCTAACCAGTGTATCCATTTGGTTCAAGGGATTTTTGTTGTTAGCTTGTGGTTCTCTCATGTCTCTACAAGTTCACCAACCTGACCTCGTGGATGCTTTGTTCTCATATGAAAATCTCGTATGAATCTCTGGCATGATAATCTCCATGATGATCATAAAGTAGTTCTCAGAGTTAAAGAAAATTCTCATGTGATGCTCTTTTTGTCAGCAACCTCTGCTTCAACTCTGGTCACATCATTATTTTCTGAGCCATACTCTCATGGGCTCCATCTATCTGTGCTATGTAGATTTCTCATTGGTTGCGTTTGGTAATGATGTCATGACTAACGACTGATGGTGCCGCGACGAAACCGAGAGCCTACTATGGTGCACACATGGTTGAGCTGCTCGGCACGAGCTGGTATCACGGTTCATAGTCGTGATCCATTACGAGACTATACTGATGTGCTATCTTTGGTGAACATTCTCTCAGAGTGATCGCTGCATTTTGTCTCAACATGTCACGATATTCTACCCAAATCTATCTTCAGTATCTTGTTAGATCCTATCTCATAAATTTGCATCTATCTCCAGCCTGGGAGTTACATGCTTCTCCACCCTTAAGAGTCCTTGTTCGAATCTCGGGACGAGATTCTTTTAAGGGGGGAAGGCTGTGACACCCTAGGTGTCTATTTCGTGTTACATCAGGAAATTTATCCCAATCTCGGATGCTCAGTGAAAATTTCTATTTTTTGCTCACGTATGTCTCTGATTCTCCAGACTATTCGTACACATCTCACCGAATTCGGAGTTATTCGATCGCGAGAAACAACCAATTTTGGAGCCGGTTAAAACTTTTATTTCTCGGAATGAATGCGAACTCGAAAATCATTCTCGAATTATAAATCTCATCTGAAGCTCTTTAAATCAAACTCTCAACGGTTGTTATTTGATCTGAGCCCGAGTCTAATTCCTCGAACCTTGATCTATGTTCGACTATTTTATTCGTATCCGTACTCTCATGCGGAATACTCAATATGTCGTCCTCTAATTAATTCTTACTAGACTCAGCCTAGTATCTTGTGTCTGAACTGAATTCAAAACCCGCATCGATAGTGCTTTTTAAAAATATCACGGTTCGCCTTCTCCGACTAAAAATCCGAAAGTCGGTCATATCTCAAGACAATTTATTTTCGAATCATGCGTAGGGAATTAATGCCGAGCAAAGTCAAATCAAACTCTCGGCCAAGTTAATCGCCCGATCTTTCGAAATCTGTTTTGCTCTGTTCTCCGTAGAGACGAATTCTGCAGGAGCATTTGTATTCCGGGAAATAATTAGCTTTTCGATAATCCATGTTTAATCAAGACGCCATAAAATAAAATGGAAATAAATTATCATGGCCCAGTTTAGTGTTTGGGCCAGCCCAACCCAGCCCAATAGGCCCACTAAGAAAACCCTAACCCTACCACATGCCTATAAATAGGAGCCCTCTCCCCTTGCACTTGGCAATTTTGCACTCCCACCCCTGCATTTCTTTCAGCCGCCAGCAACCTTCTTCCTCCCTGCTCCACGGCAACAGCAGCCAGCGCGCAGGAGCTCCATGGCCGCCGAGCTCCCTCCCCTGCTGCTGCTCGCCCTTCCCTCCTCCCTCTACTTCTTCCTCAAGCAAGCAAGCAGGCCAACCCCCCCCCCATCCGAGCGCCCCATGCCTATGCCCTTCCCTGCTCCATGGGCACGAGCCTCCACTCCCCTACAATGGACGTTGACCAAGACTCCCCCTGGCGCTCGCTCCCTGCAAGCGAGCAGCAGTTTCCCTAGCCACCCATGGCGCCCCCTCCGACTTCCATGGCCGGCGCCCAAAGCTCCAGCCCTCCTCCCATGGGCACCAGCAACTGAAGCCCCTCCCTGCGATCTACCTCCTCCAGCTGCTCGGTACCTTGAGTTCCTGCTCTTCTCCCCTGGTTACCGAACAGGGCTACCTCGATGGACGCCCCTGCGCCGGATCTTCTCCTAGCGCCTAGCCTTGATGACCGTGCCCTGCTTCGAGCTCCGCCTTGTGCTCTGCTGCAGCTGCGCCGTCCGACCTCGCCAGGCAACAGGTCATAGCTCCTGTGCGCTTGTCCGCAGCCAGCGTCGACCCGATCTGCGCAGCGGTGCCGGTCCACCGTAGCAGCCCCGGATCCCCTCCGCACCGCGTGCTTCACCGGATCTGTGCAGCCCCATCTGCGACACCGTCGAAACCCGTGGTGAGAAACCCCCTCGCTGTCCTCGCTATTTTTTAGCGTTTGTAATGT
Source organism: Zea mays (assembly GCF_902167145.1). Taxonomy (NCBI): domain Eukaryota; kingdom Viridiplantae; phylum Streptophyta; class Magnoliopsida; order Poales; family Poaceae; genus Zea; species Zea mays. The sequence goes on along the minus strand of NC_050096.1, from coordinate 136,381,866 downwards.
TCGATGGACTGTCGCCAACAAATTTGTGTGTTTTCACAGCTAATGGTCAACGTCGCGCTTCGCGCCTTGCCCGTTCGACGAAATGCCGAGCCATGTGGACAGCCCATGCAGGCTAGTCCCGACTCGATTAGGTTGAATCCATGTGATTGACTTACTTGCACAATTGTCATTGTCATGTATATATATGTGTGTGAATATGTTGTATGCGAATTGAAATTCTTGGAGGAGAAAGTGGTACGCGTAGATGTGTTTGCGATTGGAATGCCAACAAGTGTATGTGTGCCTACAATGGTCCATTTGTGTGTCATAGGGATTGGTCGTAGATGTATTAATTGTTTGTTAAAATACTTCGTCGTAAAGCAGTGTGTTAGTTGTGGTAAATTTAATAAAGCGTAAAGCGTGCTTGGTAATCTCTGCAGTCGGCTAATGAGTTAGTCTAGGTTAAATATATTTTATGTATTCCTCGTGGTGTAGGTTGGAGTGGGTTGAAAATATAAATTATGTGAGATGTGATTAGTGTTTTAGAGGCGAGATGTGCGAATAATCAGTTGGTGTTTCACTCGTCTAGTCGATAAACATTGTCATAAATAATTGTGCTAAAATTGGTCATAAGAATGCAGTGGGCACGTGGTGTGGTTGGATGTGATAAGTAGATTGGAAGTGTGGGTTTGCCTGAGCACTGTGTTGCCGAACAAGTATGCCGAGATGAGTTGTAGTAGTGATTGCGTTAAATTAAACAGTAATGTCTCGAGTGCACGCCACAATAAGTTTAATAAAAATCCATCGGTGTCACTTATGTTAAGTTGAGGTTTATTTGTGCGTGGGAACTAATAATATGTTTAATACTTAGAACTCTTAGTCGATAATAGAAATTGTTTTGGCTTAACTAGATAGGTGGTGACATGCCAAAGTAGTCACTGCTTTCTCTGCATTTATAAGTCGAGTCGTGTCGATGCGTATTATGCGTTCCTTAAATTGTGCTTCACATATAGTGTATGATTGTGTTTATGACTTTGAATGGGTGTTTTCGAGTGAACTAATAAGTTCCTAAAGCAATTAGGTGTAAGGTGTTTATAGTGACGCTTTATCCCGAAAGGTGTTAAGTCTGCGCATAAATAAGAGATAAGTGTACGTTGTGTAGTGTGGATTGATTTTGAGTGCATATGTCGCAAGAAATGGATTAGTGCGCATATAGGAGATGAATGTGTGTGATGAAATGGTGACATGCCTTCGTAGTCATCATGTCGTCTGTTTGGTTACTTAGCCGAAAGTCGTGAAGAAATGTTGCTTACCTATGTGTTAATATTGTCACTCTGCGACTCTGTATAAATTGCCGTGTGAAGTATGATTGAATTAGTCTATGTTTGCGATGTGTGGTGTGGTGGTGGTATGAAAAAAAGGCAAGCCCCAGTCTTATGCATAACCATTATATATGTTATTTTACTTCACTTAATGTTTTTAGGCTTGTACTGTGTACTTAAGTGTAGGAGTTACCTGAAACCCTAGATGCATTAACTCAGGATTCCTTTTGAGATGGATACTAGTATGCTAGGTCGAGTAGTTGCTTTACTAATTAGGGATCTCGGTAGAAGTCGAGTGATTTTTCTAGCACTCGCGCGAGGTCAGGAATTGATTGTATCCATTTTATATCGGAATGATGATGGTCTGTTGACGACGGTCCATGGGGATGCGTCGTCTCCGAGACGAAAATTGGAATAAGGATTAAGGTGTGGTACCGTGTGTCAAGCGTTTGAACGTACTAAACATATGCCGAGAAATATGGTAAATCGGTAAGCCTAGTACCTGAGTGAACCTGCCCGCAGACTTTACCCCTCACGCGACCTGAGACATGGTCTCCCATTCCGGTTATGGTGGGTACAAGTGCTGTCACTGCACAACGGCATTAGAATATATATACAAGTGATCATGTCTTTTTATTTGTCTTTTTCATTCTTTTTAATAATTTCGTGGGCCAGCTCTCGGCCACCATTCACCCAGACATTAGAATAAAACTTCCCGTCCACTAAAGTTGCTTTGGCTGGAGGATCCTTCGTATCGTCTATGGAGAAGGCACCTTCGGCATGAGCTATAGCCTTGACGTGATCACATCCGGCCTTCTCCAGAATAGCAGAAATTCTCCGAGCGCAGGAAAAAGCACAAATATCCCCACGATCATTCAAGATTTCCTCGAAGGCTTCGACTTCTCCACTTATCCATTCAATAACGCCCTCAGGGTCGGCTCGGATAAAATTTTCTTCAGAAGAATAGGCGCCCACTTTGGAGAAGCTAGTTTTTAACTTCTTCACGCAATCCAAGGTTTTTTCAAAACATTTTTCCTTGGATTCGCGAAGTTCTTCAACATTTTTCTCTAGCTTATTCTTCCAATATTCACTAATCTCTCGGTTAGCCTGTGCGAGTGCGCAATTCTCATTAGCTTCGGCCAGTTGTCTCCGAAGGTCTTCAATCTCGGCTTTTTGGGCTTCGGCCTGAGCATTGTACTTAGCTTCGTCTTCTTTTATTTTACTCACCAATGAAATCAAAATTTTGTCTTTCTCTAGACCTTCGTTTCTTAGTTCAATCACCTCTGATCGAAGGTTGCTGAGAGCTATTGTGCATCCTTCGTCTTCGGCGCTCTTTTGTGCTCTCAGGGCATTGCTAAGAATTAAGCCCTGCAAAAAAATAATTAAGTATAGCAATGAAATTACTCATTCCCAACTTTAAAAGTTAACTTCTATACCTTTATACTGTTATACGCAAGGCTATCAGTAAGATCATCCTTCGACATGGTCGAAAGGCCTTCTTCAAGCTTCGGAAATCCCATACTTTTAGCTATCTCCCAGCAAACGGATATTTCTTTGTTGTCCGGGAGACAGTATAGGAAATCATCTTCGTTAGTGCCATTGAACACTAAAGCCCCCTTTGGATATTTTAGTTTCTGGGCGTAGTGTCTGGCTTCTAGGATTTCTTCTTCAGATAATTTTTCCCCGAAGCATGTCAGATAATGTAACATTTTCGGCCGAAGTTTCGAGGGCAGGAACTTTTGCTTTTTCCATTACATCTTGTCTCACTGCCATGCCAGTATATGAAGTTTGTTGCTCTGTTTTATCCTTAGGCGCAACCGCCTTCATCTCTATGGGCATTGAAGGCCCAACTTCGGCTTCGGCCTGAACTTTTACAGCTTCGGCAATTTTCTTACTAGGAGCAGGGCTCAAAGCCTTTGCGGTCTCCATAACAGTGTCCAGCACGCTGGCCATCCTCCTCTTGGGAGTTGCAGCAGGAGCTTTTTGCACCTTCGGCAGGTTTGCCTCTGCTGGTGGGCTCAGAATTGATGGCATTTTCACTGTTTTTTCCACCTTTGGCTCTTCGGTCGTATCATCCTTAGCTTCGGCTGGCCCGACTGTAGGCACCTTCGGCACTACATTCGGCTCTTCAGCGCTCTGCACAATCAGAACAGCTTGTTTTGTTTCGGTAGTTGAAGAGGTCCCTTCGCCAAATTTAGGCACTATGGCCGGTTCAATATATCGCGGCCAGTGGGTCAGAACCTTCACTTTTTTGCCCTTCGGCACAGCTGTGGTGACTGAAGTGGCAGTCTTTCTCTACTTTCCCTGCATTCGTAGCGGGTAGCGATAATCAGGGTACACGAAGCCAATCGCATCAAATACCCTGTTCAATCTTTTCTTGCCCCGGCCCCCAAAGGCTGCGGACAAGGCATCATCTTCGCCTTTGGAATATGTCCCAAGCAGCTCGTCACTGGTAGCTTCAATACATTTCAACCAGTCATCATTTGGCTCGTCAAACTTCTCTCTAAACCTGAAGGTATATTTCAATCGAACCACGCCACCATCACTGGAGTCGGCAGTAGTTTCCTTCGGCATATCCCAGCTCTCCACAAGTGGCCACACCCTGAAGGATATGTGCTCTTGAATTAAATCCCTCGTGCCAATGAAGGCGCAAACAGTACTAAAAGCCTTCTGGCATGCTTCAACATTGCCATCAATTTCCACCTTCGGCCTTCGGAGGCCGAAGAGATACCAGATGGGGCAGTGTTGTCTCCTCCAACTCTGATAATAGATCGACATGTCGCGAAAATATCTCCCCCTCATGGCGCCAATATGACTCTATTTGATAGTCGACTTTCCGAAGATAGTATGACATGGCCGCCAGGGCCGATCCTCAGAATCTTCATCCCCACTCTCCACGTCATAACTATCACTATCATCAGAATCTTCGGACAAACCCTCCATGATCTCCTTAGTAATTTTCTCTGTATTCGTTTTTGCCATGGACTCATAAAACCCAGCGATGAAAGGATCCACAACTTTCTTCTCTTCATACAGCTTCTTCTCCTTGGTTATTTTCTTCTCTTCAGTCATCTTCTTCTCCCCACTCATCTTCTTCTCCTCAAATTTGGAGCAAGCACGCCTTTAAACCGAAGCTCTAAAAGCTCGAAAATCAGGCGAGAGCTATTGAGCAAGAGCTAGAAATTTGAGAAAATAACGCGAATAGCAGAAATAGCGTACCAAATGCTGCCGCTGTGGGTTCATATTTATACGCCTAGTGCTTTGCAACTTGGCGGGCCCCGTCTGTCATTGATTGTCGCTATTCTAGCGAAGGGAAGGTGTTTTTTCGGACCTTCAGCTTAAGGCCTTCGTTCATGTCACAGTCTAAATCCGTTGTTATAACAAATTAATACTGCAAGGGGCTACTGTTGGGGGCCTTCGTCTTCCGAAGGTCCTCAAAAACACGACTAACATGTTTCCCAAGTATAATATATGTACAGGAACCGTTGGACATGGGATGAAGTTGTACATGATATGAAGAGCGTGGTTCGGGAGAAGGATGGGCTAGTGCCGAAGCTACCCGTGAAAAAGCTTCGGCTTAGCGATGGAAAATGAAACCGACTTAAAGAGGAAAAGGTTGTCTAGTCCTCGATAGATTATCCCTAAGTTAATAGTAAATGCCAAGGGCATGAATGTAATTCTACATAGGCTGCGTCTCGTGCCTAATAATAGATGAATAGTGACACCATACTGTTCACGCTGACTTGTATTCACTCGCACGTCACGCTTGGACTTTTACCTTCTGTCAAGCCGAAGGTACAAATGTAATTCGATATTGATCATGTTTATTCATGATAAGATAATAAAAATGTTCTGATAATGTCATATAATTATTCATGTTATTTCCCATGTTTCTTATGCTTCTACTCGTTTTATTATATACTAAGATGATGAAGGTACATCCTTCATAACCTTTGTCTGAAGACCATTATATCCTAAGGGAGATAATGCTTCGAAGGACGAAGGTCTTTAACCATTAACATTTTGTGTTGCCTTGTTCTTAATTCATAGCATTTGAGAACAAGTCCCCAACACCCTTCATGACCTTCGTTTGAAGATCATTATATCCTGAGGGAGATAATGTTTCGGAGGACGAAGGCCTTTAACCATTAACATTTGTGTTGCCTTGTTCTTAACTCATAGCATTTGAGAACAAGTCCCCAACATTGGCGCCCACCTCCGGTGAACTCACTTCCACTGATTGAAACGATTGGCTTCGTTCAACAACTAAGCTGCAGCACCTTCAGTCACGAAGCTGGTGCTCCCAATCACGGGCGGTTCAAGTTCAGAGCCAGCCAACAAGAAGCAGAAGAAGGAAGCGCAGAGAAGAGTGCAGCATGTTGGGGTGCAAGGACCCTTCGTCAGATCCAAGTGGTCCCACATCCCAATCACCTTTTCCCAGGAGGATCTTCAGCTCAAAGACTATCCTCACAACGATGCTATGGTCATATCTTGTGTCATCAAGGGATTTTTGGTCCACAATGTTCTAGTTGACACAGGTAGTGCAGCGGACATCATATTTTCAAAGGCTTTCAGACAGATGCAAGAACTAGAGGACAAGATTCATGAAGCTACACACCCTCTTTGTGGCTTCGGATGAAGACAGATTGTGGCACTTGACAAAATCATAATGTCAGTCACCTTCGGTTACGTCCACAACACAAGAACTGAGCAAGTTGTTTTTGACATTGTCGACATGGAGTACCCATACAACGCAATCATTGGTCGAGGGACGCTTAATGCCTTCGAAGCAATACTTCATCCCGCATACTTATGCATGAAGATACCTTCGGAGCAAGGGTCCATTGCTGTCCATAGAAGTCAAGAAGCTGCCAGAAGGGCTGAAGGGAGTTGGATCGATTCAAAGGATAAAGAAAAAAAATTCGTCAAAGTTCTTGCACGCTTTTCTGTAGACCACATATGATCTCTGTTTTAGGTGAAACTTGGTGTAGCTCCTATTTTGTTGCTTCTTGTGCTGAGAAAAATATCAAAAAAATCATACAAAAAGAAAAACAAAATCACCTGTGATTCCTACTAGTGCCTTTTTGGCCTCGCTAGTACAATATTTACGGTACTGCCATTCTACTAGTTCCATCCGTCCTTTGCACTTGTGGCCAGCAATATAGTTTCATGTTTTGCACTATAATTCAACTTTGCATTATTGTTTGATCGTGCTAATCCTTGACTTGAGTGCAGCCTACCCAGAACTCCACATATTTCGACGACGAGCAGGTTTCTGTTTCTCCAGGCAATCGCTCATCCAATCTTTCACCAGTTCCACCTGTTGGTTGCAGTTCACCACTGTGGCTTGGTAAGAACGGATAAGAACTTGATAACAGCATTCCATTGAGCGAGTTGTCACCACCATTCCCCTGTTATCGTTGGTTTTTCTCCTTTTGGTGTTTTGGTGTTTGCGCTAACTATGGCAGGAGCAAATGACACGGTGGATGCCCAGTTGCAGGAAGTAAGGGGACAAGTTGATGGACTTGCTGCTGACATTAGGATGATGCATGAACGGCTTAATTCAACGGTCACTTCGACGACCGCACGTTTCAACCAGCTTGACCATGCTCAAACGGCGACTCACACCACACTCGACACCATCCTGTCATGCCTTGATGCGTTGACCACAAAGATGGAGCAGGACTACGGCGGTGACACTGAGCAGGAAGATGGAGATTGCCGTGGTCGTGCACGCCGTGTGGTTCGTCATCCCCCTAATGACTTATTTGCTAAGATTAAATTTAAAATTCCATCTTTTAATGGTAAATATGATCCTGCTGCATATCTTGATTGGGAATTGGAGGTAGAACAGAAATTTTCATGCCATGATATTCCTGCTAATAGCCAAGTGAAGGCTTCCATTAGTGAATTTACTGATTTTGCTTTAATTTGGTGGCGTGAGTATAAACAAAAACTTTCCATTAACAGTGTCACTACTTGGACCCAATTAAAAACTGCCATACGCCACAGATTTGTTCCTTTCTATTATGCCCGTGATTTGCTTAACAAAATGCAGCGTTTTCAACAAGGTTCACAATCTGTTGAGGAATATTACCAGGAGTTACAAAAGGGTATGCTTCGTTGTGGTTTGGTTGAGTCAGATGACGCTGCTATGGCGCGTTTTCGTGGTGGTTTGAACAGGGAAATTCAGGATATACTTGATTATAAGGATTATTTTGATATAACCACATTGTTTGAATATGCTTGCAAAGCTGAACGTGAAGTGCAGGGACGACGATCAAAGACATATACTAACTCTTTTGCAGGCCGAGGTTCGACACACAACTCAACTCCTTCCAGCCCTGCACCTTCTACGCCTAGCACTACACTGCGCACAGGGACGACCAAGCCAGCGGCGCCCCCTGCCAAAGGTGCCGCTTCTTCCACAGGACGTACACGGGATATTCAGTGCCATCGTTGCAGAGGGTTTGGGCACATGATTCGGGACTGCCCAAACAAGTTTACCTTGCTTATACGTGACAATGTCGAGTACTCTTCAGCCAGTGATTCCGAGGAAACTAGTCATGCTATGATTGCCACTAACCATGCAGAAAATGAGGAAGTCCACGTTGATCCCATCGACGCCGATAGGTATGAGAGTCTTGTTGTGCAGCATGTTCTCAGCACACAGGTTGCCCAGGCCGAAAAAAATCAGCGACACACTCTATTCCATACCAAGGGCGTTGTGCATGAACGGTCGATTCGCATCATCATCGATAGTGGCAGCTGCAACAATTTGGCAAGTACAACTTTGGTAGAGAAATCATCCTTGCCCACTCGCGCACACCCACATCCGTATCACATTCAATGGCTTAATGATGGTGGTAAAATAGAGGTAACACGTTCGGTACGTGTCCCCTTTTCGCTGGGTTCTTATTCTGATTATGCTGATTGCGATGTTATTCGTATGGAAGCATGCTCTTTGTTATTGGGTCGACCTTGGCAATATGATACTGATAGTTTACATCATGGTCGTTCAAATCATTATTCTTTCATGTTTAAAGGCCAGAAATAATTATACATCCAATGACCCCTGACCAAATTTTGAAAGATGATCTTACTAGGGCTGCTAAAACTGCACAACATGTCAAATCGACATCAGCCGCACCTAATAAATCTGAAATCAAGTTGCACTCTCCTGTTTTACTTGCTACACGTGCTGATTTTGATGATCTCCATGAAGCTCATATGCCCTATTATGCACGTGTATGCTCGCATGCTTGTTCCGATGATGCCCCGTCTTTGGATATACCCCCTGCTGTTGTTAACCTTTTGCAGGAGTATGATGATGTTTTTTCTACGGACTTACCACTGGGTCTTCCTCCGCTCCGTGGCATTGAGCATCAGATCGATCTCATCCCCGGCGCTTCTCTTCCGAACTGCGCCCCGTACCATACAAATCTAGATGTGACGAAGGAGATCCAGCGCCAGGTGTAGACGCTGCTTGATAAAGGTTACATTCATGAGTCTCTTAGCCCTTGCTCGGTTCCTGTTTTACTCGTTCCAAAGAAAGATGGGTCTTGGCGTATGTGCGTAGATTGTCGTGCTATTAATAACATCACAGTTCGTTATCGATATCCTATTCCACGCCTTGATGATATGTTAGATGATCTTAGTGATGTCGTTATTTTCTCTAAGGTTGATTTGCGTAGCGGTTACCATCAGATTAGAATGAAACTCGGTGATGAATGGGAAACAGCTTTTAAAACGAAATTTGGTTTATATGAATTGTTGGTTATGCCATTTGGATTGACTAATGCTCCCAGCACCTTTATGCGTTTAATGAACGAAGTTCTACGGGTCTTCATAGGTTTGTTTGTTGTTGTTTATTTCGATGATATCCTTATTTACAGCAAGTCTATAGAGGAGCATTTAGAACATTTGCGTGCTGTTTTTGATGCTTTGCGTGCTGCTCGCTTGTTTGGTAACATGGAAAAGTGCACATTTTGCACGCAACGTGTCTTGTTTCTTGGTTATGTGGTTACTCCGCAGGGCATTGAGGTGGATAACAGCAAGGTTGAAGCCATTCAGGACTGGCCTACACCAACGACGGTCACGCAAATTCAGAGTTTTCTTGGACTTGCAGGATTTTATCGCCGTTTTGTGCGTGATTTTAGCTCCATCGCTGCCCCTTTGCACGAACTCACAAAGAAAGATGTGTCTTTTGCTTGGGACCCCCCACAAGAAGAGGCGTTCAACACTTTGAAAGATAAGTTAACCTATGCTCCACTCTTACAATTGCCCGACTTTCAGAAAGTGTTTGAACTTGAATGTGATGCTAGTGGTATTGGGTTAGGTGCTGTTTTGTTACAAGAAGGAAAACCGGTTCTTATTTCAGTGAAAAATTAAGCGGTGCTAGCTTGAGATATTCTACTTATGATAAGGAACTTTATGCTTTAGTTCACACTTTGCAAACATGGCAGCACTACCTTTGGCCTCGTGAGTTTATAATTCATTCTGATCATGAGGCTTTAAAACATATTCGTACCCAAAAAAATTTGAACAGTCGTCATGCTAGTTGGGTAGAATTCGTCGAGTCCTTTCCTTACATCATTAAACACAAGAATGGGAAGGAAAACATCATTGCTGATGCGTTGTCCCGTAGATATACCATGCTTTCATAGTTAGAATTTAGAATCTTTGGCTTGCAAACTGTGAAAGATCAATATGTGGATGATGCTGATTTTAAAGATTTCTATGTACATTGTAAGGATGGCAAACCCTGGGGAAAATATCACATACAGGATGTATTTTTGTTCCGCGCTAACAAGCTGTGTATTCCAGCAAGCTCGGTTCGTCTTTTGTTGCTGCAGGAAGCTCATGGAGGTGGTCTCATGAGGCACTTTGGCATTTACAAGACACATGAGGTGCTGGCCGCACACTTCTTTTGGCCTCGGATGCGCCGTGATGTTGAGCGTCTTGTTGCACGTTGCACTACTTGCCAGAAAGCTAAGTCACGTCTGGGCAACCATGGTTTGTATATGCCTTTGCCTGTCCCTTCTTCTCCTTGGCTTGATATTTCTATGGACTTTGTTTTGGGCTTGCCTAGAACTAAGAAGGGGAGGGATAATATTTTTGTGGTTGGTTATAGATTCTCTAAAATGGCTCACTTTATACCTTGTCATAAAACTGATGATGCTAGCATTGTTGCTGAATTGTTGTTTAGAGAAATTATTCGTTTACATGGTATTCCAAAAACAATAGTCTCTGATCGCGATGCTAAGTTTCTAAGCCATTTTTGGAGATCTCTTTGGAATAAATTGGGAACTAAATTGTTGTTTAGCACTACTTGTCACCCTCAGACTGATGGACAAACTAAGGTAGTAAATAGAACTTTATCTACCATGCTTATGGCTGTATTAGACGAGAATTTGAGACGTTGGGAGGATTGCTTGCCTCATGTTGAATTTGCTTACAATCATGCCACGCATTCTTCTACAAAGATGTGCCCTTTCCAGATTGTTTATGGTTACATCCCTAGGGCACCTATTGATTTGATTTCACTTAATGTTGCGAACGCCCCACATGTAGATGCTGCTGCACATGTTGAACAAATGATTACCATGCATGAACAAACGAAACAGAACATTGCTGCTACTAATGCAAAAAATCAGGTTGCTGGTAGTAAAGGAAGAAAACTTGTTACTTTTGAGCCAGGTGATATGGTTTGGTTGCACTTGAGAAAGGATCGGTTTCCTACTTTGCGGCGTTCTAAATTAATGCCTTGTGCTGCTGGTTCTTTTAAGGTGCTAACAAAGATTAATGATAATGCTCATATCCTTGACCTGCCTGCGGAATTTGGTGTTTCCACTAGTTTTAATGTTGTAGATTTGAAACCATATATGGCCGAGGATGAGGAGTTGCCGTCGAGGACGACTTCACTTCGAGAAGGGGAGGATGATGAGGACATCACTATGAGTACGACTACACCAGCAGCACCTCCACATCAAGCGCCACTTCCTTCATTAGCTGGGCCAATCACTCGGGCCCATGCCAGAGATCTTAACTTCGTCATGCTACTGAAGAATGAGGGCCCAGAAGAATAGACGACCAGCCCAACTGCGGCCCATAGTGGACGACCTAGGGTTGGCCGCCCCTAGGGGCTGCGCCCCCTCTCTATTTATCTAGGAGTTGCGCCTCCTTTGTTCTTCGAGTTTTGTTTTACGTTAGCTTTAGCTACTCTCGAACACGCGCAAATCAGCGTTGTCTTTGTGTATTCAGAACTCCACCCTCGAGTAATAGATTAGATTGCTCGCATCTTTTTCTTGTTCGTTCTTCGATTGCGCACAGGAAACGATCTTCGTGATCAGGCCGATCTCGCATCAGCAAGGTCGGTACCCACTGGAGTTGGTTCAGCGATTGCATTGGCACCTCTGGCTTGCTCGTCGTAGTCAGATCACAAGGGTCATCTTCCGCCAAATCGGAATTATCCCCACTCACCGAAAGATCGGGCACCTCAGCTATATCATTAATGTTTCTTCTTCGTTCCCTTCATCTCCGGCATCCCCCAGCCACTTGATGTTGGATATGTTCGGTTGGCTAGGTATTCTTGCACCAAGTCCCTAGTGCTGATTTGCTCAGCCACCACCCTGAATTCTACCTCGGCCAGCTGGCATGCCGACCCTAGCTGCATGTTGCACAGGGGCCTGGTCATTCTGAAGTTTAAGGATAGCGGGCACATGACCATCGTCATCAGTTTCTCCCTCTTCTTCTCATCAGCCTTAATATAAAACCATTCACCTTTCCAGCCGGTTGGCCATTTGGTGCGGTAACTGAGAACTGGAGCCTTTGTATCCTTGCGATTCGCAAAATTGTAGCAACCAAAATTTTCATGAAGACCGTCTGCCCTGGCCTTCGTCTGGTAGTGCAACTCATGCACTCAACATAACGCTTCGGCATCTGGGCTCATCCCTTGGCTTCGGATGAAGATAAATTTCGAAATTTTTCAAGACTTCCACTATCATCTCGTTCAGAGGAAGTCGCAGTCCTGCTCTGAAGAAGCTCTTAAAACCACTATTTCATCATTCTTCGGTGTTGGGGTGGTCTCTTCTCCGGCAAATCGACAAGTTTCCTTTCAGCTACCCCAAAGTAGCCTAGCTTCATCACCATGGGCATATCAGCTTCAGTCACAGTAGATTTCTCAAAATCTATATGGCTGGATTTTGTTGGGATCAAAATACTATAATCTTCCTCATCCACTTCAATATTTTCTTCTTCCGCAATGGTCTGTTCAGCTTCGGCAACAACAGTACCTTCCTCAGTGTTTCCCTCCGTCACAACTAGACCTGATTGTTTCATGACTTCGGAAATTGGTGATGTCTCGGTGACCTCAGTCTCGTCTCCCTCACGAGTCACCCTTGCGGTCGAACACACTCTGGCATTTGATGGATTTTTTGCGGTTTTAACGAAGTTGATGTTTGTTTTCGCAGTTTTGACGAAGCTCACTCTTCTGACGAAGTTATCTCTAAATGATGTACTCGCTTGAGAGCGTAGTGAAAAAAGCTTCGGCTATGGTTAAATTTTTTAACAGCACAACAGTGCAATGGCAATGAATGCTATGGTAACTCTACACCAACCCGCCTGTTTATATAGTGCTGCAGGAGGGAAGCTGAACCGTCAGATCGCCTGCACCCGCTGTACGGTGGACCACTCGGCGCTTGGAAGGCGAACCGCCAGATCGCCTATATTCGCTGAACGGTGGACCACCCGGCGCCTGGAGTATTTTAATCGTTTCTCGGCAACGAGCTTAGGGAAGGTGTTTTCGGACCTTCGGCATTCCGAAGCCTTCGGGAATTTTCGCAGATCGAGCTCGTTACGAAAAACGATCTAGCACCGCAAAGGGGCTACTGTTGGGGGCCTTCTTCTTCGCCGAAGGTCCTCTAAACAAAACACCTTCGACAAGACGACATGCAATACAACACAAAGGTGTACACCAAAGCTACAATCCAGGGAGCTTCGACAAAAAAACATGCCTTGAGACGAAGGGCGGCACCGACTTAAAGAGGAAAAGACGTTCAGTCCATGATAATTTGTGTCACGTTTATAATTAGTTATCGAGGACATAAATGTAATTTTGACTGGGCTGCGTCCCGTGCCTATAAATAGGTGAACAGTAACCCCGTACTGTTCACGCTGACTTGTATTCACTCGCACGTCACACTTGGATCCTTACCTTCTATCAAGCCGAAGGAACAAATGTAATTCCATATTGTTAATGTTTATTCATGGTTATTCAATAAGAATACAAATAATCTAATGATTTAAAATGATTGTTCGTATTCTTTATATATAATTCGTGCTTATGCTTTCCATTACATATTGAGATGATGAAGGTATGCCCTTCATGACCTTCGTCTGAAGATCATTATATCCTGAGGGAGATAATGCTTCAGAGGACGAAGGCCTTTAACCATTAACATTTGTGTTGCCTTGTTCTTAACTCATAGCATTTGAGAACAAGTCCCCAACAACAACATATACAATAACAAAGTGTATAGAGATAAATGTCACAATAACATCAGAGTACTTATTATAACAGAAGTCTTACAAAATAACGGATAAATATAGATCGAACTAAAGTCCATCCTTGGCGCCATAAAGTCGACTGGGAGACGCCACCTATATCAGATCAAACTCCTCGTTGTGTGGCTCCTCTTGAACCACATGTTCTTCTCCTGTGGGGGTGTGAGACAGCAAGGGTGAGCTCACACATAATCATAGCTCAACAAGTTGTGGGGAAACCAGTGTGTATGAACTCACCAAAGGTGGGAGTTCATGTGATGTGTAAGGTTGATCAACAATAGGGGTTAAAGCTGAGCATTGCTTTTAATAAGTTGGTCAAATTTTATTAGCAGTTACTAAGTGTAAGTAAATACCAAACCATAATAAATAATAGAACAAAATTAATAAATAATCTCATGCAAGTGCAAATGACAAATTGAATTTAAGTTACATAAATTAATCATGTGAGTGTCCGAGTCGCTCATGACCGTGAGCACGACTAGTATACCAGTTTTACACTCTGCAGAGGTTGTACCCTGTACCCACAAGTCGTGTTTCCCATGTTGCTAGGGTTTGCAAGGTCGTTAGACACTACCGAGGTGAATGTCTAGGGATCCACTATGAGGCCTTTACAAAGTTCCACTAGCTTTCGAAAATCCGCTACAGTTTATGGGAAGAACACTTGCAAGAATCCCCCATCTGACCGCCATCGTAGCAAAATCAACTCGAGAACCTCCCTGCATGCAACTCCCCTACTGCCCTTATGTGCCGGAACCGCCCAAATTATTCCAGCTTAAATGCCCAAGTCGCACCCTTAAGGGTAGCAACACACTTAAACAGGAATAACCCGTCAGTCCCTCGGATCTAGTCCGATAAAGCCACTTATCTAGGATCGAATACCACTAGCTCACTCGAAGGTGAGGCATAGAGAAATACAATAAAACATAATACCACAAATTTAATAAGTATCATTAGTGATTACATTATCGGAGTTTCAGAAATAATAACCATAAATTTTAATGCAGCGAAAATAACTAACGGAGAAAACCGAGTAACATGGCGAAGCCTGGCCATGCTACTCCTCCTCGTCCTCTCCTGCGGAAGCAGTAACCCACTCGACCGTCTATCCCGGTGGCAGGGATCGATGGAGGCCAAGTCACACCATCAACCAAATCAAGGAGGTACCTACAAAAATTATGCCACAAGCAAGGTTGAGTATACTAATACAAGGCTATAGTTACCCGGTGTGAGGAGTCTATTCCTCTACCTCTAGACATGCAGCTATTTGGCTGAGGGGTTTGGTTTGCCAAAAAGCAATAGCTGAGTCTAAAATCAATTTTTAGCTTTTCACATTTTAGTATGATCCTTTTTAAACTAGATGAGTACCTAGCTACTCATACATGGTATCAGACATTTTTAGCAATCAACATCTTTTGCCAGTCACCTCATTTCCACTTATTACTCAATGTAGCAGCATGGATAAAGCAGTCTCATTAGCTGCGAGAAGCAGACGATTCGAATCGAGTTTTTAAACCTTGTAAGGTAAACCTAAACACACGGCGTGGCGAGGCACTCCAACCCCACACATATCAACCGTCCCCATCGATTCCCTGTCAACAGAAAGAGGCCTATCGCCTTGACGTACAATGCCTCACAGACCCCGACTGCCGTCGTGCAGTGACCACACTTGTACCCACCATAACCGGAATGGGAGTCCACGTCTCAGGTCACGTGAGGAGATCAATTTGCGGGCAGGTTCACTCATGTGGCAGAACCTCTCAAGTTATTGGGCCCACATGCACCTGTCCTTGTCTCAAAGACCTCAGACGGCTATGCATGTGCACCAAATAACTTAACAGGATCCGTCCGAGTGTCCCAAGGACCTCGGATAAACCACTTACAACCAAGATCGCAAGATTAAGTAAACACAAATCACACACTAACATTTTGCAGCAGAATTTCTTTATTACAAAAAGTTACAAGTTTCAACAAATTTACATTATATTTATCGGAGTGGTTACAAAAGTGGTTCAAAGAATAAACTTTGAAATGTTATAAATTATTTATAAGTTTGAAATATATGCTAGCTTAAGTGACCATCCTCAATAAGAAGTATAAAAGATGTACTTAGACTTATAAGAAGGTCGTGCCCACCGGCGCTTAACACCAATCACAATCAAAATGACTCATGACCTGCTGATAAACCCAACGGGTAGAAGGGTGCCCGATCTTTCGATGAGAGATGATGGAGGTGGAAAACTTGTATGAGAACAAGTTGAATAAACATTCTACAATGGTGTTGTGCTGGTTCTCTCTCTCTCTCTTTTTTTTGCACGTGTCTTTTTTTGTTTTGCTGATTAGTGCGGCTTTTTTTATGCACTCGCCTTTTGCTTTCTCTTCTTTTTTTGGTTGAATTGCAGCAAGAGGTCTAAACAGGTTATTGAAAACAAGGTGGCGCGAGCTCGAAACTTTAGCGGTAAGAAAACTTTAAACCAGCAACTCGACCCAAATGCAGCAACCGTGAATTCAACAAGTCGAAAACTAAGTAGTAAAGCAAAGGCTCAAACTGTTTTTAGGTGAATTTCTGCTCTAAATATGTCTTTGGGCTCTCACCGAAGATTGAGATCTCTCACCGAGTAACCTGAAATTTGATACCACTTGATAAACCCAACAGGTAGAAGGGTGCCCGATCTTTCGATGAGAGATGATGGAGGTGGAAAACTTGTTGGAGAACGACGTTGGCTGCCCGACTACCACAACCAAGATGGTGTGGCGCCTTAAGCGACAGGTACACCGTCTCCTGATAACTACGATTTGGGGTGGAGGTCGACGTTGTGCTATCCGACTACAACAACCACAAGGGTGCTGCGCCTTCGCGATGGTTACACCAACTCCTGTTGTTGCTGCTCTTGCCGTGCCAAGAACAGCCTTGAACCTGCAAGTAATCGAGAACAAGCAAGAACAAGATAAAACGCAGACGCTCACGGATCTGATAGAGTTGGGGGTTCTGTTTCAAGTATCCGGGTGGTCTAGCCGACACACGCGTTTACAAGGAAGTAGCAAAGGCTAAACTTACATCAAACAAAAACCCAAGTTCTTTGGTGGTTGCTAGTTGCTTAAATAGAGGAATAGAAAGGAGTTCTAATGGAGAATGAAACTCTCTCGGCAGTTTCTGGACGCCTCGTTTGGTTTCTGTCATTGATTCTTGATGCACCTGAAAGTAGACGAAGAGAGCTTTCCAACAAGTAGTTATTTGTACTAAACAACCTTGGGAGTGGAAAGTTATGCTGCATTTAATTTGGTGCATGCTGCAGTTACGAAATTGACTAGGGTAGAGCAGGAGTTCACTCGGCACTTTCTGGACGCTTAGTGTCTAATCTCTCGTTGATTCTTCATCCACTAGAAAGTAGACTAAGAGACCTTTCCAACAAGTGCTTATTTGCTTTAAACAACCTTGGGAGTTGAAAGATATGCTCCATTTAATTTAGTGCTTGCAGTTACGAAATCACTCGGGCTGGTGGAGTCATGAAGTTGTCTCGGCCATTCCCGGACGCCTTGGATGCGTTCTCTCCTTGACTCTTGATCTACTATAAAGTAGACAAAGAGACCTTTCCAACAAGTGCTTATTTGCATTAAACAACCTTGGAAGATGAAAGATATGCCCTCTTAAACTTGCACTTGTTGTAGTTTCGAAATCCCCTCAAGTGGAGCAGCTTTTATTGCCTTGTTGCCTTCTCAAATTCTAGATGGTTCACCTCCCAAACACCTTAGCATAATAAAGTAATCACAAGGTATTAGTACCTCATTTAAGGAATGATTAGCTTCAACAACAAGGAACGAGTTCACCTGATAATTAAATTTATGTGCACGGACTCGTTTCACTGGTCCATGATTAAATGGTGAAGGGGGTCGCTGGTGTGGTGTATTGATGGCAGTGATGTCCTCATCATCCTCCCCTTCTTGTAATAGAGTCGTCCTCGACTCAATTGTGTGCTCCTCACCCAAGTATATCTTTAAATTTGATGATGTGCTTGCTTTGTTGAAAATGTTGGAAATATCATTACTTGGTCCCCAATCAACTTCTTTGTTCCTCAATGTCTTTGTAGCAGGAGCCATTAACATGGTCATATCTGTGCGGGTTATGTTCTCATCATTCTCCCCTTCTTGACAACAAACCGTCCTCGGTTTTGCATCATGATTGATGTTGATGACCAAACTTTTATTAATTTCTTTCAAATATAAACCTGAAACTTCTACTAAAGTACATGGAAACAAGAGATTCTTTTCTTCTTGAGAACATACCAATATCTTATTTGCACAAAGTGAAGAAACAACATATCTAGATGAAATAGAAATTCTATGCACAAGAAATTGTCCTATGTTGTTGTACTTGTCAGCAATATAAAATATAACATGAGAAGGACAAGGTATAGTTGATCTAGCAAATAAAATATTTTCCAAATTACCGAGCTCAAAAAGATCATCAAACTCAATATAGCCCCAAGTATTTATAGAAGAGAGCAAATTTATTTCTTCAGTTTCGTTTGCAATACAAATTACATGTTCCTTTTTAGCCAAAATGTTTGGTTCAATAACAGATGTAACATGTTCATTTACTAGTTGTTGCCTTAGTACATGTGAATCATTATCCCACAAATCTTCACTATCACAAGTGTCAGCAATCAATTCTTCTTGTGATGATGGAAAAACAATAGCTGGTTTCATTATTTTGTGTTCTTGATCAGCATGTAGAGCAGATGCAAAAGAGGAACTATGGCTCACATGTTCAGTGCTTGTATAATTGTATAATAGAATCTCATTTTCAGCTTTACATGCAAGCAAAAACAAGTGAGAAATGTGTTTGTATGCTTCATGCATGACTATAGTTTGAATTTCAGAATTGAGTCCTTTCATGAACCTAGTCATTACATCTTCCATGCATTCATCTAAACGAGCAAACATGGTACAAATTTTAAAATCATAATAATAATCTTTCACAGTCCTAGCACCCTGCTTTAAGGTGTCTAATTTAGAAAGCAAATGATCAGCATAGTATGCAGGAATGAATGCATCTCTAAAATGAAGTTTGAAGTCTTCCCAAGATTGTGGAACTTTGTTGTGCCTACAAATGTATTTCCATTCCATCAATGTGTGCTCAGTTAACAAATTAGAGGTAATATAAATCTTTTGTTTTTGAGATAGATCATGCTTATCAAATTCCTTATCTACCTTTAGCTCCCAATCAATGTATGCATGAGGATCAAATTTACCGGTATATGAAGGCAAGTGTCGAATGATGCCTTGAATATAATGTTCAGTTGGCTCAAAAATCTCCATATCACCTGCCATGTTTAGTAAAGACAAGAAAACAATAAAAATATATTTGATCCTATAAACTACTAGGAATCATTGTTGTAATCTCTCATTCTCAAACTTGTTAAGCAAGTTCTTACAAATTCTCACCATGCAATACAGGAGGTGCCGGCAAACAGCAAGAACAACAACAACGGTGGCAGCTAGCACAACCTGGTGGTGTTGTAGAAATTTTTGTGGATTTATAGGTAGCTGCAATTTCAATAGTTCCAAGGAATAGCTAGTACCACGTTAGCCACAACAAGTTGAATAAACATTCTACAATGGTGTTGTGCTGGTCCTAGTCCAAACCGTAATAGAGACACGAGCCGTTACACAAATAGTATCACCAAAAGCTCAGAACAGCAATCGGATTTCTGAAACTATAAAAAGAAGGTACACAAACTGCCTTTTGTTTTGTCGCACTTACAAATTTTATCTACCAAAATTCAGAACTGGTTTTTCTCTCTCTCTCTCTTTTTTTGCACGTGTCTTTTTTTGTTTTGCTGATTAGTGCGGCTTTTTTTATGCACTCGCCTTTTGCTTTCTCTTCTTTTTTGGTTGAATTGCAGCAAGAGGTCTAAACAGGTGATTGAAAACAAGGTGGCGCGAACTCGAAACTTTAGCGGTAAGAAAACTTTAAACCAGCAACTCGACCCAAATGCAGCAACTGTGAATTCAACAAGTCGAAAACTAAGTAGTAAATCAAAGGCTCAAACTGTTTTTAGGTGAATTTCTGCTCTAAATATATCTTTGGGCTCTCACCGAAGATTGAGATCTCTCACCGAGTAACCTGAAATTGATACCACTTGATAAACCCAACGGGTAGAAGGGTGCCCGATCTTTTGATGAGAGATGATGGAGGTGGAAAACTTGTTGGAGAACGACGTTGGTTGCCCGACTACGACAACCAAGATGGTGTGGCGCCTTGAGCGACAGGTACACCGTCTCCTGATAACTACGATTTGGGGTCGAGGTCGACATTGTGCTATCCGACTACAACAACCACAAGGGTGCTGCGCCTTAGCGAGAGTTACACCGGCTCCTGTTGTTGCTGCTCTTGCCATGCCAAGAACAGCATTGAACCTGCAAGCAATCGAGAACAAGCAAGAACAAGATAAAACGCAGACGCGCACGGATCTGATAGAGTTGGGGTTCTGTTTCAAGTGTCCGGGTGGTCTAGCCGACACACGCGTTTACAAGGAAGTAGCAAAGGATAAACTTACATCAAACAAAAACCCAAGTTCTTTGGTGGCTGCTAGTTGCTTAAATAGAGGAATAGAAAGGAGTTCTAATGGAGAACGAAACTCTCTCGGCAGTTTCTGGACGCCTCGTTTGGTTTCTGTCATTGATTCTTGATGCACCTGAAAGTAGACGAAGAGAGCTTTCCAAAAAGTAGTTATTTGCACTAAACAACCTTGGGAGTGGAAAGTTATGCTCCATTTAATTTGGTGCATGCTGCAGTTACGAAATTGACTTGGGTAGAGCAGGAGTTCACTCGGTACTTTCTGGACGCTTAGTGTATGATCTCTCGTTGATTCTTGATCCACTAGAAAGTAGACGAAGAGACCTTTCCAACAAGTGCTTATTTGCTTTAAACAACCTTGGGAGTTGAAAGATATGCTCCATTTAATTTAGAGCTTGCAGTTACGAAATCACTCGGGCTGGTGGAGTCATGAAGTTGTCTCGGCCGTTCCTGGACGCCTTGGATGCGTTCTCTCCTTGACTCTTGATCTACTAGAAAGTAGACAAAGAGACCTTTCCAACAAGTGCTTATTTGCATTAAACAACCTTGGAAGCTGAAAGATATGCCCTCTTAAACTTGCACTTGTTGTAGTTTCGAAATCCCCTCAAGTGGAGCAGCTTTTATTGCTTTGTTGCCTTCTCAAATTCTAGATGGTTCACCTCCCAAACACCTTAGCATAATAAAGTAATCACAAGGTATTAGTACCTCATTTAAGAAATGATTAGCTTCAACAACAAGGAACGAGTTCAACTGATAATTAAATTTACGTGCACGGACTCGGTTCACTAGTCCATTTTTTAATGGTGAAGGGGGTCACTGTGTGGTGTATTGATGGCAGTGATGTCCTCACCATCCTCCACTTCTTGTAATAGAGTCGTCCTCGACTCTAGTGTGTGCTCCTGACCCAAGTATATCTTTAAATTTGATGATGTGCTTGCTTTGATGGAAATGTTGGAAATATCATTACTTGGTCCCCAATCAACTTCTTTGTTCCTCAATGTCTTTGTAGCAGGAGGCATTAACATGGTCATATCTGTGCGGGTTATGTTCTCATCACCTGCAGCAACAATGGGTAAAACCCTAAGTACGCAAGTACTCAGCAAGACTTACCCGACTAAAGAAAAGACTCTCAAGAATTGCTGGTTAAATAGGAATCAAGGAAAAGGCTTTAGCAAGAATCAACTTAGATACTTTTGCAGAAATAGCTTACTAAAGTGAGTCCTTACTTTCAATATTTTAATGCTAGATTAAGTATTAATAGACCTTGTTTGCATCTAGTCTAATTTCACCATCACATTAATCAATCCAACATGATTTTTGCTCATTAAGATTCCATCAATGACTTAGATTGCAGGGCAGTGACCAAGTCTTCATATCCGAGAAGTAACGGCGATCCTGAATCGATTAATACCCAGATGGGGATCTCCAATCACACGACATATGTAGCACTTAACCCTTGCATATGTCAACTCGCCACCGGGGTTCTTAAGACTAGATCAGGTTCACGCCAACCGAGAGCACAGATACACCACCGTCCAGCCTCTTGCCATGGAGGGTACATGCTACACTCGCTGATGAGGACATCCTTCACTATTACCCGTTGGCAAAGACGCAATTGGCCCAGTTGGCCCAATTGTAGTCGGACGTCGACCGTGTGAGCCTCAGAATTATCCCACCTCGCTTAACTTGGGAGGAGGAAGCCACTTTAAAAGGGAGAACCACCCTTCCCCCATTGGACTAATCTTTTGGGGCGATTGGGCCTTTCCCTGAGTTAGGTGTGCTTGATGAACTGTTGGGCTCCGGGCAACCCTAATTTGTTGGGCCTCGGCCAACCCCACCTGGGCTGGGTGTATCATCTGGTATCAAAGCTAGGGCCCATTTTAAGAAGGTGGGAATGATGAGGACATCCTCCACTATTACCCGTTGGCAAAGACGCAATTGGCCCAGTTGGCCCAATTGTAGTCGGACGGCGATCGTGTGAGCCTCAGAATTATCCCACCTCGCTTAACTTGGGAGGAGGAAGCCACTTTAAAAGGGAGAGCCACCCTTCCCCCATTGGACTAGTCTTTTGGGGCGATTGGGCCTTTCCCTGAGTTGGGTGTGCTTGATGAACTGTTGGGCTCCGGGCAACCCTAATTTGTTGGGCCTCGGCCAACCCCACCTGGGCTGGGTGTATCACTCGCCATCTCTCCACTCCCGTTGCGTGTTATCTTATTCTGGTATTAGTCTGCCCGAGGCAAAGCTTACCCGTGATGAGGCATGTGACCAATTAAAAGGTCCTCGATCATCAAGCCTACATTCGCTATAATCCTTAATCAACCTGGGTAGAACATCACCTGTTCCTAACCCAAGTCTCAATTTAAGTATCTCCATCCTTAGGATTGTTTTGTGTTCCTTAGGATGAAAAGAGCATTATAGAGAACTTTGCAGTAAGATCCCACCACGCTCCCAATGAAAATATTCTTGCAGGTAGAAGTCATCCTTCCTCAGGATAACCCCTGAGCTAGGCCTTAATGCAAAAGACAACCTCTATCCACAAGATCTAAGCAGGGCTAAGCATCTTTGTAAATCATATTTCGATACTTCATCAGAAGTATCTATAAAGGTATGGATATCAAGGTAGGCAATGCATCAAAGGGTTTCCAAGCAACTCATATAAACCTAATGCACATTTCGCTAGACTTAAAGTGTGTAAAAATTATTTAAAAACACAAGGAAGGGGTTGCATGCACCGGGGCTTGCCTGGAATAAACACTACGTTAGTATTTGTTAGACGACGACCACTTGGCGATCAGCTTTTGTTCCGATACTTGTTTCGTCTGCCCATCTTCAGTTTTGTCCGTCAGCATCATCTCGTGGAGAAACATACGCTTTCCAGCATCTTGTGGTCGACTCAGTTCTTGTCCTGCACATCACGTGATTAATTATCGTATCTAAATGATTTGCATAATGCACATGAATGCACATAAACAGGAATATCATAAACCTAAATAATGCTACACGACAACGAATTAAACACCTAGCGGCGAGGCGTTGTACCGTTTTATACGGAAACACTAGTTATCGACGTATGAGTAAGTACAATGATTACGCTTCTCTAGCCTATTCAAAGGTATCTCATATATTACAAAACAATAATATATATATATATTCATGTTCTACTTTCTTTTATGATCTATTAACATAATCATATTACTACATATATTTTACCAAGCATATTTTATACAATATACCATCACACCAATCACTAGATAAGAAAATCGTCGATCATATCCTACCCCAACATTATCGATCACAAACATAGATGATACTAACTACTAGCGCAGGACATTGACTTCATCTTACGCGCACTGAACACAACTTGCATCGACAGATTTATCGATAATTGCATAAAATACTAAATTTAACCTACGCGTCACCGAAATACTATACTCTGTAAAATAGAACTAGTTCGAATATACTCGGCAACTAAACTCTTCGAAGCACACCTCGCATCACTGGTATTTCTTACTTAAACTTCATACGCAAACTAAGTATCTTATTTCACGATCATAAAATCAATAGTAAAAATAGTGATTTGGCTCACCATTATCTACTCGATACACTATTTTATTTGCGAGAACGATGACAGTCTTTGATTGAGGTCTTCGAACAAACAGCTGACGAGTATAGAACGAAGCTCCACTTTTCTCTTCAATCCACAACTCTTGGAATCTTCCTCGACTGAATAATTTGGACGAACCGAACATGAGTCGCGCAGGATATTCACTTGGCTTAGGTATTTCAGACGAGCAGCGCATGAGGCACGATTACAATAGCAGGGTAAATAACAACACCGCGAGGAAGGACAACCACGGTGTTGCTGAGGCATCAGATCAGATGAGCGCGAGATAGAAAGACGCGCGACCAGAGACCCAAGCATCCGCGGTGGCGATTTGGACGAAAGCGAACTAGGGGCGACAACTCCCAGCCAGGCGACGATGCACCGGTACGAGTGTCGTGGGATAGCAGCACCACAACAGCAGGTGAGCTGCGAAGCGGAATTAACTGCGGGCAAGAGCAGCCAATCGGCGAGACCCAAATACTGTACGATGGGCATCAGGGACAAGCGCGCAGCAACGACTATGGTCGACTAGCCTAACGATATAGGGCCAAGCGAGATCGACGGCAAACGACGCGACGGCGAGCTAGGCAGGGTCCAAGCTAATAGGCACAGCATGGGATAGCGACCAGCACGACGGACGAACTAAGTTGTGGCGAGGTCGGCCGACGAGGAAAAACAAGGAACACGACGATGTCGGCGAACTGAAAATTGGGAGCGACAGCCGGCGAGGAGCTTATCTCCAAAGAGCCACGCGAGGGAAACTGAAAATTAATCTAACTTTGGTTCAGCGGCAAACGATGGTCAGGTCCGAAGGGCCAGCGATGCGGCTAGGGAGATGGGAGCAGGAAACCGGAGCATCGCCGGCGAGCTGAGGGAGAACGGTGGCTGCACGCGCGGGGAGGAGCTCGATGCCGGAGCTGGAGATCGAGCGCGTGCACAGGGAGTTCAAGAAGAGAGAGACGCAGGGAGATGGGAGGGCGCCGAGTTGGGTCCGAGCCAGGGACGCACTCGCGCGGAACCAGGGAGAGGGAGAGCTCGACGAGCTGAGCGCAGGGGAGAGAGAAACAGGGCGCGGTGGCCATGGCGAGCAGGGACGAGCTGGAGGAAGAGAGGGCGAGCCGCAGGGAGGAGCGCGCAGGGAAGAAGCGTGCGTAGGGAGCTGGAGCATCGCCGGCCATGGGAGAGAGAGGCAGCTGGGCGCGCGGCGAGCACCAGGGAGGGCTCCACGGCGAGGAGGAGAACGGAGGGGTGGCTGGGCACGCGCCATGGGAGCGTCAAGGCCGAGCGAACGCAGGGAGATCAACGCCGTGGGGAAGAGCCGCTCGGCTGGGCGTGCTCCTGCGGAAGAAATAGAGGCCGAACGCCTAGGAGAGAGAAAGGAGATAAGGACGCTGCGCGGGGCTGAAACAAAAATCCCAGAGGGCGGCGTAGGATTTTTCCTCCTGTCTTGAGCGGATGAGAACGAGCCAGGAAATATCCAGTGAAGAAGATAAGCCTGAAGAAAATCTGCGCAAGGAAGATATGGCCGGGAGAAGATACGCACATAGGAAGGAGATATTTAGAGAAGTATTTTCCTATTTTAATCTTTTCTTCTTTCTTTCTTAAAGGATACTGGTACTAGGATTAAAGTTTTGGTGAGATATAAACGGATCAGACCAAAACATTATCAGAATACGATACTTGAAATGCTACTAATTTATTTGAACCCGGATAAAAACTTATCTGTTTTCCGAACCCAATTGATTTCTCTACCTAGAATAGCACACTAAAAAATAATCCCAAATTTTCTTAGCGATGTTTACGATGTAGACAGTAATTGTGACACGGTTTTGATTTGGCGAATACTCGGGAGTCGGATGAATTTATACCGTTAATTCACCTTTTTAAATCAAGGCGAAAAGCAACGGACCAAATTAAACATATTTTGGCTTTCTTAATTTTGCTCTGCGTGATTTGACTGACATTAGCCGAAACCATATCTGCGAATGTATACGCGATTTCGTCGCCGAAACAGCGTGCTGAAGAATGAATAGGATCATAACCTCGTGCACGATTTCGCGCGATTCGAATTATTGTACCCCGAACATTTTTTGTCGTCGAGTTCAAATAAATTTGTTTGGGATAAAATTTATTCGAGTGGGTCGGACTTCCGAATTCGTATTCGCGCGAGCGATGAATTTTAAATAATCACCGGACGCACCGATTTTCGGAACTACTATATTCCGAACATCACGAAAATTTAGGAAGAGCCCGGATAGATACAAACGATGTCGAACTCGCGACCGACGAAACAGATGCGATATTAAAATCATGATAGACAAAGATGTTTAAAATTTAGCATCCGTTTTATCCACTGATATTACGTGCTTAAATTTATACTCATTGTCGAGCGGAATATAAACACCTGGGGTGTTACAACCCTCCCCCTTAAAAGAATCTCGTCCTGAGATTCGGAGCGAAAGACTTTTAAGAGTAGAGAAGCATGTAACCCATGTCCATATCAGCGGTAACTAAGGCAGTTCCAAGCAAAGGCGGTTGTCTTAGAATGTTGTTTCTCTAGTGGACATAACATGTATCGCCTTAGGCTAATTTAGAGATGTCCACTAATAGAGACGATATCTGCCAGAGGAACACATAAGGTTCCATGTGTGCAGTTTGCTTTTTCTGGTGACACTATACTATCTGAGTCTATTAAGCGAGCGGCAAATACGCAATTTTACCCAAACAGAACCAGATGCAACCTCTTGGGTAAAGCACACAGGTTTACCAACAAGTGGTCACGGTAACTCCGTAGCACATGAGACGGGTGTGGATGTAGAATATTATTGCGGTTAACATGTGGCTAACCCGAGAATTCAAGTCCACAAAAGATAGTATAGATTTGAGAAAATCACCAGCGGAGGGATCTGTAGATGCGGACTTTGTAACCAGTCCATTTTATCAATCAGTAAGCATGGCTCGACTTGAGCACACATGCTAGAAAAGCACACGTGAGACGTTCGAGGCATGACTAGAGCGATGATTTGGTGGTTACTGTCTGACTTAATCTCAATTCTTATAAACACTTCCTTAAGGTGGGTTGTACAAAAGTGAGTTTAGACAACTCGATAAAACGATCTCTAAACTCAACCTTTGTTCCCAATGTAGCTACAAGTTAGTAAAACCAACTTGTTGAACTACCTATGACATTGAGCAGGTCCTCTCAGTACCATCGGTAAGCCAAGGGTTGAGAGTTCACATTTGCTAGCAAAAGGTCATGCATTTGGGTAAAAATCCATTTGGTCAGGTTGTTCATTCGTTTCTTCATGCGAGATGAATTATCCACTTGGTTCGGAAATACATGAATTAAATAGGAGAGCGAATGATCAAACTCCTGCATCTCTGTAGCAGGGAAAATCCATCTCCATTTGAGAACTAATTAGTTGTTTTTCAACACTAAAAATCTCCAAGGCTTCACCTTTACACAAAGGACGTAAAGGGAACTTGTATGAGTAGTCACTACTAAGATCAAAGAAAAGATACCACACCTGAAAGTGGTATGCCCGTTTGATCCAACAGAGATGATAGATGTTGCTTGATCACTTCAACAAACAACACCGAAATTGTTTCAAGGAAGGAGTCCACGGAAGATCACACATCAGTGTAGTTCCACAATGGATCATGACCAAAGACCTCGATACCCGCATGCGCCAAGCAGCATAACCTTGCGTGTACATTCACAAGGGGCTCTCAGTTTCGCAGCGGCACCATAAGTCATTAATCATGACACCATTACCGAACAATAACAATAATGAATCTCACGTGGAAGAACAATTTGTGTAGAGATAACATATTGATATAATCTCATAATGGATTATGACAGCTAACGGTGATACCAACGCGTGCCAAGTAGCGCAACCATGTGTTGATCACCCACCGGAGGCCCTCGGTTTCGTCGTGGCACCATCGGCTTTAGTCATAACACCATTACCAGATGTAACCAATAAGAAATCTCACGCGACACCAATGGATTGGGCAAGGGTGACTATACAAAGAGATACTCCACCTGTAAGAATGGTTACAAGTAGAGAGCCAAATAGATTATGGCCCAAGGAAATGAACAAGACATGGCCATAACCTAAACTTGATGAAAGGAGTACGAAGGGAGACTGTTAATTTAGCCCCAAGCATATTTCTATGTCCATCGCAGAGATTACAAGGCCAAGGATTAAGTTGATAAAGCAACATGACGATCCTTAAGAACATGCAAACTGGATAAGGGACATCAACTTGTACAAATCGAACAAGGGAATGGTTTTAGAAGGAGATATAACTCAAGATTCTCGTTTTAAGCTCGGGTACACTTTATGTCCAACAAATAAATTATCTAAGCATTTAGTTGCATGGGTTTGGTCATGGAGGAATAACGGAAAATTCAAATTTGGGTCATGGTTCCCTAAATAAGAACATGGCCTAGTTTTGGTTTTAGGCAATCAAGTCACCAACTCTTCTATTGGCACATCAAGTACAAGAGCAAACACATACAACACCTAAACAGATTACCTAAAAAATGGAGGACAACTATTTCATTGAAGTTCATAATACAGCATTACACCACATTATCTACAATCACTAGTTAGTGGAATAAGGATGAGAGAAGCATTTTGGATGTATAGGTGACAAACATAATGCAACAATCAGGATGCATGCTCGTCCTATTCGTCCTCACAAAATTTTACCAACATAATGTGGCAATAGCGTTCTATATCGGTGGCATACTTACGAATCTCACGGTATATTGCTAGTCGTCAACTACACATACGTTTTCGAGGTTAGTGTACCTGCAGAAAATTCCATCACAGCCCAATTTCCAATGATGCAATTCACACATGACAGTTTATCACAGTTTATACTCCATATATTGCTATATGGAGGCCAGCTCTTCATTAAGCGCCGAGCCACGCATAGGCGCCGTTGCCACACTTTAACCATAGGGCAACTCATTATGGTAACTCACCTTCTTACCTGAGCGTAGGTGCGTCGTTACAAGTACATTACACTTCTCAGTATTCCCATGTCTGTATACCCGTACACATCCATGGGGTACTGAATTCCCAAAAAAGTAATTACTCCATATCGCAGCCTTCATATATACATATGTAGAACATGTATATAATCAAGCGCCACAATTAAGCACTCCCCTAGACCGACGTTTGTTCGGTCATGCTCTCACATCTTACCTTACTTGAGCGTCGATCCATTCAAAACTGAATGGCCTCCAAAATAACAATACACATGTATGCAATACCCCCGGTTGTGGGTTAGTGGTTTTTATCTAAGCCACCTGATAGTCCTTAATTTAGGGCTTAACAGAGGATGTCGCTAGCATTATAGTTTTTCAAAACTATTTCTCAAAACCAAACAATGTGTTTAGTTGAAAATAGGTTTTCTAAATCCAAAACTTTGTTTTGAAAATACGTATGTGACCGTATTATACTTAATCCTGCTCCGATACCAGCTGTGGCAGAACCTCCCAAGTTATTGGGCCCACATGCACATGTCCTTGTCTCAAAGACCTCAGACGGCTATGCATGTGCACCAAATAACTTAACAGGATCCGTTCGAGTGTCCCAAGGACCCCGGATAAACTACTTACAACCAAGATCGCAAGATTAAGTAAATACAATTCACACACCAACATTTTGCAGCGGAATTTCTTTATTACAAAAAGTTACAAGTTTCAACAAATTTGCATTATATTTATCGGAATGGTTACAAAAGTGGATCAAAGAATAAACTTTGAAATGTTATAAATTATTTATAAGTTCGAAATATATGCTAGCTTAAGTGACCATCCTCAATAAGAAGTATAGAAGAAGTACTTAGACTTATAAGAAGGTCGTGCCCACTGGCGCTTAACACCAATCACAATCAAAATGACTCATGACCTGCAGCAACAATGGGTAAAACCCTAAGTACGCAAGTACTCAACAAGACTTACCCGACTAAAGAAAAAAGACTCTCAAGTATATGTTGGTTAAATAGGAATCAAGGAAAAGGCTTTAGCAAGAATCAACTTAGATATTTTTACAGAAATAGCTTACTAAAGTGAGTCCTTACTTTCAACTTAGATACTTGTTTGCATCTAGTCTAATTTCACCTTCACATTAATCAATCCAACATGATTTTTGCTCATTAAGATTCCATCCATGACTTAGATTGCAGGGCAGTGACCAAGTCTTCATATCCGAGAAGTAATGGCGATCCTGAATCGATTAATACCCAGCTGGGGATCTCCAATCACACGACATATGTAGCACTTAACCCTTGCATATGTCAACTCGCCACCGGGGTTCTTAGGACCAGATCAGGTTCACGCCAACCGAGAGCACAGATACACCACCGTCCAGCTTCTTGCCACGGAGGGTACACGCTACTCTCGCCATCTCTCCACTCCCATTGCGTGTTATCTTATTTTGGTATTAGTCTGCCCGAGGCAAAGCTTACCCATGATGAGGCATGTGCCCAGTTAAAAGGTCCTCGATCATCAAGCCTACATTCGCTATAATCCTTAATCAACCTGGGTAGAACATCACCTGTTTCTAACCCAAGTCTCGATTTAAGTACCTCCATCCTTAGGATTGTTTTGTGTTCCTTAGGATGAAAAGAGCATTATAGGGAAGTTTGCAGTAAGATCCCACCACGCTCCCAATGAAAAATATTCTTGCAGGTAGAAGTCATCCTTCCTCAGGATAACCCCTGAGCTAGGCCTTAATGCAAAAGACAACCTCTATCCACAAGATCTAAGCAGGGCTAAGCATTTTTGTAAATCATATTTCGATACTTCATCAGAATTATCTATAAAGGTATGGATATCAAGGTAGGCAATGCATCAAAGGGTTTCCGAGCAACTCCTATAAACCTAATGCACATTTCGCTAGACTTAAAGTGTGTAAAAATTATTTAAAACACAAGGAAGAGGTTGCATGCACCGGGGCTTGCCTGGAATAAACACTACGTTAGTGTTTGTTAGACGATGACCACTTGGCGATCAGCTTTTGTTCCGATACTTGTTTCGTCTGCCCATCTTTAGTTTCGTCCACCAGCATCATCTCGTGGACAAACTTACACTTTCCAGCATCTTGTGGTCGACTCAGTTCTGGTCCTCCGCATCACGTTATTAATTATCGTACCTAAATGATTTGCATAATGCACATGAATGCACATAAACAGAAATATCATAAACCTAAATAATGCTACACGACAGCGAATTAAACACCTAGCGGCGAGGCGTTGTACCGTTTCATACGGAAACACTAGTTATCGACGTATGACTAAGTACAATGATTACGCTTCTCTAGCCTATTCAAAGGTATCTCATATATTACAAAACAATAATATATATATATATATATATTCACGTTCTACTTTCTTTTATGATTTATTAATAGAATCATATTACTACATATATTTTACCAAGTATATTTTATACAATATATCATCACACCAATCACTAGATAAGAAAATTGTCGATCATATCCTACCCCAACATTATCGATCACAAACATAAATGATACTAACTACTAGCGCAGGACATCGACTTCATCTTAAGCGCACTGAACACAACTAGCATCGATAGATTTATCGATAATTGCATAAATTACTAAATTTAACCTACGCGCCACAAAAATACTATACTCTGTAAAATAGAACTAGTTCAAATATACTCAGCAACTAAACTCCTCGAAGCACACCTCGCATGACTGGTATTTCTAACTTAAACTTCATACGCAAACTAAGCGTCTTATTTCATGATCATAAAATCAATAGTAAAAATAGTGATTTGGCTCACCATTATCAACTCGATTCAATATTTGCGAGAACGATGACAGTCTTCGATTGAGGTCTTCGATCAAACAGCTGACGAGTATAGAACGGAGCTCCACTTTTCTCTTCAATCCACAACTCTTGGATCTCTCCTCGACTGAATAATTTGGACGAACCGAACTTGAGTCGCGCGGGATGTTCACTTGGGTTGGATATTTCAGATGAGCAGCACATGAGGCACGATTAAAATAGCAGGGTAAATAACAACACCGTGAGGAAGGACAGCCACGATGTTGCTAAGGCATCGGACGAGATGAGCGCGAGATAGAAAGACGCGCGACCAGAGACCCAAGCATCCGCGGTGGTGATTTGGATGAAAGCGAACTAGGGGCGACAACTCCCGGCGAGGCGACGATGCACCGGCACGAGTGTCGTGGGATAGCAGCACCACAACAGCAGGTGAGCTGCGAAGCGGAATTAACGGCGGGCTAGAGCGGCCAATCGGCGAGACCCAAATACCGCACGATGGGCATCAGGGACAAGCGCGCGCTGTAGCGACTATGGTCGCTTAGCCTAACGATATAGGGCCAAGCGAGGTGGACGACGAACGACGCTACAGCGAGCTAGGCAGGATCTGAGCTAATAGACACAGCATGGGACAACGACCAGCATGACAGACGAACTAAGTCGCGGTGAGGTCGACCGACGAGGGAAAACAAGGAACACGACGGCCAATCGGCAAACTAAAAATTGGGAGCGACAGTCGGTGAGGAGCTTATCACCAGAGAGCCACGCGAGGAAAGCTGAAAATTAATCCGACAGTGGTTTAGCGGCAAACGATGGCCGGGTCCGAAGGGCCAGCGATGCGGCCAGGGAGATGAGAGCAGGACACCGGAGCATCGCCGACGAGTTGAGGGAGAACGGCGGCTGCACGCGCGGGGAGGAGCTCGGTGCCTGTTGGGGGCCTTCGGTTTCCGAAGGTCCTCAAAAACGTGATTTGACAATGTTTTCTAAGTATGCGAGCAGGTATCTTCGGAATCAGGAATCAGGTTGCGGGTATACAGAAGCATGGTCAAGACGAAGCTTGGCTGGGACAGCGATCATGACGAAGGTTAAGATGATCACGAAGCTATATGCAGAAGAGCTTCGGCATCACTGCGGAAAAGGGAAACCGACTTAAAGATGAAAAGCCAAACTAGACCTCGAAGAATTGCTATAGGGTTATTGTTAAATATAAAGGGCATTATTGTAATTTTGCATGGGCTACGACCCGTGCCTATAAATAGGTGAACAGTATCCCTGTACTGATCACGTTGACTTGGCATCCACTTTTGCGTCACGTCTGTACTCTTTTCCTTCAAATCGAAGGTATACTTGTAATTTATTCTTGTTCAAATAAGTAATAAAAATAAGAAATAGATTAATAATAATGTTTACAATAATTGTGTCACTTTCTATATTTTGTTTGAATGTTCTCCATTTTTTATCATGATCATGAAGGTATGACCTTCATGACCTTCGTCCTAAATTCATTTTGTCCGAAAGGAAATAATGATTTGAAGGACGAAGGGCCTTTTGATATTTAACATTTTGTGTTGCCTTGTTCTTGATTCATAGTATTTGAGAACAAGTCCCCAACATTGGCGCCCACCTCCGGTGAACTCACTTCCATTTTTTGAGTCTTGAACACTTTCGGCAAGCATCACCTTCGTCATGCCGCCGAAAAAAGCTTCAGCGACAGGGGCTGGTACTTTACAGCCGCTGGATCCCAATCAGGATGTGCTTTCTCTTAGAGAGGCCCGAAGCCAGAAGAGGAAGGCTGTTAGTCCAACACCTCCGGAGGATGACCTGGATCAGGAGATCCAAAACCTGGAGATCCTTCAGCAACAGGTGCAACGCAAGAAGGAGGAGATGGCTCGTCTAGCTTATCTTCAGAGACAGATAGACGAAGCTTCTGAAGAGGTTCGTCATCTTGTTCAAGATGATCAGAGCCGAAGGCCTCCACGCAGAGAGCTTCATCAGGAAGGCTTCCACAATGAGGATGACTGGTATGAAGATTTCCATCATGGAAACTTTGCTTTTGATGATGCTTCTCCTCTCTCAACAGAATTGCAGGCTACACCATGGCCACAGTCTTACAAGCCACCCCAGCTCCCCATGTATGACGGTCATACAGACCCGAAGCAATTTCTGATGAGCTATGAAGCAACCATATCTTCGTATGGTGGCAATACGGCAGTCATGGCAAAATCTTTTGTCATGGCCGTCAAGAGCGTTGCTCAGACTTGGTACTCTTCTCTTCGGCCAGGGACAATCACTTCTTGGCAGAAATTGAAGGATATGCTGATAACTAGCTTCCAAGGGTTTCAGACGAAGCCAGTCACTGCTCAAGCTTTATTTCAGTGTACCCAGGACCATGAAGAATACCTCCAGGCGTACGTCCGAAGGTTTCTACGTCTAAAGGCACAAGCGCCAACAGTGCCCAATGAAATTGTCATTGAGGCCATGATTAAGGGGCTTCGGCCGGGACCTTCAGCGCAATACTTTACCAGGAAGCCACCACAAACGTTGGAGAAGCTGCTCCAAAAGATGGACGAATACATTCGAGCTGACAATGACTTCCGCCAAAGAAGGGAGGAAGCATTCAGGTTCTCTGAAATGACCAGGGGCTTCAGAGGAAGATTTCACCCGAGGCACGTTAGGTCAATCCATAACTCTGCTCAAACTGATGATCGAGGGAGTCAGCAGCAAAGGCCACAATATTCTTCACAAGCTTCGGGCCAGCAGCAAAGTTCTTTTTGACCGCCAGCGCCAAGAGGCACAGGCGCTAGGGGCTTCGGGGGAAGGTTTGGAGATCAGACAAGAAAAATTTATTGTCTATTCTGTGGTGAAGATAAGGGCCATACCACCAGGATGTGTCACGTTACCATCCAGAAACAGATGGAGATAGCAATAGCAGCTGCGCAACAAAGTCAGCCGAAGCAGGTCATGCATACTGCTTCGTATCATTCGCCTTATATTCCAGAATATGTAGGCAATCACCCCGCAGCTTCTGTCGCTTCGGCAAGCCAACCCCAAGCATCTTGGCAGCATCCACCACCACCGCCGCCGACGCAGCGAGGACAGCAGCCAGAAGGGAGTCAGCACACTCACCTTCAAAGGGATTTCAGAGAAGAGTCCGAAGCTCGCACAGTCAACAGCACTGTGCCAGAGTCGAAGCACATTTATTGATGAATATCCTACTTCAACAGCAGTTCTTTCGCATTCTTACATTCAGTATTACCTTTTTGTTAGTAAGAAACAATTATGAGGAGTTTAAGTGTCTTTTGTCGTTTTTCGATTTCTTGCAACATTTTCGTCTATTACCATAATAAAAATATGTCTTTCCCATAGGTTTGATTTGCCGAAGCATACAAATTTATGGTGGCATGAAGGACCTTTGTATTATCAAACATTTGTCCTAACATGCATAGTACAAATTCCTCGAAACAGTAAAAAGTCGCTCCTAAGGGAACGCAGAGTAAGTTTTCTAAAATTACAGTGAAAAATAAGCGCTGATTCCGCCGAAAGTAAAAGGCGAAGAAGCTCCTAAGGGAGGCTTACAGCGAAAAATAAACGCTGATTCCGCTGAAAGTAAAAGGCGAAGAAGCTCCTAAGGGAGGCTTACAGCGAAAAATAAACGCTGATTCCGCTGAAAGTAAAAGGCGAAGAAGCTCCTAAGGGAGGCTTACAGCAAAAAGTCAACGCTGAGATAAAAGTGTGTGTGCTCTATTACAGGGATATGTATCTACGACACAAATATCATTTTGCATAACATAACATCATCACATCATTCTGCATAACATAAGCATCATACAGCATATTGCATGTGGAACAAGAAGGAGATACAGTGTTGGTCTTCGGAAAATATTTTGGAAAAGAGAAAAATCGTGCTAAGGCACAAGACAAATCGAGATGAAGTGTAGCCTCATCGGAAACGCAACACAAAACTTTTTTATAGCTTCGGAAAATATTTCACGAAGCTTGGACATTTTTCATCAGAGAAGTAAGCAAATTCTTGTGATATAGAAAGGATTTTCTTCACGAAGCATGAAAAGAAGGGAAGGTGTTTTTTCGCCGAAGGCTCAAAAAATGGTATGTATGCAAAATTTCATGCATCGTAAAGAATTAAACTATAGATTATATATTACATTCAAAGTTACAATATATTACATATGTTACATTCCAAATGTTTCTACAGTAATACTGAATCCTCATTAAGCACTATTTCTGCAGCTTCATTCAATAGTTTATCGACAACCTTGTCCATAACGGCTTCGGCCATTTTTCTAATTTCATCGTGCCCCTTCGGGTGGGGGCCCGGAGATGCCTCAGCAAGTTCTGAGGGAAGAGAAGATACGGCTATATTACTATTACAAACCGCGAACAAAGTCTGGAATTAAAAATTACAGCATAATAAAAACCACTAATTAATACCTATTTGCCCTTCGGGCTCTGTACTTTTCTCCGCAGCTTCTGCTACTTTTCTGGCATCGTGGATGCCTTTTTCACTCTTTTGAATAATTTCTTGCGCCATTTCTCGGCCGCCGTTGTCCCAGATATCGGTGAAGAATTTCCCGTCGACCATGCTTGCTTCGGGCGAAGGGTCTTTAATGTCTTCAGAGGACAAGGTAGCTTCGGACTGCGCCAAGGATCTTACATGCTCGCAACCTTTCCTCTCCAAAACAGCAGCAATCCCTCTAGCACCCGAAAAAGCGCAGATGTCACCGCGACTATTCAGGATTTCATCGAAGGCCTCTACTTCGTGACTGATCCATTCCATTGGACCCTCAGGATTGCCTCTTGAGAAATCTTCTTCACTAGAGAATGCGCCAACGCTGGCGAAGCTGGATTTTATCTTCGTAACGCACTCTATGGATTTAACATAGCATTTTCTCTAGGATGCGTGAAGCTCCTTAACACTTACCTCTAAATGATTGGCCAATTGATCACTAAGCTCTCGTTTTGTTTCTTCAAGTATACGTTTTTCTTTGGCTCTAACTAGCTGCTTCTGAAGATCTTTAATTTCACGTTTCTGGGCTTCGGCCTGGGCCTTTGAGGCAGCTTCGTCCTTTTTTACCTTGTCTACCAATGTAAGCAGAATTTTATCCTTTTCCAGAGCCTCGTTTCTCAGTTTAGTAACTTCTGATCGTAGGTTGTTGAACGCAATTTCATAGCTTTCGTCTTCGGCATTCTTTTGTGCTCTCAATGCGTTGCTTAAAATTAAACCCTATATGAAAAAGAGTTGGTATAAGAATAAAAGAGTGAGTTGCGAATTATAAAATTTCCAAACGCCTAATTCCCATACCTTCAGGCTGTTGTATGCAAGACTATCCGCAAGATCGTCCTTCGTCATAGCGCATAATTCAGCTTCAAGCTTCGGAAATCCCATACTTCTAGCCATCTCCCGACAGACGGATAATTCTTTGTTGTCTGGGAGGCAGTATAGGAAATCTTCTTCGTCTGTCCCATTGAACACTAGTGCCCCCTTCGGATATTTCAATTCTTTGGCATAGTGATTAGCTTCAAAAACTTCTTCTTCCGATAACTTTTTCCCCGAAGCATGTCGCACGATATAGTCGTATATTTTGGAAGATGCTTCAGGGACGGCGGTATCAATTTCTTCGACCAAAGTTGGCTGTGACATTTTCATTTCTTCGATTACCTTTGCAACTTTTTCTTCTTCTGCTTCCGAAGGTATTACCTTGGTTGGTTCTGAAGGCCCGGTTTCAACTCCGGTCTGTTGCTTCGGAGCTTCAGCAACGGACACTTCAGCAAGCGCCTCAGAAGTTTCAGCAGTCTTCTTTGGGGTTGCGCTTGGAAGTTTAATTGTTTCCAAAACATCTAACACATTAACCATTCTTTTTCTTTTTGGGGTCACTGTTGGCCCCTTTTTAATTTTTGATGCTTCAATTTCTTCTGTAGGACTTAAAATTTCTGATACCTTCACTCCCTCACCTGATGCTTTCGCTTCTTCCGTCTTTGGTTCTTCCATCTTTTCTGTCGCTGGCACTTCGGCCATTTCTGTGACTTTTGGCAGCAGGGTTGGCTCTTCAGCCTCGGTGGCCGAAGAGGTCTCACCGGTGAACACAGGCACCGTGGCTGGTTCAATATAGCGTGGCCTGTGTGTGAGAACTTTTATCCTTTTTCTCTTCGGCGCTGGCTCGCTAGGAGCAGCTGCAGCTTTTTCTTTCGCAGAAGTCGTGCTTTTTCTTTTTTGCCCCCGTATTGGATAGCGATAGTCGGGGTAGACAAACCCGACTGCATCAAACACTCGGTTGAGTCTTTTCCTTTTTCGGCCTCCGAAGGCCGCTGACAATGCAGTGTCTTCGGCCTTCGAATATACCCCAAGAAATTCATCACTTACAGTCTCAATGCTCTTTAACCAATCATCATCTGGTTCAACGAACTTGTCTCCGTACTTGAATGTATACTTCAGCCTAACTAGCCCACCTTCGTCAGTTTCTTTAACAGTTTCTTTCGGCATTTCCCAATTATCTGCAAGAGGACACACTCTGAAGGCAATTTGTTCTTGTATTAAATCCCTTGTCCCAATAAAGGAGCAAACTACGCCGAAGGCCCGTTGGCATTCTTCGGCCACTTCATCCATCTCTACCTTCGATTTTCGGAGTCCGAAGCGCTGCCAAATGGGGCACATGATGACATTCTTAATATCTTCTCGAACCTTCAAATCATTTTTTACATA
Organism: Zea mays; assembly: GCF_902167145.1. Lineage (NCBI taxonomy): Eukaryota > Viridiplantae > Streptophyta > Magnoliopsida > Poales > Poaceae > Zea > Zea mays. The sequence goes on along the minus strand of NC_050096.1, from coordinate 136,343,269 downwards.
GAACCACTCTTTCATCCATTCGCCGGGCCATCTTTTCCGAAAGGTGGGCACGGGACAACTCGATCCAGAGCGAGCACCGAAGTTGTAGCAACCAAAGTTGTTATGATATTGCTCTTTACCCCAGGGCTTCGTTTCATATAACAATTCATGTATATTGCAAAAGCTTTTCGCACTTGGCTCTAGACCTTGACTCTTCACAGCCCAGACGAAGATTCTCATTCTTATTATTGCTTCAGGGGTAAGTTGATGAAGGTAAACCTGATATGTTTTCAGAACTTCTACCACAAATCTGCTTAGAGGGAATCGTAGCCCAGCTTTTAAAAAGCTTCGGAAGATAACGACTTCATCATCTTCGGGAGTCGGCACAGTTCTTTCTCCGGCATTTGCTCTCACAATGGACATATCTCGAAAGTATCTCCCCTTCATGTTTTCAAGGTGACTTTGCCCAATAGTTGATTTTCCGAAGACTGAATGGCTTGGTCGCCAAGGCCGATCTTCGGAATCTTCACCCCCACTGTCTGCATCGTAACTGTCACTATCACCAGTATCTTCAGATAAACCTTCTAAAATCTCCCTTGTAATCTTCTCCGTATTCGTCTTTGCCATTGACTCAAGAAAACCCAGATGCATCTCTTCAGAAAGACTCAGCTTCATTTCGGCAGCAACCTTCTTCTCCTCAGACATTCCTTCGAAATTCTTGCCTCTCGCTTCCGAAGCTTAAAACTAGGGAGGCAACCAAATATTTGTAGGCAGAAAACTATTTGAGCAGGTAAAACAGATGACAAGAGAGCGTGCCAAATAAAATTGTGGCGAGCCCTTATTTATACACCCATTATGTCGAAAACTGGAGGGTCTCGCTTGTCAAAGACTGTTGCTATTCTAGCAAGGGGAAGGTGTTTTTTCGGACCTTTGGCTCAAAGCCTTCGTCCATGTCGCAATATAAATTTATCATTCCAGCAAATTAATATTGCGAGGGGCTACTGTTGGGGGCCTTCGGTTTCCGAAGGTCCTCAAAAACGTGATTTGACAATGTTTTCTAAGTATGCGAGCAGGTATCTTCGGAATCAGGAATCAGGTTGCAGGTATATAGAAGCATGGTCAAGACGAAGCTTGGCTGGGACAGCGATCATGACGAAGGTTAAGATGATCACAAAGCTATATGCAGAAGAGGTTCGGCATCACTGCGGAAAAGGGAAACCGACTTAAAGATGAAAAACCAAACTAGACCTCGAAGAATTGCTATAGGGTTATTGTTAAATATAAAGGGCATTATTGTAATTTTGCATGGGCTGCGACCCGTGCCTATAAATAGGTGAACAGTATCCCTGTACTGATCACGTTGACTTGGCATCCACTTTTGCGTCACGTCTATACTCTTTTCCTTCAAATCGAAGGTATACTTGTAATTTATTCTTGTTCAAATAAGTAATAAAAATAAGAAATAGATTAATAATAATGGTTACAATAATTGTGTCACTTTCTATATTTTATTTGAATGTTCTCCATTTTTTATCATGATCATGAAGGTATGACCTTCATGACCTTCGTCCTAAATTCATTATGTCCGAAAGGAAATAATGATTTGAAGGACGAAGGGCCTTTTGATATTTAATATTTTGTGTTGTCTTGTTCTTGATTCACAGTATTTGAGAACAAGTCCCCAACGGTAACGGAGCTAGAGACCGAGCGCGCGCACAGGGTGTTCAAGAAGAGAGAGACGCAGGGAGATGGGAGGGCGCCGAGTTGGGTCCGAGCCAGGGACGCACTTGCATGGAACCAGGGAGAGGGAGAGCTCGGTGAGCTGAGCGCAGGGGAAAGAGAAACAAGGCGCGGTGGCCATGGCGAGCAGGATGAGCTGGAGGAAGAGAGGGCGAGCCGCAGAGAGGAGCGAGCGGGGAAGAAGCGCGCGCCGCGATGGAGAGCTCTTGGACGAGCGGCCAGGCGAGCAGGAAGCCGCGCGAGGAAATAGAGCGCGCGCCATGGGAGCTTCAAGGCCGAGCGAACGCAGGGAGATCGACGCCGTGGGGAAGAGCCGCTCGGCTGGGCGTGCTCCTGCGGAAGAAATAGAGGCCGAACGCCTGGGAGAGAGAAAGGAGATAACGACGCTGGGCGGGGTCTGAAACAAAAATCCCAAAGGGCGGCGTAGGATTTTTCCTCCTGTCTTGAGCGGATGAGAACCAGCCAAGAAATATCCAGTGAAGAAGATAAGCCTGAAGAAAAATCTGCGCAAGGAAGATATGGCCGGGAGAAGATACGCACATAGGAAGGAGATATTTAGAGAAGTATTTTCCCATTTTAATCTTTTCTTCTTTCTTTCTTAAAGAATACTGGTATTAGGATTAGAATTTTGGTGAGATATAAACGAATCAGACCAAAACATTATCAGAATACGATACTTGAGATGCTACTAATTTGTTTGAACCCGGATAAAAACTTATCTGTTTTCCGAACCGAATTGATTTCTCTACCTAGAATAGCACACTAAAGAATAATCCCAAATTTTCTTAGCGATGTTTACGATGTAGACAGTAATTGTGACACGGTTTTGATTTGGTGAATACTCGGGAGTCGGATGAATTCGTACCGTTAATTCACCTTTTTAAATCAAGGTGAAAAGCAACGGACCAAATTAAACATATTTCGGCTTTGTTAATTTTGCTTTGCGTGATTTGACTGACATTAGCCAAAACCATATATGCGAATGTATACGCGATTTCGTCGCCGAAACAGCGTGATGAAGAATGAATGGGATCATAACCTTGCGCACGATTTCGCGCGATTCGAATTATTGTACACCGAACATTTTTGTCATTGAGTTCAAATAAATTTATTTGGGGATAAAATTTATTCGAGTGGGTCGGACTTTCGAATTCGTATTCGTGCGAGCGATGAATTTTAAATAATCACCGGACGCACCGAATTTAGGAACAACTATGTTCCGAACATCACGAAAATTTAGGAAGAGCCCGGATAGATACAAACGATGTCGAACTCGCGACCGACGAAATAGACGCGATATTAAAATCGCGATAGACGAAGATGTTTAAAATTTAGCATCTGTTTTATCCACTGATATTACGTGCTTAAATTTATACTCGTTGTCGAGCGGAATATAAACACCTGGGGTGTTACAACTCAGGTAATAGGCTTACCGATTTACCATATTTCTCGGTATGTGTTTAGTACGTTCAAACGCTTGACACACGGTACCACACATTAATCCTTATTCCAATTTCCGTCTCGTAGACAACGCATCCCCATGGATTGTTGTCCACAGACCATCATCATTCCGATATAAAAATAGATACAACCAATTCCTGACCTCGCGCGAGTGCTAGAAAAATCACTCGACTTCTATCGAGATCCCTAATTAGTAAAGCAGCTACTCGACCTAGCATACTAGTATCCATCTCAAAAGGAATCCTGAGTTCATGCAACTATAGTTTCAGACAACTCCTACACTTAAGTGCACAGTACAAGCCTACAAACATTAAGTGCAGTAAAATAGCATATATATAATGGTTATGCATAAAACCGGGGCTTGCCTGGAATTTAACACTTAGATAGCATTTGTTGGGGGATACTCGCTTGGCGAGCATCCACTGGTTATGTTCATCCCTCTTCAGGTCGCCCACCAACTGCATCTTGTTGTTGGCACCACATCACTTGCACGGTCATCATCTCTCGGTCCTAAATGAGATGCAAGATGCATATGTATGAATATAATAAAATAGCACAAGATATTCAAAGACATAGGGGCGAACTAAACATTAATTTGGAAGACACCGTAGACAACCACATGTTAGATTTAGTTATCTACATGTCGTCGAGCATACGTAGTCACTACCACTGGAAAGATGTAAACACTTACTTTACTTAACCGATACAAACGTGACCTCACAAGCATGAGCATTTACCACGTTCACTTTAATTATCCATTAGTTACCTAACCTTATATTAGTTAAGTCTATAAGTTCGCTACGACTTTTCCTTAGTTCTTCTAGTGATCATACAAAAGCATCCCAAACAACACAAGTTTCACAGAGTACCTATGCATCAATATCTATGGAACTTCTATATCACAATCAACTAGAGAAAGAAACATATAAACAAGACACATATGTCATCTCAAGTTTAGCCATGGCAAGTCTACATTAATTAAGAGCTAACCAAACATTTTTAGCAAAAACGGTGAACTAAACATTCAAATGCGCACTTGCAGCTTTTTAGGACAGCAGCACAACAGTTACTTATTTTAATCATAACTCTTCAATTATTAATCCAAAACTAGCAAACTAGGATCTTCTGGAAATCTTAAAAAGTGAACTACAACTTTGGTATTACCATCACAACACGATTCAACACTTAGCAAGGTCAAAAAGTGCTAATATAACAGTTTTGTCTACATTTGGACAGATTCAGACTTGCAATTTCAAAAATTCACAACTAAAGATTTAGACATCCAAACAAAGTGATCTTAGACTTTCTGGAAAGCTAATTAAATGTTCTACATATTATTTATAAACATCCTTGGCTGGTTTAATATGTATCAAGGGTAAAATACATTAGAAGGCTTTGCTATCCAGAACTGGACAGATTCAGTCTTTACACTTTAAACATCCATAACTTAATCTTTATACCACCAAATGATAAAAGACTTTTTGGAAAGCTTAGAAAAAGTACTACATAACTTTTATAATCACCAAGAAGTGATTCTATGTTGAACTGAATCAAACAATTCAGTTTTCGAAATCTATTCTGACAGTGGACAGAACACAACAACTAGTTTGTAAAATTCATAACTCAACTGTCAGGCCTATGGTTATGAAATTTTAACACAAGCAAGATAATAAATGCATCTACAACTTTCTTATAACGACCATGAACAGATTATAACATTAACTTGAGCAAACAATTCAATTTCTGAAATCTGTACAGAATTTGGACAGATTCAGTTACTTGACTTGTGAAAAGCATAACTTCTAAACGATCAGACTTATGACTATCAAATTTTAGCACCAGCAGGATCATAAGGTTATCTACAACTCTCCTATATGACTTTTCCACAGAAAACATAATTTAGTTCATCAAACATACAGCACGACGAAAACAGTGTGTGCAGCCCAAAACAATAATTAATAAATTTCAGCTCCTATATAATTCAAGAATTGCCGCGTTTTAGAGACTTGACTTACTCTAACTTAGACACACTTAAGCATAGTCACACAATAGATGACGTGACAGCTACGTAGTCATGCCATCACTTCACCATACACTCCCAAGTAACAAAACAACTCTAACCGAACTTGGCATTTAGCCGATGGATCCCTAACCCATTTTTCATACCACCACTACACCACACATCGCAAACATAGGCTAATTCAATCATACTTTAGATGGTTGTACTGTTATCCTGGGTGGTCACTCCACGAACAGGTCCTTACGGAGAGGTACTCAAGAAAAAGGCCTGAGCCCCCTAAGGTATCACAGAATCATCCACATAATCAGGATAACATTATCGTATCATAAATGTTCACATCATGTTCATTGATTAAGTTGAGGCAATAGCAACATGCTAATCATGGTAACCCAAAAGGTAAACAAGGATAAGTGAATACAGACTAGTCAATCCTTAGGTTTCATAAAGTAATGCGGGACAGTGAATCATAAAGTATGTAGGACATAATGGGTCAGAGGACACTTGCCTTCACCAGGTTGCTGCTCACGGAGGTCTCCAACAACACACTCAGGAACCTCGGACTGCTCGTTGTCTAAATAAAGCGAGCATGCATTCAATACATTTGGAAAGTACAAATGAGCATCACACCAAACATGTACAAACATTGGAACACATCTTAAAAAGACATAATACTACATAAGGGATAGTGAATTCAAAGTATGACATAAACTATCACATACATTAACTTTATTTGAAAATAGATTATTATTTCCCTAAGTGTTATTTACAAGTACATAATCATAGATCAATTTATTTTATTGTGACCTATAATTTAGAACAGAGATTAACTCATGCAATACCTATCATTAATCTCACAAGTTTAAACATGATTAAATCTCTAAGGTTCTCCTTTTATTTATTTTATTAAATAAATAAAACTACATCTATATTAGTTCATATTCAATCATAAAAATTAGAATGTGCAGACAGTAAGTGAAACCATTTTATTTAAACAGAGAATAATTCTATGAACATTTTGCAATTTGAATCACTAAATTTGGAGTTCATATGCAAAAGTTATGAAATAAACAAGTTTGGGAATTCAAAATATGAAATTAGGGCTAATTCTGTGAATATTTAAAAGTCCAGGGTTCAATCTGCAAGAGTACAGGGGCCTATACGCGAAAACCAGGGACGACGGGTTGATTTCCAATAAACCGAGGGTCTCTTTAAAAAAACTACCGTGTGAAGGGGTATCAGGTGAATCTAACCGTCAGATCTAAAACCAACGGCTAAGATTAGATCTACGGCCGAGGGGAAGAGCGCGCTGACCGAGCGGGCCCAGCCCTAGGGGGTTTGGGCGGTGACAGGCGGCCCAGGGCGTCAGGGCGCGCGTGCGTGAAGCGGTACCCACGGTCTGGGCCGTGCGATCAGGATCGGACGGAGGGGATCAGACCGGGGAGGGGTGAACGGCTGCGGGCGGCGCTGCTCCTCTCCGCGGCGGTGAGGTCGCCGGAGTTGAGGAAGACGCGAGCTAGGGGGGTCCGGGGTCGCCGGGATTGTGCAGAGAGGAAGAGGGCGCCACGACGAACTCAATGGCGGGGAAGGGACCATGAATCCACGGGCAGAGAGGGGAGAACGACGGTGAGAAGGCCTCGGGCGGGCCGAAGTAACTCCGGTGAGCCATTCCAGCCATGGGGAGGGGACTTAAGGCGCGCTAAGGCCTGGGCTAGCTTCAGCAGAGGCAGAGGCACCTTAGGGACTAACGCCGGGGAACTAGACCGGGCTAAATCGGCCGGCCACCGCGCGAGCACGGCGGACCGTCGCGGCCGAGCACCGGCGAAGGCGAAATTGGCCGAACACAGGGCGCAACAGGGGAAATTGGGCACGGGGACGGGTGTCTCACCTTGAGGTGGAGCTCGGTGAGGCTTGGGGCGGTCTCCGACAAGCTAGATGGTTGGGAACGCGGGTGCGGGTCTTTGGCGGCGGCTGGCGGCGTAAGCAGAGCACGAGAGATGGTGAAGCTAAGCGAAATGAGGTGAGGGGTGTGCGCGGGGCACTGGCGGGGCTCTAAGAAGGGAGCTGCGCGCGTGGGCGGGCGTCGTGGCCGAGAAATCTGGCGACGTGCGCGAGTGCGCACGTGCCGGTCCACGACGAGCGCGGAGGGGACGGAACTGACAGGGTAGGCCCACGGCGCAGAGAGAGAAGAAAAGGGGTACGCGGGGCAACGGCTCGGTGAATGGCGATCCGGGCCCGTGAGACACACAAAGAGAGAGAGAGAGAGAGAGAGAGAGAGAGGGAGTGAGCGGGCGAAGTAACTGGCGCCGACAGGTCGGCCCCAGCGGGCAGCGAGCAAGAGAGGGAGGGTGCGGGCGAGAACTGTCGCTGACAGGCGGGGTCCGCCTGCCAGACGGCGCGGGCGCGCGGGCGCGCGGCCTGGCTGGGCTTAGTGGGCCGACTGGGTTGCTTTCTCCTTTTCTTTTTCTCTATATTTTCTAATTCCTTTTCCATTTCTTTTTCTATATAGTTTTCAAATCCAAATTCAAACTAGGTTTCAAATTCAAATAAATTCAAACTTGTGCAACACTTCAAAGAATATTTTAAGCTCAGCATGATGCACAATGTCATGACTCATAAGGTTTTGGTAAAAATTAATAATTAACCTCCACTAGTTTAAGCTATTTCTAATAAAAAGGAAAACAAGAAAAAGAATCTAGAGAGAGAGAAAGCCTAGAGTGAGAAAAGGAAGAGTAACACATGATTTGGGTGATAATTAGAAAGAAATTTTATACCCCCAAAATCAGGGTGTTACAGACCTATCCCCCTTAAAAGAATCTCGCCCTCGAGATTCAGGGTTGGCTAGAAAATAGCTCAGGGTACTTGGCTTTCAATTCATATTCTCTTTCCTAGGTTGCTTCTTCTTCTGAGTGGTGACCCCATTTGACTTTGTACATCCTAATGGTACTTGTCCGAGTGACCCGATCTACTATCTCCAGAATTTGAGTTGGCTTCTCAATATAAGTCAGATCTTCTTGAACTTCAAGATCCTCTGCTGACAACTACTCTTCTAGCACTCAAGCATTTCTTCAACTGAGACACATGGAACACATCGTGCACAGCGGACAGATTCTCTCGTAAGCTGAGTTGATAAGCCACTTCTCCACGTCTTGCTTGAATCTGATACGGCCCAATATATCGAGGTGCTAGCTTGCCTTTGACTCCAAACCTTTTGGTTCCTCTGATGGGTGACACCTTCAAGTAGACATAGTCTCCCCCTTCAAAACTGAGTTCTCTTCTTCTGGTGTTAGCATAACTTCGCTGTCTGTACTGTGCTGCCTTTAAATTCTCTCGGACCATTCTGATGTTCTCTTCGGCTTCAAGCAAAATAACTGGACCGAACACCTGTCTTTCACCAGGTTGATCCCAATGCAATGGAGTTCTGCAATTCCTCCCATAGAGCGCTTCAAATGGTGACATCTTCAGACTGGCTTGGTAGATGTTGTTGTAAGAGAATTCTGCATATGGTCATCTCTTGTCCCAACCTATCTTTTCTTGCAAAGCACAAGCCCTCAACATATCCTCCAGAATCTGATTGGTTCTCTCTGTTTGACCATCTGTCTGTGGGTGATAAGCTGAGCTGAACTTCAAGTGTGTGCCCAAAGCTTCATGCAACTGCTGCCAAAAATGAGAGGTGAACTGGGTGCCTCTATCTAATACTATCTTCTTCGAAACGCCATGCAAGCACACAATCCGAGACATGTATAGTTCGGCCAACACTGCACTGTTGTAGGTGGTCTTGACAGGTATGAAATGGGTCGCCTTTGTCAAACGGTCCACTACTACCCAGATGGAGTCATAACCAGTACGAGTGCGGGGCAAACCGACTATGAAATCCATTCCGATCTCATCCCATTTCCACTGAGGAATCTGCAACGGTTGCAACAAACCTGCAGGTCTCTGATGTTCTGCTTTAATCCTCTGACAACTGTCACACACAGCCACATACTCTGCTATATCCCTTTTCATACTGTACCACTAGAATCTTTTCCTCAGTTCTTGGTACATCTTCTCACTACCGGGGTGTATAGAGTATGCTGTCTCATGGGCTTCTTTGAGAATCAGTTCCCGGATCGATATGATGTTGGGAACACACAGTCTGTCCTTGAACCATACTACTCCTTCTGCATCCTCACGAAAATCCTTGCCTTTTCCATCTTTGATCAATTGCCGGATCTCATTGATCTTCTCATCATCCTTCTAACCTTTCCTGATGTCTTGCTCTAGAGTGGGTTCCAACTCGATTGTCACTCCTTGAGTGTTGTTCAAGAATCTGAGGTTCAATCTGTCAAACTCCTTCGCTAGCTCATTCAGCATCGGGTGAGCGACCAACATATTGACTTGACTTTTTCTACTAAGGGCATCTGCAACCACATTTGCTTTGCCTGGGTGATAATGAATCTCCAACTCATAATCTTTGATCAACTCTAGCCATCTTCGTTGTCTCATGTTTAACTCTGACTGAGTGAATATATACTTGAGGCTCTTGTGGTCCATGTAGATATCACACTTCTGCCCACAAAGATAATGCCTCCAGGTCTTCAATGCATGAACCACTCTTGATTCCTCGAACATCTTTTGGTGCTTTCTAGTCCAAGATAGTTGTTACCTTCTTCGGATCTACATCCAATCCTTCTCGGTTTATAATGTGACCCAAGAATAGGACTTCACTGATCCAGAACTCGCACTTGCTAAGCTTGGCATACAGCTGACAATCTCGTAGCCTCTGAAGTACTTTCCTCAAATGCTCCTCATGCTCTTGCTCATTCTGGGAATATATAAGAATATCATCAATGAATACCACCACGAACTTGTCGAGGTAGTCCATGAACACACTATTCATCAGGTACATGAAGTAGGCTGGTGCATTCGTCAAACCGAATGACATAACCGTGAACTCATATAGTCCATACTTGGTGATGAATGTCGTCTTCGGTATATCCGAGGGTGGGATTCTAAGCTGATGGTAGCCTGACCTCAGATCTATCTTTGAGAACACACTAGCTCCTCTCAACTGATCGAATAAATCCTCAATTCTGGGCAGGAGGTACTTGTTCTTGATAGTAAACTCATTCAAAGCTCGATAATCGATGCACATCCTCTTCGTGTCATCCTTCTTCTCCACAAATAACACTGGGGCTGCCCAAGGCAAGGTACTCGGTCTGATGTAGCCTTTCTCTGACAACTCATCAATCTTCTTCTTGAGTTCCACCAACTCTGGTCCAGACACTCGATAGACTCTCTTGGAAATAGGGGCGGTACCTGGAATAAGCTCTATGGCAAATTCAACCTTCCTTTCAGGTGGCATACCTGGAAACTCTTCGGGAAACACATCTAGGAAATCTGATACTACACTGATAGCCTCTGATGATTTAATCTCCTCAATACGAGCGGTGACTTGGTGACAACTCCCTTTCTTTGGTCCTGACAAGACCAACTCTACTAACACTTCTTCTCCTGATAAGGACACTAACTTCACCTTTCTCTTGTCACAACTAAGGCTGGCTTGATACTTGGTTAGTCAATTCATCCCTAGGATGACATCTATAGTTGTATCCTGGTTACCCATAACCATTAAATCGGCGGGGAACTCTATCCCACTTATTTGAACCTTTGCACTAGGGCAAAATCTATCAGTTTGGGTCCTTCCACCAACTGAACTAACTCTCATAGGTGGATACATGGGTGCTACTGGTATATTATGTGATTCTACCCATGATGCAGTCACAAAAGAATGCGTTGCTCCAGTATCAAATAAGACATTTGCAGAATGGTACTCGACTAAAAACGTACCTGGTGCCACTCCTGGAGTCTCCTGGACTGTGTCGGCCTCCAAGTGGTTCACCTTTCCATACTGGGCACGAGGTTGCCCACGGTTGTTGCCTCCTTGCTGCATTGCATTCTGCTTGACTTGGGAGCTGGCTGCTGCTGAGCTGCTTTCTTTGGGCAATGATTCGCCCAATGGCCTTGTTCACCATAGTGGAAACATGCACGACTTTCTCCTTGAGCTGGCGCTACTTGATTCTTCTGGTTGGTTGCTGGGGCAGGAAGACGGGCTGCCTGGTTGCTCTGATGCTGGTATTGATTTCCTCCTTGCTGGTTGTTCTAACGGTACTGCTGATGCTGAGGAAACTGCCTCTGGTACTGCTGCTGGTTCTGACGCTAATGCTGGTGCTGGTGACCTTGCTTGAATGGCTGAGGTGGGTTGCCTGAGTAGCGAGGACGGCTGCTACTCCCAACCTGAGGTCCACCAATCTTGCGTTTCGTGTCCTCCATCTCCTGACGCTTCCTTTCTGTAATGATTGCTCTGTCGATCAGATGCTGGAAGGTAGGGAAGGTGTGGTTCATCAGCTGATAATGGAGGGGATCGACCAATCCTCTCAAGAAGCGATATGTCTCTTGGCATTCGTGTTGACATCCTTAGGGGCATAACGCGACAGCTGCAGAAACTTGTCCCTGTACTCACTGACAGACAAGGGACCTTGCTTCAGGGCGAGAAACTCCTCATTCCTCACTATCATCAGTCCCTCGGGCACATGGTAGCGACGGAAGTTATCCCTGATCTCCTCCCAAGTGATAGCCTCAGGGTTGGCATGGGTGGCGAGGTAGGACTCCCACCAAGACTGTGCTGCTCCCCTCAGCTGTGAGGGATCGTACAACACCTTCTCACGATCATTGCACTGGGCAGTGTGCAACTCACGCTCCACTATATGCAGCCAATCTTCAGCGTCCATGGGATCAGCAAAGTGGGCAAAGACTGGGGGATGGCCCCTCATGAACCCTGCCCGCTTGTCTCTAGGCACTTGAGGCATCTGGACTTGCACTGGAGGCTGAGGCGGTGGTGGCTGCTGCTGCACCTACTTCATGGCTGCTAAGGTCTGACCAATTACCTGGACTGCTTGGGTCTGCATCAAGAACATCTGCTCGATAGTCATCGGGGGTGGCGGTGGCAAATGCTGCTGTGGGGCTGCTTCCTCTTGGGGTGCCTGCTGTTCAGGCTGAGCACGCCTCGCACCTCTGCGCCTGTTCTCAGACATCTGTAGAAATCACACACATATATCAAATCTGACACTGCAGTCTTTCAGCATAAGAAAAGATGTATAGAAGATCTTCATAGAACTGAACAATTGACCATCTTCACTAACAACTTCTCAGATAAAGAGGAAAGTGGAAATAAATAGATTACCCAATTAAATAACTGACTTTATTAATAACTACACCAAGTTGCAGGGGATACCCACACCTTGGTGACAATCATTACAAAGATCCAACTTTAGTACATGTCCATCATAACAAGCATCCAACATAAAATAAGCAAACTAACTCTAACTAATACTGACTAGACTAAGATACTGAACTAAGCATTATTATAGACTCTGACTCTGTCGATCTAGGGATCCAAATCTATCCGGGTCCTGCAGTCTGGGGTACCATAGTCGAAGCGACCACGGGGCGGTGAACGGTAAGGGTGCTGAATCCCGACAGGGGCGGGAGAACCACCATCCAGATAGTGGCGTGCTGCGCACTCAGCACTGAATTCTGCAACCTCCGCCCGATCCTTGCCGAACTCGTCGAGGGCGTGGTCCAACTCTGTGTTGAGCACGACATCCAAGTTGACCATGCTGTTCAACCTCGGATTGCCCTCACCAACTGGCGAGGCAATCACACCTCTGCCGGTCGAACGGTGTGGATAGAACTCATCGCAGCATCCTCCATGCGCCTCACCTTGTGGTACCTGTTCTTGACCTGTGGGGGGGGGGTGTGAGACAGCAAGAGTGATCTCATATACGTTCATCGCTCAACAAGTTGTGGGAAATAATGTGCATGAACTCGCCAAAGGTGGGAGCTCACGTGAAGTGTAAGGCTTACCAAAGAGGATGGTTAGAGCTGAGCATTGCTTTTAAAGTTGGTCAAAATTTTATTAGCAATTACTAAGTATAAGTAAATACCAACCCAATTAAGTAGTAGAACAAAAGTAACAACATCACCTGCGATGCAATGCGTATGACAAATTGAATTTAGTTCCATAGGTTGGATATGACTAGATTAGACTAGTTAAGATCTAAATAATTTTTTGGATTAACTCATGGTTGTTATTCTAGAGTGGGATAAATATGCTAATTAGGGCAAGATGAATCCATAACGATAAGGTAGAATCTTTTGAGGTCATTAGATCTATTAGGATAAGATAACATATTTTCAAGATAAGATGAATCTACTAAGGTAATAGAGTATCTTTTAAGATAAGATGGATCTATTGAGATGAGATGGATCTTTAATGAAGGATAATCTAGGTTGTCTAGTTATTTTTATAAGCATTTTTTTGCAATATGTATATGCAGATGTAATTGTGGATATTACTCCACAACTCATCACCCTCAATCAAAGATCCAAATCAGACAAGTATCATAAGAACAAGCATTCAGGCACACAGATATCTATAAAAATAGTTTTATTTTTGTTCCTAAAAGTAGGTCTCCTATTCCTAAAAGACACTATAGGTACAAGATTTCAAAGTGTGAAATCCACATTTGTCTTTAGAAAGAAAAGGTAAGAATAATCAGAGTAAAGCGGAAATAGATGAGAAAAGATTAAGATGAGTTTAGAAAAGAATTAGAGTAGCAAAGGTAAGGTTAATCAGAGTAGAACAGTAGAAGGTGAGACAGGATCAAGAAAAGTATAGAAGAATCAGAGTAAGGTAAGTAGACAATGATTGTCTAGTTCTATCTAGGTTTCGTCCTACAGTCAACATTCCTCTGATACCACTTCTGTCACACCCGGGTTTCGGGGCACCAAGACCCGGGCGCAAACATAATCACCAGGTGTGCTGGGACCAAGTCTCACACATATGATGATTCATGGCACATGATTGAATGTCACATCTTTACTACATAACAGGAGTTCTATACAAAGTAAAGAAATAATTACATTATAAGGAGACAATGGTCTAGCAACCCAAAGTTGACTGGGAGACGACGACCTAGATCTCTCACGAACTCATCACAACATCCTCCATGCGCCTCACCTTGCGGTACCTGTTCTTGACCTGTGGGGGGGTGTGAGACAGCAAGAGTGAGCTCACATACGTTCATCGCTCAACAAGTTGTGGGAAATAATGTGCATGAACTCGCCAAAGGTGGGAGCTCACGTGAAGTGTAAGGCTTACCAAAGAGGATGGTTAGAGCTGAGCATTGCTTTTAAAGTTGGTCAAAATTTTATTAGCAATTACTAAGTATAAGTAAATACCACCCAATTAAGTAGTAGAACAAAAGTAACAACATCACCTACGATGCAATGCGTATGACAAATTGAATTTAGTTCCATAAGTTAATCATCAGAGAGTCCTGAGCTGCTCATGACCGTGAGCTCGGCTAGTATACCAGTTTTACACTCTGCAGAGGTTGTACCCTTTACCCACAAGTCGTGTATCCCATGTCGCCAGGGTTAGCTAGACCCTTAGACACTACCGAGGTGAATGGCTAGGGATCCACTACGAGGCCTTTACAAAGTTCCACTAGCTTCCGAAAACCCGCTACAGTTTATGGGAAGAGCACTTGCAAGAATCCCCCGTCTGACCGCCATTGCAGCAAAATCAACCCGAGAACCTCCTTGCACGCAATCCCCTACTGCCCTTGCCCCTTTCGGGTAAGGTAGTCTTCCGCTAGCTTTCCTAATTAATCAGCCAAGGGCGTCCATAAACCCTTGTGGTGGCACGTGTTTCTCAAGTTAAGCTCTATGTTCCAATTAACATTAATGATCTTGACATGAACATAAATAGAATAACAAAATAACTGGAACATAGATATGATAAATAATTATCCCAAATCCATGTAAAGCAATAGCAACCTACCCAAGTGATTCAGGGGTAAACAAGGTAATGAGATAAACAATCTAGGGTAACCTATTGGGTCCCATCAAAATTAACCTATGCATGAATAAATGATATTAAAGAACATTATTGGGTAAAAAGTGGTCAAGGGCACAACTTGCCTTCAATGAGCTCCTGCTCAGCTACTTCTGTTTGCTGCTCACCAGGATCCTCAGTGACTTGCTCGTCTACTCGCATCAACACAATACATACATAGTATAGCGAAAATTTAACATCACACCACACATGTAAATAAAATACACAATAATAATCTATACACTAAAATAATATCATAGGAACTGGAATCATTAAATTTGGAGCTATATATTTGAAGTTATGAATTTCTAAAGATTTAATGTGCTTGAAATAGGATTAAATGAGAAATAAATTCTCTTACTGTTTTCATGCAAAAACAGAGACCCTAAATGATAGACAATAATATTACAAAATTTTAGAAATTGGAATGGTTCAATTTGGAGCTAAAATGAATTTTCTATGCATTTTACAAGTTTCTAGATTTGTTTTTGTATTAAAAACGAATTTCTATAATTATTTCTCTGTTTTTAATCTTCTCTGGACTGGGCCTCATTTTCTAGAAAGTGTAGGGGCTACGGGGTAAAACTCCTAAGACTCAGGAAACAGTGGAGAGGGACGGCGAGTTTATTTTAACTTTATCCAGGGTTCCTTTAGCAAAGTCTACACATCCAGAGTTCTAGGGTTCCTAGGAACCGATGGATCCCGATCGGACGATCAAAAATAAATCCAGCCCTCGGCGAACCGGTACGCATTCTGGCCCCTCGGATCTGCGATCAAGGGCCACAGTTGAATGCATGCACGATTTGATCTTGCCCCTACATCAACGGTCCAACGGTAAGGATCAGATCTGTAACCCGGTCAACCGGTACGGAATCTCCGCCATTGGATCAAACCTCAACGCCCATGATTCTAAGTAACCTACATTGATTCACCTCCGACCGATCGGAATCGGACGATGTACGATCCGCCCACCCGGATCGGTACCTCTCTCCTAATCTGGGTCGTCGAGCACTAGATCAACGGATCTTGTTACTCTTCTTCCTCCAATTCATCCCGACGGCGGCGCCGCCCCCAACCGAGCACCGCGGCGGTCCGCCATGGACGGAACGC
This sequence comes from Zea mays, assembly GCF_902167145.1. Taxonomy (NCBI): domain Eukaryota; kingdom Viridiplantae; phylum Streptophyta; class Magnoliopsida; order Poales; family Poaceae; genus Zea; species Zea mays. The sequence goes on along the minus strand of NC_050096.1, from coordinate 136,327,019 downwards.
CAATTGCGCTCCATGGTACCCAATCCCCTCGTGTCACGAGTGCAAAACGAAATTGAGAGGGTAGCAAATATGGGAGGTGTGCTTTCATAGTGATTCCGGCCGTCACCTGGTCTGCCCGCGACGACCCGTGGACTTGCGACGGCGGCGATGAATTGAGCGCCCCCCGGTCACCCTCCGAGCTCACAATCACCACCCAACCGCTCCAGGGACTTGGGCGAAGCCTTCCGTCCGCACGCGAGGCCCCAATTTGGCGCCGAGCACAACCGACGATGGTGAGGTCGCCAATCCGCCCGCACGGTCCCACGGTTTCTGGCTCTCTCTCTCTATCGACCCCTCAGGTGGACGCGGGTTGGGTTAAAGGACAGGAGGGGCGAGACGTGACCCACTTTTATACGCAGGAGGTTGGTCAGCAACGGAATCCGAGATCGACGGCAAGCTCCGCCATGCACGGAATCCCAGTTGAGGGTGGAGCTGACGAAGCCGGCCCATTGTCAGACACACCTGAGTGTCGCGCGCGAATGGGTAGCGGCTGAAGTGTGGGACCCACAGGTCGGTCGCACCACAGCGAGAAGAGCCGTGGGCCGAAATAGTCTGTCCGCGGCCCAGGTAAGTCTTCTCGCCATTTCTTTTCTCTTTTATGTTTAATTTTTGGTTTTATTTTATTCCTATTTATTCTGAATAAATTTTGAACTTGAATATGAGTTTCACTTTGAGTCAAATATACAAATTTAAACTCTAACTTGTATAATAATAATACATATATATATTTATACTTATTTTTATTCACCTAGTAATTTTTCCCCTTCTGTAACACCCGAGGTGTTACCATGGCTAGAGCACACCTTGGCACTGAGGACTATGATCACATGTGGAAGAACTTAAGGAGCAAAAGTATAAGGGCTTTGGAAACTAGGTTTTAACCAAGAGATGTGAATGACCAAAGGCATTACCCTAATTGAGTGCAACTATCACCTTGGACAAGGGGGGGAGAAAACCCTAGACCTCTCTTAAACCCTATCTCCCAAAACCATGGATAAGAGGGGAAAGAGATTGAGCAAATGTGCAAAACATGAGTAATCTTTAACAAAACCATAAGTAACCTTAGAACCAACAATTTGGGGAAGGTAATATTGCAAAAAGACCCCTGGAGAAACCCCAAATCAAATCTCCAAGTGGAGAGAGAGCTAGAGCTCTCTATTTCTCTCTAAGTTAAAAACTACACCTACACTAAAGATCAGTCGTGTTCATCTCGAAGCTGGCACCAAATCTTCTATGTTCTATACCAAAAATGTGGCCTACCACCTAGGGCACCCACTGGAAAAAGCTGAGCCCAAGACTCTGACGTTTGACATGCCTTGGCATGGTTTTTGTCGCGAGGTGGGCAGTGTGACACACCCGATTTGGCGACCAGAGATCTCCCTACCTAGGCCATATCTGCCATGGCAGCCCACGGATGAGAGACAGCCCTAGGTGCCAGGAAAAGACTCGCGCCGGATTTTTGCCAAGATTCGCACGTTTGCGACTTGGGTGAGCTGTGGAACACGGGCAGAATGAAAGCTCCACGTGTTCGACGCGCTCTGTGTGCGCCAGAGCACGCCCGCGCGCGCCTCGCGTCGCGCCAACGGCCAGCCGGTGCCCTGTCCCGCGCCCGCGCCTATAAAGCCCACCCAGGCGTCGACTGCACTCTTCCGCGCACCCTCAAGCTTCACCGGAGCTCAGTTCACCGCCGTTTGCCCGTGCGCGACGTGCCCGCGACCACCCGAGCCACTTCCACCGTAGACCGGCTAGCCCAGCCCTTTCCAACCCTGTCCAACCCTCTGAAACGAGTGTACACACCCCAGTGAAGCTCCCCGAGCGAGGAATCGAAGCCTGCTTCGCCGGAGAGGCCAGTCCACGGTCGCCGGAGTTCATAACCCCGCCGGAGTGCGTAGACCGGGTAAATCACTGAGCCATTTCTCGATTCACTGCGCAGATAGCCTCTACATCACCCTGTGAAGCTCACCGTGCCCTTGGATTGAACCAGATCGCTGTGGTTTGGCCGGTATACTCGCCGCCGACGAGAACACCCGCCTGCGCGCGTGGACCGAGCGATTCTGGCCATCCCCGCCGTCAAGCCGCACCTCGCTGTGACCGCCAGAGCCTCCCCGAGCCAACCCTGCCCTTCGCCGGACCTATCTCGCCGCCGGTAAGCCGCGCCACCCTTTTCTTTCCCGCGGGTACTGTTTACATTGGGGGAAGAACTGCGGGTGAGAGGGAGAGAAGGTCAGGGGGCTTTTTGAATTGTCAGCGACTCAGGGGAATAGTGGCTCAGGGGTAGATTTGAGTGGGTTGATTTAGTTTAAACCCAGGGACCTCGGTGTAAACTGTTTTTCCAGGAAACTCTTATTAAATCTGTTTTTAAATTGAACAGAGACTTTAAAAATTCATAACTTCTGTTTAGTTCATCCAAATTTGGTCAAACCAATTTTGTCAGACTCTAAATAATGTAACCTACTTAAGAAAAATATAAAACCCCCTATGTACTATAGAAAACTTTAAAGCTCTGATTTAATTATAGTTTTGGCCAAAAGCTCAATAATAGAAAGAAAAATAGTTGTATTATTTGACTAGGGTTAGAAAAATTTGGAGAAGTTTATATCTACCTACTGACCTGTTTAAAAATGTTAAACCTCTCTGTCCACTCCATTAAGTTAGTTTTTACCCCTTATTTTATAATATTCTTAAGGTTAAGAAAAATAGAAAAGGTGAATTAAATACTGAACCCGAGGGCACCCCTATTTTTGCTAAGGTACTTATCCAATGTAGTTCACTAGAAAAATCTATCCTACCCTGGTCTAGTATAAAATAAGTAGGATACCTTTTATTTGAATAAAACAAGGGTAACTTAGAAAAACACTACAAAAATAACCCCAAGGTGAAAACACCCCCACCCTTGAGATAGTTAATGTTTTGTTAATAAGAACTTAGGAAAAATATGAAATCTGCTGTTTGACATTTTTCAGATAACAATGTAGTAGAAAGTGCCTTTTAGGCATTAAACTTTAGAAAATCATAACTAAATGACCACCCCTTAGCCTTCTGTGATTTTTGGCACAGAAGCCTATTATTACTGTTGGATGCCAACAAAAATAACCTTTAGGATAGAAACCACCTCTAATTAAGAGTTGTAGTACAAAGTGGCCAATTTACCCAACTTTTGTTATTTTTGTCTAAAGCATAGCCTTTATATTTGAAGCCTCAAATTCTTAAAACAGGCTAGAATAGCAGATGGCAGCCCACTGTAATTTTTACAGAATTTTTGGAAAATATTAAACCACTGTCGTAGTTCAAACCTACCCTAGAAACCATAAATAGAAAATAAGGAAAAGGGAAGGTGAATCACAAAAAATCAGTGCCATCCTAAAACTCTTTATAACTTGTCCACTGAAGTATATAAAAAGGCAATACTAATTCCCTATGATTATCCTCAACAATAAAAACCTAAGCCTAAAAAGTAATAAGCATAACCCATTGGAAGCCCCGCATGACCAAGAAACCCTAAGTTATTATTTAACTTAGTTTTCTTTTTAACTTAATGTTATTAAATCCTGCATACTCATGACATACACGTTCATTGCATTCGATAGACTGTAACCTTGCTGACAGAGAGTACGTCCTCGTGCCGGAGCAAGGAGCTGCTCAGGAGGTAGCCCCAGATCCAGCACCAGAGCCTGCACCAGAGGACCTGCCTGCCACTGCTTTGGAAGGCAAGCCCCGGTTTATGCATAACCTGTTATTTATGCTATTTTACTTCACTTAATGATTGTAGGATTGATTGTGCACTTAGGTGTAGGAATTGTTTGAAACCCTAGTTGCATGATCTCAGGAATCCTGTTGAGATGAATACTAGTATGCTAGGTCGAGTAGCTGCTTTTTTAATTAGGATCTCGGTAGAAGACGAGTGATTTTTCTAGCACTCACGCGAGGTCAGGAAATTGGTTGTATCCACTTTCTTATCATAATGATGCTGGGTTGTGGACAACCATTCATGGGGATTGGTTGTCCACGGGATGAAAATTTGAATAAGGATTAAGGTGTGGTACCGTGTGTCAAGCGTTTGAACGTACTAAACACATACCGAGAAATATGGTAAATCGGTAAGCCTAGTACCTGAGTGAACCTGCCCGCAGACTTTGCCCCTCACGCGACCTGAGACGTGGTCTCCCATTCCGGTTATGGTGGGTACAAGTGCGGTCACTGCACCACGGCAGTCGGGGTCAGTGAGGCATTGTACGCCAAGGCGGTGAGCCCTGATCTGTTGCCAGGGAATCGATGGGGACGGTTGATGTGTGTGGGGACGGAGTGCCCCTGCATGTCGTGTGTTTAGGTTTACCTTGCAAGGATAAAAACTTGATTTGAATCGTCTGCTTCTCGCAGCTAATGAGACTGCTTGATCCATGCTGCTACATTGAGTAACAAGTGGAAAAATGATGAGTTGATATAAGATGTTGATTGCTGATAATGTTTGCTACTATGTATGAGTAGATAGTACACTTTTAGCCTTAAGAGAGTCACACTTAAACATGACAAAGTAAAACTTGATTTAGAAACTCAGCTAGTGCTTTTGGCAACCAAACCCCACCGCCAAACAGCTGCATGTCTAGAGGTAGAGGAGTAGACTCCTCACACCGGGTAAATCTAGCTGAGTATTAGTATACTCAGCCTTGCTTGTGGCATAATTTTTTACAGGTTCTCTGGAGGAAATGGTTGCTGGAGTGACTTGGCCGTCCATCTTGCCACCGGGTTGGACTGTCGAGTGGGACCCTACCTCGGCTGAGGAGGAGCATGAGGAGTGATGGGACAGGCTTCCCCATCTCTCTGTTTATTTACCGTTAGTTTTATTCCGCTGCACTTCGAACAATGATGACTACTTTTGCAAAACTCCGATGATGATGTAATAATTTAATACTCTTTAATGCATGGTTTTATGCTTTATTGTATTTGCTCTGTGACTCACCATCGAGTGAGATTGTGGTACTTGATCCTGTCAGTGGCCGTGTCGGACTAGATCCGAGGGATTGACGGGTTACTCCCATTTAAGTGTGGTCTAGCCTCTAAGGCGGGACTCAGGCACTTAAGTTGGAATAATTCGGGCAGTTCCGCCACAGCTGGTATCGGAGCTTGTACCACCACAGAGGGATCAATAAAATGTGAATACCATCATTTTTCAAAATAAAACTTGATAGAAACAATATTGGAGAGATAGTAGGACGAGCAGGATAGACCTAGGACGTGAAGCCTTAGGATGATAGAAGGGTAGCTTGGTGGCTAAGTGATTAGGCCCTACAGGCCACCTTAAGGGATGGGAGTTCTCCCCTATTCCCTTATATTGGCGAGGTCGTTCAAAACGAGCATGCATGCATTACTAAATTAAACAAATGGATATTTGAGTAAAGACTTAAAAACAAGATGATAACCAACTAAGCCCCCAGTGTCATTTTATTTAACTAGAGAAAGGTCGAGTTTTATTTTCCTTGTTCTTTTTAAAATTCTTTTCTTTTTACTTACGCTTAACCGTACACAGATGACTTCCCACGGATCCTCAGAAGACGGAAATGCACTGTCCCACACTGACGGGCTTGCACGAGAGGGCTTTCCCCGCATTCTGTGGGAGGTACTTCAGGGGGCCGGATACGCGACACCCCCTCAGTACGCGGTGCAGCAGTTCGAGAAGCACCGAGTGCCCCGCTGTAGGGTGAGGATGACCTTAGAGCCTCATCCCCTGCAGCCAGGCTGGCGCTCCTTGGACTCCGAGTCTTTTGGATACCGAGCTGAGGACACGATCGAGGCGATCGCTCTACACGGGTTGACCACTTTCTGCGGATTCCATCCTTTGGAGCTGGCTACCCACCCCATTGGCTTGTTCCCCACCGAAAGGGAGGACGACCCAATGTGGAAGGATCGGGTGGAGCATGCCAAGGATATCTGGGCCATCTACCCAGGACAGACTGCGCACTTGACCGTACGGTGCATGAATGCTCTGTACCGTGTGCAAGTGATGCGCGGTGAGGCGATGTCTCATCTGATGGCACTATTGGAGGCAACAAAGATTACTTTGGACAACAGGGAGGAGCTCGTGGTTGATTTGTCCACTGAAATGGTGGAAAAAGACTTGCAGGTGGAGCAGCTATCCACTGATATCCAAGAGTTGGAGGAATTAGTGGGCACCAGAGAGAACACCATCGAGGTTCTCGAGGATCGGCTTATTAATACTCAGCAACAGCTTGTCGAGGCTAATGAGCACCTGGATATGCATCACCAGGAGATCCAGGACATGGAGGCCAACGAGGACGTCGACATTGAAGGAGGAGAGGAGCCTGCCTCCAGTGTGGACACTGCTGGCTCGGGGAGACCACCTTCCCCCGAGTCGAGCGTTGCCTCGTTCGCTCACTAGATGTCCGGGACAGAGTTAGAAGTCGGTGATGGTAGGACTCCTCGCAGCTAGCTTAGCTTTTGCACCCTTGGGGTACTAGGCTAGATAGAGTTGAGTCTTTTTGGGACAATTGATGTAGTCGTGATAAACTCTCTTGGAAGCATGTTTGATGGATGCTGTTATCAGTTTTAAATTTGGAAGGAAAAATTTATGCCTTTTTAAATCCTTTTGTTGAAGTGGAGTCTATCATTTTGCTTTTGACTCTTTTCGCCGCAATTAAACCTTGAACTTGGAAGATATGGTGTTAAGTATATATGTGGTTTTTCAGATGGCCGGGAGGCAGCGTCGTGGCCAGAATGAGCGCGTTCCTCCACCGCCGCCACCGCCTCCCACTCTGCAGGAGCTAATGGCTCAGCATAATGAGATCTTGAGGCAGCTAGCTCAGCGTCAGCCACCACCTCAGCACTATGGTGGTGGAGACCATCAGCGTCACCCCGCGGCAGCTACCTATCAGGAGTTCCTTAGTACCCAGCCACCATTGTTCACAAGGGCAGAGGACCCACTGGATGCAGATGTGTGGTTGCGAGTAGTGGAATCCAAATTCCCGCTACTCCATGGAGCTTGCTCAGAGGTCACTAAAGTCAGGTTCGCCACCCAGCAGCTTCGCGGACCCACAAGGACTTGGTGGGACCATTTTCTTGCCATGCAGCCAGAGGATCGGGAGGTGGAATGGAGGGAGTTCAAGGCAGCTTTCAGGGGACACCACATACCAGCCGGGATAATGGACCGAAAGCTCAACGAGTTTCTGGCACTCACTCAGGGCAACAAGACAGTGTTGCAATATGCCCAGGCCTTTAATGACTTGTGCCAGTATGCCGGGTATCACGCAGATACGGATGAGAAGAAGAGAGACAGGTTCAGGAGGGGGCTCAGCACTAAGCTCCGTGACCGTCTCAACACCGTCAGGGCCAACAGCTACAATGAGTTGGTCAACATGGCTATCTCCCAGGAGGACTGCATTACAGCTCGACAGGCAGAAAAGAAGAGGAAGACCCCTGTGGCAGGACCCTCAGCTCAGCCACAGCGCTTCAGGATTGTGTCCGACACTCAGAGCAGGGGACCCCAGCAGCAGCAAGGGCGATGGGTGATCCGACCACAGCAGCAGCAGCAGCAGGCACCCAACTGCACCCAGTTTCCAGCTAAGAGGAACAATCAGCAGCAGCAGCAGTACCGCCAGGCAAATGACAACAGGTGCTTCACATGTGGCAACACCGGACACTATGCCAAGAATTGCCCCAGGAACCAGCAGAGGCAGGGGCAGAATGTTAATCAGAATCAAGGCAAGAGACAGAAGGTGCAAGTGAGGCAGGGCAGGCTAAACTTCACCACCATGGCTGATATTCTAGAGGGAGCACCCGTCTTGACTGGTATCTTTACAGTTTTGAATTATCCTGCTATTGTTCTTTTTGATTCTGGTGCATCACATAGTTTTATCAGTACAAAATTTAGTGCCAAGTGTCAATTGCCTTTTCACCACACCAATGGGGGTATTACAATCTCAACACCAGGAGGCAGGGTTGCCACCTATCAGATCAATAGACACGTACCAATTAAGCTGGGTAGTTTCATTTTCAAAACCACTCTCTTGATAATGGGATTGGATAGTGTGGATATCATCTTAGGGACTGACTGGTTATCACGACACCACGCGGTGATTGATGTCGCAGCCAGAGCCATAGAAATTCGCTCCCCTTTGGATGGCGAGGTCACCTTATATCTACCCGACCAGGGATGTACCCGTTCCTGTGCCTTCGTTATGATAGAGTCCCCAGTGGAAAAGATCCCAGTGGTCCGTGACTACCCAGAGGTGTTTCCGGATGAGTTGCCAGGGATGCCACCTGACCGAGACATTGAGTTCGCAATCGAGTTACAACCCGGGACTGCTCCTATCTCCAAGAGACCCTATAGGATGCCTCCCGCGGAATTGGCAGAATTGAAGAAGCAACTGCAAGAGTTGTTGGACAAGGGGTTATTCGCCCAAGTACTTCACCATGGGGATGTCCAGCATTATTTGTGAAGAAAAAGGATGAAAGTTTGAGGATGTGTGTTGACTACCGCCCTCTCAATGCGGTGACTATCAAGAACAAATACCCACTGCCCCGCATTGATGTTCTGTTCGATCAGTTGGTAGGAGCCAAGGTATTCTCCAAAATAGACATTCGCTCAGGTTACCATCAGATCAAGATTCGTGCCAGTGACATTCCCAAGACGGCTTTCTCTACCAGATATGGGCTGTATGAGTTTTTGGTGATGTCTTTTGGGCTGACCAATGCCCCGGCTTATTTTATGTACCTGATGAACTCAGTGTTTATGCCAGAATTAGACAAGTTCGTGGTCGTTTTCATTGATGATATTCTGGTCTATTCCAAAAATGAAGCCGAGCACACCAAACATTTGCATACTGTGCTTCAGAGACTGCGTGACCATCGGTTGTATGCCAACTTGTCTAAATGTGAATTCTGGCTGAAGGAGATTAAATTCTTGGGTCACACAATTTCTCAGGATGGGATATCAGTTGATCCTGAGAAGGTACAAGAGGTGATGAATTGGAAACCCCTGACTACAGTGAAGCAAATTCGAAGTTTTCTGGGTTTGGCGGGGTATTATTCCGGATTTCTCCAGGATTGCCAAACCAATGACTGAACTATTGAAGAAAGGAGTCAAGTATGATTGGAGCCAAAAGTGTAAAGATGCCTTTCATACTTTGAGGCAGCATTTGACAACAGCCCCAGTGCTGGCTCAACCTGACAACACCAAGCCGTTTGAAGTTTATTGTGATGCTTCTGGTACTGGATTGGGATGTGTCTTGATGCAAGAGAACAGAGTCATTGCTTATGCTTCTCGAGCACTCAGGCCCCATGAGCAGAACTACCCTACACATGATCTGGAATTGGCAGCTGTGGTTCATGCTCTTAAGATATGGAGACGCTACTTGATGGGAGCTCACTGCAACATCTACACTGATCACAAGAGTCTCAAATACATCTTCACTCAGGCAGATCTGAACATGAGGCAGAGGAGATGGTTGGAGTTAATCAAGGATTATGATTTAGAGGTGCATTACCATCCTGGTAAAGCCAATGTTGTGGCAGATGCTTTGAGCAGAAAGGCCCAGTGCAATTGTATGAGCATGGATGCAAGAGTTACCACCCTGTGCGATGAGCTGTGCAAGCTGAACCTGGAAGTTGTTTCTTCAGGTGACTTAAGTTATATCTCGGTGGAACCCACATTGCAAGAGCAAATAGTGAGGGCACAGATTGAGGATAAGGGTGTTCAGGTTATCAAAGACATGATCAAGCAAAAGGCAGAAAAATACAAATGTTTCCGATAGGACAGCAGGGGAATTTTATGGTTTGGAGATCGATTGGTTGTTCCCAAGGACCCTGAGCTTAGAAAGAAGATATTGGATGAAGCTCACCTTTCCAAATTCTCCATGCACCCTGGTAGCAACAAGATGTACCATGATCTCAGATCTTTATATTGGTGGACCAGAATGAAGAGGGAAATTGCCAAGTACATATCCGAGTGTGACACTTGCCAGAGGATAAAAGCTAGTCACTTGAAGGCAGCAGGCCCTTTGCAACCCCTTCCCATACCATCTTGGAAATGGGAGGACATTTGCATGGATTTTATCGTAGGATTGCCCAATACCTCCAGGCACCATGATTCCATTTGGGTTATTGTGGACAGGTTGACCAAGACTGCTCACTTCTTGCCAGTGCACACCACACACAGGACAGAGAAGTATGCAGAAATCTATATTGATCAGATAATTCGACTGCATGGGATACCAAGGACTATAGTCTCGGATAGAGGAGCACCATTCGTGGCACGATTTTGGGAACAATTGCAAGAATCACTTGGGACCCATGTCATCCGAAGCTCAGCATACCACCCCCAAACCGATGGCCAGACAGAAAGGGTGAATCAGATTTTGGAAGACATGTTGCGAGCCTGTGCACTACACTACGAAAAGGATTGGGACAAGTGTCTTTCCTTGGCAGAATTTTTTTACAATAACAGCTATCAGTCTAGTCTGAAGATGGCACCTTTTGAAGCCTTATATGGGAGAAGGTGTAGGACCCCACTGAATTGGTCTCAAGCAGGAGAGAGGGAAATTTTTGGGCCAGATTTGGTACTTGACGCAGAGGCAAAGGTCAGAGTCATCAAGAAGAACTTAGAAGCTGCTCAGGCCAGGCAAAAGAGCTATCATGACAAGAGGCGGAAGCCTCTACAGTTTGAGGTGGGAGATCATGTTTATCTTAAGGTATCACCCACCAAGGGTGTCCAGAGATTTGGGATCAAGGGCAAGTTAGCTCCTCGTTACATTGGACCCTACGAGATCAAGGAAGCTTGTGGACCCGTTGCCTATCAACTGAAGTTGCCACCCAGCATGTCAGCTGTTCATGATGTGTTCCATGTATCTCAGCTGCGAAAATGTGTTCGTCTACCCACTGAAGTGCTACCGGAACCGGACATTGAGATAGAACCAGACTTGTCCTACCAAGAGTACCCCGTCAAGGTATTGGATCAGAAGGAGAGATCAACTCGGGCAAGATCAGTCAGAATGTATAAGGTTTAGTGGAGTCACCATTCAGCGGAGGAAGCTACATGGGAGACTGAGGATTTTCTACGCTCCCGCTTCCCCGACTTTCTGCCCAAAGGAGTCGGTACGTAACCCCAAAACCCCACCCCCACGTGCCCTTTGAATACAATTATAAGAAAAACTTAGATAACAAGGATAGTCTAAGTTGTGGATTTAACTTAAAAAGGGCTTCCTTCTGAAGTTGCAAAGAGAATGACATTCGAAGAGCAGTTAACAAGAGAAACTTGAGTATAAAGAAAGAGTAGCACCAACACACCTTCAAGCACCCTCCAAGGGACTCTACCTAAAATCTCGGGACGAGATTCCTTTAAGGGGGGAGGGCTGTAACACCCCAGGTGTTACCATGGCTAGAGCACACCTTGGCACTGAGGACTATGATCACATGTGGAAGAACTTAAGGAGCAAAAGTATAAGGGCTTTGGAAACTAGGTTTTAACCAAGAGATGTGAATGACCAAAGGCATTACCCTAATTAAGTGCAACTATCACCTTGGACAAGGGGGGGGGGAGAAAACCCTAGACCTCTCTTAAACCCTATCTCCCAAAACCATGTATAAGAGGGGAAAGAGATTGAGCAAATGTGCAAAACATGAGTAATCTTTAACAAAACCATAAGTAACCTTATAACCAGCAATTTGGGGAAGGTAATATTGCAAAAAGACCCCTGGAGAAACCCCAAATCAAATCTCCAAGTGGAGAGAGAGCTAGAGCTCTCTATTTCTCTCTAAGTTAAAAACTACACCTACACTAAAGATCAGTCGTGTTCATCTCGAAGCTGGCACCAAATCTATCTATGTTCTATACCAAAAATGTGGCCTACCACCTAGGGAACCCACTGGAAAAAGCTGAGCCCAAGACTCTGACATTTGACATGCCTTGGCATGGTTTTTGTCGCGAGGTGGGCAGTGTGACACACCCGATTTGGCGACCAGAGATCTCCCTACCTAGGCCATATCTGCCATGGCAGCTCATGGATGAGAGACAGCCCTAGGTGCCAGGAAAAGACTCGCGCCGGATTTTTGCCAAGATTCGCACGTTTGCGACTTGGGTGAGCTGTGGAACACGGGCAGAATGAAAGCTCCACGTGTTCGACGCGCTCTGTGTGCGCCAGAGCACGCCCGCGCGCGCACCGCGTCGCGCCAACGGCCAGCCGACGCCCTGTCCCGCACCCGCGCCTATAAAGCCCACCCAGGCGTCGACTGCACTCTTCCGCGCACCCTCAAGCTTCACCGGAGCTCAGTTCACCACCGTTTGCCCGTGCGCGACGTGCCCGCGGCCACCCGAGCCACTACCACCGTAGACCGGCCAGCCCAGCCCTTTCCAACCCTGTCCAACCCTCTGAAACGAGTGTACACGCCCCAGTGAAGCTGCCCGAGCGAGGAATCGAAGCCTGCTTCGCCGGAGAGGCCAGTCCACGGTCGCCGGAGTTCATAACCCCGCCGGAGTGCGTAGACCGGGTAAATCACTGAGCCATTTCTCGATTCACTGCGCAGATAGCCTCTACATCACCCCGTGAAGCTCACCGTGCCCTTGGATTGAACCAGATCGCCGTGGTTTGGCTGGTATACTCGCCGCCGACGAGAACACCCGCCTGCGCGCGTGGACCGAGCGATTCCGGCCATCCCCGCCGTCAAGCCGCACCTTGCTGTGACCGCCAGAGCCTCCCCGAGCCAACCCTGCCCTTCGCCGGACCTATCTCGCCGCCGGTAAGCCGCGCCACCCTTTTCTTTCCCGCGGGTACTGTTTACATTGGGGGAAGGACTGCGGGTGAGAGGGAGAGAAGGTCAGGGGGCTTTTTGAATTGTCAGCGACTCAGGGGAATAGTGGCTCAGGGGTAGATTTGAGTGGGTTGATTTAGTTTAAACCCAGGGACCTCGGTGTAAACTGTTTTTCCAGGAAACTCTTATTAAATCTGTTTTTAAATTGAACAGAGACTTTAAAAATTCATAACTTCTGTTTAGTTCATCCAAATTTGGTCAAACCAATTTTGTCAGACTCTAAATAATGTATCCTACTTAAGAAAAATATAAAACCCTCTATGTACTATAGAAAACTTTAAAGCTCTGATTTAATTATAGTTTTGGCCAAAAGCTCAATAATAGAAAGAAAAATAGTTGTATTATTTGACTAGGGTTAGAAAAATTTGGAGAAGTTTATATCTACCTACTGACCTGTTTAAAAATGTTAAACCTCTCTGTCCACTCCATTAAGTTAGTTTTTACCCCTTATTTTATAATATTCTTAAGGTTAAGAAAAATAGAAAAGGTGAATTAAATACTGAACCAGAGGGCACCCCTATTTTTGCTAAGGTACTTATCTAATGTAGTTCACTAGAAAAATCTATCCTACCCTGGTCTAGTATAAAATAAGTAGGATATCTTTTATTTGAATAAAACAAGGGTAACTTAGAAAAACCCTACAAAAATAACCCCAAGGTGAAAACACCCCCACCCTTGAGATAGTTAATGTTTTGTTAATAAGAACTTAGGAAAAATATGAAATCTGCTGTTTGACATTTTTCAGATAACAATGTAGTAGAAAGTGCCTTTTAGGCATTAAACTTTAGAAAATCATAACTAAATGACCACCCCTTAGCCTCCTGTGTTTTTTGGCACAGAAGCCTATTATTACTGTTGGATGCCAACAAAAATAACCTTTAGGACAGAAACCACCTCTAATTAAGAGTTGTAGTACAAAGTGGCCCATTTACCCAACTTTTGTTATTTTTGTCTAAAGCATAGCCTTTATATTTGAAGCCTCAAATTCTTAAAACAGGCTAGAATAGCAGATGCCAGCCCACTGTAATTTTTACAGAATTTTTGGAAAATATTAAACCACTGTCGTAGTTCAAACCTACCCTAGAAACCATAAATAGAAAATAAGGAAAAGGGAAGGTGAATAACAGAAAATCAGTGCCATCCTAAAACTCTTTATAACTTGTCCACTGAAGTATATAAAAAGGCAATACTAATTCCCTATGATTATCCTCAACAATAAAAACCTAAGCCTAAAAAGTAATAAGCATAACCCACTGGAAGCCCCGCATGACCAAGAAACCCTAAGTTATTATTTAACTTAGTTTTCTTTTTAACTTAATGTTATTAAATCCTGCATACTCATGACATACACGTTCATTGCATTCGATAGACTGTAACCTTGCTGATGGAGAGTACGTCCTCGTGCCGGAGCAAGGAGCTGCTCAGGAGGTAGCCCCAGATCCAGCACCAGAGCCTGCACCAGAGGACCTGCCTGCCACTGCTTTGGAAGGCAAGCCCCGGTTTATGCATAACCTATTATTTATGCTATTTTACTTCACTTAATGATTGTAGGATTGATTGTGCACTTAGGTGTAGGAATTGTTTGAAACCCTAGTTGCATGATCTCAGGAATCCTGTTGAGATGAATACTAGTATGCTAGGTCGAGTAGCTGCTTTATTAATTAGGATCTCGGTAGAAGACGAGTGATTTTTCTAGCACTCGCGCGAGGTCAGGAAATTGGTTGTATCCACTTTCTTATCATAATGATGCTGGGTTGTGGACAACCATTCATGGGGATTGGTTGTCCACAGGATGAAAATTTGAATAAGGATTAAGGTGTGGTACCGTGTGTCAAGCGTTTGAACGTACTAAACACATACCGAGAAATATGGTAAATCGGTAAGCCTAGTACCTGAGTGAACCTGCCCGCAGACTTTGCCCCTCACGCGACCTGAGACGTGGTCACCCATTCCGGTTATGGTGGGTACAAGTGCGGTCACTGCACGACGGCAGTCGGGGTCAGTGAGGCATTGTACGCCAAGGCGGTGAGCCCTGATCTGTTGCCAGGGAATCGATGGGGACGGTTGATGTGTGTGGGGACGGAGTGCCCCTGCATGTCGTGTGTTTAGTTTTACCTTGCAAGGATAAAAACTCGATTCGAATCGTCTACTTCTCGCAGCTAATGAGACTGCTTGATCCATGCTGCTACATTGAGTAACAAGTGGAAATATGATGAGTTGATATAAGATGTTGATTGCTGATAATGTTTGCTACTATGTATGAGTAGATAGTACACTTTTAGCCTTAAGAGAGTCACACTTAAACATGACAAAGTAAAACTTGATTTAGAAACTCAGCTAGTGCTTTTGGCAACCAAACCCCACCGCCAAACAGCTGCATGTCTAGAGGTAGAGGAGTAGACTCCTCACACCGGGTAAGTCTAGCTGAGTATTAGTATACTCAGCCTTGCTTGTGGCATAATTTTTTACAGGTTCTCTGGAGGAAATGGTTGCTGGAGTGACTTGGCCGTCCATCTTGCCACCGGGTTGGACTATCGAGTGGGACCCTACCTCGGCTGAGGAGGAGCATGAGGAGTGATGGGACAGGCTTCCCCATCTCTCTATTTATTTACCGTTAGTTTTATTCCGCTGCACTTCGAACAATGATGACTACTTTTGCAAAACTCCGATGATGATGTAATAATTTAATACTCTTTAATGCATGGTTTTATGCTTTATTGTATTTGCTCTGTGACTCACCATCGAGTGAGATTGTGGTACTTGATCCTGTCAGTGGCCGTGTCGGACTAGATCCGAGGGATTAACGGGTTACTCCCATTTAAGTGTGGTCTAGCCTCTAAGGCGGGACTTAGGCACTTAAGTTGGAATAATTCGGGCAGTTCCGCCACAGCATCTCTTTTCCCAATTCTTGAATTTTTCCTTGGAATTTAAATTCCACTTTGATTTTTTTAACATATTTCTTTTCTTTTATATTATTTTTTTGTTGTCACAAAATGCACACAAAATAAAATCCGAGCATGATGCATAGTTTTGTTTTTTGGGTATCTTTTGGTATTTATGTATTTGTATAAGTAATGTGCCCACATGAAACGATGAACATTGGTAACACTTATATCTATAGAGTAATATGATTTCTCTTTTTAGACCTTTCTTACAAAGTGGGTGTTACAGAAAGTGCCCGTCGTGCTGCATCTTGCATGGCTGCCTCGGCAGTGTCCCTCTCAGTAATAGAATATTGCTCTGAGAAGGCCTCTGCACCCCGAAGATCATCGTCCAGACGGCGCACCAAGCAAGTAGCCTCCCACTGGTGCGGGTATAACCCGCGACGATGCTGGTAGACTACACAACGGTACTCAATGGACCAAGTGTGTTGGTCGAAGGCCCGACGCAGCAGGGTATCGAGAGCATCGTGAAAGTGACACCCGCGAGCGGCGTCACGAGTGATGGGTCTAGCGATCCATCCCTCCGGCTCCGGCTCCTCCGAGAGCTCCGTGCCGTGGCTCGAACTGCCACCGGCGTCGTCGTCGTCTCCGTCTCCGTTAGGGTCTCCTCCAGTAGCCGGGATGCCCTGAGGTGGTGCAGGGGCATCTCTGGCTGAGGTGCAGGGGAAGGCGACCTCTTAGACTCCACCTCCCGCTGAGGCGAGGGGAAGAGTCCTGCTACTCCTAGTCCTGCTCCTGCTCCTGGCGTCGACGCTCCAGCTACTCGTGCAGGCGACGGTGCAGTCTCTCCAGGTGACTGGACTGACCTGGCACCGTGCGACGCAGGGGACGCTCCACTAGGCGAGGAGGCAAAAAGGGGATCACAGACTTACGTGCAGTGCACCTAATACGAGCCATCTAAAGAAGACATCGTTAGAACAAGAGTAAGAATAGAACTATGAGAACAGAAAGTAAACAGAAAGAAAAGTGAGACAAAACCTTTTGAGATGAGTAAATAACATAGAGTTAGCCAAGATGACCAACTTTTGAAAGAACTCTAAGGTCAAGGTAAGAGTAAGGGTCTATAGTCCTTAGGGCGACCATTCTAGTCTAGGTTAGCGGTCCTACAGTCAGCAAGGCTTTGATACCACTTATGTCACACCCGGTTTTGGAAGGCAAACCGAATGCGAACCATGTACGTGCCAGGATCAGAAACTCACGTACACAGCGATTACATAATTGGACATCATCACACAATGCTCGAAATAAATAGCGGAAAGGTACTTGATTACATCAAGATGTCCAAGACATCCACATAGTCTAGTACATAACTATTATTCAACATAATTATCAAAGTGCGGAAATACGAAACGTAGATGCTAAGCCTAAACAGGCAGCTCACTGGGTGTTTGCCACTAAGAAAGAACTAGAACTCGTCATATTCCTGGAACTCCTCGAAGTCATCCATGTTGCCAGCATCACCTCCTGAGCATTGGGTACATTGGGGACAACCTGGGGTGGGGGTGGTGTGTAAAGCAAGGGTGAGTACACATCAACGTACTCAGCAAATGTCCTGTTTGGCTAAAGTGGACTAGCTGTATGTAGAGTTTGAAGTTAAGCAGTTGCTTTTAGTTGGCCAAGTATTTATTACTATTAGTAGAGCCAAGTTTTAGTAATAAACCCCGTTATTACCCAGGAGTACCTCCTCAAAAGAGGAAATACCAGAGATCAAATTTTATAACATCATTGTTAATCATCAACATAAAGTATCCAAAGTTATTCAAATCAAAGAGGGTCCCAAGGTTGTTCTTAACCATGAGCTCGGCTAAAATACCAGTTTTTAACACTCTGCAGAGGTTGTACACTTTACCCACAAGTCGTGATCTCTTTCCAGCCTGGGTTGTATAGACCCGATCTTCACTACCAAGGTGAATGGGCAGGGATACACTACGTAGCCTTTACAAAGGCTCCCCTGGTGCATAGCTGCTCATTAGGTTTCGCAAGTCGTACAAACGCAGTACACCTCCCCAAGGTGGGTGACTAACAAAACCAAATCGAAAGAACCTCTGCACCCCAACCTTGGCAGAGCGAGCACTACGCCTCGACCCCCATTGACGGCCCTCCGGTAAAGCCAACTACACCCCCAGGTTCATCTAATTAATCAGCTAAGGGCGTCCCATTCCACCCTCATGGTTGTACTGTTATCCCGGGTGGTCACTCCATGAACAGGTCCTTACGGAGAGGTACTCAGGAAAAAGGCCCGAGCCCCTTAAGGTATCACATAATCATCCACATAATCAGGATAACAATATCGTATCATAAATGTTCACAACATGTTCATTAATTAAGTTGAGGCAATAGTGTGGCGGAACTGCCCGAATTATTCCAACTTAAGTGCCTAAGCCCCGCCTTAGAGGCTAGACCACACTTAAATGGGAATAACCTGTCAATCCCTCGTATCTAGTCCGACACGGCCACTGACAGGATCAAGTACCACAATCTCACTCGATGGTGAGTCACAGAGCAAATACAATAAAGCATAAAACCATGCATGTAAGAGTATTAAAATTATTACATTACCATCGGAGTTTTGCAAAAGTAGTCATCATTGTTCGTAGTGCAGCAGAATAAAACTAACGATAAATAAACAGAGAGATGGGGAAGCCTGTCCCATCACTCCTCATGCTCCTCCTCAGCCGAGGTAGGGTCCCACTCGACAGTCCAACCCGGTGGCAAGATGGACGACCAAGTCAATCCAGCAACCATGTCCTCCAGAGAACCTGTAAAATTATGCCACAAGCAAGGCTGAGTATACTAATACTTAGCTAGACTTACCCGGTGTGAGGACTCTACTCCTCTACCTCTAGACATGCAGCTGTTTGGCTGTGGGTTTGTTTGCCAAAAGCACTAGCTGGGTTTCTAAATCAAGTTTTTAACCTTATCAAATTAAGTGTGACTCTCTTAAGGCTAAAGATGTACTATCTATTCATACATGGTAGCAAACACTTTTAGCAATCAACATTTGGTATCATCTCATCACAATTCCACTTGTTAATCAATGTAGCAGCATGGATCAAGCAGTCTCATTAGCTGTGAGAAGCAGACGATTCGAATCGAGTTTTCAAACCTTGCAAGGTAAACCTAAACACACAACATGTAGGGGCACTCCGTCCCCACACACATCAACCGTCCCCATCGATTCTCCGTCAGTAGATCAGGGCTCACCGCCTTGGCGTACAATGCCTCACTGACCCGGACTGCCGTCGTGCAATGACCACACTTGTACCCACCATAACCGGAATGGGAGACCACGTCTCAGGTCGTGTGAGGGGCAAAGTCTACTTCCAGGTTCAATCAGGTACTAGGCTTACCGATTTACCATATTTCTCGGTATGTGTTTAGTACGTTCAAACGCTTGACTCACGGTACCACACCTTAATCCTTATTCAAATTTTCATCCCGTGGACAACCAATCCCCATGGATTGTTGCCCACAAACCAACATCAATATGATAAGAAAGTGGATACAGCCAATTCCTGACCTCGCGCGAGTGATAGAAAAATCACTCGACTTCTACCGAGATCCTGATTAATAAAGCAGCTACTCGACTTAGCATACTAGTATTCATCTCAATGGGGTTCCTGAGATCATGCAACTAGGGTTTCAAACAACTCCTACACTTAAGTGCACAATCAATTCTACAATCATTAAGTATAGTAAAATAGCATAAATAACAGGTTATGCATAAAACCGGGGCTTGCCTTCCAAAGCAGTGACAGGCATGTCCTCTAGTGCAGGCTCTGGTGCTAGATCTGGGCTACCTCCTGAGCAGCTCCTTGCTCCGGCACGAGGACGTACTCTCCGTCCGCAAGGTTACAGTCTATCGAAATGCAATGAACATGTATGTCATGATTATGCAGGATTTAATGAGTAACTTAGGGTTTCCGGGTCATATGTGGCTTTTAATGGTTGATGCTTATCACTTCTAGGTTTAGGTTTTGCTAGGGATAGGCATAAGGAATTTGTATTTCCTATATATATTTCAGTGGACAAGTTAATAAGGGTTTTAGGATGACACTAGTTCCTCTTATTCCTTTTTCCCTTTCTTTATTTCCTATTTAGGGTTTCTAGTGTAGGTTGGAACTACAACAGTGGTCTAATATTTTCCAAAAATTCTGTAAAAATTACAGTGGGTTGCCAAGGGTCATTATAGCCTATTCTAGGAATTTGGGGTTTAAAATAGAAAGGCTATGCTTTAGACAAAAATGACAACAGTTGTGTAAAATGGGCCACTTTGCACTACATCTCTCAATTAGGTTTGGGTTCTGCCCTAAGGGTTATTTTTGTTGGCATTTAACAGTAATAATAGTCTTCTGTGCAAAAATTTACAGAAAGTTAAGGGATGGTCATTTAGTTGTGATTTTCTAAAGTTAAATGCCAAAAAGGCACTTTCTACTACATGGTTATTGGAAAAATGTCAAACATCAGATTTCATATTTTTCCTAAGCTCTTAATAACAAAATATTAATTATCCCAAGGGTTGGGGTGTTTTCACCTTGGTTTTATTTTTGTAGGGTTTTTCTAAGTTTTCCTTGTTTTCTTAACCAGGGTATAATAGATTTTTCTAGTAAACTACATTGAATAAGTACTCTAACAAAAATAGGGGTTCCCTCTGGTTCATTATTTAAATCACCTTTTCTATTTTTCCTAACCTTAAGCATTTTGTAAATTTAATGGCAAAAACTAGCTTAATGGGTTGGACAGAGAAGTTTAGCATTTTTAAACAGGTCAGTAGGTGGATATAAACTTCTCCAAATTTTTCTAACCCTAGCCAAATAGTGCAACTATTTTTATCCCTATTATTTAGCTTTTGGTCAAAACCATAATTAAATCAGAACCCTAAAGTTTTCTGTAGTACATAGGGGTTTCATATTTTTCCTAAGTAGTTTACATTATTTAGAGTCTGACAAAATTGGTTTGACCAAATTTGGATGAACTAAACAGAAGTTATGAATTATTAAAGTTTCTGTTCAAATTTAAAATCAGATTAATAAAGGTTTCCTGGAAAAGCAGTTTACACCGAGGACCCTGGGGTATTCCCAAACTAACTCTCTCAGTTATACCCCCGCGCTACTATTCATTTGAGTCTCTGACATTTCACAAAACCCCCCAGACTTCTTTCCTTCTCCCCCGCGGTCCTTCCCTAGGTTCAAACAGTACCCGCAAGAAAGAAAAGGGTGGCGCGGCTTACCGGCGGTGAGATAGGTCCAGCGAGGGGCGGGGTTGGTTCAGGGAGGCTCTGGCGGTCACAGCGATGTACGGCTCGA
Organism: Zea mays; assembly: GCF_902167145.1. Classification (NCBI taxonomy): domain Eukaryota; kingdom Viridiplantae; phylum Streptophyta; class Magnoliopsida; order Poales; family Poaceae; genus Zea; species Zea mays. The sequence continues at coordinate 136,305,916 of NC_050096.1, read as the reverse complement.
CGGCGGGGGTGGCCGAAATCGCTCGGTCCACGTGCGCAGGCGGGTGTCTTCGTCGGCGGCGGGTGTGCCGGCCAAATCACGGCGATCTGGTTCAATCCAAGGGCACGGTGAGCTTCACGGGGTGACGTAGAGACCGTGTGCACAAGGAATCGGAAAATGGTTCAGTGGATTACCCGGTCCACGCACTCCGGCGGGGTTGTGAACTCCGGCGACCGTGGACTGGCCTCTCCGACGAAACAGGCTTCGATTCCTCGCTCGGGGAGCTTCACTAAGGTGTGCTCAGTCGTCTCCGGGGGTCGGACGGGGTTGGGAAAGGCTGGGCTGGCCGGTCTACGGCGGCAGGGGCTCGGGTGGCCGCGGACACGTCGTGCACGGGCAAACGACGGTGAGCTGAGCTCCGGTGAGGTTTGAGCGTGCGCGGAAGAGTGTGGTCGACGCCCGAGCGGGCTTTATAGGCGCGAGCGCGGGCCATGGCGTCGGCTGACCGTTGGCGTGACGCGGGGCGCGCGCGGGCGTGCTCTGGCGTGCACACAGCGCGTCGAACACGTGGAGCTTTTCTTCTGCGCGTGTTCCACAGCTCACCCAAGTCGCAAACGTGTGAATCTTGGCAAAAATCCGGCGCGAGTCTTTTCCTGGCACCTAGGGCTGTCTCTCATCCGTGAGTTGCCATGGCAGATATGGCCTAGGTAGGGAGATCTTCGGTCGCCAAATCAGGTATGTCACTCTGCCCACCTCGCGACAAAAACCATGCCAAGGCATGTCAAACGTCAAGATCTCGGGCTCAGCTTTTTCCAGTGAGTGCCCTAGGTGGTATGCCACATTTTTAGTATAGAACTTAGGTGGTTTTGGTGCCAGCTTCGAGGTGAACACGGTTGATCTTTAGTGTAGGTGTAGTTTTTAACTTAGAGAGAATTAGAGAGCTCTAGCTCTCTCTCTACTTAGGGAATGGATTTGGGGTTTCTCCAGGGGTCTTTTTGCAATATTTCCTTCCCACCATTGCTGGTTATAAGGTTACTTAAAGTTTGGTTAAAGATTACTCATGGTTTGCACATTTTCTCACTCTCTCCCCCCTCTTAACCATGGCTTTGAGAGATAGGGTTGAAGAGAGGTCTAGGGTTTTCCCTCCTCTTGCCCAAGGTAGCAAGTGCACAAAGGTTTGAGTAATACTTCTTAGGTCATTAGCAATCTTGGTTAACACATGGTCTCCAAGGTTCTTATGTTCTCCTAAAGTTATTACCACATGTGATCATAGTCCTTAGCACCAAGGTGTGCTCAAGCCATGGTAACACCTAGGTGTTACAGCCCTCCCCCTTAAAGGAATCTCGTCCCGAGATTTTAGGCAGAGTCCTCTAGAGGGTGCTACGAGGCACGCGGGTGTGCTACTCTTTCTTATACTCAAGTTTCTCTTGTTAACTGCTCTTCGAATGTCATTCTCTTTGCAACTTCAGAAGGAAGCCCTTTTAAGCTAAATCTACAACTTAGACTATCCTGGTTATCTAAGTTTTTCTTATAATTGAATTCAAAGGGCGGGTGGGGTGGGGTTTTTGGGGTACGTACCGACTCCTTTGGGCAGAAAGTCGGGGAAGCGGGAGCGTAGAAAATCCTCAGTCTCCCATGTAGCTTCTTCTGCGGAATGGTGACTCCACTGAACTTTATACATTCTGATTGACCTTGCCCGTGTTGATCTCTCCTTCTGATCCAATACCTTGACTGGGTACTCTTGATAAGATAAGTCTGGTTCTATCTCAAGATCTGGTTCAGGTAGCACTTCAGTGGGTAGGCGGGCGCATTTCCGCAGCTGAGATACATGGAACACATTGTGAACTGCTGACATGTGAGGTGGCAATTCCAATTGATAGGCTACGGGTCCACAAGCTTCCTTGATCTCGTAGGGTCCAATGTAGCGAGGAGCCAACTTGCCCTTAATCCCGAATCTCTAGACACCCTTGGTGGGTGATACCTTAAGATAAACATGATCTCCCACTTCAAACTGTAGAGGCTTCCACCTCTTGTCATGATAGCTATTTTGCCTGGCCTGAGCAGCTTCTAAGTTCTTCTTGATGATTCTGACCTTTGCCTCTGCTTCAAGTACCAAATCTGGCCCAAAAATTTCCATCTCTCCTGCTTGAGACCAATTCAGCGGGGTTCTGCATCTTCTCCCATATAAAGCTTCAAAAGGTGCCATCTTTAGACTGGACTGATAGCTGTTATTATAAGAAAACTCAGCCAAGGAAAGACACTTGTCCCAATCTTTTCCGTAGTGCAGTACACATGCCCTTAGCATATCTTCCAAAATCTGGTTTACCCTTTCTGTCTGGCCATCGGTTTGGGGATGGTATGCTGAGCTTCGTATGACATGGGTCCCAAGTGATTCCTGCAATTGTTCCCAAAATCGCGCCACAAATGGTGCTCCTCTATCTGAGACTATAGTCCTTGGTATCCCATGCAAACGAACTACCTGGTCGATGTAGATCTCTGCATACTTCTCTGTCCTGTGGGTGGTGTGTACTGGCAAGAAGTGAGCGGTCTTGGTCAACCTGTCCACAATAACGCAAATGGAATCATGGTGCCTGGAGGTATTGGGCAATCCTACGATAAAGTCCATGCAAATGTCCTCCCATTTCGAAGATGGTATGGGAAGGGGTTGCAAAGGGCCTGCTGCCTTCAAATGACTAGCTTTGATCCTCTGGCAGGTGTCACACTCGGATATGTACTTGGCAATTTCCCTCTTCATTCTGGTCCACCAATATAAAGATCTGAGATCATGATACATTTTGTTGCTACCCGGGTGCATGGAGAATTTGGAAAGGTGAGCTTCATCCAATATCTTCTTCCTGAGCTCAGGGTCCTTGGGAACAACCAATCGATCTCCAAACCATAGAATTCCCTTGCTGTCCTACCGGAAGCACTTGTATTTCTCTGCCTTCTGCTTGATCATTTCTTTGATAACCTCAACACCCTTATCCTCAATCTGTGCCCTGACTATTTGCTCTTGCAATGTGGGCTCTACCGAGATATAACTTAAGGCACCTGAAGAAACAACTTCCAGGTTCAACTTGCACAACTCATCACACAAGGTGGTAACTCTTGCATCCATGTTCATACAATTGCACTGGGCCTTTCTGCTCAAGGCATCTGCCACAACATTGGCTTTACCAGGATGGTAATGCACCTCTAAATCATAATCCTTAATCAACTCCAGCCATCTCCTCTGCCTCATGTTCAGATCTGCCTGAGTGAAGATGTATTTGAGACTCTTGTGATCGGTGTAGATGTTACAATGAGCTCCCATCAAGTAGTGTCTCCATATCTTAAGAGCATGAACCATAGCTGCCAATTCCAGATCATGTGTAGGGTAGTTCTGCTCATGGGGTCTGAGTGCTCGGGAAGCATAAGCAATGACTCTGTTATCTTGCATCAAGACACAACCCAATCCCGTACCAGAAGCATCACAATAAACCTCAAATGGCTGGGTGTTGTCAGGTTGAGCCAGCACTGGGGCTGTTGTCAAATGCTGCCTCAACGTGTGAAAGGCATCTTCGCACTTTTGGCTCCAATCATACTTAACTCCCTTCTTCAACAGTTCAGTCATTGGTTTGGCAATTTTGGAGAAATCCGGAATAAATCGTCGGTAATACCCTGCCAAACCCAGAAAACTTCGAATTTGCTTCACTGTAGTCGGGGGTTTCCAATCCATTACCTCTTGCACCTTCTCAGGATCAACTGATATCCCATCCTGAGAAATTGTGTGACCCAAGAATTTAATCTCCTTCAGCCAGAATTCACATTTAGACAACTTAGCATAAAGACGATGATCGCGCAGTCGCTGAAGCACGATGTGCAGGTGCTCAGCGTGTTCGTCTTCATTCTTGGAATAGACCAGAATATCATCAATGAAAACGACCACGAACTTATCCAACTCTGGTATGAATAATGAGTTCATTAGGTACATAAAATAAGCCGGGGCATTGGTCAGCCCAAAAGACATCACCAAAAACTCATACAGCCCATATCTGGTTGAGAAGGCCGTCTTGGGAATATCACTGGTTCGAATCTTGATCTGATGGTAACCTGAGCGAAGATCTATCTTGGAGAACACCTTGGCTCCTACCAACTGATCAAACAGAACATCAATGCGGGGCAGTGGGTATTTGTTCTTGATAGTCACCGCATTGAGAGGGCGGTAGTCAACACACATTCTCAAACTCTCATCCTTTTTCTTTACGAACAAGGCGGGACATCCCCAAGGCGAAGTACTTGGGCGAATAAACCCCTTGTCCAACAACTCTTGCAATTGCTTTTTCAGTTCTGCCAATTCCGCGGGAGGCATCCTATAGGGTCTCTTGGAGATAGGAGCAGTCCCGGGTTGCAATTCGATTGCGAACTCAATGTCTCAGTCAGGTGGCATCCCTGGCAATTCATCTGGGAAAACATCTGGGTAGTCACAGACCACTGGGATCTTTTCCACTGGGGATTCTATCATAACGAAGGCACAGGAACGGGTACAACCCTGGCCGGGTAGATATAAGGTGATCTCGCCATCCAAAGGGGAGTGGATTTCTATGGCTCTGGCTGCAACATCAATCACCACGTGGTGTCGTGATAACCAATTAGTCCCTAAGATGATATCCACACTATCCAATCCCATTATCAAGAGAGTGGTTTTGAAAATGAAACTACCCAGCTTAATTGGTACGTGTCTATTGATCTGATAGGTGGCAACCCTGCCTCCTGGTGTTGAAATTATAATGCCCTCATTGGTGTGGTGAAAAGGCAATTGACACTTGGCACTAAATTTGGTACTGATAAAACTGTGTGATGCACCAGAATCAAAAAGAACAATAGCAGGATAATTCAAAACTGTAAAGATACCAGTCAAGACGGGTGCTCCCTCTGGAATATCAGCCATGGTGGTGAAATTTAGCCTGCCCTGCCTCACTTGCACCTTCTGTCTCTTGCCTTGATTCTGATTCACATTCTGCCCCTGCCTCTGCTGGTTCCGGGGGCAATTCTTGGCATAATGTCCGGTGCTGCCGCAAGTGAAACACCTGTTGTCATTTGCCTGGCGATACTGCTGCTGCTGCTGATTGTTTCTCTGAGCTGGAAACTGGGTGCAGTTGGGTGCCTGCTGCTGCTGCTGCGGTCGGATTACCCATCGCCCTTGCTGCTACTGGGGGCCCCTGTTCTGAGTGTCGGACACAATCCTGAAGCGTTGTGGCTGAGCTGAGGGTTCTGCCACAGGGGTCTTCCTCTTCTTTTCTGCCTGTCGAGCTGTAATGCAGTCCTCCTGGGAGATAGCCATGTTGACCAACTCATTGTAGCTGTTCGCCCTGACGGTGTTGAGACGGTCACGGAGCTTAGTGTTGAGCCCCCTCCTGAACCTGTCTCTCTTCTTCTCGTCCGTATCTGCATGATACCGAGCATACTGGCATAAGTCATTAAAAGCCTGGGCATACTGCAACACTGTCCTGTTGCCCTGAGTGAGTGCCAGAAACTCATTGAGCTTTCGGTCCATAATCCCGGCTGGTATGTGGTGTCCCCTAACAGCTGCCTTAAACTCCCTCCATTCCACCTCTCGGTCCTCTGGCTGCATAGCAAGAAAATGGTCCCACCAAGTCCTTGCGGGTCCGCGAAGCTGCTGGGTGGCGAACCTGACTTTAGTGACCTCGGAACAAGCTCCATGGAGTAGTGGGAATTTGGATTCCACTACTCTCAACCACACATCTGCATCAAGTGGGTCCTCTGCCCTTGTGAACAATGGAGGGTGGGTACTGAGGATCTCCTGGTAGGTAGCTGCCGTGGGGTGACGCTGATGGTCCCCACCACCATAATGCTGTGGTGGCGGCTGGCGTTGAGCTAGCTGCCTCAAGATCTCATTCTGCTGAGCCATCAGCTCCTGCAGAGTGGGAGGCGGTGGAGGCGGTGGAGGAACACGCTCATTCTGGCCACGACGCTGCCTCCCGGCCATCTGAAAAACCACATATATACTTAACACCATATCTCCAAGTTCACGGTTTAATCGCGGCGAAAGAGTCAAAAACAAATTGATAGATTCTGACTTAAACAAAAAGGATTTCAAAAGGCATAAACTTTCCTTCCAAATTTAAAACTAACAACATCCATCAATCATGCTTTCAAAAGAGTTTATCACGGTTACATCAATGGTCCCAAAAAGACTCAACTCTATCTAGCCTAGTACCCCAAGGGTGCAAAAGCTAAGCTAGCTGCGAGGAGTCCTACCATCACCGACGTCTAACTCTATCCCGGGCACCTAGTGAGCGAACGAGGCAACACTCGACTCGGGGGAATGTGGTCTCCCTGAGCCACAGTGTCCACACTAGAGGCAGGCTCCCCTCCTCCCTCGATGTCGATGGCCTCCATATCCTGGATCTCCTGGTGATGCATATCCAAGTGCTCATTAGCCTCAGCAAGCTGCTGCCGAGTGTTAATGAGCTGATCCTCGAAAACCTCGATGGTGTTCTCCCTGGTACCCACTAATTCCTCCAGCTCTTGGATCTCATTGGATAGCTGCTCCACCTGCAAGTCCTTTTCCACCATCTCAGTGGACAAATCAACCACGAGCTCCTCTCTGTTGTCCAGGGTGATCTTTGTTGCCTCCAACAATGCCATCAGATGGGACATCGCCTCACCGCGCATCACTTGCAGACGGTACAAAGCATTCATGCACCGTACAGTCAAGTGCACAGTCTGACTTGGGTAGATGGCCCAGATGTCCTTGGCATGCTCCACCCGATCCTTCCACATTGGGTCGTCCTCCCTTTCGGCGGGGAACAAGCCAATGGGGTGGGTAGACAACTCCAAGGGATGGAATCCGCAGAAAGTGGTCAACCCGTGCAGAGCAATCGCCTCTATAGTGTCCTCAGCCCGGTATCCAAAAGACTAAGAGTCCAATGAACGCCAGCCTGGCTGTAGGGGATGAGGCTCCAGAGTCATCCTCACCCTACAGCGGGGCACTCGGTGCTTCTCGAACTGCTGCACCGCGTACTGAGGAGGCGTCATGTATCCGGCCCCCTGAAGTACCTCCCACAAAATGCGGGGAAAGCCCTCTCGTGCAAGCCCGTCAGTGTGGGACAGTGCATTTCCGTCGTGTGAGGATCCGTGGGAAGCCATCTGTGTACGATTAAGCGTAAGTAAAAGAAAAGAATTATAAAAAGAACAAGAAAAATAAGACTCAACCTTTCTCTAGTTAAATAAAATGGTACTGGGGAACTTAGTTGGTTATCATCTTGTTTTTAAGTCTTTACTCAAATATCCATTTGTTTAATTTAAGACTGCATGCATGCTCGTCCTGAACGACCTCACCAATGTAAAGGGGATAGGGAAGAACTCCCATCCTTTAAGGTGGCCTGTAGGGCCTAATCACTTAGCCACCTAGCTACCCTTCTATCATCCTAAGGCTTCATGTCCTAGGTCTATCCTGCTCGTCCTACTATCTATCCAACATTGTTTCTATTCAAGTTTTACTTTGAAAAAAAATGGTATTTATATTTTATTGATTCCTCTGTGGTGATACAAGCTCCGATACCAGTTGTGGCGGAACGGCCCGAATTATTCCAACTTAAGTGCCTAAGCCCCGCCTTAGAGGCTAGACCACACTGAAATGGGAATAACCCGTCAATCCCTCGGATCTAGTCCGACACGGCCACTAATAGGATCAAGTACCACAATCTCACTCGATGGTGAGTCACAGAGCAAATACAATAAAGCATAAAACTATGCATGTAAGAGTATTAAAATTATTACATTACCATCGGAGTTTTGCAAAAGTAGTCATCATTGTTCGAAGTGCAGCGGAATAAAACTAACGGTAAATAAACAGAGAGATGGGGAAGCCTGTCCCATCACTCCTCATGCTCCTCCTCAGCCGAGGTAGGGTCCCACTCGACAGTCCAACCCGGTGGCAAGATGGACGACCAAGTCAATCCAGCAACCATGTCCTCTAGAGAACCTGTAAAATTATGCCACAAGCAAGGCTGAGTATACTAATACTCAGCTAGACTTACCCAGTGTGAGGAGTCTACTCCTCTACCTCTAGACATGCAGCTGTTTCGCTGTGGGGTTTGGTTGCCAAAAGCACTAGCTGGGTTTCTAAATCAAGTTTTTAACCTTATCAAATTAAGTGTGACTCTCTTAAGGCTAAAGATGTACTATCTATTCATACATGGTAGCAAACATTTTTAGCAATCAACATTTGGTATCATCTCATCACAATTCCACTTGTTACTCAATGTAGCAGCATGGATCAAGCAGTCTCATTAGCTGCGAGAAGCAGACGATTCGAATCGAGTTTTCAAACCTTGCAAGGTAAAACTAAACACACGACATGTAGGGGCACTCCGTCCCCACACACATCAACCGTCCCCATCGATTCCCCGTCAGCAGATCAGGGCTCACCGCCTTGGCGTACAATGCCTCACTGACCCCGACTGCCGTCGTGCAGTGACCGCACTTGTACCCACCATAACTGGAATGGGAGACAACGTCTCAGGTCGCGTGAGGGGCAAAGTCTACTGCCAGGTTCAATCAGGTACTAGGTTTACCGATTTACCATATTTCTCGGTATGTGTTTAGTACGTTCAAACGCTTGACTCACGGTACCACACCTTAATCCTTATTCAAATTTTCATCCTGTGGACAACCAATCCCCATGGATTGTTGCCCACAAACCAACATCAATATGATAAGAAAGTGGATACAGCCAATTCCTGACCTCGCGCGAGTGCTAGAAAAATCACTCGACTTCTACCGAGATCCTGATTAATAAAGCAGCTACTCGACTTAGCATACTAGTATTCATCTCAATGGGGTTCCTGAGATCATGCAACTAGGGTTTCAAACAACTCCTACACCTAAGTGCACAATCAATCCTACAATCATTAAGTATAGTAAAATAGCATAAATAACAGGTTATGCATAAACCGGGGCTTGCCTTCCAAAGCAGTGGCAGGCAGGTCCTCTGGTGCAGGCTCTTGTGCTGGATCTGGGGCTACCTCCTGAGCAGCTCCTTGCTCCGGCACGAGGACGTACTCTCCGTCAGCAAGGTTACAGTCTATCGAAATGCAATGAACATGTATGTCATGATTATGCAGGATTTAATAACATTATGCTAAGAGAAGAAAAAAACTAAGTTAATGAGTAACTTAGGGTTTCCGGGTCATATGTGGCTTTTAATGGTTGATGCTTATCACTTCTAGGTTTAGGTTTTGCTAGGGATAGGCATAGGGAATTTGTATTGCCTCTATATATTTCAGTGGACAAGTTAATAAGGGTTTTAGGATGACACTAGTTCCTCTTATTCCTTTTTCCCTTTCTTTATTTCCTATTTAGGGTTTCCAGTGTAGGTTGGAACTACAACAGTGGTCTAATATTTTCCAAAAATTCTGTAAAAATTACAGTGGGTTGCCAATGGTCATTATAGCCTATTCTAGGAATTTGGGGTTTAAAATAGAAAGGCTATGCTTTAGACAAAAATGACAACAGTTGTGTAAAATGGGCCACTTTGCACTACATCTCTCAATTAGGGTTGGGTTCTGCCCTAAGGGTTATTTTTGTTGGGATGTTACAGTAATAATAGTCTTCTGTGCAAAAATTTATAGAAAGTTAAGGGATGGTCATTTAGTTGTGATTTTCTAAAGTTAAATGCCAAAAGGCACTTTCTACTACATGGTTATTTGAAAAATGTCAAACAACAGATTTCATATTTTTCCTAAGCTCTTAATAACAAAATATTAATTATCCCAAGGGTTGGGGTGTTTTCACCTTGGGTTTATTTTTGTAGGGTTTTTCTAAGTTTTCCTTGTTTTCTTAAAATAAAAGGGATCCTATTTATTTTATACTAAACCAGGGTATAATAGATTTTTCTAGTAAACTACATTGAATATGTACTCTAACAAAAATAGGGGTGCCCTCTGGTTCATTATTTAAATCACCTTTTCTATTTTTCCTAACCTTAAGCATTTTGTAAATTTAATGGCAAAAACTAGATTAATGGGTTGGACAGAGAAGTTTAGCATTTTTAAACAGGTCAGTAGGTGGATATAAACTTCTCCAAATTTTTCTAACCCTAGCCAAATAGTGCAACTATTTTTATCCCTATTATTTAGCTTTTGGTCAAAACCATAATTAAATCAGAACCCTAAAGTTTTCTGTAGTACATAGGGGTTTTATATTTTTCCTAAGTAGTTTACATTATTTAGAGTCTGGCAAAATTAGTTTGACCAAATATGGATGAACTAAACAGAAGTTATGAATTATTAAAGTTTCTGTTCAAATTTAAAATTAGATTAATAAAGGTTTCCTGGAAAAGCAGTTTACACCGAGGACCCTGGGGTATTCCCAAACTAACTCTCTCAGTTATACCCCTGCGCTACTATTCATTTGAGTCTCTGACATTTCACAAAAACCCCCCAGACATCTTTCCTTCTCCCCCGTGGTCCTTCCCTAGGTTTAAAAAGTACCCGCAAGAAAGAAAAGGGTGGCGCGGCTTACCGGCGGTGAGATAGGTCCGGCGAGGGGCGGGGTTGGTTCGGGGAGGCTCTGGCGGTCACAGCGATGTACGGCTCAACGGCGGGGGCTGCCGGAATCGCTCGGTCTACGTGCGCAGGCGGGTGTCTTCGTCGGCGGCGGGTGTGCCGGCCAAATCACAGCGATCTGGTTCAATCCAAGGGCACGGTGAGCTTCACGGGGTGACGTAGAGACCGTGTGCACAAGGAATCGGAAAATGGTTCAGTGGATTACCCGGTCCACGCACTCCGGCGGGGTTGTGAACTCCGGCGACTGTGGACTGGCCTCTCCGGCGAAACATGCTTCTATTCCTCGCTCCGGGAGCTTCACTGAGGTGTGCTCAGTCGTCTCTGGGGGTCGGACGGGGTTGGGAAAGGCTGGGCTGGCCGGTCTACGACGGCAGGGGCTCGGGTGGCCGCGGACACGTCGTGCACGGGCAAACGACGGTGAGCTGAGCTCCGGTGAGGTTTGAGCGTGCGCGGAAGAGTATGGTTGACGCCCGAGCGGGCTTTATAGGCGCGGGCGCGGGCCATGGCGTCGGCTGGCCGTTGGCGCGACGCGGGGCGCGCGCGGGCGTGCTCTGGCGTGCACAGAGCGCGTCGAACACGTGGAGCTTTTCTTCTGCCCGTGTTCCATAGCTCACCCAAGTCGCAAACGTGCGAATCTTGGCAAAAATCCGGCGCGAGTCTTTTCCTGGCACCTAGGGCTGTCTCTCATCCGTGAGTTGCCATGGCAGATATGGCCTAGGTATGGAGATCTTCGATCGCCAAATCAGGTATGTCACTCTGCCCACCTCGCGACAAAAACCATGCCAAGGCATGTCAAACGTCAAGATCTCGGGCTCAGCTTTTTCCAGTGGGTGCCCTAGGTGGTATGCCACATTTTTGGTATAGAACTTAGGTGGTTTTGGTGCCAGCTTCGAGGTGAACACGATTGATCTTTAGTGTAGGTGTAGTTTTTAACTTAGAGAGAATTAGAGAGCTCTAGCTCTCTCTCTACTTAGGGAATGGATTTGGAGTTTCTCCAGGGGTCTTTTTGCATTATTTCCTTCCCACCATTGCTGGTTATAAGGTTACTTAAAGTTTGGTTAAAGATTACTCATGGTTTGCACATTTGCTCACTCTCTCCCCCTCTTAACCATGGCTTTGAGAGATAGGGTTCAAGAGAGGTCTAGGGTTTTCCCTCCTCTTGCCCAAGGTAGCAAGTGCACAAAGGTTTGAGTAATACTTCTTAGGTCATTAGCAATCTTGGTTAACACATGGTCTCTAAGGTTCTTATGTTCTCCTTAAGTTATTACCACATGTGATCATAGTCCTTAGCACCAAGGTGTGCTCAAGCCATGGTAACACCTGAGGTGTTACAAATAGCAACATGCTAACCATGGTAACCCAAAAGGTAAACAAGGATAAGTGAATACAGACTAGTCAATCCTTAGGTTTCATAAATTAATGCGGGACAGTGAATCATAAAGTATGTAGGACATAATGGGTCAGAGGACACTTGCCTTCACCAGGTTGCTGCTCAGGGAGGTCTCCAACAACACACTCAGGAACCTCGGACTGCTAGTTGTCTAAATAAAGCGAGCATGCATTCAATACATTTGGAAAGTACAAATGAACATCACACCAAACTTGTACAAACATTGGAACACATCTTAAAAAGACATAATACTACATCTATTAACTTTATTTGAAAATAGATTATTATTTCCCTAAGTGTTATTTACAAGTACATAATCATAGATCAATTTATTTTATTGTGACCTATAATTTAGAACAGAGATGAACTCATGCAATACCTATCATTAATCTCACAAGTTTAAACATTATTAAATCTCTAAGGTTCTCCTTTTATTTATTTTATTAAATAAATAAAACTACATCTATATTAGTTCTTATTCAATCATAAAAATTAGAATGTGCAGACAGTAAGTGAAACTATTTTATTTAAACAGAGAATAATTCTATGAACATTTTGCAATTTGAATCACTAAATTTGGAGTTCGTATGCAAAAGTTATGAAATAAGCAAGTTTGGGAATTCAAAATATGAAATTAGGGCTAATTCTGTGAATATTTAAAAGTCCAGGGTTCAATCTGCAAGAGTACAGGGGCCTATACGCGAAAACCAGGGACGGCGGGTTGATTTCTAGTAAACCGAGGGTCTCTTTAAGAAAACTACTGCGTGAAGGGGTATCGGGTGAATCTAACTGTCAGATCTAAAACGAACGGCTAAGATTAGATCTACGGCCGAGGGCGCGCGCGCGCGAGTGAGCACTGATAGGTAGGCTAGGGAGTGTCAGCGACAGAGGGGAAGAGCGTGCTGATCGAGCGGGCCCAGCGCCAGGGGGTTTGGGCGCTGATAGGTGGGCCAGGGCGTCAGGGCGCGCGTGCGCGAAGCGGTACCCGCGGTCCGGGCCGTGCGATCAGGATCGGAAAGAGGGGATCAGACCGGGGAGGGGTGAAAGGCTGCGGGCGGCACTGCTCCTCTCCACGGCTGTGAGGTTGCCGGAGTTGAGGCAGGTGTGAGCTAGGGGGTCCGGGGTCGCAGGGATTGGGCAGAGAGGAAGAGGGCGCCACGGCGAACTCAATGGCGGGGAAGGGACCATGAATCCACGAGCAGAGAGGGGAGAACGGCGGTGAGAAGGCCTCGGGCGGGACGGAGTAACTCCGGTGAGCCATTCTGGCCACGGGGAGGGGACTTAAGGCGCGCTAAGGCCTGGGCTAGCTTCAGCAGAGGCAGAGGCACCTTAGGGACTAATGCCGGGGAACTAGACCGGGCTAAATCGGCCGGCCACCACGCGAGCACGGCAGACCGCCGCGGTCGAGCACTGGTGAAGGAGAAATTGGTCGAACACAGGGCACAACAGGGGAATCTGGGCATGGGGACGGGTGTCTCACCTTAGGGCGGAGCTCGGTGAGGCTTGGGGCGGTCTCCGGCGAGCTGGATGGCCGGGAACGCGGACGCGGGTCTCTGGCGGCGGCTGGCGGCGTGAGGAGAGCGCGAGAGAGGGTGAAGCTGAGCGAAATGAGGTGAGAGGTGTGCGCGGGGCACTGGTGGGGCTCTAAGAAGGGAGATGGGTGCGTGGGCGGGCGTCGTGGCCGAGAAATCCAGCGACGTGCGCGAGTGCGCACGCGCCGGTCCACGGCGAGCGAGGAGGGGGCGAAACTGACAGGGCAGGCTCACAGCGCAGAGAGAGAAGAAAAGGGGTACGCGGGGCAACGGCTCGGCGACTGGCGATCTGGGACCGTGAGACAGAGTGAGAGAGGGAGTGATCTGGCGAAGTAACTGGCGCCGACAGGTCGGCCCCAGCGGGTAGCGAGCGAGAGAGGGAGGGCACGGGCGAGAACTGCCGCTGGCAAGAGGGGTCCGCCTGGCCGACGGCGCGGGCGCCCGGCCTGGCTGGGCTTAGTGGGCCGACTGGGCTGCTTTCTCCTTTTCTTTTTCTCTGGATTTTCTAATTCCTTTTCCATTTCTTTTTCTATAGAGTTTTCAAATCCAAATTCAAACTAGGTTTCAAATTCAAATAAATTCAAACTTGTGCAACACTTCAAAGAATATTTTAAGCTCAGCATGATGCAACATGTCATGACTCATAAGGTTTTGGACAAACTACAACCGCACACATCAAACAACCTCTTGTTCTCCAACCGCAAATGCGATCCTACCAATGTGTATAACCGAAACATTTTACACACATCCACACATATACATGCACTGCCTGTCATCAACCAAATCATACGTATTGTAAACTATAAATCAATCAACCTAAACGGGATCGGACTAGATGCATGTGCTGTCCACATGGCTCGGCATTTCGTCGAACGGGCAAGGCGCGAAGCGCGGCGTAGACCACTAGCTGCGATTAGACACACGCAATAGTTCAACATTTTACGGAGCACAAAAAAAATATGATAGCAGCAAGGGCAGCGGGGTGTTTCACCGGGGGTCGACGACATCGCGGACGGGGCTACGCAGCGCAACAAACACCCGGCGGGCATCACAGCGTGCTGCTCACTGCGCAACACCACACTTGGACAGTTCACCGAACATGTGGCACGCGCGCAGCGCTGGCAGCGAGGAAGCAAGGGGAGGTGCCGGGGCTGCAGGAACAGCGGCGTTTCGCCGTGGTGGAACTGCACAACATTGGGGAAAAGGAGAAGCTCGCTGCAGGGGGGCTGCTCAGCCATGGAGATGTGGTCGGGGAAGGCGCTGGCTTGAGGGAGAAGGGGTGGGACAGCAAGGGGGCAGAGGTGGTCGGCAGCCATGGGAGGGCCGAGGTTCCTGATGAGGACATCACTATGAGTACGACTACACCAGCAGCACCTCCACATCAAGCGCCACTTCCTTCATTAGCTGGGCCAATCACTCGGGCCCGTGCCAGAGATCTTAACTTCGTCATGCTACTGAAGAATGCGGGCCCAAAAGAATAGACGACCAGCCCAACTGCAACCCATAGTTGACGACCTAGGGTTGGCCGCCCCTAGGGGCTGCGCCCCCCTCTCTATTTATCCAGGAGCTGTGCCTCCTTTGTTCTTCGAGTTTTGTTTTACATCTAGCTTTAGCTACCCCAGAACACGCACAAATACGTGCTGTCCTCTGTGATTCAGAACTCCACCTCGAGTGATATTAAGATTGCTCGCATCTTTTTCTTGTTCGTTCTTCGATTGCGCACAGGAAACGATCTTCGTGATCAGGCCGATCTCGCATCAGCAAGGTCGGTAACCATTGGGAGTTGGTTCAGCGATTGCATTGGTGCTTCGGGTTCGCTCGTCGTAGTTGGATCATGAGGGTCTACTTCCTCCAAATCAGAATTATCTCCACTCACCGAAAGATCGGTCACTCCAGCTCTATCAGTTCCTTGCGCTTGAGGGGGTTTCCTGCACACGAGCAGAGAGGGAGGGAGGTGCCATGGCTGCAATAGAGGGTGTCGGCCAAGGGAACTGCTCCCTGCGCGCAGGGGAGAAAAGGCTCCCTGCTCTGAACGTGGTGGAGAAGAGGGGGGCGCTGGGCAGAGGAAGAAGAAGGGGTAGGGGACGAGGAGCCGAACTGCTCTCCTGCAGGGAGCGAGCGCCAGGGAGGAGGGCGCCATGGGAGAAACCCGAGCTCGTAGGGGGGCCGGCGGCCATGGAAGTCGCATGGGCGCCATGGGAGGTGGAGCGCAGGGCTGCTGCTGGTCGTGCCTGAAGGGGAGAGGCGTCGAGCGCCATGGTGGCCGAGGGGACGAGCTGAGGTCCCTGCTTGCCGATCTCTGGAGGAAGAAGAACCGTGCTGGCTGCTGATGCCGTGAAGGAGAAGGAGACATGGAAAGAGAAGGTGGCGGCTAGGAAAATTAGAGGGGTGGGAATGGAAAATAGCCAAGTGCAAGGGGAGAGGGGTCCTATTTATAGAAGAAGCCCTAGGGTTAAGGTTTCCTTAGTGGGCTAGGCTGGGCTGGCCCAAAACACTAAACCGGGTCACGCTAATTTTTTTTTCCATTTTATTTTGTAGCATTTTGATCAAACACGGATTATCGGAACGCTAGTTATTTCCTAGAATAAAAATGCTCCTGCGGAATTTATCTCTACGGAGAACAGAGCGGAATAGATTTTGGAAGATCGGGCGATTAACTCGACCGAGAGTTCGATTTGACTTCACTCGGCAATAATTTTCTCGCGCACTATTTTTGAAACAAATGTTTCTCTCAAACTTTTGATCTGCTTTGGATTTTAGTCGGGGAAGGTGAATCGTGATATTTTAAAATCGCTGTCGATACAGGGTTTTGAGTTCGGTTCGGACATAAGATATTTGGCCGAGTTGGATAAAATTGATTAGAGGACGACATATTGAGTATTCTGTTTGAGAGTATGTACTCGGATTAAAATAGTCGGACATCGATCGAAGTCCGAGGAATCGGATTCAGACACAGCTCGACTAGCAACTGTCGAGTATTTGATTAAATGAGCTTTCGACGATATTTTAAACCGCAGGGGGAATAGAAGATATATGCTCCTAGGACAGCGCCCATGGCGAGTGAAAATCGACGCCCACCTCCCGGAAATACCGGCGACCGGTGTGCGCACGAGCGAGTCGCGCAGGGGAGAAGAAGACCCCGACCCACCGGACCCACATGGTGGTGAGACCAGCTGCGACGGGTGCGAGCGAACGCGGAGTCGAGCCCAGGGCTGACTGGTGGGGCCCGTGTGGCGGTGTACCAGGGGGTTTCCGTGGTGGGCTAGCGCGCGATTTTCTCTTTTATTTCTCTTTTTCTTTTCTGTTTTGTTTTACTCTTTTATTTCAAACCTAAAATTTGAATTCAAACCTTTGTGGTAAATTTGTACTCAGACCAAATATTTACTTTGATCATACCAAATTGTGATGAAGTTATTTATTTATAAATTTATTTTGTTTTGTATAATATTTCTCTCCTTCCTTCTCTATTTTCAATCCCAAATCCTAATTTAGGTTTAATCCCAATTTCCTAAATTGTACCTTTAAATCCAATTTCTCCGCCCATTATTATATTTTGATTCATGTTATTATTATTTTTGTTAAATGCACAAACAAATCAAAACTCCAATATGAAGCAATAGAGGTATATTTATTTTAATTGATTTATTTGTTTGGTAGATGTTTGAATTATGAAAAACACTCATATTGTTTTCTTTCCCTTTTTAGAAAAATAGTATTTTGAATGTGGGATAAGAATTAAAAGTTACTTCAAGATTAAATATTCATGTAAATAAATGCTTATAGTGCATCATTTAATGATATGCATAATCATTTGGTTGAATAGAAAAAATTTCTATTACTTCTTTTCTAAAAAAATTCTTGGTTTTCAAAATTCAATCCTCGATTTTCAATACTCAAGTATAATTTGAGATATCTGAATTTACTATTTCATTTCTCCATATATTTATTTTGTTATTATTTTTTTTCTTATACACATTTTGGGCCTTACAGCTATTCATTAAAAATGGCATAGTGGAGAGGAGGAACAGAACCCTCATCGACATGGCGAGGACAATGCTAAGAGAATACAAGACACCAGAGCGGTTTTGGTCGAAAGCCTTTCCATGTCATAAATTGTCTCTGTCTTCATTGCCTCCTTAAGAAGACGGCATACGAGCTCCTAACCGGTAACAAACCCATTGTTTCCTATTTTCGTATAATTGGGAGCAAATGCTACATTTTGGTTAAGAAAGATATGCATTCAAAGTTTGCTCCCATAGCTTTTGAAGGGTTTTTACTTGGTTATGATTCAAATACAAAGGCATATAGGGTTTTCAACAAATCCTCTGGATTAGTTAAAGTCACTTGCGATGTTATATTTGATGAAACTAATCGCTCTCCAAGAGAGCAATATGATCTTGATGATATAGATGAAAATGAGGTTCTGACGGTCGCAATGAGGACTATGGCGATAGGTGATGTGCGACCCTAGGAACAAAAAAAGAACAAGATCAACCAACTTCCTCAACTATGGCGCAACTGCCTTCTCAAGGTGAGGAACAGGTACATCAAGACAATGGTATGGATCAAGAGGGAGCACATGAACAAGAAGACAAGGAGGAAGAAGAAGTATCTCGTGTACCTCTAGCCCAAGTCCGCACCACCATTCAAAGAGATAATTCGGTGGACCAAATCCTAGGTGCCATCAGCAAGGGAGTAACTACTCATTCACGTATTGCTAATTTTTGTGAGCACTACTCCTTCGTTTCTTCTATTGAGCCTTTCAGGGTAGAAGAAGCCTTACATGATCCGGATTGCGTGATGGCCATGTAGGAAGAGCTCAACATCTTCAAGAGAAATGAAGAGCTTGGTGCCACGTTTAAAGCAAAATGTTGTGGGAACCAAGTCAGTGTTCCGCAACAAGCAAGACGAGTATAGGGTGGCGACAAGAAACAAGGTCAGACTTGTGGCAAAAGGTTATGCCCAAGTCACAGGTTTGGAATTTGAGGAGACTTTTGCTCTTGTAGCTAGGCTAGAGTCTATTCGAATTTTATTAGCCTATGCTACTTACAATTCCTTTAAGATCAAATGGACGTTAAGAGTGCCTTCCTCAATGGGCAAAGCAAGGAGGAAGTGTACATGGAGAACCCCCTGGATTCGAGGACGATAGGTATCCCGACCATGTGTATAAGCTCTCTAAGGCGCTCTATGGGCTTTTAAGCAAGCACCAATAGCATGGTATAAATGCCTTAGAGATTTTCTTATTTGTAATGCTTTCAAGATTGGGAAAGCTGATCCTACCCTTTTCACTAAGACATGTGATGGTGATTTGTTTATATGCCAAATATATGTCGATGACATAATATTAGGTTCTACTAACAAAAAGTCTTATGAGTTTAGCAAGGTGATGATGCAAAAGTTTGGAATGTCAATGATGGGCAAGCTAACATACTTTCTCGGATTCTAAGTAAAATAGCTCAAGGAAGTAAACTTCATCACCCAAACGAAGTATATGCAAGGTCTTATAAAGAAGTTTGGGATAAAGGATGTAAAGCCCATCAAGATGCCGATGGGAACAAATAGGCACTTGGACCTCAACGTGAGAGGTACGTCCGTAGATCAAAAGGTATATTGGTCTATGATGGGTTCTTTGCTTTATTTATGTGCAAGTAGACTAGATAATATTCTTTCCATTTACATGTGTGCTAGATTTCAATCCGACCCCAAGGAATGTCACCTTGTGGTCATGAATTGAATTCTTTGATATTTAGTTCATACGCCTCACTTCGTAATGTTGATAGGAAGAGCACATAAGGGACATGTTAGATTCTGGGAAGGTCTATGGTGTCTTGGAGCTCATAGAAACAAAATTTTGTTGCCCTTTCCACCGTCGAGTCCGAGTACATTGCCGCATGCCAGTGTTGTGCGCAACTACTTTGGATGAGGCAAACCCTCAGTGACTTTGGCTACAATCTGAGCAAAGTCCCACTCCAATGTGATAATGAGAGTGTGATCTGCTTGGTGGACAATCCTATTGAATACAGCCTGTTGGGGGTCTTCTTCCCCGCCCAAGGTTCTCAAGGCAAAAACACCTTCGGTGAACGAACGGTCAGAATTTCGGCAGCATAACGGCAGGACAAAGATTATCTGGAAGAACGATGAATAGGGACTATGAACGAACGATGAACGATCGAATGATCGAACGAACGAACGATCGGAATTTCAGCAACATAACGGCAGGAAAAAGATTATTTGGACGAACGAACGGACGAACGATCGAACGATCGGACACAAAGGCATATGCGACATGATGACACAGATGGAAGCCGAAGCTATGACTTAAGAAGCTTCGGCTTAGTATTATGACGAAGCCGAAGGTCGTCACCGACTCAAGGGAAAAAGACTGTTTAGTCCTTGATCACTCGGATTATGATTGCATGTAAATGTCGGGGACATAAATGTAATTGTGTCCGGGTTGCGTCCCACGCCTATAAATAGATGAACAGTACCCTGTACTGTTCACGCTGGATTGTAATCTCTCTCTCACGTCATCATCTTTGCATTCACACCTTCTAGCGAACCGAAGGTATTATTATATTGTGAATGTTGTTGATGTTGATTCTTGTCTATGAATATAAATATAAATAAACTGCAAAGATCTAACCATTATCTATATTATTTAATGTTCTTTCGCTTTCGTATTTATATTTATGATTATATGCTAAAATGATGAAGGCATGTCCTTCGTGACCTTCATCTGAAGATCATTATATCTGAAAGGAAATAATGCTTCGGAGGTCGAAGATCTTTAACTATTAACAATTGTGTTGCCCAGCTCCGGTGAACTCACTTCCACAACTGTGACGATGGCACTGCAAAGCAACCAACGTTCGGTTACGAAGCTAGTGCTCCCGATCACAGGCGGTTCTACTTCTGAACCAGATAACAAGAGGCAGAATGTAACACCCTGAATTTGGGGGTATAAAATTTCTTTTCTAATATCCACCAAATTCAGGTGTTACTCTCTCCCTTACCGCTTTTCTTCTCTTTTTTTTTAAATAATGGAGAGCTATTTTATACAAGTTTTTAATGTAGTAAAATGAAACTCTAAAAGAGTTTTGATTATTGCATCATGCTGGAGCACCCATTTTTTTATGATGAGTGTGCTTTGTTGTGCATTCGTCTAGATTCATAAGGCATGGTATATTTTGAATTCAAAACTTAAAGCAATTTTAAATAGAAAGGGAAGAAGAGAAATAGACAAAGAAAAGAAGAGGAACGTAAAAGAAAAGGCCCAGAATTCTTTCCCCTTCATTTTCCCCAATCGTGACCCGTTCCCCCCTTCCTGGGCCGCTCGACCACTCCGGTCCACACGCCTTCGCCTCCCACCCCCCCCCCCCCCCCGCATCCTGCTCGCACTCCTGGGCCGCTAGCGCGCCCACGGCCCAGCTGCTCTACATCCCTGGCTCGCTCCCGCAGCACGCGTGGCCCACGTGACTTCACCCCTTCAGCCTGCCCCGCACCGGCCCAAGCCCCCCTCCCGCTTCCATTCGGCCCAGCTGACTTGGGCCGCAGTGCCCCACGCCAGCGCACTTCAGACGCCCGCGCTCCTGTGGCCCACGCGCGCGTGGGCAACGCCCAGCCGAGCATCGCTGGCCTGGTGCCGCTGCAATTTGGCCCCACCTGTCATCTCTTTCAACTGCCTCCTCCTTTTTCTCAGCTGTGCACGCGCCTATCTCTGCTAGATCCGCCCACGTCGCGATGATTTCGCAGCAGCAGTTCACGCCCATCTCATTGGCCTCGTTCTTCTTGATGAGGACATCAACACCAACACGAGTACATCTACACCAGCAGCACCTTCTCCAGCCTAGGCACCATCTTCCCCAATCCAAGCGCCACCCCTTCCACCTCGGCCGGTGACTCGGGCCCATGCAAGAGAATTGAACTTCATCATGGTGTTAAAGGACGAAGGCCCAGAAGATTAGAAGATGGCCCAACAGGAAGGCCCGGATGGGGCGCCTAGGGAAGTCGTGAACAGTAACTGTGGTACTGTAGCGCTGACCCTATTGTTCACGCCTCTCCTCTATTTAGTCAGAGTCCTGTTTCATTTAGAACTTGAGTTTTGTTTTACATCTAGCTTTAGCTACCCCAGAACACGCACAAATACGTGATGTCCTCTGTGATTCAGAGCTCCACCTCGAGTGATATTAAGATTGCTCGCATCTTTTTCTTGTTCGTTCTTCGATTGCGCACAGGAAACGATCTTCGTGATCAGGCCGATCTCGCATCAGCAAGGTCGGTAACCATTGGGAGTTGGTTCAGCGATTGCATTGGCGCTTCGGGTTCGCTCGTCGTAGTCGGATCGTGAGGGTCTACTTCCACCAAATCGGAATTATCTCCACTCAGATCGGGCAATCCAGCTCTATCAAGTGGTATCAGATTTCCAAGTTGATCGGTGAGTTTATAGAGTGTTTTTTCTCCTACAATCCACAAAACCACATAAAAATTTAGGTTAGACCTTATCCCAGCACCCTTTTTAGCCTCGCACAATCTTGCAATAATCTGAATTGTTGAATTTGTGTGCTTTTCATGTCATTTGTTGCTGGTTGCATTGTGTTATTCCACCATTCAAACCCTAGCGCGCCGCCACCATATTCTGTTTGATCACGCCACAAGTCAACGCCGCTTCCTTATTTTTCTCCTTCGGTTACGTAAAAAAAACAGAAAAAACAAACCGAGTCAACGCCTCTTCCTTGTTTTTCTCCTTCGGTTACGTAAAAAAAACAGAAACAAAAAAAAAGAAAACGAAGGAGAAAGGATACAAAGCGGTTGTCTCATCTCGGTCGTTTTAAACATACATTCCTTAAACCAGGCATAACTTTTCGCACGGTTGTTCAAAAAATCTGAAATGTTTACAGGAGCTTGTTGACACCATTTTGAGGCCTGTTTGGTTTCGATAAAATTGTCAAAAAAAATCAGGAAAATAAAGAAAAAAATCGTCAAAGTTCTCGCACGCTTTTCAGAGAACTTCCTGATTTTCTGTAGACCACATCTGAACTTTGTTTTAGGTGAAACTTCGTGTAGCTCCTATTTTGTTGCTCCTTGTGCTGAGAAAAATATCAAAAAAATCATACAAAAAAGAAAAACAAAATCACATGTGATTCCTACTAGTGCCTTTTTGGCCTCGCTTGTACAATATTTACGGTACTGCCATTCTGCTAGTTCCATCCGTCCTTTGCACTTGTCGCCAGCAATATAGTTTCGTGTTTTACACTATAATTCAACTTTGCATTATTGTTTGATCGTGCTAATCCTTGACTTGAGTGCAGCCTACCCAAAACTCCACATATTTCTAGGACGAGAAGGTTTCTGTTTCTCCA
The DNA here is from genome assembly GCF_902167145.1 of Zea mays. Taxonomy (NCBI): domain Eukaryota; kingdom Viridiplantae; phylum Streptophyta; class Magnoliopsida; order Poales; family Poaceae; genus Zea; species Zea mays. Next base: position 136,283,082 of record NC_050096.1, on the reverse strand, counting down.
GGCAATCGCTCATCCAATCTTTCACCGGTTCCACCTGTTGGTTGCAGTTCACCACTGTGGCTTGGTAAGAACGGATAAGAACTTGATAACAGCATTCCATTGAGCGAGTTGTCACCACCATTTCCCTGTTGTCGTCGGTTTTTCTCCTTTTGGTGTTTTGATGTTTGCGCTAACTATGGCAGGAGCACACAACACGGTGGATGCCCAGTTGCAGGAAGTAAGGGGACAAGTTGATGGACTTGCTGCTGACATTAGGACGATGCATGAACGGCTTGATTCAACGGTCACTTCGACGACCGAGCGTTTCAACCAGCTTGACCTTGCTCAAACGGCGACTCGCACCACACTCGACACCATCCTGGCACGCCTTGATGCGTTGACCACAAAGATGGAGCAGGACTACGGCGGTGACACTGAGCAGGACGATGGAGATCGCCGTGGTCGTGCACGATGTGCGGTTCGTCATCCCCCTAATGACTTATTTTCTAAGATTAAATTTAAAATTCCACCTTTTAATGGCAAATATGATCCTGCTGCATATCTTGATTGGGAGTTAGAGGTTGAACAAAAATTTTCATGCCATGATATTTGTGGCGGAACTGCCCGAATTATTCCAACTTAATGCCCAAGTCCCGCCTTAGAGGCTAGACCACACTTAAATGGGAATAACTCATCAATCCCTCGGATCTAGTCCGACGAGGCCACTGATAGGATCAAGTACCACGATCTCACTCGATGGTGAGTCACAGAGCAAATAGAATAAAACATAAAACCATACATTAAGGGGTATTAAATTATTACATCATCATCGGAGTTTTTGCAAAAGTAGTCATCATTGTTCGAAGTGCAGCGGAATGAAACTAACGATAAATAAACATAGAGATGGGGAAGCCTGTCCCATCACTCCTCATGCTCCTCTTGAGCCGAGGCGGGGTCCCACTCGACAGTCCAACCCGGTGGCAAGATGGACGGCCAAGTCACTCCAGCAACCATGTCCTCCAAAGAACCTGTAAAATTATGCCACAAGCAAGGCTGAGTATACTAATACTCAGCTAGACTTACCCGGTGTGAGGAGTCTACTCCTCTACCTCTAGACATGCAGCTGTTTGGCTGTGGGGTTTGGTTGCCAAAAGCACTAGCTGAGTTTATAAATCAAGTTTTAGCTTTGTCAAGTTTAAGTGTGACTCTCTTAAGGCTAAAAGTGTACTATCTACTCATACATGGTATCAAACATATTTAGCAATCAACATCTTGTGTCAACTCATCACATTTCCAATTGTTACTCAATGTAGCAGCATGGATCAAGCAGTCTCATTAGCTGCGAGAAGCAGACGATTCGAATCGAGTTTTTATCCTTAAAGGTAAACCTAAACACACGACATGTAAGGGCACTCCGTCCCCACACACATCAACCGTCCCCATCGATTCCCTGGCAACAGAAAGGGGCTCACAGCCTTGGCGTACAATGCCTCAATGACCCCAACTACCGTCGTGCAGTGACCGCACTTGTACCCACCATAACCGGAATGGGAGACCACGTCTCAGGTCGCGTGAAGAGGGCAATTTGCGGGTAGGTTCACTCAGGTACTAGGCTTACCGATTTACCATATTTCTCGGTATGTGTTTAGTACGTTCAAACGCTTGACACACGGTACCACACCTTAATCCTTATTCCAATTTTTATCCCGTGGACAACCAATCCCCATGGATTGTTGTCCACAAACCAGCATCATTATGATAAGAAAGTGGATACAACCAATTTCCTGACCTCGCGCGAGTGCTAGAAAAATCACTCGACTTCTACTGAGATCCTAATTAATAAAGCAGCTACTCGACCTAGCATACTAGTATTCATCTCAACAGGATTCCTGAGATCATGCAACTAGGGTTTCAAACAACTCCTACACTTAAGTGCACATTCAATCCTACAATCAATAAGTGTAGTAAAATAGCATAAATAACAGGTTATGCATAAACCGGGGCTTGCCTTCCAAAGCAGTGGCAGGCAGATCCTCTAGTGCAGGCTCTGGTGCTGGATCCGGGGCTACCTCCTGAGCAGCTCCTTGCTCCGGCACGAGGACGTACTCTCCGTCAGCGAGGTTGCAGTCTATCGAATGCAATGAATATGTATGTCATGATTATGCTAAAAGAAGAAAAACAAAGTTAGTTAGTAACTCAGGGTTTCTTGGTCATACATGACTTTTAGTGGTTTATGCTTATCATTCTAGGTTTAGGTTTGGTTGAGAATAAGCATAGTGGATTTGTATTTTCCTTACATATTTCAGTGGGCAATTTAAAAAGGGTTTTGCTAGTGGGGTTAGGGTGACACAAGTTTCTACTATCAATTTCCCATTTTTCATTTTTTTAATATGAATTCTAGTGTGGGTTTGAACTACAACAGTGGTTTAACTTTTTCCAAAAATTCTGTAAAAATTACAGTGGGTTGCCATTGGTCACTATAGTCTGTTCTAGGAATTTGAGGTCCAGAATAAAAAGAGTATGCCTTGGACAAAAATAACAAAAGTTGGGCAAAGGGGGTCACTTTGCGCTACAACTCTTAACTAGGGGTGGGTTCTGTCCTAAGGGTTATTTTTGTTGGCATCTAACAGTAATCGCAAGCTTCTGTGCCAAAAATCACAGAAAGTTAATTGGTGGTTATTTAGTTGTGATTTTCTAAAGTTTAATGTCAAAAAGGCACTTTCTACTATCTTGTTATTTGAAAAATGTCAAACAACAGATTTCATATTTTTCCTATGTTCTTAATAACAATTCATTAATTATCTCAAGGTTTGGGGTGTTTTCACATTGGGATTATTTTTCTAGGGTTTTTCTAAGTTTTCCTTGTTTTCTTAAAAACAAAAGGTATCCCAATTACTTTGTACTAAACCAGAGTATAATAGATTTTTCTAGTGAACTATACTGAATAAGTAGACTAACAAAAATATGGATGCTCCCTGGTTCTCTATTTAAATTACCTTTTCTATTTTCTTTAACTTTAAGCACAAGGTAAAATAAATGGCAAACTTTACCTTAATGGGGTATACAGAGGGGTTTATCATTTTTAAACAGGTCACTAGGTGATCAAGTACTTCTCTAAATTTTCTTAACCTCAGTTAAATAGTGTAACTGTTTTTCCTTATTTCTTTTTGCCTTTGGCCAATTAATCATTTAATTCACAACTCTAAAGTTTTCTGTAACACTTAGGGGTTTTATATTTTTCTTAAGTAGTTTATATTATTTAAGATCTGGCAAAATTGGTTTGACTCGATTTGGGTGAACAAAACAGAAGATATGAATTATTCAAGTTCTGTTTGAATTTAAATCAGATTAAATAAAAGGTTTCCTAGAAAAACCACTTTGCACCGAAGTCCTCGGGTTCTTTCCAAACTAATCCTCTCAGTTATACCCCTGCGCTACTATTCCCCTGAGTCACTGACAAAGCGCAAAACCCCCTAGCCTTTTCTTCTTCTCCGCCGCGGTCCCTCCCTAGGTTTAAACAGTACCCGCGGAAAAGAAAAGGGCGGCGCGGCTTACCGGCGGCGAGAGAGGTCCGGCGAGGGGCGGGGTTGGCTCCGGGAGGTCCTGGCGGTCACAACGGTGTACGGCTCGACGGCGGGGGTGACCAGAATCGTCCGGTCCACGCGCGCCGGCGGGTGGTCTCGTCGGCGGCGGTTGTTCCGGCTAAACCACGGCGATCTAGTTCAATCAAAGGGCACGATGAGCTTCACGGGGTGACGTAGAGTCTGTGTGCACAAGGAATCGAAGAATGGAGCAGAGGATTACCCGGTCTACGCTCACCGGCGGTCGGGCGAAGTCCGGCGACTCTGGACTGGCTTCTCCGGCGAAGCAAACTCCGATTCCTTGCTCGGGGAGCTTCACCGAGGTGTGCACAGTCTTCTCTAAGGGTTGGACGGGGTTGGGAAGGGTTCTGTTGGCCGGTCTACGGTGGCAGGGGCTCGGGTGGCCGCGGGCACGCCGTGCACGGGGCAAACGCCGGTGGTTTCGAGCTCCGGTGAGGTCGAGCGTGCGCGGAGGGGTACGGCCGAAGTCCCTGGGGGCTTTATAGGCGCGAGCGCGAGCAACAGGCCGGTTGGGCTTTGGCGCGACGCGAGGCACGCGAGGTCGGGCGCGGGCGTGCTCTGGCGCGCGCAGAATGTGTCGAACACGTGGAGGTGTTCATCTGCCCGTGTTCAAAAGCTTGCTGAGATCGCAAACGTGCGAATCTTGGCAAAAATCCGGCGCAGTCCTCTTCCTGGCACCTATGGCTATCTCTTGTATGTGAGTTCCAAGGGAAGATAAGCACTAGGTCAGAAGATATGCGGACGCTAAATCTGGTTTGTCCCCCTGCCCGCTGCGCGACAAAAGTGAGTCCAAGACATGTCAAATGTCAAGGGCTCGGTCTCAACTTTTTCCAGGGGGTTCCTTAGGTGGTATGCCACATTTTTGGTATAGAACTTAGGTGGTTTTGGTGCCATCTTCAAGGTGAACACGGTGGATCTTTAGATTAGGTGTAGATTTTGACTTAGAGAGAATTAGAGAGCTCTAGCTCTTTCTCTACTTAAGGAATGGATTTGGGGTTTCTTAAGGGGTCTTTTAGCAATGTTTCCTCTCTATATTTGTAGATTAATAAGTTACTTAACTTTATGCCAAAGGTTTGGTCATGATTTGCACCTTTGCTTAATCTCTCCCCTTCAACCAAGGTGTTTAGGAGATAGGGGTTCAAGAGAGGCCTAGGATTTACTCCCTTCTTGTCCAAGGTGATAAGTGCACACAAGCTTGGGTAATGCTTTTGGTCATTCACATTTCTTGGTTAAAACCTAGTCTCCAAGGTTCTTATACTCTTCTCCTTAAGTTTCTTCCACATGTGATCACAGTCATTAGTGCATAGATGTGCCCTAGCCATGGTAACACCTGGGGTGTTACAGCCCTCCCCCCTTAAAGGAATCTCGTCCCGAAATTTTAGGTAGAGTCCTCTGGAGGGGTGCCATGAAGGCGTGTTGGTGCGTTGTTCCTTCTTTTGTTCAAGTTTCTCTAGTTAACTGCTCTTCGAATGTCATTCTCTTTGCGACTTCAGAAGGAAGTCCTTTTTTAAGTTAAATCCACAACTTAGACTACCCTTGTCATCTAAGTTTTTCTTATATTTGCATTCAAAGGGCAGGTGGGAGTGGGGTTTTGGGTTACGTACCGACTCCTTTGGGCAGAAAGTCGGGGAAGCGAGAGCGTAAAAAATCCTCATTCTCCCATGTAGCTTCTTCTACTGAATGGTGACTCCACTGAACCTTATACATTCTGATCGACCTTGCCCGCGTTGACCTCTCTTTCCGATCCAATACCTTGACGAGGTACTCTTGATAACATAAGTCTGGTTCTATCTCAATGTCGGGCTTAGGTAGCACTTCAGTGGGTAGGCGGACACATTTCCGCAGCTGAGATACATGGAACACATCATGAACAGCTGACATGTTGGGTGGCAACTTCAATTGATATGCTACAGGTCCACAAGTCTCCTTGATCTCGTAGGGTCCAATGTAGCGAGGAGCTAACTTGCCCTTGATTCCAAATCTCTGGATGCCCTTGGTGGGTGACACCCTAAGATAAACATGCTCCCCCACTTCAAACTGCAGAGGTTTCCGCCTCTTATCATGATAGCTCTTTTGCCTGGCCTGAGCAGCTTCTAAGTTCTTATTAATGACTCTGACCTTTTCCTCTGCTTCAAGTACCAAATCTGGCCCAAATATTTCTCTTTCTCTAGCTTGCGACCAATTCAGCGGGGTCCTACACCTTCTCCCATATAAGGATTCAAAAGGTGCCATCTTTAGACTGGACTGGTAGCTGTTATTATAAGAAAACTCTGCCAAAGAAAGACACTTGTCCCAATCCTTTCCATAGTGTAGCACACATGCCCTCAACATGTCTTCCAAAATTTGATTTACCCTTTCTGTCTGGCCATCTGTTTGAGGATGGTATGCTGAGCTTCGTATTACATGGGTCCCAAGTGATTCTTGCAATTGCTCCCAAAATCGTGCCACAAATGGTGCTCCTCTGTCTGATACTATAGTCCTTGGTATTCCATGCAAACGAACTATCTGGTCAATGTAGATCTCCGCATACTTCTCCGTCCTGTGGGTGGTGTGTACTGGCAAGAAATGAGCTGACTTGGTCAATCTGTCCACAATGACCCAAATGGAATCATGGTGCTTGGAGGTGTTGGGCAATCCCACGATAAAGTCCATGCAAATGTCCTCCCATTTCCAAGATGGTATGGGAAGGGGTTGCAAAGGGCCTGCTGCCTTCAAATGACTGGCTTTGATCCTCTGGCAGGTGTCACACTCGGATATGTACTTGGCAATCTCCCTCTTCATTCTGGTCCACCAGTATAAGGATCTGAGATCCTGATACATCTTGTTGCTGCCGGGGTGCATGGAGAATTTTGAAAGGTGAGCTTCATCCAATATCTTCTTTCTGAGCTCAGGGTCCTTGGGAACAACCAATCGATCTCCAAACCATAGAATTCCCTTGCCGCCCTGACGGAAGCACTTGTATTTTTCTGCTTTCTGCTTGATCATTTCCTTGATAACCTGAACACCCTTGTCTTCAATCTGTGCCCTGACTATTTGCTCTTGTAATGTGGGCTCTACCGAGATATAATTTAAATCACCTGAAGAAACAACTTCCAGGTTCAGCTTGCACAACTCATCACACAGGGTGGTAACTCTTGCATCCATGCTCATACAATTGCACTGGGCCTTTCTGCTCAAGGCATCAGCCACAACATTAGCCTTGCCAGGATGGTAATGCACCTCCAAATCATAGTCCTTGATTAATTCTAACCATCTCCTCTGCCTCATGTTAAGATCTGCCTGAGTGAAAATGTATTTGAGACTCTTATGATCAGTGTAAATGTTATAGTGAGCTCCCATCAAGTAATGTCTCCATATCTTGAGAGCATGAACCACGACTGCTAACTCCAGATCATGTGTAGGGTACTTCTGCTCATGGGGTCTGAGTGCTCGGGAGGCATAAGCAATTACTCTGTTATCTTGCATTAAGACGCATACCAATCGAGTACCAGAAGCATCACAATAAACTTCAAAGGGCTTGGTGTTATCAGGTTGAGCTAGCATTGGGGCTGTTGTCAAATGCTGCCTTAGTGTATGAAAGGCATCTTCGCACTTTTGGCTCCAATTATACTTGACTCCCTTCTTCAACAGTTCAGTCATTGGCTTGGCAATTCTGGAGAAATCCGGAATAAATCATCGATAATACCCTGCCAATCCCAGAAAACTCCGAATTTGTCTCACTGTGGTAGGAGGTTTCCAATCCATTACCTCTTGTACCTTCTCAGGATCAACTGATACCCCATCCTGAGAAATTGTGTGACCCAAAAATTTAATTTCCTTCAGCCAGAATTCACATTTAGACAATTTGGCATACAACTGATGGTCACGTAGCCTCTGAAGTACAGAATGCAAATGTTTAGTGTGCTCGGCTTCATTCTTGGAATAAACCAGAATATCATCAATGAAAACGACCACGAATTTGTCCAGCTCCGGCATGAATACTGAGTTCATCAGGTACATAAATAAGCCGGGGCATTGGTCAGCCCAAAAGACATCACCAAAAACTCATAAAGCCCATATCTGGTCGAGAAAGCCGTCTTCGAAATATCACTAGCATGGATCTTGATCTGATGGTAGCCCGAGCGAAGGTCTATTTTGGAGAACACTTTGGCTCCCACCAACTGGTCAAACAAAACATCAATGCGGGGCAGTGGGTATTTGTTCTTGATGGTCACCGCATTGAGAGGGCGGTAATCGACGCACATTCTCAGACTTTCATCCTTCTTCTTTACAAACAAGGCTGGGCATCCCCAAGGTGAAGTACTTGGGCGAATGAACCCCTTGTCCAACAACTCTTGCAGTTGCCTTTTCAGTTCTGCCAATTCCGCGGGAGGCATCCTATAGGGTCTCTTGGAGATAGGAGCAGTCCCGGGTTGTAATTCAATTGCGAACTCAATGTCTCTATCAGGTGGCATCCCTGGCAATTCATCCAGAAAAACATCTGGGTAGTCAAGGACCACTGGGATCCTTTCCACTGGTGACTCTATCATAGTGAATGCACAAGAACGTGTACAACCCTGATCAGGCAAATATAAAGTAGTCTCGCCGTAAGCAGGGGAGTGAATCTCAATGGCCCTTGCTGCAATATCCAATACTGCCTGATGCCTGGTTAACCAATCAGTTCCCAATATAATATCCACGCTATCCAATCCTAAGATGAGAAGGGTGGTTCTAATCACAAGACTACCCAATTTTATAGGCACTTGCCTATTGATTTGGTAGGTGGCAACCCTGCCTCCTGGTGTTGAAATTGTAATACTCCCATCAGTGTGGTGAAAAGGTAATTAGCACTTGGCACTAAATTTGGCACTGATAAAACTGTGTGATGCACCAGAATCAAAAATAATAATAGCAGGATAATTCAAAACTGTAAAGATACCAGTCATGACGGGTGCTCCCTCTGGAATATCAACCATGATAGTGAAGTTCAGCCTGCCTTGCCTCACTTGCACCTTCTGCCTCTTGCCTTGGTTTTGATTAACATTCTGCCCCTGCCTCTGCTGATTTCTGGGGCAATTCTTGGCATAATGTCCGGTGTTGCCACATGTGAAACACCTGTTGTCATTGGCTTGACGATGTTGCTGCTGCTGTTGATTGTTCCTCTGAGCTGGAAACTGGGTACGGTTGGGTGCCTGCTGCTACTGCTGTGGTCGGATCACCCAACGTCCTTGCTGCTGCTGCGGTCCCCTGTTCTGAGTGTCAGACACAATCCTGAAACGCTGTGGCTGAGCTGAATGTCCTGCCACAGGGGTCTTCCTCTTCTTCTCTGCCTGACGAGCCGTGATATAATCCTCCTGAGAAATGGCCATGTTGACCAACTCATTATAGCTGTTGGCCCTGACGGTGTAGAGACGATCACGGAGCTTAGTGCTGAGCCCCCTTCTGAACCTGTCCCTCTTCTTCTCGTCTGTGTCTGCGTGATATCCGGCATACTGGCACAGGTCATTGAAGGCCTGAGCATACTGTAACACTGTCCTATTTCCCTGAGTGAGTGCCAGAAACTCGTTGAGCTTTCGGTCCATAATGCCTGCTGGTATATGGTGCCCCCTGAAAGATGCCTTGAACTCTCTCCATTCTACCTCTCGGTCATCTGGTTGCATAGCAAGAAAATGGTCCCACCAAGTCCTTGCGGGTCCGCGAAGCTGCTGGGTGGCGAACCTGACTTTAGTGACCTCTGAACAAGCTCCATGGAGTAGCGGGAATTTGGATTCCACTACTCTCAACCATACATCCGCATCAAGTGGGTCCTCTGCCCTGGTGAACAATGGTGGCTGGGTACTGAGGAACTCCTGGTAGGTGGCTGCGGCGGGGTGACGCTGATTATCACCACCACCATAGTGCTGGGGTGGCGGCTGACGCTGAGCTAGCTGCCTCAAGATCTCATTCTGCTGGGCCATTAGCTCCTGCAGAGTAGGAGGCGGTGGCGGCGGTGGAGGAACACTCTCATTTTGACCACGACGCGCTCTCCCGGCCATCTGAAAAATCACATATATTTTTAATACACATCTTTGAGGTTCAAGGTTCAAGCGCGATGAAAGAGTTAATAGGCGAAACTGATAGATTCTTGCATAATCATAAAAGATTTCACATTGCATAAATTTCCTTCTTAAATTAAGGCTGACATCATTCATCAACCATGCTTCCAAAAGAGTTTATCGCGATTACATCAACAACCCAAAAGGACTCAACTCTATCTAGCCTAGTACCCCAAGGGTGCAAAAGCTAGGCTAGCTTCGAGGAGTTCTACTATCACTGACTTCTAGCTCTATCCCTGGTACCTGGTGAGCGAACGAGGCAACACTCGACTTGGGGGAAGGTGGTCTCCCTGAGCCAGCAGTGTCCAAGCTGGAGGCAGGCTCCTCTCCTCCCTCGATGTCGACATCCTCGTTGGCCTCCATGTCCTGGATCTCCTGGTGATGCATATCCAGGTGCTCGTTAGCCTCGGCAAGCTGCTGTTGAGTGTTGATAAGCTGATCCTCAAGAACCTCGATGGTGTTCTCCCTTGTTCCCACCAGTTCCTCAAGCTCTTGGATCTCATTCGACAGCTGCTCCACCTATAAGTCTTTTTCCACCATCTTAGTGGACAAGTCAACCACAAGCTCCTCTCTGTTATCCAGGGTGATCTTAGTTGCCTCCAACAGTGCCATCAGATGGGACATTGCCTCACCACGCATCACTTGCAGACGGTATAGGCATTCATGCACCGCACTGTCAAGTGAGCAGTCTGACCTGGGTAGATAGCCCAGATGTCCTTGGCATGCTCCACTCGGTCCTTCCACATTGGGTCGTCCTCCTTCTCAGCGGGGAACAAGCCAATGGGGTGGGTGGATAGCTCCAAGGGGTGGAATCCGCAGAAAGTGGTCAATCCGTGCAGAGCAATCGCCTCGATCGTATCCTCAGCCCGGTATCCAAAGGACTCGGAGTCCAGCGAACGCCAGCCTGGCTGTAGGAGATGAGGCTCCAGGGTCATCCTCACCCTACAGCGGGGCACTCGGTGCTTCTCGAACTGCTGCACCGCGTACTGAGGAGGCGTCGTGTATCCGGCCCCCTGAAGTACCTCCCACAGAATACGGGGAAAGCCCTCTCGTGCAAGCCCGTCAGTGTGGGACAGTGCATTCCCTTCGTTCGAGGATCCGTGGGAAGTCATATGTGTACGGTTAAGCGTAAGTAAAAGAAAAAGAATTATAAAAAGAAAAGGAAACACAACTCAGCCTCTCTTCTAACTACAACAATGGTACTGGGGTACTTAGTTGGTCATCAGTTTGTATTAAAGTTCTTACCCAATTATCCATTAGTTTAATTAAGAATGCATGCATGCTCGTCCTGAAAGATCTCACATCAACGTAAAGGGGAATAGGGAAGAACCCCCATCCCTTATAGTAGCCTGTAGGGCTCAATCACTTAGCCACCTAACTACCCCTCTATCCTCCTAAGGCTTCACGTCCTAGGTCTATCCTGATCGTCCTACGATCTATCCAACATTTGTTTCTATCAAGTTTTACTTTGGAAAAGGATGGTATTTATAGTTTATTGATTTCTCTGTGGTGGTACAAGCTCCGATACCAGCTGTGGCGGAACTGCCCGAATTATTCCAACTTAAGTGCCCAAGTCCCGCCTTAGAGGCTAGACCACACTTAAATGGGAATAACTCGTCAATCCCTCGGATCTAGTCCGACGAGGCCACTGACAGGATCAAGTACCACGATCTCACTCGATGATGAGTCACAGAGCAAATACAATAAAACATAAAACCATACATTAAGGGGTATTAAATTATTACATCATCATCGGAGTTTTTGCAAAAGTAGTCATCATTGTTCGAAGTGCAGCGGAATGAGACTAACGATAAATAAACAGAGAGATGGGGATGCCTGTCCCATCACTCCTCATGCTCCTCCTCAGCCGAGGCGGGGTCCCACTCGACAGTCCAACCCGGTGGCAAGATGGACGGCCAAGTCACTCCAGCAACCATGTCCTCCAAAGAACCTGTAAAATTATGCAACAAGCAAGGCTGAGTATACTAATACTCAGCTAGACTTACCCGGTGTGAGGAGTCTACTCCTCTACCTCTAGACATGCAGCTGTTTGGTTGTGGGGTTTGGTTGCCAAAAGCACTAGCTGAGTTTATAAATCAAGTTTTAGCTTTGTCAAGTTTAAGTGTGACTCTCTTAAGGCTAAAAGTGTACTATCTACTCATACATGGTATCAAACATATTTAGCAATCAACATCTTGTGTCAACTCATCACATTTCCAATTGTTACTCAATGTAGCAGCATGGATCAAGCAGTCTCATTAGCTGCGAAAAGCAGACGATTTGAATCGAGTTTCCTTGCAAGGTAAACCTAAACACACGACATGTAGGGGCACTCCGTCCCCACACACATCAGCCGTCCCCATCGATTCCCTGGCAACAGAAAGGGGCTCAACGCCTTGGCGTATAATGCCTCATTGACCCCGACTGCCGTCGTGCAGTGACCGCACTTGTACACTACAGGAAACTGGTTAAAGAACATGGGTGAAAAACCGTCGAACTTAATGTAATAAGCCGTCGAACTTACCGTAAGAACGTGCGTTTACCGACGAATATAGCCGACGACGATTTTTGGATGAACTTAGAGAAGTAAGTTCGACGGCCCCGTCGAACTTAACCTTAAGAACGTGGGTACCGTCGAACTTAAAATTAAGAACGTGGGTACCGTCGAACTTAACATTAAGAACGTGCGTTTTTAAGTTCGACGGGGGCCGTCGAATTTGTTCCCATAAGTTCGACGGCACCCACGTTCTTAAGGTTAAGTTCGACGGGGTCACGTGGCCGTCGAACTTATGTGTCCTGCGGAGGTCTGCGTGGACTGAACAATAAGTTCGACGGTACCCACGTTCTTAACCTTAAGAACGTGGGCACCCACGTTCTTAACCCTGCGTGGGTCTGCGAGGACTGCACAATAAGTTCGATGGTTCCCACGTTCTTAACCTTAAGAACGTGGGTACCCACGTTCTTAGCCCTTTTCTAGAAAAAAAATATAAATACAAAAATGAAAAATTAGACACATATAATATCACATGCAACACAATATATCACATACAATACATATTTCAAACACATTGATATATGTTCATATCACAAATTCACACAAGTCCAAATATATAAGTTCACAAATTCACATAAGTCCAAATACATAAGTTCACAAATTCACACAAGTTCACATCCATAGTACACATTTTTAGTTCACAAGTTCAAACACACAAGTTCAAACATTAACTCCATCGCTCTCGATCAGGACATCAGATTGTTGTTCGTAGCTCCACCACTAGAATTGAGACATATGTCCGCAAAGTCAACGTGAGGGGGAGGAGTCACTTGATGAGAGCCAGAATCCTACAAAATAAACCAAAATTCTCATAAATACACAACTGGCATTAAATCACATGTACACAAAGATATAGGAAAGCATGATAAACACAAAATGTGGCTTCCATATTTGTGCATGAACATGAACATGAGAATGAAAACAGACTTCATTTCAAGACGCAACACCGTGTTATTTAAAATGATGCATCGTGCAAAGGATCCGCGATGTTAACTGTCCAAGAAACTACTTTGGAAATTCAGACTTAGACGCTATTCCAAATCTGAAAATTCAGAATTCCGCCACCTAACAGTCCAAAGCATGTCACAACAAAACAGCTCTCACAACACTAAATTCTAGATTCACTAAAGCATGTTAGGCGCTGGAAGATGCAAAGTGATGTAACAAAGAGAGGGAAGTTTCAGTAGGGTCTAACAACCTTCCTCACCATGTCAGGCGCTGGAAGATTTACAGATTGGAAACGACTGACTAGGCATGTAAAGTCTTAACATAAATATAGCAAAAGAGAATATAACTAAAACAACTGACTGCGTATGTAAAGTCTTAACATAAATATAGCAGTTCAATGTCTCAAATATATGGCATCAAATCCTCCAAGGTACAACGATTTAACAATGACTTACCAGTTGCTTAAAAAGTTTTTGGAAGCCACACAACTTGACCATACCCTCTTAACAGCTGAGCATCATATTGAGAACACCATGGTAAACGGCTCGCTCAACCTTCAGAAGTAATTTGTGTTGAATGATACATCCAAACCCACCAATCTATGTTTCAAAATGAAAAAGGCGTCTTGGGTACAGCAGCGTCTACTCTTTACTTCCCGAAGAATTTAGAGAGGCGTATCGGGCCTTCCTCCTCGCTTTCACTGCCTCTGCGCTTGGACCTTGACCGGCTCTTCTTTTCCTTCCTTGTTCTCTTTGATCTCGACTGTGATCTAGACTTCCTTAAACCCCTATCCTCATCGTCGCTGCTTGAAGATTCTGAAGATGAGCTGGAACTTGACTCTGATGAACTTTTGTGCTGTTAAAGATTTAAAGGTGAGGGCATCAAACAAATTTTAAGTAAGCAAAGTACCTAGAACAGAGTTATCATAACTAAATATATTTCCATTAGGTAAATCACAACAATTTCACAAATAGGCAGCAGGTCATAAGCTAGAGTATACCTTTCTCCTCTTTTTACTTCTTTTCTTTGCGTCCTTATCCTTCCTCTCTGTTTTCAAACTTCTTTTTTCAGAAGAGCCATATAATAGATGCAATATATTTATATTTGAGGAATGGGAAGTGATGAAAATACTAAGATTCTAACATTACAGATATTTATTTGGTAGGTTGCCCATTACCTTTCTTGGAAGATGATGATTTTGAGTTTAACCTTGAGTGATTTCTTCCGTTTGCTAGCTTTTGAGCTCTTTCAGCATCCAGTTGAGCTCTATACTCTCTCATAATTTTGTCTTTGTCAGCCTTCAGCTCGCCCCTTTCAGTTCCTCTTCCTGACAGTGAATATGAATACCATCAATAACTACAGAACTGCTTATAAAAAAGTGTTGGCAATTAGAATAGATCTTGGAGTAACAATAAATGTTGCTAACATTAAAAGGCACAATATGCTTATCCAAATAGTGGTACTGAGTGCTGGAAACCTGGAATCTGTTACAAAATAAAACCGAGAACCTGAAAATCCTAAATAGGCCCTGTTTGGAATTACTAAGGTTCGTCTATAAAGACACTACGATTGGGACTTACTACTTACGAGTGACTCAATAGTCAACATATGAATCACCCAAGCAAAAACATCAAAACCAAGATGGAATACTGTTATTTTGAGTGAGGGCATGCAAAAGATGTGAATGTTTTATATAAAGGCTTCTGATATTAGATTATGGCGAGGTGACCAAAGTGGACGACACATAAAATGAGCACGATACTAGTCTGCCAGGGCAAAATTTCAGGATGCTAAGTATCCAATTATGACAGTTGCATTGCATTTTCATCTAAAGCAGATTACTAATGTAATCTAGCATGAGTAGTGCATTAGAATTTGCAACAAA
Source organism: Zea mays (assembly GCF_902167145.1). Classification (NCBI taxonomy): domain Eukaryota; kingdom Viridiplantae; phylum Streptophyta; class Magnoliopsida; order Poales; family Poaceae; genus Zea; species Zea mays. The sequence continues at coordinate 136,268,040 of NC_050096.1, read as the reverse complement.
GGGAGATATAGCTTCAGAAGAACCAAAGGACATGATTTCCTTGTCGAAGAATGGATTGGATATTCAAGAGTGAACAGGTAATTACCCCGTAGAAGGAGATGACTTCATCAACCGCTGAGTTAGAGCCAAAATTCTTCGCCAGATCAGAGATGCAAACATGGGCATGTTCCATGTAATCGCGACCTCCAATATTAGACCACTCCCCTGACCGGATGAACGGGACGAAGTTGTTCGACTTAGTTTGCTTGAGCTCAACAGACACCGTGTTCTCACAAACCCTCTCCATCTGCACATTATCCAAGGATGATTAGAACCCAGCAGAAAAGAAAGGTTTTTTAAGATAAACCACTCAACCAAAATATAAGCACTATATAAGATTCGATTGAAGAAACCCTTAAAACGAACAGGTTATTAGTTCCAAGGCAATGAATAAAAAATCCTACTCCAGCACTCCCACCCTGCTGCCAAGAACTAGAATTCCCTAGACATACTTGTTGCCACCACATATAGAACGCAATAGTTAAGTAGTGATACAACTAGTTGGTTGTTGATAGCGACGTGGAATCAGAAGTCCGATCTGGTAAAGCTAAGTGACAGGAGGAAAATCATTATTGGACAGGAAATGCTACATGTAACAATTTCTAGAGAGGGGCAAATGATAAAGAAAACACCCAATTGTCCTTCCAGCCAAAAAGGATATAACATCGTATATAAACTTGGCAAAGGAGCAAACAACTGTGGCAATATGATAGGACATCAGCAACCCCGGTTGTTCGTCTCAGTTGAGCTAATTAGCAGAGCCATGTAAAGCCTACACGTGTACATGCATTCTTGCGCACCACTCCATAATCCACTTCCTGTTTATTGCAACGTCCCTAGCAGGTAAAGGAACAAAGCTACCCCATTAAGGTCTAAAGGGCACCGTGGGCTACCAGCAGATGACATTATGTATATTTTAAGAGCTATAGATAAAGAATTATACTGGTGTGAGGAAATTCTCAATATGGCCCAGAATTGGTGTGAGGAAATTCTCAATATGGCCCAGAATTATACTGGTGTGAGGAAATTCAAATACAATCACTTAAATTAGTACCTATGAATAACTATGCTGCAAAGCCTACAACAGGTATGTTTGCAACAGAAACTTTATCGATAGGCTCACAATCTTTAGTCCAGAACTAGTAATATCTTATAGCAATTATTTTCCAGTACAAAGCAGCAAAAGTACCATTTTGATGCATAAATAAAATATTGAAGACTCTACGATATTTACAGCATATAATCCTGATTTTGCATGGTACTAATTTCTTCAGTTGTTCAAATGGTAATCATGAATGAGGATGCTTATTCTAAAAATACATTACCAGTAGCATTTTCAAGAGCGCGTGAGTACCAATATGGGCCAGAGCACTTTTAATTCGATCATGTCCTTCAAGGTCATCAACATAGCGTGAAACACTCTCCCCATGCTCGTAAGTCTCAACTAAAATAGCAGGATGAACATGTGGATAGAGAGGTCTTGGGAAAGATACATCCTTCCACCTTCGGAAGTTGTAGATAAACCGGCTCAGATGAGCAGCTTCCCTTGCAAGGTCAACTTCAGACATCATGAAGACAGCAAACTATTGTACACTCTCATCTAGGTGCAACCAATTCAGCGTGGGGATATATCTAGATATCTTTGCTACGACATTGATGATATTGAAATCTCTTCTTATTGAATCCCCTACACCAGGATGCATTACTTTTACTGCAACAGTTACACGCTTTGTCTACCGATTAGGATACCGGAATCGTAGAACAGTCCGATGCACTTGAGCAACACTTCCAGATGCAACAGGGTTCTCTTCAAAAATGTCTGATAGCTTTCGACCAAAAGCTTTCTCAACAGTTTTCTTAGCATAGGTAAAGCTGTGAGCTGGTGCTTTTGTGTGCAGCTTTGATAATTCAGTACAAAGGTCACTTGGAAACAGATCAGGGCGTGTTGCAGCCCATTGGCCCCATTTGATAAACACAGGACCTGCAAGCTCCAAAGTACTATGGACAAGTCGAAGCCATGTTTTCCTATACTTACTGCCAAGAGTCTCTGCAAATGGGGCCATCAGTATACTTGGAGTGAACAGCAATGCCAAATATATTTATCTGAAGATTATAATAACCAATTCTACTACCGAATATATTAGAGAGGTAACGTAAATACGGCCATCCTGAGCTCGCTCACGTATTGTGTAGTATTCTCCATCTGCAGATGTCTTCTGCGCTAGCATTACCTCTCCCGCAATAAAAGCGACAAGGTAAGGAGCTATATTAGACCTACTCACAGCCAAGCCAATGGCACAAGCAACCTTACTAAAAATTGGAGATGCTTTTGGTGCATGAGAACCTAGTGCTACAAGTCGCTTCCAGGCAAGCTGACTCTGAAATGCATTCTGAACCGAGATTGATGGGGGCTGAGCTAACCTTGAGGTAGACTTTGAAGTAGTCGCGGATGGCTGGATCGTAGAAGAAGGAATCGTTGGAGGCGGACATGCCGACGCCCTCTTCCCACGCCCATCGCACGTACTGCGTCTTGCCACCGTACGCCTCCAGGTTGTTCGCTAGGCTGAGGCTGTTCGCCAGGCTCAGGATCAGCCGCACCCCGTGCCGCCCGGCCTCCACGACCACCCGGTCCAGCGCCTGATGCGCACTCCATTGTTAAGCAGTTAGCACCACCCCAGAAACCCCAAGAGAATGGTACGAAGAAGCTCCGTCACCTTAACCCCAGTGGCGAGGGAGTGTCGACGCGGTCCGGCGGCGCGGGTCCGGCGACCCGGCGGCGCGGGTCCGGCGTCCCGGCAGCGCGGGTCCGGCGGCGCGGCTTGCAAGTCTGTGTTTGGCGGCGGCGGCGTGGAGGGGATGGAGCGTGTGAGAGACGGTGAGGTATAGATGAGTCCCGCGGGTTAAGGGTTTTGTTTTTTTTTAAGTTAAGTTCGACGGTTTTCTGCTGGCCCACGAACTTAAATTAAAAACGTGAGTACCCACGTTTCTAATACCTTAAGTTCGACGATTTTAGCTAGGCCGCACGAACTTAAATTAAAAACGTGGGTACCCACGTTCTTCGTCAAACCCATGAACTTAACTAAAATAAGAACGTCGGTACCCACGTTCTTAGTTTGCCCCACGAACTTTTGTCAGTTTCTTGTAGTGGTACCCACCATAACCGGAATGGGAGACCACGTCTCAGGTCGCGTGAGGAGGGCAATCTGCGGGCAGGTTCACTCAGGTACTAGGCTTACCGATTTACCATATTTCTCGGTATGTGTTTAGTACGTTCAAACGCTTGACACACGGTACCACACCTTAATCCTTATTCCAATTTTTATCCCGTGGACAACCAATCCCCATGGATTGTTGTCCACAAACCAGCATCATTATGATAAGAAAGTGGATACAACCAATTTCCTGATCTCGCGCGAGTGCTAGAAAAATCACTCGACTTCTATCGAGATCCTAATTAATAAAGCAGCTACTCGACCTAGCATACTAGTATTCATCTCAACAGGATTCCTGAGATCATGCAACTAGGGTTTCAAACAACTCCTACACTTAAGTGCACATTCAATCCTACAATCAATAAGTGTAGTAAAATAACATAAATAATAGGTTATGCATAAACCGGGGCTTGCCTTCCAAAGCAGTGGCAGGCAGATCCTCTGGTGCAGGCTCTGGTGCTGGATCTGGGGCTACCTCCTGAGCAGCTCCTTGCTCCGGCACGAGGACGTACTCTCTGTCAGCGAGGTTGCAGTCTATCGAATGCAATGAATATGTATGTCATGATTACGCAGGATTTAACAACATTATGCGAAAAGAAGAAAAACTAAGTTAGTTAGTAACTCAGGGTTTCTTGGTCATACGTGACTTTTAGTGGTTTATGCTTATCATTCTAGGTTTAGGTTTGGTTGAGAATAAGCATAGTGGATTTGTATTTTCCTTACATATTTCAGTGGGCAATTTAAAAAGGGTTTTGCTAGTGGGGTTAGGGTGACACAAGTTTCTACTATCAATTTCCCCTTTTTCATTTTTTTAATATGAATTCTAGTGTGGGTTTGAACTACAACAGTGGTTTAACCTTTTCCAAAAATTCTGTAAAAATTACAGTGGGTTGCCATTGGTCACTATAGTCTTTTCTAAGAATTTGAGGTCCAGAATAAAAAGATTATGCCTTGGACAAAAATAACAAAAGTTGGGCAAAGGGGGTCACTTTGCACTACAACTCTTAACTAGGGGTGGGTTCTGTCCTAAGGGTTATTTTTGTTGGCATCTAACAGTAATCACAAGCTTCTGTGCCAAAAATCACAGAAAGTTAATTGGTGGTTATTTAGTTGTGATTTTCTAAAGTTTAATGTCAAAAAGGCACTTTCTACTATCTTGTTATTTGAAAAATGTCAAACAGCAGATTTCATATTTTTCCTACGTTCTTAATAACAATTCATTAATTATCTCAAGGTTTGGGGTGTTTTCACCTTGGGATTATGTTTCTAGGGTTTTTCTAAGTTTTCCTTGTTTTCTTAAAAATAAAAGATATCCCAATTACTTTGTACTAAACCAGAGTATAATAGATTTTTCTAGTGAACTATACTGAATAAGTAGACTAACAAAAATATGGATGCTCCTTGGTTCTCTATTTAAGTTACCTTTTCTATTTTCTTTAACTTTAAGCACAAGGTGAAATAAATGGCAAACTTTACCTTAATGGGGTATACAGAGGGGTTTATCATTTTTAAACAGATCAGTAGGTGATCAAGTACTTCTCTAAATTTTCTTAACTTCAGTTAAATAGTGTAACTATTTTTCCTTATTTCTTTTTGCCTTTGGCCAATTAATCATTTAATTCACAACTCTAAAGTTTTCTATAACACTGAGGGGTTTTATATTTTTCTTAAGTAGTTTACATTATTTAAGATCTGGCAAAATTGGTTTGACTCGATTTGGGTGAACAGAACAGAAGATATGAATTATTCGAGTTCTGTTTGAATTTAAATCAGATTAAATAAAAGGTTTCCTGGAAAAACCACTTTGCACCGAAGTCCTCGGGTTCTTTCCAAACTAATCCTCTCAGTTATACCCCTGCGCTACTATTCCCCTGAGTCACTGACAAAGCGCAAAACCCCCTAGCCTTTTCTTCTTCTCCCCCGCGGTCCCTCCCTAGGTTTAAACAGTACCCGCGGAAAAGAAAAGGGCGGCGCGGCTTACCATCGGCGGGAGAGGTCCGGCGAGGGGCAGGGTTGGCTCCGAGAGTTCCTGGCGGTCACAACGGTGTACGACTCGACGGTGGCGGTCACGACGGTACGGCTCGACGTCCGGTCCACGCGCGCAGGCGGGTGGTCTCGTCGGTGGCGGTTGTTCCGGCTAAACCACGACGATCTAGTTCAATCAAAGGGCACGATGAGCTTCACGGGGTGACGTAGAGGCTGTGTGCACAAGGAATCGAAGAATGGAGCAGAGGATTACCCGGTCTACGCTCACCGGCGGTCGGGCGAAGTCTGGCGACCGTGGACTGGCTTCTCCGGCGAAGCAAACTCCGATTCCTTGCTCGGGGAGCTTCACCGAGGTGTGCACAGTCTTCTCCGAGGGTTGGGAAGGGTTCTGTTGGCCGGTCTACGGTGGCAGGGGCTCGGGTGGTCGCGGGGCACGCCGTGCATGGGGCAAACGCCGGTGGATTCGGGCTCCGGTGAAGTCGAGCGTGCGCGGAGGGGTACGGCCGAAGTCCCTAGGGGCTTTATAGGCGCGGGCGCGGGCAACGGCACCGGCTGGGCTTTGGCGCGACGCGGAGCACGCGAGGTCGGGCGTGGGCATGCTCTGGCGCGCGCAGAACGCGTCGAACACGTGGAGGTGTTCATCTGCCCGTGTTCAAAAGCATGCTGAGATCGCAAACGTGCGAATCTTGGCAAAAATCCGGCGCAGACCTCTTCCTGGCACCTATGGCTATCTCTTGTATGTGAGTTCCAAGGGAAGATAAGCCCTAGGTCAGAAGATATGTGGATGTCAAATCTGGCGTGTCCCCCTGCCCGCTGCACGACAAAAGTGATGCCAAGACATGTCAAATGTCAAGGGCTCGGTCTCAACTTTTTCCAGGGGGTGCCTTAGGTGGTATGCCACATTTTTGGTATAGAACTTAGGTGGTTTTGGTGCCATCTTCAAGGTGAACACGGTGGATCTTTAGATTAGGTGTAGATTTTGACTTAGAGAGAATTAGAGAGCTCTAGCTGTTTCTCTACTTAAGGAATGGATTTGGGGTTTCTTAAGGGGTCTTTTAGAAATGTTTCCTCTCTATATTTGTAGATTAATAAGTTACTTAACTTTATGCCAAAGGTTTGGTCATGATTTGCACCTTTGCTTAATCTCTCCCCTTCAACCAAGGTGTTTAGGAGATAGGGGTTCAAGAGAGGTCTAGGGTTTACTCCCTTCTTGTCCAAGGTGATAAGTGCCACAAGCTTGGGTAATGCTTTTGGTCATTCACATTTCTTGGTTAAAACCTAGTCTCCAAGGTTCTTATACTCTTCTCCTTAAGTTTCTTACACATGTGATCACAGTCATTAGTGCATAGATGTGCCCTAGCCATGGTAACACCTGGGGTGTTACAATATTGCTGCACATTCTTAGGTTAAAGCTGCTATTAGTGAATTTACTGATTTTTCTTTAATTTGGTGGCGTGAGTATAAAATAAAACATCCCACTGCCATTCCAACCACTTGGGATCAGTTGAAAGCTGCGATGCGACATCGATTTGTGCCTTCGTATTATGCTCGTGATTTGCTTAATAAAATGCAGCGTTTTCAGCAAGGTTCTCAATCTGTTGAGGACTATTTCCAGGAGTTACAAAAAGGTATGATTCGTTGTGGGATATTGGAGGACAACGACGCTGCTATGGCACGTTTTCGTGGTGGTTTAAACCGCGAAATCTAGGATATACTTGATTATAAGGAATATTATGATATGACTACTTTATTTGAATATGCTTGCAAAGCTGAACGTGAAGTGCAGGGACGCTGCTCGAAGCCATATTCTAACCCTTTTGCAGGACGAAGCTCGAAATCCACCTCAGCACCAGTTCCCCCTGCGCCATCCACGTCCACCACTACTCCACGCGAGAAGACGACCAAACCAGGCAGCACTGCCCCACCCACAGGTCGTACACGGGATATTCAGTGTCATCGCTGTAGAGGATTTGGCCATGTGATTCGGGACTGCCCAAACAAGCGCACTTTGCTCATTCATGACGATGGTGAGTACTCTTCCGCTAGTGATTCTGAAGAAATTGAACATTAACTACTTGCCACTGACCATGTAGCTCAGGCGGAGGTACATGTCAACCCGGGCAACGCTGATAGGTATGAAAGTCTTGTTGTGCAGTGTGTTCTTAGTACACAGGTTGCTTTGCCCGAGAAGAATGAACGACACATTCTGTTACATACAAAGGGTGTTGTGCAGGAGCGGTCAATTCGCATCATTATCGACAGCGGCAGTTGCAACAATTTGGTGAGTACCATGCTGGTCGAAAAGTTGTCATTACCCACTCGTAAGCATCCAAACCCATATCACATTCAATGGCTTAATGATGGTGGTAAAATAAAAATCACACGTTCCGTGCGTGTTCCTTTCTCCATGGGTGATTATTCTGATTTTGTTGATTGTGATGTTATTCCCATGGAAGCATGCTCTTTGTTACTTGGTCGACCTTGGCAATATGATACTGATAGCTTGCATCATGGTCGTTCGAATCATTATTCTTTCATTTTTAAGGGTCAGAAAATAATTATACATCCAATGACACCTGAACAAATTGTTAAAGATGATCTTGCCCGAGCTGCTATAACTGCTAAACAACTTGATCCATCGCCCTCTATTCCTTCTGAAATCAAGTTGAAGGCTCTTGTTTTACTTGCTACACGTGCTGATTTTGATGATCTACACGGTGCTCATTTGCCATGCTATGCACTTGTATGCTCTAGTGTCCTCATTTCGCTTGATGATCTTTGGCTATTCCCCCTGTGGTTGCTAACCTTTTGCAAGAGTACGCTGATGTCTTTCCCAAAGACTTACCACCAGGTCTCGCACCGCTTCGTGGCATTGAGCACCAGATTGACCTCATCTCCGGCGCACAGCTTCCGAACCGCGCATCGTACCGTACAAATCCGGACGAGACGAAGGAGATTCAGCGCCAGGTACAGGCGTTGCTTGACAAGGGATACATTCGTGAGTCTCTTAGCCCTTGCTCTATTCCTGTGTTACTTGTTCCCAAGAAAGATGGGTCATGGCGTATGTGTGTAGACTGTCGTGCTATTAATAACATCACTATTCGTTATCGATATCCTATACCACGCCTTGATGATATGCTAGATGAGCTTAGTGGTGCCATTATTTTTACTAAGATTGATTTGCGTAGTGGTTACCACCAGATTAGAATGAAACTGGGCGATGAATGGAAAACGGCTTTTAAAACGAAATTTGGTTTATATGAATGGTTGGTTATGCCGTTTGGATTGACTAATGCTCCCAGCACTTTTATGCGAGTGATGAATGAAGTTCTGAGGCCCTTCATAGGATTGTTTGTGGTTTTTTATTTTGATGATATCCTTATTTACAGCAAATCTAAGAAAGAGCATTTGGAACATTTAAGTGCTGTTTTTGATGCATTGCGTGCTGCCCAGTTATTTGCTAACATGGAAAAATGCATCTTTTGCACACGACGTGTCTCGTTTCTTGGTTATGTTGTTACTCCACTGGGCATTGAGGTGGATAGCAGCAAGATTGCTGCCATTCGGGAGTGGCCTACACCGACGCCGGTCACACAAATTCGGAGCTTTCTTGGACTTGCCGGTTTCTACCGCAAATTTGTTCGTGATTTTAGCTCCATTGCAGCGCCTCTACATGAGGTTACAAAGAAAGATGTGTCGTTTGCTTGGAGTGATTCGCAGGAGGTAGCGTTCAGCACTTTGAAAGATAAGTTAACCCAAGCTCCCCTATTGCAATTGCCTGATTTTAATAAAGTGTTTGAGCTTGAATGCGATGCTAGCGGTATTGGGCTAGGTGCTGTTTTGTTACAAGAAGGAAAACCAGTTGCTTATTTTAGTGAAAAAATAAGCGGTGCTAGTCTGAAATATTCTACTTATGATAAGGAGCTTTACGCTTTAGTGCGCACTTTGCATACATGGCAGCACTATCTTTGGCATCGTGAGTTCATAATTCATTCTGATCATGAGGCTTTAAAACATATTCGTTCCCAAACAAATATGAACTGTCGTCATGCTAAATGGGTAGAATTCATTGAGTCTTTTCCTTACATTATTAAACACAAGAACGGGAAGGACAATGTTATTGCTGATGCTTTGTCTCATCGCTATACCATGCTGTCACAGTTAGATTTTAAAATCTTTGGTTTGCACACTGTGAAAGATCAATATGTTGACGATGCTAATTTTAAAGATGCTTTCGGCCATTGTATTAATGGGAAACCATGGGGCAAATTTCACATACAGGATGGGTTCCTGTTTCGCGCTAACAAGCTGTGTGTTCCAGCTAGCTCGGTTCGTCTTTTGTTGTTACAGGAAGCGCATGGAGGCGGTCTCATGGGGCACTTTGGCGTCTACAAGACACATGAGGTGTTGGCTGCCCACTTCTTTTGGCCTCGGATGCGCGCTGATGTTGAGCGCCTTGTTGCACGCTGCACTACTTGTCAGAAAGCTAAGTCACGGTTGAACAACCATAGTTTGTATATGCCTTTGCCTGTTCCTACTTCCCCTTGGATTGATATTTCGATGGATTTTGTTTTGGGATTGCCTAGAACTAAGAAGGGGAGGGATAGCATTTTTGTGGTTGTTGATCGATTCTCCAAATGGCTCATTTCATACCTTGTCATAAGACTGATGATGCTAGCAATGTTGCTGAATTGTTTTTTAGAGAGATTATTCGTTTGCACGGTATTCCCAATACAATAGTCTCGGATCGTGATGCTAAGTTTCTCAGTCATTTTTGGATATCTCTATGGAATAAATTGGGAACTAAATTGCTGTTTAGCACCACTTGTCACCCTCAGACTGATGGTCAAACTGAGGTAGTTAATCGAACTATGGCTTAGGGCTATTTTAGACAAAAATTTGAAACGTTGGGAGGATTGCTTGCCCTTTTACAAAGATGTGCCCTTTTCAAATTGTTTATGGTTACATTCCTAGGGCGCCTATTGCTTTGTTTTCACTTGATGCTGCGGACGCCCCACACATAGATGTTGTTGCACATGTAGAACAAATGATTAAACTCAACAAAACATTGCTGCTGCTAATGCTAAATATCATATTACTGGTAGTAAAGGCCGGAAAATAGTTACTTTTGAACCTGGTGATATGGTTTGGTTGCATTTGAGAAAGGATCATTTTCCTACTTTGCGCCGTTCTAAATTGATGCCTCGTGCTGCTGGTCCTTTTAAGATACTAACCAAGATTAATGCTAATGCTTATATCCTTGACCTGCCTCCGGAGTTTGGTGTTTCCACTAGTTTTAATGTTGCAGATTTGAAACCGTATGCGGGAGAAGATGAGGAGTTGCCGTCGAGGACGACTTCAGTTCAAGAAGGGGAGGATGATGAGGACATCAACACCAATATGAGTACATCTACACCAGCAACACCTTCTCCAGCCCAGGCACCATCTTCCCCAATCCAGGCGCCACCCCTTCCACCTGGGCTGGTGACTCGGGACCATGCAAGAGAATTGAACTACATCATGCTATTAAAGAACGAAGGCCCAGAAGATTAGAAGATGGCCCAATAGGAAGGCCCGGATGGGGCGCCTAGGGAAGTCGTGAACAGTAACCGCGGTACTGTAGCACCAGCCCTATTGTTCACGCCTCTCCTCTATTTAGTCAGAGTCCTGTTTCATTTAGAACTTGAGTTTTGTTTACATCTAGCTTTAGCTACCCCAGAACACGCACAAATACGTGCTGCCCTCTGTGATTCAGAACTCCACCTCGAGTGATATTAAGATTGCTCGCATCTTTTTCTTGTTCGTTCTTCGATTGTGCATAGGAAACGATCTTCGTGATCAGGCTGATCTTGCATCAGCAAGGTCGGTAACCATTGGGAGTTGGTTCAGTGATTGCATTGGCGCTTCGGGTTCGCTCGTCGTAGTCGGATCGTGAGGGTCTACTTCCACCAAATCGGAATTATCTCCACTCACCGAAAGATCCGGCACTCCAGCTCTATCACTTCTCTCTCTCTCGCAGCCACGACATCTCGTCGGCCCTCCCTGTTGCACGCGGCTCGCTCGTGCAGCCCGAGCTCCCCTCGGTGCGCGGCATGTGCAACTGTTGCGCGCGGCTCGGCAGTGCAGCTTGCAGGCGTAGCCATTGCGCGCGGCCCTGCGTGCCCGGCGCGGCCCGCTGCGTGCGGCTCGCGCGGCCAACGCGGCGCGCAACCGGCGCGGCTCGCCTGGTGCGCCTGGCGTGGCCCCGCGCACTTCGGCGCGACCCGCTGCTCGCGGCCTAGCTGTGCTCCGGCGCGGCCTGTGCGTGTGCCCCCGGCACAGCCTCGCGCTCGCGTCGGGCGTGGCCCGTGCGTGTGCCCTCGGCGCGGCCTGCGTGTGGCTGGCGTGCCCGGCGCAACCTCGCGCGTATCCTGCGTGACCCCGTCATGTCGTCATTGCCATCGTCGTTCATGCCCGCAGCAGCCCCGGCGTAATCTGCGCGGCATAGCGGCAGCCTCGCTGTCGCTTCGCGTCGTGCGCGTAGCACGTCCTCGTGCTTCGCCACGAGCTCGTCCAGTCGTCCGCCGTCGTCGCGGAGTGAGCATCGTCTACGCGTTAGTAACATTGTTTCGCCATGTCTCATGTTTTAATTAATTAATTAAGTTTTTGTTTAACTAACGTTAATTAATTAGGCTTTTCAAGTAAACTAATTTATAGTTGAGTTGCGCTTTATAAATGCACGTCGACGTGATTAATAGTAACTCAAACGTTCTGCCCTAATGTTCGTTTAATATAAATGCGACGTTTATTTAGTTTATCTCACATGTCGCGCGCGTGGTTTTGCACGTGGTTACGTGCTGATCCGCGTGTCGTTCACGCACATCGTCGCGTTGGTTCGCGCGTGTCGCGCGATGTTGTGCACTTTGTTTCGCACAGTGTCACGTGTCGTCACACATCATTCGCGTGGGTCGCGCGTTGTCACGCACGCTGTTCGCACGTGTGGCGCTCGCCGTCAGCGTGTTTGTTCGCGTGTCCGGTCCATGCGTTATTCGCGTGTTGTTGCGTGCGTGATCACGAGTCGTTCATGCGTGTCACACGTGCTGTTTCACATGTGTCGTGCACGTCGTTTTCTTGCGTGTCGCGCGGCGTTCGCGCATGTCGCGCGCTGCCCTCGCGCGATAGTAGACCGTTCGCTTATAATCACTGATGTCGGTTTAATTAACTATTTGTTTAATCATCGACTGTTAAAATAGTAAGTTAGTCAAAATGAAGTAGTACTTTTAATTTACATTTGATTAATATCAATTAATATAATTATGATGAATTTGATGTTCTAATTAGTACTTGTTTGACGTAAACGCGCTAACCCCTTGACCATAGCTTCGTCTATCGTGGTTATTTTCCCCGCATGACCATAGAAGCACTCTCTTATTTTTATAATGGTTGTTTTGATAATATTTTATCTTGTATGGTGTAATGTTCTTATGCAAGTCTATGTTTGCTTGTGTCTGTTTGTATTTGTTGCATGTCACGAATAGATCGTGAGCTTTTTCCAAGCTTCGAGGAATCGACGGTCAAGCTTCGGCTACCAAATGATCCAGTTCTTCGAGTTCTACGAGATTGAAGACCCTGAGCATCTGTTTGGTGAAGGCAAGTGCCCTCTGACCCATTATGTCCCATTTACTTTATAATTCATTGTCCCGCATACTATGAACAACCTAAGGATTGACTAGCTTTCTATTTACCTTGTCCTTGAATACCTTTTGTGTTACTATGGTTAGCTTCATGCTATTGCTTTACTTTAATCAATGAACATGATGGGATACAATGAGGATATTATGATTTTATTCTTGATATGATGATATTGTGACATTTAAGGGGGCTCGAGCAGTTTCTCGAGTGCCTCTCCGTAAGGACCTGTTCGTTGGATGACCGCCCAGGAAAACAGTGCAACCATGAGGGTGGTATGGGACGCCCTTAGCTGAATAATTAGACGAACTGGGGTGTAGTTCGCTTCACCGTCATGCCGTCAAATGGGCTCGGTGTATGCGGCTTGCTCTGCCAAGGGTGGATTGCCCCTTGGCGAGGAGTGCGGTACATTTAGGAAACCTAACGGCGGCTACAGCCTCAGGGAATCTTTGTAAAGGCTTCATAGTGAATCCTTGGCCATTCACCTCAGGAGTGAATAAGGGTCCTGCAAGCCCGGGCTAGAGAGGGAATCACGACTCGTGGGTAAAGTGCGCAACCTCTGCAGAGTGTTATGAAACTGATATATCAGTCGTGCTTGCGGTTATGAGCAGCCAAGGGAGCTCCATTGATTAGAGACACATTGATCAGTGATGTTTTGTTTATAGATGATGATGAGGATAATGATGCTTTTTATGATTATGATTATTCTTTTGGTTTCTGGTATTCATTCCGTTTGGAAAGAGTACTTTTGGGTTAACAACTCGGGTTAATGTTAAAACCTGGCTCTCTACTATTAATAATTACCTGACCAACTAAAAGCAACTGCTTGATCTTAACCCCACATAAAGCTAGTCCACCTCAGCCAAATGGGACATTTGTTGAGTACGTTGATGTGTACTCACCCTTGCTTTCAGAAAACACCAGGTTGCCTTTGGTGCAATCTATGCTCAGGTAAAGAAGAAGGTGTCGAGGCGGATCTCCAGGAGTTCCAGGACTTCGACGAGTTCGAGGATTAGGCTAGCGACCTCCCCCAGTCAGCTGCCTATGGTGGGTTGTTTATGTTGGCTACGTTTCGATTCTGTGTACTTTGATTTATATTATGTAAATGGCTCTAGTCTGTAATATTATTACTTACTCTTTATTGTTATTCGAAGCATTGTGCTATGATGAGTCATTTATGTAATCGTTATGTACGTGAATTACTGATCCTGGCACGTACATGGTTCACATTCGGTTTACCTTCAAAACCGGGTGTGACATAAGTGGTATCAAAGCTGTGCTGACTGTAGGACCGCTGACCTAGAGTAGCATTGGCTGTTTTAAGGACTTCTTGACTGTTACTTCACCTCATCATTGATTCTGCTTCAAATTTTTAGTCATCTTGACTAATTCTATGTTGTGCTCCTATATGCCCCTTGTCAAAAACTATTTTATTCTAGCATGGTCTATACTTCTCTCAGTCTATTAGATCTGATCTCACTCTTATGCTTGCGACATCTTTGTAGATGCCCCCTGACTATAACCTTCTTGCCTTTTTGGGATTTTTCCCTCGTTCGTCATTAAATTGCTACCATCGGGCAAACTCTAGTTCTTTGGTATTGACATGCACGTACACCTAGATTCTTCAATACTCTTGTTTCGAATACCTACATCTAAATTTCTCCCGCCTACTTAAACACTCCAGTTTAACGCCCATGACCTTCTTGTCTTCTGAGATCCCTTCCTATTCCACTATTGAGTTGTCATCCTTTAGCCTTTTCTATTCCCTTGTCTTGGTATGCCCGTATCCTTGGAATCTTGCATACCCCAATGACTGCTCAAGACATTTCAATTCACATGCCCTTGACCACTCTTGTTTCTAGACGATCCATGAGCGATCATTGTATTTTGTACATCCTTGGTGATCTCGTTGATCCTTATAACTTCTCTCAGTAATGAATTGTTTTTTACTTCAACCACTCTGTTGGAACCTTACCTACCTTACCCTTGATTGTTTTCTTCACTTTGTCGCTTTGCGAGTCTTGCCTTAACTATATCCTTTGTTATGCTTTTAATTATTATCATATGCACCCTTGACACCTCTATATCTTACCTTGATGTTTATCTTATACCTACCCTTTAAAATCTTCTCTCTCCCATCTCAATCTGAGAATTGTATGTTTTACCTAATTTTCTCTTGAACGTATTATCTTCTTTGTCAATTTCGAGTTTTTAACTCCATCCTTTGTCGTGTTTTTGTTTGTTATTGCCTTTGCCTTTCTCATCCCTTAACCTTACCTTGGCGATTACATTATGTCTGTTATCTACAATCTCCAATCTCCCATCCCAATTTGGGAGAGGTGTTTTACTTACCTCACCCTCAGGTATATTCTCTTCTTTATCGTGTGTAATCTTGTGCGCAACTCCATTCTTTGTTGTACTCATACCACTAGCTCTCCAATGCCTTCATCTTTTCTCTCATACCCTTGTCTGTTGTTGCCTTTGACCCTTGCGATATTGAGGCCTTCTACCTAAATGTTTACTTTGAACTTATCCTTTAAAAGTCTCCCCTTCCTTTCAACCCAGTTTGAGAGTTGTGAGTTACCTATCTCTCCCTTGATTTCTTTTCACTTCTTGTTGCCTTAAAAGTTTTGTGTTAATTCCATCCCTTGCTGTGTTTTTATTTGCTATCACCTTCACCTTGTCCATTGATCTTGCCTTGATACTCATCTTTATTCCTACTCTTTAAAGATTCCCTCTCTTCTACCTCAATTTGAGAGTGGCAATTTACCCATCTGGCTCTTGGACGTACCCTCTGTTTTTTCCATTTGCAGGTTCTGTCTTAACTCCATCCTTTAGGGTACTTATATCATTCGTCTTATGCCTATTTACCTCCTCTCATACATCCTTGTTCGTTAATACCTTAAAAAATCCCTGTAATATCTATACCCTTACCTTCATGCTTACTTTGAACTTACCCTTTAAAGCCTCCTCTTTTCCATCCCTATTCGAGGATAATGCCTCATCTATTTCATAATTGACTGCTCCCCCTTCTTTGCCATCTTGCAAGTCTTGCCTCAAATACATTCTTTGTTGTGTATTTGCCCGTTATCACCTTAACCCTTGTCATCCCTCAATATTTACCATGATCCTTATCTTGCACCTGCATTTTAAAGCCTCCTCTCCCATTTCATTTCAAGAGTGATGCCTTACCCATCCCGCTCTTGTTGGTTCCCTTTTTTCCTCTATTGCGTTGCAAGTCTTGTCCTAACTCTATCTTTTGGTGTGCTTTTGCCTTTCACCTCTGATGAGGACATCACTATGAGTACGACTACACCAACAGCACCTCCACATCAAGCGCCACTTCCTTCATTAGCTAGGCCAATCACTCGGGCCCGTGCTAGAGATCTT
Source organism: Zea mays (assembly GCF_902167145.1). Lineage (NCBI taxonomy): Eukaryota > Viridiplantae > Streptophyta > Magnoliopsida > Poales > Poaceae > Zea > Zea mays. The sequence continues at coordinate 136,251,745 of NC_050096.1, read as the reverse complement.
AACTTCACCATGCTACTGAAGATTGAGGGCCCAGAAGAATAGACGACCAGCCCAACTGCGGCCCATAGTGGACGACCTAGGGTTGGCCGCTCCTAGGGGCTGCGCCCCCTCTCTATTTATCCAGGAGTTGCGCCTCCTTTGTTCTTGGAGTTTTGTTTTACATTAGCTTTAGCTACTCTCGAACACGCGCAAACCAGCGCTGTCTTCGTGTATTCAGAACTCCACCCTCGAGTAATAGATTAGATTGCTCGCATCTTTTTCTTGTTCGTTCTTCGATTGCGCACAGGAAACGATCTTCGTGATCAGGCCGATCTCGCATCAGCAAGGTCGGTAACCACAGGGAGTTGGTTCAGTGATTGCTCGTCGTAGTTGGATCGCAAGGGTCATCTTCCGCCAAATCGGAATTATCTCCACTCGCCGAAAGATCGGGCACCTCAGCTATATCAAGTGGTATCAGATTTCCAGGTTGATTGGTGAGTTTATCGAGTGTTTTTTCTCCTACAGTCCACAAAACCACATAAAAATTCAGGTTAGACCTTATACCAGCACCCTTTTGAGCCTCGCACTTTCTTTCAATAATCTGCATTGTTGAATTTGTGTGCTTTCGCGTCATTTGTTGTTGGTCGCATTGTGTTTTCCACCATTCAAACCCTAGCGCGCCGCCACCATCTCCCGTTTGATCACGCTACAAACTGAGTCAACACCGTTTCCTTGTTTCTCCTTCGGTTACGTAAAAAAAACAGAAACAAAAAAAAGAAAACCAAAGAAAAAAAGAAAACGAAAGAGAAAGGATAGAACCAGAGAACAAACAAAAAAATGGGGAAAGGAAACAAAGCGGTTGTCTCATCTCGGTCGTTTTTAACCATAACTTGAGGTACCTTCCTTAAACCGGGAATAACTTTTCGCTCGGTTGTTCAAAAAATCTGAAATTTTTACAGGAGCTTGTTGGCACCATTCTGAAATTTTTATAGGAGCTTGTTGACACCATTCAACCTGTTTGGTTTCGATAAAATTGTCAAAAAAATTCGGGAAAATAAAGAAAAAAATTCGTCAAAGTTCTTGCACGCTTTTCAGAGAACTTGCTCTTTTTCTGTAGACCACATCTGATCTCTGTTTTAGGTGAAACTTGGTGTAGCTCCTATTTTGTTGCTTCTTGTGCTGAGAAAAATATCAAAAAAATCATACAAAAAAAGAAAAACAAAATCACCTGTGATTCCTACTAGTGCCTTTTTGGCCTCGCTAGTACAATATTTACGGTATTACCATTTTGCTAGTTCCATCCGTCCTTTGCACTTGTGGCCAGCAATATAGTTTCGTGTTTTGCACTACAATTCAACTTTGCATTATTGTTTGATCGTGCTAACCCTTGACTTGAGTGCAGCCTACCCAGAACTCCACATATTTCTACGACGAGCAGGTTTCTGTCTCTCCAGGCAATCGCTCATCCAATCTTTCACCAGTTCCACCTGTTGGTTGCAGTTCACCACTGTGGCTTGGTAAGAATGGATAAGAACTTGATAACAACATTCCATTGAGCGAGTTGTCACCACCATTCCCCTGTTGTCGTCGGTTTTTCTCCTTTTGGTGTTTTGGTGTTTGCGCTAACTATGGCAGGAGCACATGTCACGGTGGATGCCCAGTTGCAGGAAGTAAGGGGACAAGTTGATGGACTTGCTGCTGACATTAGGACGATGCATGAACGGCTTGATTCAACGGTCACTTCGACGACCGCGCGTTTCAACCAGCTTGACCTTGCTGAAACGGCGACTCGCACCACACTCGACACCATCCTGGCACGCCTTGATGCGTTGACCACAAGGATGGAGCAGGACTACGGCAGTTACACTGAGCAGGAAGATGCAGATCGCTGTGGTTCGTCATCCGCCTAATGACTTATTTGCTAAGATTAAATTTTAAATTCCATCTTTTAATGGTAAATATGATCTTGCTGCATATCTTGATTGGGAATTAGAGCTAGAACATAAATTTTCATGCCATGATATTCCTGCTAATAGCCAAGTGAAGGCTGCCATTAGTGAATTTACTGATTTTGCTTTAATTTGGTGGCGTGAGTATAAACAAAAACTTCCCATTAACAGTGTCACTACTTGGACCCAATTAAAAACTGCCATGCTCCACAGATTTGTTCCTTCCTATTATGCCCATGATTTGCTTAACAAAATGTAGCGTTTTCAACAAGGTTCACAATCTGTTGAGGAATATTACCAGTTGTTACAAAAGGGTATGCTTCGTTGTGGTTTGGTTGAGTCGGATGACGCTGCTAGGCGCGTTTTCGTGGTGGTTTGAACAGGGAAATTCAGGATATACTTGATTATAAGGATTATTTTGATATAACCACATTGTTTGAATATGCTTGCAAAGCTGAACGTGAAGTGCAGGGACGACGATCAAATACATATACTAACTCTTTTGCAGGTCGGGGATCGACACACAGCTCAACTCCTTCCAGCCCTACACCTTCTACGCCTAGCACTACACCGCGCACAGGGACAGCCAAGCCAGCGGCGCCATTTCTTCCACAGGACGTACACGGGATATTCAGTGCCATCGTTGCAGAGGGTTTGGGCACATGATTCGGGACTGCCCAAACAAGCGTACCTTGCTTATACGTGACAATGGTGAGTACTCTTCAGCCAGTGATTCCGAGGAAACTAATCATGCTATGATTGCCACTAACCATGCAGATGAGGAAGTCCACGTTGATCCCATCGACGCCGATAGGTTTGAGAGTCTTGTTGTGCAGTGTGTTCTCAGCACACAAGTTGCCCAGGCCGAAAAAATCAGCGACACAATCTATTCCATACCAAGGGCGTTGTGCACGAACGGTCGATTCGCATCATCATCGATAGTGGCAGCTGCAACAATTTGGCAAGTACAGCTTTGGTAGACAAATTATCCTTGCCCACTTGCGCACACCCACATCTGTATCACATTCAATGGCTTAATTATGGTGGTAAAATAAAGGTAACACGTTCGGTACGTGTCCTCTTCTCGCTGGGTTCTTATTCTGATTATGCGGATTGCAATATTATTCCTATGGAAGCATGCTGTTTGTTATTGGGTCGACCTTGGCAATATGATACTGATAGTTTACATCATGGTCGTTCAAATCATTATTCTTTCATGTTTAAAGGCCAGAAAATAATTATACATCCAATGACCCCTGACCAAATTTTGAAAGATGATCTTACTAGGGCTGCTAAAACTGCACAACAAGTCAAATCGACATCAGCCGCACCTATTAAATCTGAAATCAAGTTGCACTCTCCTGTTTTACTTGCTACACGTGCTGATTTTGATGATCTCTATGAAGCTCATATGCCCTGTTATGCACTTGTATGCTCGCGCATGCTTGTTCCGCTTGATGATGCACCGTCTTTGGATATACCCCCTGCTGTTGTTAACCTTTTGCAGGAGTATGCTGATGTTTTTCCTACGGACTTACCATCGGGTCTTCCTCTGCGCTGTGGCATTGAGCATCAGATCGATCTCATCCCCGGCGCTTCTCTTCCGAACCGTGCCCCGTACCGTACAAATCCAGATGAGACGAAGGAGATCCAGCGCCAGGTGCAGACGCTGCTTGATAAAGGTTACATCGTGAGTCTCTTAGCCCTTGCTCGGTTCCTGTTTTACTCGTTCCAAAGAAAGATAGGTCATGGTGTATGTGCGTAGATTGTCGTGCTATTAATAACATCACAGTTCGTTATCGATATCCTATTCCATGCCTTGATGATATGTTAGATGAGCTTAGTGGTGCTGTTATTTTCTCCAAGGTTGATTTGCGTAGCGGTTACCATCAGATTAGAATGAAACTCGGTGATGAATGGAAAACGGCTTTTAAAACGAAATTTGGTTTATATGAATGGTTGGTTATGCCATTTGGATTGACTAATGCTCCCATCACCTTTATGTGTTTAATGAATGAAGTTCTACGGGCCTTCATAGGTTTGGTTGTTGTTGTTTATTTCGATGATATCCTTATTTACAACAAGTCTATAGAGGAGCATTTAGAACATTTGCGTGCTGTTTTTGATGCTTTGCGTGCTGTTCGCTTGTTTGGTAACATGGAAAAGTGCACATTTTGCACGCAACATGTCTCGTTTCTTGGTTATGTGGTTACTCCGCAGGGCATTGAGGTGGATAGCAGCAAGGTTGAAGCCATTCAGGACTGGCCTACACCAACGACGGTCACCCAAATTCGGAGTTTTCTTGGACTTGCAGGATTTTACCACTGTTTTGTGTGTGATTTTAGCTCCATCGCTGCCCCTTTGCACGAACTCACAAAGAAAGGTGTGTGTTTTGCTTGGGACCCCCACAAGAAGAGGCGTTCAACACTTTGAAAGATAAGTTAACCCATGCTCCACTCTTACAATTGCCCGACTTTCAGAAAGTGTTTGAACTTGAATGTGATGCTAGTGGTATTGGGTTAGGTGCTGTTTTGTTACAAGAAGGAAAACCGATTGCTTATTTCAGTGAAAAATTAAGCGGTGCTAGCTTGAGATATTCTACTTATGGTAAGGAACTTTATGCTTTAGTTCGCACTTTGCAAACATGTCAGCACTACCTTTGGCCTCGTGAGTTTATAATTCATACTGATCATGAGGCTTTAAAACATATTCGTACCCAAACAAATCTAAACCATCATCATGCTAGTTGGGTAGAATTCATCGAGTCCTTTCCTTACATCATTAAACACAAGAACAGGAAGGAAAACGTCATTGCTGATGCGTTGTCCCGTAGATATACCATGCTTTCATAGTTAGAATTTGGAATCTTTGGCTTGCAAACTGTGAAAGATCAATATGTGGATGATGTTGATTTTAAAGATTTCTATGTACATTGTAAGGATGGCAAACCCTGGGGAAAATTTCACATACAAGATGGATTTTTGTTCCGCGCTAACAAGCTGTGTATTCCAGCAAGCTCGGTTCGTCTTTTGTTGCTGCAGGAAGCTCATGGAGGCGGTCTCATGGGGCACTTTGGCGTTTACAAGACACATGAGGTGCTGGCCGCACACTTCTTTTGGCCTCGGATGCGCCGTGATGTTGAGCGTCTTGTTGCACGTTGCACTACTTGCCAGAAAGCTAAGTCACGTCTGAGCAACCATGGTTTGTATATACCTTTGCCTGTCCCTTCTTCTCCTTGGCTTGATATTTCTATGGACTTTGTTGTGGGCTTGCCTAGAACTAAGAAGGGGAGGGATAGTATTTTTGTGGTTGTTGATAGATTCTCTAAAATGGCTCACTTTATACCTTGTCATAAAACTGATGATGCTAGCATTGTTGCTGAATTGTTCTTTAGAGAAATTATTCGTTTACATGGTATTCCAAAAACAATAGTCTCTGATCGTGATGCTAAGTTTCTAAGCCATTTTTGGAGATCTCTTTGGAATAAATTGGGAACTAAATTGCTGTTTAGCACTACTTGTCACCCTCAGACTGATGGACAAACTGAGGTAGTAAATAGAACTTTATCTACCATGCTTAGGGCTGTTTTAGACAAGAATTTGAGACGTTGGGAGGATTGCTTGCCTCGTGTTGAATTTTTTTACAATCATGCCATGCATTCTTCTACAAAGATGTGCCCTTTCCATATTGTTTATGGTGACATCCCTAGAGCACCTATTGATTTGATTTCACTTAATGCTGCGAACGCCCCACATGTAGATGCTGCTGCACATGTTGAACAAATGATTACCATACATGAACAAACGAAACAGAATATTGCTTCTACTAATGCAAAAAATCAGGTTGCTGGTAGTAAAGGAAGAAAACTTGTTACTTTTGAGCCAGGTGATATGGTTTGGTTGCACTTGAGAAAGGATCGGTTTCCTACTTTGTGCCATTCTAAATTAATGCCTCGTGCTGCTGGTCCTTTTAAGGTGCTAACAAAGATTAATGATAATGCTTATATCCTTGACCTGCCTGTGGAATTTGGTGTTTCCACTAGTTTTAATGTTGCAGATTTGAAACCCTATATGGCCAAGGATGAGGAGTTGCTGTCGAGGACGACTTCACTTCAAGAAGGGGAGGATGATGAGGACATCACTATGAGTACGACTACACCAACAGCACCTCCACATCAAGCGCCACTTCCTTCATTAGCTCGGCCAATCACTCGGGCCCATGCCAGAGATCTTAACTTCGTCATGCTACTGAAGATGAGGGCCCAGAAGAATAGACAACCAACCCAACTGCGGCCCATAGTGGATGACCTAGGGTTGGCCGCCCCTAGGGGCTATGCCCCCTCTCTATTTATCCAGGAGCTGCACCTCCTTTTGTTCTTGGAGTTTTGTTTTACGTTAGCTTTAGATACTCTCGAACACGCGCAAACCAGCGCTGACTTCGTGTATTCAGAACTCCACCCTCGAGTAATAGATTAGATTGCTCGCATCTTTTTCTTGTTCGTTCTTCGATTACGCACAGGAAACGATCTTCGTGATCAGGCCGATCTCGCATTAGCAAAGTCGGTAACCACAGGGAGTTGGTTCAGTGATTGCATTGGCGCCTCGGGCTTGCTCGTCGTAGTCGGATTGCAAGGGTCATCTTCCACCAAATCTGAATTATCTCCACTCGCCGAAAGATCGGGCACCTCAGCTATATCAACCTCCCTTACCTTTGTAATCTCTAGATCTTTCCATGATGTTATCTTATGTCGACCTTTTGAAATATCATCTTTTTAATCTCGATTTGAGAATGGTGTTTTACCTATCTTGACCTTGGTTGCATTCTCTCCCTGTCGGGCCCGAGAACTGAAATACCCGAAGGGGGCCTTAGTGTTTAACGGCACGGACGAAGATGATTTCCTATACTGTCTCCCGGACAACAAAGAGATATCCGTCTGCCGGGAGATGGCCAAAAGTATGGGATTTCCGCACTTGAAGCTGGTCTTTCCGCCATGTCAAAGATGACCTTGCAGACAGCCTTGCATACAACAGTCTGAAGGTACAAAAGTGATGAACTTAAAGATAAATTATCTTGTTGTATATTCTTGTGCTGATTCTATCTTCTTGCAGGGCTTAATTCTTATCAATGCTTTGAGGGCGCAAAAGAATGCTGAAGATGAAAGCTGCGTGATAGCCCTCAGCAACCTTCGATCAGAAGTTATCAAGCTGAGGAATGAAGCCTTGGAGAAGGATAAAATTCTACTTTCATTGGTGGATAGAGTGAAAGAAGATGTAGCAAAATTTAACAGTCAGTCCGAAGCTTATAAGGCCGAAATTGAAGACCTTCAGAAAAAACTTGCCGAAGCTAATGAAAATTTTCCACTTGCAAAAGCTAGTTAAGAAATTAGTGAATGGTCGAAAGTTAGGCTAGAGAAAAATGTTGAGGAGCTTCGCGAATCCAAGGAAAGGTGCTTCGAGAAGTCCTTGCATTGCGTAAGAAAATTGAAAAAAAGCTTTGCCAAAGTAGGTGCTTATTCTTCCGAAGAGAATTTTATTCGAGGCGACCCCGAAGGTGTTATTAATTGGATAAGCGGGGAATCCGAAGCTTTTGAAGAGATCCTAAGCGATCGCGAAGATATTTGTGCTTTCACTGGCACTCGAGGTATTTCGGCAATTCTAGAAAGGCTGATTGCGACCACGTTAAAGTTGCGGCCCAAACTGAAGCCGCCTTCTCCACAAACAACACGAAAGACCCTTCGACCGAAGCTACTTTGGTGGGCGGAAAATTTTATTCCGATGTCTGGGTTAATGGTGGCCAGGAATTGGCCAACGAAATCATAAAGAAGAATGAAAAAGAAACCCATGAAGCCCGAGAAGAAGCTGCTGAGCGCGAAAGGCGTATAGGTATTGTTTTTGAATTTTAGTTTCGGCGTTTATTTTCTGGCTTCAAACTAATAGTTTGCCTATTACAGCTGAACTATCACCGGTGCCCGAGCCATACAACCCCCTAGCCAATCCGGTCATGAAAGAAGCACTGGATATAATGAGTGTTGCTAACTCCATCGTCGACAAAGTCGTCGACAAGCTGCTGAACGAAGCCGCAGAGAAAATACTTAAGGAAGATTAGACTTTATTGTAATGATACTATGTAACATTTGCTGTATGAAACAATTAATCAGTCATGTAAATTATTGTAATATATATATATATATATATATATATATATATATATATTTACGATGCATGAATTTTACGCACATACTGTTTTTGAGCCTTCGACGAAAAAAACACCTTCCCTTCTTTTCATGCTTCGTAACGAAATAAGGCCCTTCTTAATGGCGAATCTGTTGTCATGAAATTGTGTTTTCCGAAGGTTTGCTTCGTGCCTCAGCACATTTTTATTCAACAAAGTATTACCGATGATCTGCTTCGTATCCAATCTTTTTGCCGTTGATGCAATCTGATGTATGATGTAATGTTATGCGGAATGATGCGATGATATGATGCAATATGATGGTGATGCCGAACACACACACATACACGCCCACACTTGAACATATAAGATTCTGCATCCCCTTAGGAACGACTTTGGAGTCTTTAAGCTCTGCATCCCCTTAGGAACGACTTTGGAGCTTCTTCACGTTATATTTCAGTGGTATTTAAGCTCTGCATCCCCTTAGGAACGACTTTGGAGCTTCTTCACCTTCTATTTCGATGGTATTTTGGCTCTGCATTCCCTTAGGAACGACTTTTGAGCTTCGAAAACTTACTCTGCGCTCCCTTGGGAACGAGTTTTGTAGCTTCGGAACTTACTCAGCACTCCCTTAGGAACAACTTTTGTAGCTTCGGAACTTACTCTATGCTCCCTTAGGAACGAGTTTTGTAGCTTTGGAACTTACTCCTCGCTCCCTTAGGAACGAGTTTTGTAGCTTCAGAAGTCTGTTTAAGACGTATTTGACTCGCTGATACAGGCACAATTATTACATAAAATCGAAATTTAGCCCTTCATGACTTGTTTCTCATACAAAAATTAGAATTGGATAAAAGGTAAAGATACATCAAGAATAGGATATTCTTTAATAGATATGCTTGGATTCTGGCACGGTGCTGTTGATTGTGCGAGCTTCGGATTCCTCCCAAAAATCACGCTGCTGCTGTGCGTGTTGGTGCCCTTCTGGCTGCTGGCTTCGGGTCTGAGTGGGTGGTAATGGTGGTGGTAATGGGAGCTGGGCCCAGGAAGCTTGAGAGTGACTTGCCGAAGCGACAGAAGCCGAAGGTTTTTGATTGCCTACGTACTCTGGTACATAGGGAGAGTAGCATGAAGCAGTATGTAAGACTTGCTTCGGCTGATTCTGCCACGCCTCAGCTTCGGCAATCTCCTTTTGCTTCTGTATTGTAACTTGGCATGTTCTTGTGGTGTGGCCCTTATCTTCACCATAGAATAAACAATATAGCCTCCTAGGTTGATCCCTGTATCTTCCTCCGAAGCCCCTGCCGCCTCTGCCCCTTGGGACTGGTGGCCTGAAAGAGCTTTGTTGTTGCCCTGAAGATTGGGAGCTGTGTTGTGGCCTTTGAGGTTAGCTTCCTCTGTCATCACTTAGGCTGTAGTTATGGATCGATCTGACATGCCTGGGGTGGATTCTTCCTCCGAAGCCCCTGGTCATCTCAGAAAACTTGAATGCTTCTTCCCTTCTCTGGCGAAAATCATTATCAGCCCGAATGTACTCATACATCTTCTGGAGAAGCTTCTCCAGGGTTTGTGGGGGTTTCCTGGCAAAATACTGAGCCGTAGGTCCTGGTCAAAGCCCTTTAATCATAGCCTCGATGACAATTTCATTGGGCACTGTAGGCGCTTGTGCTCTCAGACGCAAGAACCTTCAGACATACGCCTGATGGTACTCCTCGTGGTCTTGCGTGCACTAGAACAAAGCCTGAGCAGTGACCGGCTTTGTTTGAAATCCTTGGAAGCTAGTGATTAGCATATCCTTAAGCTTCTGCCATGATATGATTGTCCTTGGCCGGAGAGAAGAGTACCAAGATTGTGCGGCACTTTTGACTGCCATGACGAAGGATTTTGCCATGACTGCAGTGTTGCCCCCATAAGAAGATATGGTTGCCTCGTAGCTCATTAGAAACTGCTTCGGGTCTGAGTGCCCATCATACATAGGAAGCTGGGATGGCTTGTATGATGGGGGCCACGGGGTAGCCTGCAATTTTGCTGCTAGAGGAGAAGCATCACAAAAGCAAAATTGCCATGATGGAAATCATCATACCATTCATCATTGTTGTAGGAATTGTCTTGACGAAGCTCTCTGTGTTGAGGCCTTCGGTCTTGGTAATCTTGGGTGAGATGACACATTTCTTCAGTAGCCTCATCAATCTTCCTCTGAAAATCGACAAGATGAAGCATCTTTTCTTTCTTCTTCTGGACCTGTTGATGAATGGCTTCAAGGTCCCTGATTTCTTGGTCCAACTCCTCCTCCTAAGGTGTTGGACTGGTAGCCTTCTTTTTTTGGCTCCTAGCTTCACGTAATGTATCTTGATTAACGTCTAGTGGCAGCAATGCAGCCCCTGTCCCTGATGACTTCTTCGGAGGCATGACGACAGTCAAAGCTTGCCGAAGGTGGTCAAGTGAGTTCACCGGAGGTGGGCGCCAATGTTGGTCACTTGTTTTCAAATACTATAAATTAAGAACAAGGCAACACAAATGCTAATGGTTAAAGACTTTCGTCCTTCAAAGCATTATTTCCCTTAGGGTATAATAATCTTCAGACAAAGGTCATGAAGGCCATACCTTCATCATTTCAATATGTAAGAATATAAACAGGGATATAGAAGGAAACATGAATAATTGTATCAAGTCATCATATTATTCACATTATTATTATATAATCATGAACAAACATTAGTACTATCAAATTACATTTATACCTTCGGCTTGATAGAAGGCAAAAGTCCAAGACTGACGTGCAAGCGATTACAAGTCAGCGTGAACAGTACGGTGTTACTGTTCATCTATTTATAGGCACAAGATGCAGCCTGGGTAAAATTACATTTATGTCCCTGACATTTTATATTAGTCAAAAGGTAATCTGTCGAGGACTGAGCAGTCTTTTCCTTTTAAGTCAGTTTCGTGCTTCATCATCATCCCTGCGCTAAGCCGAAGCTTCTCCATCCACTGCTTCGGAACTTGTTCAACCTTCTTCTAGATTGCGCCTTTCTTGTTGGGGGCCTTCGTCTTCGAAGGTCCTCAAAAACTTGAGCATAACATCATGTGCATTGACATTTCATTTTGCTTGTCACACCTAGAATGCATTCTCTAGGTAAAATTTCTAACAAGTTGTGATGATATGACTTGATGTGTGGTTAACCCTAGGGTAGGATACTTAACCGTGAATTAGGGTTTAGAGATGAAAGTGAAGCCAAAATGAGTAAAAATCTCAAGAGACATTAGAAATGTTCTCAAGATATCAAAGTTGATGGACTTTTGTGGCACAAAAACCCTGTTGTGCCTAAAAACCCAAAAAACAAACCCTAGAAACCCTAGGGGTAGATGTAAATTTGGTGCACTTTTAGACTAAAGTGCAAATACCAAAGTGATAGAACACCACAAATCATGTGTTTTTCACATTTGTGAATTTGCAAGTTAAATAGTGGAATTTGGACTTATTTGCAAAAAGTGCCCCATGAACTCCATGTGCTTAAGTCTGAATTCAGTTGAATGGGATAAACTTTGGAGCTCTATATCTCAAAATTCTTGAGGATTTTGCTCTAGATCAATATAGCAAACTTGTAGAGCTATGAGAACAAATTTGATTAAGTGAGTATGTCCTAGCACTACATAGAAGTGGGAGAAAAATAGACCTAAAGTTGGTCTGTCAGTCGAGTGTAGCTCTGAAACTAGACTGACAGTGAACCAGGACCAAGTTTGGGAGCTATTTTGAGTATGATCAATTGAGTATTTGAGTGTGGTTGCTATAGCAAGATTAAAGCTGGATTATAGGACAATAACTTTGTTAAAGGAAGATTAGTAAGTTGTCACATAGAAAATGGAGAACAAGGCTCCACAAATCACGTTGTCAGAACAACTGAAGAAGATGGCCATGGTACATTGCGCAAAAGATCTTCAGATTCATCCCCCTCGCCGCCGGTGGCCTTGCGCCCGGATTCGCGCCGGTCGCCGTGATTCGTGCTAGGCGCGAAGTGGATATCAACGGGGAAGTGAATAGATCTCGTGGGGGAGTGGATTTGGTCGTGGGGTGAAGCTTATCAACTGCGCCTGTAGCCGTGCGACGTGGCCGGACCGCCGGTGTCGCAGTGGTACTCCGGCGACCTCAATTATGCCACGTCGTAGCTCTTTACCGCGTAGTAGTAACCGTGGCACGCCTAGGCTTGCCATTTTAGAATCGTTGCACCGGCGGGCGCCACGACTGAGCCGCCAGTGACTCACCTCTCTCTCCGGCCGCCAGCCTTCCCCTTCAAAATTCGGAGCCACCTCCCTCGGGCACTATAAATTGATGGTGTCGCTAGCTCCGCAAGGTCATCACGAAGCCAGAGCACCCTCCCTTGCCTTCGATTAGCCACCATAGCCTCCCAATTTCTCTCTTCCCCCAAATCGGGTTTCCGCGCCACCGTGAACGTCGCGACGTGGCTAGCTCTCTACAGGTCCATTCACGCCCTCCACGCTCTTGTTTCAGCACCCTTGTGTGCTATAGATGCTTATCGGCCCAGCCAATTGAACTAGCCCGTGTTGGATCACCGGGAACACCTTAGATTGTCCTCGGTGTGCGCCATCACCGTGGACAGAGAGTTTTTGAGCTAGAACTTCGCAATTTCTTGAGGGGTTAGTGTTATTGAGGGTGGAATTAGGTGTCGGCCACACTTGAGCGCCGGTCATTGCATTTTCCGGCCGGTACAGGCTCGCCTGAGCCAATGCTCCATCGTCCGTGGTCGGGGATCTCACCTTGCGAAGAAATAGAAAGGGAGGGACCTCGGTGCAAATGTTAGTGAGACACGAAAATAGTGCTGAGGACTCTTTAGGCCTTGTTCGTTTGTGTCGGATTGCACCCGGAATCGTTCCAGCTAATCAAAGTTTATATAAATTAGAGAAGCAATCCGGTTAGGAATCGTTCCGACTCACCAATCCGGCACAAACGAACAAGGCCTCAAGGGTTTTTCAAATCGCCAGGGTCCTCTGTGCAAACTTGGCAACGCGGGCGCGTCTCTCTGAACGTGGGCCGACTTGGGCTGCTTTCAGCCCGATACTATTCATCATTTTCCCTTTTCTTTTTCTGCCAGACTTGGGAAATTCATAGGAAATTATAGAAATATGATAAAAATATGACACCAATTTTGCTGGACTCTTAAATTTCAATAGCATTTAATAAAAATAGTTCCCAGATTTTAAGTCCTAACCAGGAGTTATTTAGCAATTATAGGTGCTTGAACCTAGACTTTTGGAATTTTAGAAATTACTTGTTAATTCCAAAAATCACCAAACTTTTTAGAAAAGCCAAATATGGTACTTAGAACCCTTGAGTGATGTTTGACATGTTTTGTTCATTGTTTGATTCCCAAACCCAAAACCCTAGCCTTCTAGGTAATAGTTGCCTTAGGGTAATAAGATACTGACTTAGCAAACCCTAGCTTCCCTGGTAAACCGTGAAGGAAAGTTGTATTGTATTCAAGATACAACTTGATATATCTCCACTATCATTGCACATAAGAATCACATGAGCATTCATGGTTATATATGGTTATGTATAGAAAAGGAGGAAGAAATAACTGTTCAAGAAGAGGAGACTGCACCATCAACTGAAAATCCACCTGACAGGAACTGTTTTTATTTTGATATCTGTGGAACAGAGCCCGACTCCCCTACAACACAAGGCAAGCCCCGGTGCATTTGCCACCTCCTTGCTGTTTTAAACTTTTATCACTTGAATGATGCATTAGGTGATAGGAGTTGGGTGTTAAGCCAATTGCTGCATTTCCTTCCTTGGAACTATTTACCATTCCTTGATTACCTATTTTACTAAAAAGATTTTCTGATGCTTAGTCTTGCCTTAGAAAACAAAAATGTTTTGTTTTTAACAAAAGATGATGCTTCAGATGGAATGGGATGTTTTCAAAAATAAAACTTGATGGTGGATCCATCATGGCCATGATGGATTCAACATCGGAAAAGATGTACCTCTGCCAGGTACCAAACTTTGGGTTTAAATGATAAAGCTGAGACTGGGCGGGTGGCTTGCACGAGAAGGAAGTCTTAGTGTAGTGCCTCCGTCTGAGTCGATTAAGGACCGTACCGTTGTGGGCCTGATGATCGAGGACCTTTTAACTGGTCACATGCCTCATCATGGGTAAGCTTTGCCTCGGGCAGACTAATACTAGAAAGGCCAACACGCAATGTGAGTGGAGAGATGGCGAGAGTAGCGTGTACCCTCCGTGGCAAGAGGCCAGACTGTGGTGTATCTGTGCTCTCGGTTGGCGTGAACCCGATCTGGTCTTAAGAAACCCGGTGGCGAGTTAACATATGCAAGGGTTAAGTTGATAGAGCTGGAGTGCCTGATCTTTCGGTGAGTGGAGATAATTCCGATTTGGTGGAAGTAGACCCTCACGATCTGACTACGACAAGCAAACCTGAAGCGCCAATGCAATCGCTGAACCAACTCCCAATGGTTACCGACATTGCTGATGCGATATTGGCCTGATCACGAAGATCGTTTCCTGTGCGCAATCGAATAACGAACAAGAAAAAGATGCGAGCAATCTTAATATCACACGATGTGGAGTTCTGAATCACAGAGGACAGCACGTATTTATGCGTGTTCTGGGGTAGCTAAAGCTAGATGTAAAACAAAACTCAAGTTCTAAATGAAACCGGACTCTGACTAAATAGAGGAGAGGCGTGAATAGTAGGACCGGCGCTACAGTACCGCAGTTACTGTTCACAACTTCCCTAGGCGCCCCATCTGGGCCTTCCTGTTGGGCCATCTTCTAATCTTCTGGCCTTCGTTCTTTAACAGCATGATGTAGTTTAATTCTCTTGCACGGGCCCGAGTCACTGCCCCAGGTGGAAGGGGTGGCGCCTAGACTGGGGAAGATGGTGCCTGGGCTGGAGAAGGTGGTGCTGGTGTAGATGTACTCGTGTTGGTGTTGATGTCCTCATGATCCTCCCCTTCTTGAACTGAAGTCGTCCTCGACGGCAACTCCTCATCTTCTCCCGCATACGATTTCAAATCTGCAACATTAACACTAGTGGAAACACCAAACTCCGGAGGCAGGTCAAGGATATAAGCATTAGCATTAATCTTGGTTAGTATCTTAAAAGGACCAGCAGCACGAGGCATCAATTTAGAACGGCGCAAAGTAGGAAAACGATCCTTTCTCAAATGCAACCAAACCATATCACCAGGTTCAAAATTAACTAGTTTCCGGCCTTTACTACCAGTAATCTGATATTTAGCATTAGCAGCAGCAATGTTTTGTTGAGTTTGTTCATGGAGGTTAATCATTTGTTCAACATGTGCAACAACATCTATGTGTGGGGCGTCCGCAGCATCAAGCGAAAACAAAGCTATCCCTCTCCTTCTTAGTCCTAGACAATTCAGCAACATTGCTAGCATCATCAGTCTTATGACAAGGTATGAAATGAGCCATTTTGGAGAATCAATCAACAACCACAAAAATGCTATCCCTCCCCTTCTTAGTCCTAGGCAATCCCAAAACAAAATCCATCGAAATATCAATCCAAGGGGAAGTAGGAACAGGCAAAGGCATATACAAACCATGGTTGTTCAACCGTGACTTAGCTTTCTGACAAGTAGTGCAGCGTGCAACAAGGCGCTCAACATCAGCGCGCATCCGAGGCCAAAAGAAGTGGGCAGCCAACACCTCATATGTCTTGTAGACGCCAAAGTGCCCCATGAGACCGCCTCCATGCGCTTCCTGTAACAACAAAAGACGAACCGAGCTAGCTGGAACACACAGCTTGTTAGCGTGAAACAGGAACCCATCGTGTATGTGAAATTTGCCCCATGGTTTCCCATTAATACAATGGCCGAAAGCATCTTTAAAATCAGCATCGTCAACATATTGATCTTTCACAGTGTGCAAACCAAAGATTCTAAAATCTAACTGTGACAGCATGGTATAGCGACGAGACAAAGCATCAGCAATAACATTGTCCTTCCCGTTCTTGTGTTCAATAATGTAAGGAAAAGACTCAATGAATTCTACCCATTTAGCATGAAGATGGTTCAATTTTGTTTGGGTACGAATATGTTTTAAAGCCTCATGATCAGAATGAATTATGAACTCACGATGCCAAAGATAGTGCTGCCATGTATGCAAAGTGCGCACTAAAGCGTAAAGCTCCTTATCATAAGTAGAATATTTCAGACTAGCACCGCTTAATTTTTCACTAAAATAAGCAACTGGTTTTCCTTCTTGTAATAAAACAGCACCTAGCCCAATACCGCTAGCATCGCATTCAAGCTCAAACACTTTATTAAAATCAGGCAATTGCAATAGGGGAGCTTGGGTTAACTTATCTTTCAAAGTGCTGAACGCTACCTCCTACGAATCACTCCAAGCAAACGGCACATCTTTCTTTGTAAGCTCATGTAGAGGCGCTGCAATGGAGCTAAAATCACGAACAAATATGCGGTAGAAACCGGCAAGTCCAAGAAAGGTTCGAATTTGTGTGACCATCGTCGGTGTAGGCCACTCCCGAATGGCAGCAATCTTGCTGATATCCACCTCAATGCCCTATGGAGTAACAACATAACCAAGAAACGAGACACGTCGTGTGCAAGAGATGCATTTTTCCATGTTAGCAAATAACTGGGCAGCACGCAATGCATCAAAAAAAGCACTTAAATGTTCCAAATGCTCTTTCTTAGATTTGTTGTAAATAAGGATATCATCAAAATAAACAACCACAAACAATCCTATGAAGGGCCTCAGAACTTCATTCATCACTCGCATAAAAATGCTGGGAGCATTAGTCAATCCAAACGGCATAACCAACCATTCATATAAACCAAATTTCATTTTAAAAGCCGTTTTCCATTCATCACCCAGTTTCATTCTAATCTGGTGGTAACCACTACGCAAATCAATCTTAGTGAAAATAATGGCACCACTAAGCTCATCTAACATATCATCAAGGCGTGGTATAGGATATCGATAACGAATAGTGATGTTATTAATAGCACGACAGTCTACACACATACGCCATGACCCATCTTTATTGGGAACAAGTAACACAGGAACAGAGCAAAGGCTAAGAGACTCACGAATGTATCCCTTATCAAGCAACGCCTGTACCTGGCGCTAAATCTTCTTCGTCTCATCCGGATTTGTACGGTACGGTGCGCGGTTCGGAAGCTGTGCGCCGGGGATGAGGTCGATCTGGTGGTAAGTCTTTGGGAAAGACATCAGCGTACTCCTGCAAAAGGTTAGCAACCACAGGGGGGAATAGCCAAAGATGGTGCATCATCAAGTGAAATGAGGACACTAGAGCATACAAGTGCATAGCATGGCAAATGAGCACCGTGTAGATCATCAAAATCAACACGTGTAGCAAGTAAAACAGGAGCCTTCAACTTGATTTCAGAAGGAATAGAGGGCGATGGATCAAGTTGTTTAGCAGTTCTAGCAGCTCGGGCAAGATCATCTTTAACAATTTGTTCAGGTGTCATTGGATGTATAATTATTTTTTGACCCTTAAAAATGAAAGAATAATGATTCGAACGACCATGATGCAAGCTATCAGTATCATATTGCCAAGGTCAACCAAATAACAAAGAGCATGCTTCCATGGGAATAACATCACAATCAACAAAATCAGAATAAGCACCCATGGAGAAAGGAACACGCACGGAACGTGTGATTTTTATTTTACCACCATCATTAAGCCATTGAATGGGATATGGGTTTGGATGCTTACGAGTGGGTAACGACAACTTTTCGACCAGCATGGTACTCGCCAAATTGTTGCAACTGCCGCTGTCGATAATGATGCGAATTGACCGCTCCTGCACAACACCCTTTGTATGGAACAGAGTGTGTCACTGATTCTTCTCGGGCAAAGCGACCTGTGTACTTAGAACACGCTGCACAACAAGACTTTCATACCTATCAGCGTCGCCCGGGTTGACATGTACCTCTGCCTGAGCTGCATGGTCAGTGGCAAGTAGTGCATGTTCAATTTCTTCAGAATCACTAGCGGAAGAGTACTCACCATCGTCACGAATGAGCAAAGTGCGCTTGTTTGGGCAGTCCCGAATCACATGGCCAAATCCTCTACAGTGATGACACTGAATATCCCGTGTACGACCTATGGGTGGGGCAGTGCTGGTTGGTTTGGTCGTCTTCTCGCGTGGAGTAGTGGTGGACGTGGATGGCGCAGGGGGAACTGGTGCTGAGGTGGATGTCGAGCTTCGTCCTACAAAAGGGTTAGAATATGGCTTCGAGCGGCGTCCCTGCACTTCATGTTCAGCTTTGCAAGCATATTCAAATAAAGTAGTCACATCATAATATTCCTTATAATCAAGTATATCCTGGATTTCGCGGTTTAAACCACCACGAAAACGTGCCATAGCAGCGTCGTTGTCCTCCAATATCCCACAACGAATCATACCTTTTTGTAACTCCTGGAAATAGTCCTCAACAGATTGAGAACCTTGCTGAAAACGTTGTATTTTATTAAGCAAATCACGAGCATAATACGAAGGCACAAATCGATGTTGCATCGCAGCTTTCAACTGATCCCAAGTGGTTGGAATGGCAGTGGGATGTTTTATTTTATCCTCACGCCACCAAATTAAAGCAAAATCAGTAAATTCACTAATAGCAGCTGAAGGAAACGGGTGACGCCTAAGAGGGGGGGGGGGTGAATTAGGACTTCTAAAACTTTTACTAAACTTGGCCACAATTAAATCCCTAGAGCAAAACCTATGCAAGAATCAAAACTAGAATGTGCAAACTAGGTTTTGTCTAAGTGTTGCTATCTCTACCGCAAAGGCTAAGTTTCAATCTACACTGAATAAGTATGACAACAAGATTGAAACTTAAATGCTTAATATAAATGTGGAATGTAAAGAGCTAAGTACAGAAGCAAACTCTCGTGGATGACGCTGGTATTTTTACCGAGGTATCCGGAACCGCGCAAGGTCCCGACTAATCCTCGTTGGTGCCCCTACGCAAAGGGAAGCCCACGCGAGGGCCAAGCACCTCGGTCGAGTAACTCCGTAGAGAGCCGCGGGCCTTCTCCACGCGCAAGTGGTGCTCCGCTTCCGGCTCCTCTCGGACGCTCCCCGCCGTCTCCACTATCGAGCTTCCGGCCGAAACGCCGCGGACCTCGTTCCCTCCGGTACACGGTGGCGGCCGTGACACAAACGCGGTTGTCACAGTCTCGCAAGACTCTCGCCCCACTCGGTACAATTACAACGGCTCGCGCAAGAGCCGAGGGGTTGTGAGGTTTATCTAAACTCACTCAACTAACTAGGATTCACCTAGAGCAAGCGCTAAAGCGGTCTAACTAACCTAAGCACTTCGCAAAGCACCTACGCTAATCACCGAGTGATTCTATTAAGCACTTGGGTGTTTGAGCACTTGGAAATATGCACTATGTGTATTGGAATGTTGCTTGGGCTCTCACACTTGAGAATGGCCGGTTGGGGTGGTATTTATAGCCTCCACACCCCCAACTAGCCGTTGGACAGAAAGCAGCAGCTTTCTGTCGTCGGGTGCACCGGACAGTCCGGTGCACCACCGGACACTGAACAGTAGATGTCCGGTGCCGCCACGTCAGCCGACCGTTGGCGCCTGTAGCAGTCGACCGTTGGATCCGACCGTTGCCTTTCTGCCCGTTGGCACACCGGACAGTCCGGTGCACACCGGACAGTCCGGTGCTACAGCCAGAGAGTGCCTTTCTGCGGCCTCTCCGCGCAGACTGTCCGGTGCCTCACCGGACAGTCCGGTGCACACCGGACACCGATGTCCGGTGCACCACCTGGCGCTGGCTGACAACCCTTTCTTGGATTTCTTTGCTGATTTCTTCGGGCTTCTTTGTTCTTGAGTCTTGGACTTCTATGCATCTTTTTATGTCTTCTTTTGAGGTGTTGCATCCTCATTGCCTTGGTCCAATTCTCTTCGCATCCTGTGAACTACAACCACAAACACTAGAAAACTTATTAGTTCACGGATTGTGTTGTTCATCAAACACCAAAACTCAATTAGCCAAATGGCCCAGGGTCCATTTTCCTTACAGCAGCTTTAACCTGAGAATGTGCAGCAATATCATGGCATGAAAATTTTTGTTCAACCTCTAACTCCCAATCAAGATATGCAGCAGGATCATATTTGCCATTAAAAGGTGGAATTTTAAATTTAATCTTAGAAAATAAGTCATTAGGGGGATGACGAACCACACGGCATGCACGACCACGACGATCTCCATCGTCCTGCTCAGTGTCACCGACGTAGTCCTGCTCCATCTTTGTGGTCAACGCATCAAGGCGTGCCAGGATGGTGTCGAGTGTGGTGCGAGTCACCGTTTGAGCAAGGTCAAGCTAGTTGAAACGCTCGATCGTCGAAGTGACCGTTGAATCAAGCCGTTCATGCATCGTCCTAATGTCAGCAGCAAGTCCATCAACTTGTCCCCTTACTTCCAGCAACTGGGCATCCACCGTGTCGTGTGCTCCTGCCATAGTTAGCGCAAACACCAAAACACCAAAAGGAGAAAAACCGACAACAACAGGGAAATGGTGGTGACAACTCGCTCAATGGAAGGCTGTTATCAAGTTCTTATCCGTTCTTACCAAGCCACAGTGGTGAACTACAACCAACAGGTGGAACCGGTGAAAGATTGGATGAGCGATTGCCTGGAGAAACAGAAACCTTCTCATCATAGAAATATGTGGAGTTTTAGGTAGGCTGCACTCAAGTCAAGGATTAGCACGATCAAACAATAATGCAAAGTTGAATTATAGTGCAAAACACGAAACTATATTGCTGGCCACAAGTGCAAAGGACGGATGGAACTAGCAGAATGGCAGTACCGTAAATATTGTACTAGCGAGGCCAAAAAGGCACTAGTAGGAATCACAGGTGATTTTGTTTTTCTTTTTTGTATGATTTTTTTGATATTTTTTTCAGCACAAGGAGCAACAAAATAGGAGCTACACGAAGTTTCACCTAAAACAGAGTTCAGATGTGGTCTACAGAAAATCAGGAAGTTCTCTGAAAAGCGTGCGAGAACTTTAACGAATTTTTTATTTATTTTCCTGAATTTTTTGACAATTATATCGAAGCCAAACAGGCCGTAGGCAAGTTTGGCCGACCTCAGAATGGTGTCAACAAGCTCCTGCAAAAATTTCATATTTTTTGAACAACCGAGCGAAAAGTTATGCCCGGTTTAAGAAAGTATGTTTAAAACGACCGAGATGAGACAACCGCTTTGTATCCTTTATCCTTTGTTTTCCTTTTTTTGTTTCTGTTTTTTTACGTAACCGAAGGAGAAAAACAAGGAAGCGGAGTTGACTCGGTTTGTTTTTTTCTGTTTTTTTTACGTAACCGAAGGAGAAAATAAGGAAGCGGCGTTGACTCGGTTTGTGGCGTGATCAAACGGAATATGGTGGCGGCGTGCTAGGGTTTGAATGGTGGAATAACACAATGCAACCAGCAACAAATAACGTGAAAGCACACAAATTCAAAAATGCAGATTATTGAAAGAAAGTGTGAGGCTCAAAAGGGTGCTGGGATAGGGTCTAACCTAAATTTTTATGTGGTTTTGTGGACTGTAGGAGAAAAAAACACTCGATAAACTCACCGATCAACCTGGAAATCTGATACCACTTGATAGAGCTGGAGTGCCAGATCTTTCGGTGAGTGGAGATAATTCCGATTTGGTGGAAGTAGACCCTCACGATCCGACTACGACGAGCGAACCCAAAGCGCCAATGCAATCGCTGAACCAACTCCCAATGGTTACCGACCATGCTGATGCGAGATCGGCCTGATCACGAAGGCACAATCAAAGAACGAACAAGAAAAAGATGCGAGCAATCTTAATATCACTCGAGGTGGAGTTCTGAATCACAGAGGACAGCACGTATTTGTGCGTGTTCTGGGGTAGCTAAAGCTAGATGTAAAACAAAACTCAAGTTCTAAATGAAACAGGACTCTGACTAAATAGAGGAGAGGCGTGAACAGTAGGGCCGGCGCTACAGTACCGCAGTTACTTTTCACGACTTCCCTAGGCGCCCCATCCGGGCCTTCCTGTTGGTCCATCTTCTAATCTTCTGGGTCTTCGTTCTTTAACAGCATGATGTAGTTCAATTCTCTTGCACGGGCCCGAGTCACTGGCCCAGGTGGAAGGGGTGGCGCCTGGACTAGGGAAGATGGTGTCTGGGCTGGAGAAGGTGCTGCCGGTGTAGATGTACTCGTGTTGGTGTTGATGTCCTCATCATAAGTGCTACATATGTCGTGTGATTGGAGATCCCCAGCTAGGTACTAATCGATTCGGATCGCCGTTACTTCTCGGATATGAAGACTTGGTCACTGACTTACATGTATCATTCCAGTGAACTAAAAGGGTTAATAAAATACGGCTAGTGCAGGTCAAGTACTTGAACTAGGGTAGAAAGAACTCTAGTTACAGGTAATAACTTAACATGCAAATAAAACTGGATTTTTATGGACCCACTTTTAGTAAGCATTTCTGCAAAATAGGGTCTTTGATACTTGATCAGCCTTACCTCCGATGTAATGTAATATCTGCGTGACGGGTGAAGCGCTCTTGGGCGAGGAAATGAGGATACAGTACCGAACTTGTCGAGTGATTACGTGCATCTACAGGGTTGTCCAAGGTCCGTAAGACAAGGACAACTGTAGGTGGGCCTAATAACTTGGTAGGTTCCGTCACAGCTGGTATTGGAGCGAAGCCCATCTCTTCAGATATTATGAAGCACTTCAAAAAGAATTTTCAAATACTTATCTAAAAATATTATTTCATTCTTACCTTGCCACTTTCTGGAAGCTCTCATCTTAAGACCAGGTAATAGAGTGTAATATATAGGAAGTTGGGGATCAACGAAGGTTAATTCTGTAATTATTGGGTTATGCATGCATCATGATTAAAATTATACTTATAAATCTTCCCCTCTTATGGAGATATGGCACATACAAGGAAAATCGCGCGCAAGTCCACTGGACCTTTTGGCGTGCCTCGTCATCAGTTAGCCCCCAGACATGAAGGAAGCAGTAGCAGCAACAACTATCCAATTGGAGACTTGGAAGCCAAAGTGGAACAACTTCGGACGGAGCTATGTCACCAAAATAGGGTGTGGGCATAGGACAGTCAGTGCATAGCTGAATTGTCAGCTGACGTCAAACGCTTGTAAGACGAGCTTTCTGAACAGGATTTGGCGGTTAATTGGGCCGTCAACTCATGTTCGGTTGCTTGGGACCGCGAAGCAAAAGCTTGAGCTCATGTGACTGAGCTTAGTGCGGCCCTCGACAGTCTACAAGTATACTGCAATACTTTACATGAGGAAGTACATGTATTGTATGATCGACTGCACCCGAACGTGCCTCCCGACGCTGCTGCATTGGGAGCCGGACCATCGGGAACAGCAAACGAAGGGCTGGATGAGGAGTTGAACCTTTTTAAGCCCCCTCCTTCCATGAACCTTGCTGACGAACGGTCTCCTGCGGCAGGAAATGGAGCGACAAAGGATGATGAAGACTAGAATAGTATAGTTTAGATACTACACCTTTGTAAAATAAGTAATGAAGTCATGTTGTACACTGGAGTCTGTATAATTACATTTAGTTAATGTAATATGATGGTATATGCTGGCATGTTATATTTTTCCCAAATGTCTCTTTGCCTCAGATGCCATCACGGACTCGCGCGCACGACGGTGCGGGGACTTCTCGTGGTCGGGAAGATACTCCCAACACGCCACCTGTACCACCGACACTGGCCGAGGCTATCGCTGCCTTGATCAATGCTACTGCAGATAATACCCGCTTCTTGTGCGAGATGGTGGGTAATCAGTTCCAGCAGCATGGTGGGAGAGCTCCTCCACAAGGACCGCGTGAAACCTCATATCTGGGATTCTCTGAGACACGTCCCCCGCTCTTTATTAAAGCAGAAAAACCTCTAGAAGCTGATGAGTGGATAAGAGTAATGGAGCAAAAGTTTGGATTGGTCTGTTGCGCAGAGACACAGAAGCCATTATTTGCTGCCCAACAACTGAGAGGGCCTGCCAGTACATGGTGGGCAAATTTTGTAGCAGTTCAACCGACTGGACATCAGATCACCAGGGAAGAATTTAAGCTGGCCTTCCGTGAGCACTATGTTCTAGAAGGAGTGCTCCATATGAAGCAAGAAGAATTTATCTGGTTAAAGAAAGGGGGAAATACTGTCATGCAGTATCTCAACAAATTCAATCATCTATCCCAGTATGCCATCGACCAAGTAAATACTGATCTGAAGAAAAAGAATTGTTTTATGAGGGGATTCAACGACAGACTTCAGAGGAAAATGGCCACCTGCCTGGATCTTACTTACAGCAGAGCTGTCAGCACGACATTGGTCGTAGAAGCCAAGAACACATGCCATGGAAAATCAAAGGGATTTGGAGGTGTCAGGTCTAATCAGGGACCTAAGAAGCGAACCAGGTTGGTAATCCGACCTTTTAATCTGAATCGTTCTTCGCCTCGTCCACCCTCTTATCTGTTCAAACAGCCTGTTTTCATTCATCCTACCACTGCCCCCACTTCTACAAATCAGTCGAGTGCCCCTGGTACTCGTTTCCCCTCTCTCCCTAGTTCTTCTACAAGCTGCTTGAACTGTGGAAAGTCTGGTCATTTTATAAAGGACTGTCCATACCCAAAGCAGAATAAATTCAACAATCAACAGAACTCTGGGAGCTCCAAGCAAGGAAAGGGGAACATGGCTAGTACTTCAACGGGCAAAAATGTCAATAAAACATGACAGATATATTATACTCAAGTGGCCACTACACCGGAAGGCGAGCCAGTAATGATGGGTACGTTCCTTGTGGCCAATTACCCATTAGTCATTCTCTTTGATTCTGGTGCTTCACATACTTTCATAAGCAAGAATTTGTGGAAAAGCATTGCATTCCTTGCACTGAATCAAGGGAAGGATTTATTATCCATTCACCTGGGGGACGAATATTTACTAAGGAAGTAGTCTTTCATATACTAGTAACATTGGCCAGAAGGGAATTTCCTACCAACATGATTGCTTTAAAGGGCCAAGACATAGATGTAATTCTGGGCATGAACTGGTTAGCCCAGCATAAAGCTATCCTTGACACTGATTTAAGGACCATCAAGTTGAGCCATGGCCATGAAGAGATTCTCTTGTCCATCCCTGTAGCTGTCCCAGCCAAACCATTTGGACGGGTCTATGAAGCTATCATACCAGAAATCCAGGATATTCCGGTAGTATGTGAATTCCCAGATGTCTTTCTTGAAGATCTGTCTGGATTACCTCCATAAAGGGATGTAGAGTTTGTAATTGAACTGAAGCCCGTTACAGCTCCTATTTCTAGAAGGTCGTACCGAATGCCACCAAATGAATTGGCAGAACTCAAGACTCAATTACAAGACTTACTTGAAAAGGGATTCATTAGGCCCAGTTCATCACCTTGGGGATGTCCCGCAATTTTCGTCAAGAAGAAGGATCAAACACTTCGAATGTGCATGGACTACAGACCCTTAAATGAGGTCACTATTAAGAACAAGTACCCGCTCCCCCAGATCGACATCTTATTCGATTAGCTTACCGGAGCTCGGGTATTCTCCAAGATTGACCTCAGGTCGGGTTATCATCAAATCCGTATTCGATGCGAAGATATACCCAAGACCGCATTTACTACGCGGTATGGATTATTTGAATATTGGGTTATGTCCTTCGGATTGACAAATGCTCCAGCCCAATTCACGTATCTAATGAACTCGGTATTTATGTGTGATACCCGGTTTGCAAAGAAGAGAAGTTGGGGGTTGTTTTTTTTTGTTTTTTTTCCCTCATCCAGTTGTTGTTTTGGGGATTTGGAATTTTGTGAATAACATTCGCAACTAGGGCAGTAGATTTTTTTTTGGTTTGACATTTGCGTTGCGGTCGGGAGCTGTCGCGTGGGTTAGTTGGGCCGCAATTGGTGTTTCGGCCCATTAGGCCTCCCAAACCCTAGCCGCCACCCTCCTATCTACTCCCCCTCAAGGCTGCCGCCCCCCCCCCCCACTCCTCATTTCCCCTTGGCCGCCGCCCCCCCCCTGTCCACCTCCTCCTCCCTCCATTGTTGCAGCCACCAAAACCCTAGCCGCCCCCCCCCCCCCCAATCCCCTCCTCCCTAGGTGCTACTCCGTGCCGCTCGGATCATCGTCTTTTGGTGCGAATCTCCAATCATTTTGGTGGAAGGAAGAAGGGAGGAAGGAAAAGGGGAGAACCCAAGGTGATTTTTCTTTTGTGTTCATCCCTTGTTCATTTGCGCTGCGATTCAATGGATTAGATGTTGCGTTTGCGATTAGATAGAGGGGGGGCTGTCCAGTATTTTGCGTGGTGGATGAACAGCGGTAGTTCCAGCAGTTTTTAGTTTTTTTTCGTGAAAATTTAATGGGGATCAATTTGGGAATCTTGTAGAACTTTGTTTTATCTTTCCAACGAGTATTTATGCGCTCAATTTGGAGTTATAAATTAAAAGTTATCATCGTTTGAATCCGGGTATGTGGCTGTCCAGAAAACAGATTTTTCAGAGTGATGAACAGCAGCAGTGTTAGCAGTTTCTGGGAATTTTTCGGGAGCAATTAGTGTTAATCAGTATTAGAATCTTGTAGAACTTTGTTTTATCTTTCCAACGAGTATTTATGCGCTCAATTTGGAGTTATAAATTAAAAGTTATCATCGTTTGAATCCGGGTATGTGGCTGTCCAGAAAACAGATTTTTCAGAGTGATGAACAGCAGCAGTGTTAGCAGTTTCTGGGGATGTTTCGGGAGTAATTAGTGTTAATCAGTATGAGAATCATGTAGGGCTTTTTCTTATCTTTCCAACAAGTACTTATGCGCTCAAATCGGAATTATATTTTAAAAGTTATCGCTGTTTGAATCTGCGTATGTCGCTGCTCAAATCAGAAAAAAACAGATTGCAGGGTTTATTTTGAGGACCGTTTAGAGGTAAGTAGATGTTAGAATTCAATCATGAGTTGTATATAAAACTTGTGGGGAATTTTATGTAGTTGTCTCTGAAGTTTTTGTTTATTACCACTGCTGTCCTAAATTTTAAGTTATGGACTTGTTAAGCAGCGCCGCTGCAGTTTGGTTAGTGAGGGGAGAATTGTTACCGTGGCGGGGTTTGAGATTGTGCGTAGGTGCGGTGTTGTCTTTGAGTTTTTTTTTCATGAGAATTTGGTGCACTAAGTTGGGTGTCAAAAACAGGTGGTGGACTTCCGGATCGTTCTTAGGGATTTTGCCCTAACTTCGGTAAAGGCAAGTAAAACAGTGATGGTTATTTCGTCTTTTGATTGAAGAGGCTCATACTTGATTATGTTTGTGCTATTTGTGTTCGTATCCATTTTCCTAATTGGGTACCATCGTTTGAAATTATTTATGCTTTATTGATTATACATGTGGAGGGTGTGGTTTGATCATGTTACCCATGTGGTTATTGATGTGAAATGGGTGGAAGTATATGTCTAGCACATTTTATTTGGGAAGAACTCATGTTGTTGACATGCATAATGCATTCATCATCCATTGCATTGAAGTTTTTGTCGCGATCTTATGGTCCGACCGTACCGGTACAAATGAGCATCATATGTTTCCCGAGAAGGGGTATGATGCAGCTTCATATCCTTAGAGGTATGAAGGCAGAAGTCATGTTGCATCTGTAGCCATGTGCATTCATGGGTGAAGTGTGGAACCTATTTTGGTGATGTGGATAAGGTGGATCTTTACTTTGTAATTCATCTTGGCATTGAGTAATTGATTACTTGCTTACTTGCTGCAAATTAATATTTAAGGAAGAAGTGGGGAACCATGTGGTTGCTTATGCACGGTTGGCTTGCATTGTCCAACTGTTGTTTGTTTTTTTTACTTGCTGAGATGTGTCATCTCACTCTTGCATTGTCTGATGCAGGCACCTGATCTTTGCTTTGGGAAAGAAGGGATGTAGCAGCACGGCCACCACACTTTTAAATAAAGGAATAACTGTTTATTAATGATGTTAAACAGGAAGGGTCAAGTCTAGGGAATTATTACATTCTAATCTTTCATGGTAGTTGAATTGTTTAGTTTGGTGGGCTGAGATGTCTATCTTTTGTCTGGTCATGAATGTTTTTTTTCTACCGTTGCATTTTGATTATACTATGGCAATTATCTTTCTTTTATATCCTGTATAAACTATATGCTTCCCTTGTTATGCTACTTTCAAGGGAGGTGCTGCCGGATTTTGCAGTACTTTCTTTCTCTATGTGTTGCATGAGTCTTGTAGAAAGGTTTTTTTTGGTATCATCCATTGTGTGGGATCAGTGGGGTGTTACAGTTGGTATCAGAGCATAGGCTGTAGGTCCTAGCAAGTGGAGTAGTAATAAATTGACACACTGCACATGTAGGATGGGTTTTCGGTCTTGCTATTGATATGATTATGTTATTCTCTGTGCTAGTTTTGACATTATCTAGAGAGATGCTATGCTTATCTCATATACTTATTATTCTCATCCCTGTGGATACAGCTATGCCGCCTCGTAGAGCTCGGGGTAGTCCGCAAGCTCCTAGTGGGGACTCGATGAGTCCGGCGGCAATGTTAGCCGCGATGCAGGCCATGCAGCAGGAGTTGGCCCTTCTGAGGCAAGCCATTCCTGTCGCCCCTGCAGGTGCTGCTCAGGGAGCTGGAGGTGGAGAAGTGCCCGGGGGCGCTGTCCCTGCGGGTGCTGTTCCTGGTGGCGGGGCCGGGGTGCCTCTTCCTGTCAGTGGTCTTTCTCTGATGCAGTGGATGGGCATGAAGTTGGATTCTTTTGATGGCAGTGGTACTCCGGTCGAGGCGGCAGATTGGCTGACTTATGTGGAAGATAAGATGAATGTCTTCGAGATTGCTTATGAAGATCGGGTTCGCTTTGGCACTCAGCTGCTGAAGGGTGAGGCGCAGATTTGGTGGAGAGGCGTGCAGGCAGCGCACTCCTCCTCACCAGGAGTCCTATCATGGGATGTTTTCATCAGGCAGTTCGAAAGGAGATTCTACCCGGTCACCTTTCTGGAGAAAATGAAGATTGACTTGCAGTCCTTCAAGCAGGAGAAGAAGTCTGTCACAGAGTATGAGGTGGGCTTCAACAAAATGGTCCGCTTTGTCCCTCATGTGGCTTATAATGAGATGGAGAAGGCGAGCCAATTCCGTCAGGGTCTGAAGCCTTCTATCAGGCATGCTCTGGGGGCCTTTCCGTTGGTGGACTTCCGTACCACAGTGGAGCAGGCGCTGGGTGTGGAGATGCAACACCAGTACACCATGGAGTCGCAGAAGTCTTCGGGTGTTGATCAACCTCGCAGCCAGGACACGAGGAGGGGCAACACTGGAGGTCCAGCTCACAAGAGGGGCAAGTCTCAGCATCAGCGCCACCATCCTTACCGTGGCAAATCTTCTGACTCAGGTACTTCAGGAGGAAGTACTCAGAGGTTTCGGGCCGTTCCTAAGCCCGGGTTGGGGCTGGTGTGTGTTGGGGACTTGTTCTCAAATGCTAAGAGTTAAGAACAAGGCAACATAAAAAGTGTTAAGTGTTAAAGTCCTTCGTCCTTCGAAGCATTATGTCCCTTCGGGAAATAATGAGCTTCGGACGAAGGTCATAAGAGACATACCTTCGTGAACATAACAAGTAATGACGAAGGATTCATATAAAGCATGAAATATAATATAAGCATCATCATAGAATCATTTCTATTTTATTAACATGGAAAAATAGAAATGATTTCAAATTACAAATGTACCTTCGGTCCTGAGAGAAGATAAAAAGTACAAGCGTGACGCAAAAGCAAATGCCAAGTCAGCGTGAACAGTACGGGGGTACTGTTCACCTATTTATAGGCACGGGATACAACCCATACAAAATTACATACATGCCCTTTACATTTGGTGATAATTCCATAGCAATCTATCGAGGTCTAAATGGCCTTTTCATCTTTAAGTCGGTTCCCTTTTCTGCGAACATGCCGAAGCTTTCCTGCTTCACAGCTTCGGCACTGCCAACCTTCGTATCTTTTGAGGTTCTCCCTCTTTGACATAAGTCCGAAGGTACCTGTTCACACATTACACTCTAGAAACACTGTTAAATCATGTTTTTGAGGACCTTCGGAAGCCGAAGGCCCCCAACAGTAGCCCCTCGCAATATTAATTTGTTTGAAATAATAAATTCAGATTGCGATATGAACGAAGGCTTTATGCCGAAGGTCCGAAAAAACACCTTCCCTTTGCTAGAATAGCAACATTCAATGACAAGTGGGGTCTTTCAACTTTCAACGCATCAAGCGTATAAATACGGCCATACCGCAAACTTATTTTGCACGCTTTCTGGCCAACCACTCCTGCTCACTCATTTTTTAGCTCTTGTGCACTGTGATCTGCTAAGTTTTTAGCTTTGAAGCTTCGGCTTTTAAAAACAGTTTTTTAGTGTTTCCGAAGATGTCTGAAGCTGCTAAGAAGGCTGCTGCTGAGATGAAGCTGAGTCTTGATGAAGAGAAGAACTTAGGGTTTCTTATAGCAATGTCGAAGACCAACACAGAAAAGATCACCAGGGAAATTCTGGAAGGGCTGTCTGAAGATACTGGTGACAGTGAAAGTTATGATGTGGACAGCGGTGGCGAAGACTCCGAAGATCGCCCCTGGCGACCAAGCCATTCAGTTTATGGTAAATCAACTATCAAAGAGAATCATCTTGTTAATATGAGAGGAAGGTATTTCCGGGATCTGTCCATTGTGAGGGCGGACGAAGGGAAAAAAACTTGTCCACACCCTGAAGAAAATGAAGTTGTGGTGTATCGAAGCTTTTTGAAAGCTGGATTGCGATTCCCCTTGAGCAGCTTCGTCGTGGAGGTGTTGAAAATCTTCGAAGTCTATCTTCATCAACTTACTCCCGAGGCAATTATAAGGCTAAATATCTTCGTGTGGGCCGCGAGAAGCCAAGGTCTGAAGCCTGACGCAAGAAGCTTCTGTAATGTTCATGAATTATTATATGAAACAAAGCCTTGGGGCAAAGAACAGTACCATAACAACTTTGGCTGCTACAGCTTCGTCTCTCGGTCCGGGGCAAGCTGTCCCGTACCAACCTTTCGGAAGAGATGGCCCGGGGATTGGATGACAGAATGGTTTTATGTGAAGAATGACTTATCAGCACGAGAAGACATCAAAGGTATAATTATGCGTCCTATTTGGCAAAGCTTCGGCCTTCGGAGGCCGAAGGTTGAAATGAACGAAGCCGCCGGAGAGTGCCAAAGAGCCTTCGGCGTTGTCTGCTCTTTTATAGGAACAAGGGACTTAGTACAAGAGCATATTGCCTTCAGGGTGTGGCCGCTTGCGGAGAAATGGGAAATGGCACAAGAAACCGTTAAAGAGGCCGACGAAGGTGGACTTGTCAGGTTTAAGTACACTTTTAAATTTGAAGATAAATTTATTGAGCCAGACGATGAGTGGTTGAAAAGCATTGACAATTTAAGTGATGAGCTGCTTGGGACATACTCGAAGGCCGAAGATACTGCAATGTCAGCAGCCTTCGAAGGCCGAAAAAAGAAAAGGCTGAATCGGGTATTTGATGCCATCGGGTTTGTCTACCCTGACTATTGCTACCCCATTCGAAGGCAGAAGAGAAAAAATACAACCTCTGCAAAAGAAGAAACTGCAGCTGCTCCTAGCGAGCCAGAACCGAAAAGGAAGAAGATAAAGGTTCTTACTTATCGACCGCGTTATATTGAACCAGCTTCGGTGCCTGAGTTTACCGGAGAGACTTCTTCGGCCACCGAAGCTGAAAAACCAGCCGAGCCAACTTTGCTGCCAGAAGTCACAGAAACAGCCGAAATACCAACGAAGACAAAATTGGAGCAATCAAAAATTTTGTTACCAGAAACGAAAGAGAAGGCCGAAGCGCCATTCACAGAAAAAATGGAAGAGGTAAAGGAAGCAACCGAGGACTCCAAAACATCAAAAGTTTTGAGTCCTGTGGCAAACATTGAAACAGTAAGTAATCAAAAAGTGCCAGCAGTGACTCCGAAAAGAAGGAGAATGGCTAATGTGCTAGATGTGCTGGAAACGATCAAATCTTCAAGCACCCCTCCGAAGAAGGCTGCCGTCACTCCTGAAACAACAGTCGAAGCTTCGGGTTCTAAAGCTCCAGAGCAAGATACTGAAGCCGAAGCTGGGCCCTCAGAGCCCTCAAAGGCAAAAACCTTGGAAAGTGAGGCAGAAAAAATAACAAAGCCAACTTTTGCTGAAGGAACTGGTGTTGTTACCCCCGAAGCATCCAAAATTCGTGATTATATTTTTCGTCATGCTTCGGGGAAAAAATTAACAGAAAAAGAAGAACAAGAGGCCCAACACTATGCCCAAAAGTTGAAATATCCAAAGGGGGCGTTGATATTTAATGGCAGTGGAGAAGAAGATTTCTTGTATTGCCTCCCCGACAGCAAGGAAATTTCTGTCTGTCGGGAGATGAGCAGAAGCTTCGGATTTCCAACTTTAGAAGACGGACTTTCGGTGCTGTCAAAGAACGATCTGGCTGACAGCCTAGCTTACAACAGTTTAAAGGTGCGACAAATGGAATTCTTATATTTTTGTTGAATTCAAAATTTTCCGTTTGTTTAAAACTATTGACACAGACATATTCCTGTCTGCAGGGCCTGATACTCAGCAATGCCCTCAGAGCACAGAAAGATGCTGAGGACGAAGGATGTACTATAGCCCTGAGCAACCTTCGTTCCGAAGTAATTGAACTGAGGAACGAAGGTCTCGAAAAAGACAAAATATTATACTCATTGATAGATAAAATAAAGGAGGACGAAGCTGCTTTCAAAAGTCAAGCTGAAGCTCAGAAACGCGAAATTGAAGACCTTCGGAAACAACTGGCCAGAGCCAAAGAAGAACGTATACTTGAAGAAACAAAGCGTGAACTCAGCGATCAATGGGCAGATCATCTAGAAGTGACTGTTGAAGAGCTTCGTTCGTCCAAAAAGAAATGCTACAATAAATCTGTAGATTGTGTTAAAAAATTAAAGGCTAGCTTCGCCAAAGTCGGCGCATTCTCAAGTGAAGAAAATTTTTTGAGGGGCAATCCCGAAAGTGTCATTGAATGGATTGACCACGAAGCTGAAGCCTTCGAAGAAATTTTAAATAGCCGAGGAGATATATGTGCCTTCTCTGGCGCCAGAGGGATTGCCACCATTTTAGAGAAGAAGGGCTGTGAGCATGTGAAAATTTTAGCACAGTCCGAAGCTGCTTTGTCCTTTGAAGATACAAAAGATCCTTCGGCCGAAGCTAGCATAATTGGTGGAAAGTTTTTTACTGATATCTGGGATAACGGTGGCCGAGAAATGGCAAGAGAAATTATTCAGAGAAGTGAAAAGGGCATCCATGATGCTAGAGAAGTGGCTAAGGCTGCTAAAAAGAGCACAGAGCCCGAAGGTCAATTAGGTACTAAATAATAGTTTTTACCGTGTTGTAATCTTTAGGCTTTTAAGATCTG
The DNA here is from genome assembly GCF_902167145.1 of Zea mays. Taxonomy (NCBI): domain Eukaryota; kingdom Viridiplantae; phylum Streptophyta; class Magnoliopsida; order Poales; family Poaceae; genus Zea; species Zea mays. The sequence goes on along the minus strand of NC_050096.1, from coordinate 136,218,077 downwards.
TTTGCGATTTGTAATAGTAATGTAGTCGTGTCCCGTCCTCACTCAGATCCTACTCAAGCATCTTCGGGCCCTCAGCCTAAAGATGACGACGAAATTAAAAAGATGGCCGAAGCTATCATGGATCAGGTTGTCGATCGACTGCTGAACGAAGCTGCAGAGATAGTACTTAGGGAAGACTAAGTGCTATTGCAAAAAACATTTGATATATGATTTGTGTAATATTCTGTAATCCTGTATGTAATATACTTGTTTTATGATTCAATTCTTTACGATGCATGAAACTTTAAACACGTACCATTTTTGAGTCTTCGACGAAAAAACACCTTCCCTTCTTTTCATGCTTCGTGAAGAAGAATTTATCATTTATCACGACAATATCCATAGTGTTCTGATAAGAAATATCCAAGCTTCGTAAAAATAATCTCCGAAGCTATACCTCGAAAATCAATATTGTTTCTCCCTGTAACTTGGCATGATTTGCCCCTTTTCAAAGCATTTTCCGAAGATCGATAACATGCCCCCTTCTTGTGCCACATGCAGCATGATGTATGATGATTATGCTATGCAAAATGATGTGATGATGTTATGTTATGCAAAATGATATTTTGTGCCGAAGATACACACATTCCTGCAATGGGGCACAATCTTTTGTATCAATACTGACTTTTTCATTATAAGCCTCCCTTAGGAGCTTCTTCGCCTTTTACTTCAGCGGAATCAGCGTTTATTTTTCGCTGTAAGTTCTGCATCCCCTTAGGAACGTCTTTGGAACTTCTTCGCCTTTTACTTAGGCGGTATAAGCTCTGCATTCCCTTAGGAACGTCTTTGGAGCTTCTTCGCCTTTTACTTAGGCGGTATCAGCGTTGACTTTTCGCTGTATGCTCTGCATTCCTTTTGGAACGACTTTGGAGCAGAAAACTTACACTGCGCTCCCTTCGGAACGACTTTTTGTGACTTCGTCAGACTTACTCTGCGTTCCTTAGAACGACTTTTTGTTGCTTCGAAGGATTTTCGATAGTCCGAAGGTCCTTTTTATTATCACAAACCTGTGAAGAAAACATATTTTTCTTGTAGGAATCAACGAAACTAATTACATGAAACCTAAACAATGTCCTTTATTAGAAAAAATAAAACTGAATGAAAAAGATTGCTATTAAGGTAGGATATTTGTTAATAGATGTGTTTTGACTCTGGCACGGTGCTGTTGACCGTGCGAGCTTCGGACTGTTCTCTGAAGTCCCTTTGATGTGGAGCATATTGGCTCCCTTCTGGCTGCTGGCCTTGTTGCAACGGAGGTGGAGGCGGGGGCTATTGCCAGGAAGCTGAAGGCTGACTTGCCGAAGCAGCAGAGACTACAGGATGGTTGCCCACATATTCTGGGATGTAGGGCGAATGATACGAAGCAGTGTGCATGACCTGCTTCGGCTGAGCCTGTTGCGCGGCAGCTTCGGCTATCTCTTTTTGCTTCTGAATGGTAACATGACACATCCTGGTAGTATGACCTTTGTTTTCACCACAGAATAAGCAAAATATTCTTCTGGGTTGATCCCCGAATCTTCCGCCGAAGCCCCTGGCGCCTCTGCCTCTTGGAGCTGGTGGTCGAAAGGAGCTTTGCTGTTGCCCCGAAGTCTGTGAGGAGTACTGTGGCCTTTGCTGCTGGCTCCCCTTATCATCATTTTGATTGGAATTATGAATTGATCTGACATGCTTTGGATAGAATCTTCCTCCGAAGCCCCTGGTCATCTCAGAAAATCTGAAGGCCTCCTCCCTTCTTTGGCGAAAATCATTGTCAGCTCGAATATATTCATCCATCTTCTGGAGCAGCTTCTCCAGCGTTTGTGGTGGCTTCCTGGCAAAATACTGCGCTAATGGCCCTGGCCGAAGCCCCTTGATCATGGCCTCAATGACAATCTCATTGGGCACTGTCGGCGCCTGTGCCCTTAGACGCAGAAACCTTCGGACATATGCCTGAAGGTATTCTTCGTGGTCCTGAGTGCACTGGAACAGAGCCTGAGCAGTGACCGGCTTCGTCTGAAATCCTTGAAAACTGGTTAACAACAAATCCTTCAGCTTCTGCCATGAAGTGATCGTTCCTGGTCGAAGGGAGGAATACCAGGTTTGAGCAACACTTCTGACAGCCATAACGAAAGATTTGGCCATGACTGAAGCATTGCCACCGTACGAAGACACTGTTGCTTCGTAGCTCATCAAGAACTGCTTCGGGTCTGAATGGCCATCAAATACGGGGAGCTGAGGCGGCTTGTAGGACGGAGGCCAAGGTGTAGCCTGTAACTCAGCGGACAGGGGAGAAGTATCATCAAAAACAAAATTCCCACGATGGAAATTGTCATACCAGTCGTCTTCGTTGTGAAAGCCCTCCTGATGAAGGTCTTGATGCTGAGGCCTTCGGTGTTGCTCATCCTGAGCAAGATGACGAACTTCTTCAGAGGCTTCATCTATCTGCCTCTGCAGTTCAGCTAGCCTGGCCATCTTCTCCTTCCTGCGTTGAACCTGCTGCTGAAGGATTTCCAGATTCTGAATCTCCTGATCTAGATCATCCTCCTGATGTGTTGGACTGGTAGCCTTCCTCTTCTGGCTTCGTGCCTCTCTGAGAGAAAGGACGTCTTGATTGGGGTCCAGCGGCTGCAGCGTGCCAGCCCCTGGTGCTGAAGCCTTCTTCGGCGGCATGACGAAGCTGATGCTTGCCGAAGGTGTCGAAAAGCTCAGGAAATGGAAGTGAGTTCACCGGAGGTGGGCGCCAATGTTGGGGACTTGTTCTCAAATGCTAAGAGTTAAGAACAAGGCAACATAAAAAGTGTTAAGTGTTAAAGTCCTTCGTCCTTCGAAGCATTATGTCCCTTCGGGAAATAATGAGCTTCGGACGAAGGTCATAAGAGACATACCTTCGTGAACATAACAAGTAATGACGAAGGATTCATATAAAGCATGAAATATAATATAAGCATCATCATAGAATCATTTCTATTTTATTAACATGGAAAAATAGAAATGATTTCAAATTACAAATGTACCTTCGGTCCTGAGAGAAGATAAAAAGTACAAGCGTGACGCAAAAGCAAATGCCAAGTCAGCGTGAACAGTACGGGGGTACTGTTCACCTATTTATAGGCACGGGATACAACCCATACAAAATTACATACATGCCCTTTACATTTGGTGATAATTCCATAGCAATCTATCGAGGTCTAAATGGCCTTTTCATCTTTAAGTCGGTTCCCTTTTCTGCGAACATGCCGAAGCTTTCCTGCTTCACAGCTTCGGCACTGCCAACCTTCGTATCTTTTGAGGTTCTCCCTCTTTGACATAAGTCCGAAGGTACCTGTTCACACATTACACTCTAGAAACACTGTTAAATCATGTTTTTGAGGACCTTCGGAAGCCGAAGGCCCCCAACAGTGTGTTTCCGCTGTGGAGATGCGCATCGCCGTGCAGAGTGTCAGTGGAGTGGCAGGTGTTCTATCTGCAGTCAGGACCACAAGGATGTGGTGTGTAGGAGGAATCCCAATGGGAAGCTCAGATGGGAGCCGATAGCTTCCTCCTCTTCTCAGGGCACTATCAATATGATGTCAAGTGCTGAGCAGCAGTTTTCAGTTCCTCTTCCTCCACAGCAGCTTTATGTGCCCGGGACTTCTCAGTTCGTGCCGATGCAAGGTTTTCCGCAGTATCAGGTTGTGCCTACACCTGCGCCGTCTACCCCTATGCTGTCTCAGTTTGGAGCTCCGCGCCAGCCTCCTCCGGTGGCTCAGTGGGGTTCTTCTGTTAATGTCACTCCGGGAGCTTCCTCTTCTGCGGGTATTTCTGGAGCTTATGTGCTACCCGCTACGGATGGCAGGGAGCAAGGAGACGTGGTGACAGGTACGATTTCAGTTGATTCATTTGCAGCCCATGCTCTTTTTGACTCTGGCGCTAGCTATTCGTTTGTTTCGGAGGATTTTGTGTCGCGGGCTGGTCTTTCGGTGCAGAGGTTGGGTCACCCAATTTTGGTCAGTTCTGCTAATGGCTCCATTAGTAGCTGTTCAGTTTGTCAGGGGTGTTCCGTCATTCTTGCTGATGAGGTTTTTTCGGCTAATCTGGTGGTGATTTCCTTGGGGGCATTCGATGTTATCTTGGGTATGGATTGGTTATCCCAGTATCGCGCGGTTATATCCTGCTTCTGGAAGACAGTGTTATTGCAGGCGCCGTCGGGTAAGGAGGTGGTATTCTTGGGAAGTTCTCCGAAGTTCACATTATCCTTGTTGGCGCAATTGCTTCCTGATCGCTGGTCAAGGAAGTCGGGGATCTTTTTCTCTATGGTGGTGGAGGGCGAGGCTGCCTTGCGGGTGCAGGACATCCGGGTGGTGTGTGACTTTGCTGACGTGTTTCCAGCAGAGCTTCCAGGCATTCCTCCGGAGCGCGATGCAGCTTTTGAGATTAAGCTGATCCCGGGTACGCAGCCTATTCATAAGGCCCCGTATCGAATGGCTCCAAAGGAGCAGATTGAATTAAAGCGGCAATTGGATGATCTGCTAGCTAAGGGCTTCATTAGGCCTAGCAGGTCTCCATGGGCTTCCCCAGTATTGTTTGTTGAGAAGAAGGATAAAAGCAAGCGGCTGTGTGTGGATTATCGCGCTTTGAATCAAGTGACAATCAAGAATAAATATCCGCTTCCCCGAATTGAGGTCCTCTTTGAGCAGTTGAGGGGTGCCCAGGTGTTCTCCAAAATTGATTTGAACTCTGGTTATCATCAATTGAGGATTCGTGAGGAGGATATTGAGAAGACTGCCTTCTGCACCAGGTATGGGAATTATGAGTTCATAGTCATGTCCTTTGGCTTAACTAATGCCCCTGCTGCGTTTATGGAAGCAATGAATAGGATGCTGCATGAATTCTTGGACGATTTTGTGGTCGTATTCCTAGATGATATTTTGATTTATTCAAAGACCGAGGCCGAGCATGATCAGCATCTCCGTCTCGTTCTGGGTGCCCTAAGGAAGAATCAATTCTATGGCAAGTTGAAGAAGTGTGCCTTTTGGCTATCTGAGGTGGCTTTCCTGGGGCACGTGATTAATCAGCAGGGTATTGCGGTTGACCCCAAGAATGTTGCGGCTGTAGTGGAGTGGAAGAGACCTTCTAGTGTCTCTGAAATCCGAAGTTTCTTGGGGCTTGCTGGGTATTATCGGCGTTTCGTACCAAATTTTTCCAGCATTGCTAAGCCTTTGACTAGGCTCTTGGGGAAGGGTGTTCCCTTCGTCTGGTCCAACGATTGTGAGATCAGTTATCAGTCATTGAAGAGCAAGTTGGTGGACGCCCCTATCCTAGCTTTGCCTGAGAGCGGTAAGCGTTTCACAGTTTATACGGATGCTTCGCGTATTGGTCTTGGCTGTGTGCTGATGCAGGAAGGCAGGGTGATTGCTTATGGCTCAAGGCAGTTGAGGAAGCATGAGGGGAATTATCCAACTCATGATTTGGAATTGGCTGCGGTGGTTTTTGCTCTAAAGTCGTGGAGGCATTACCTTTATGGCGAGGCTTGTGACATTTTCACTGATCACAAAAGTCTCAAGTATATTTTTACTCAGAAGGAGCTGAATTTGAGGCAGCGTCGGTGGCTAGAATTGATTAAAGATTATGATTTGTCCATTCATTATCACCCGGGGAAGGCTAATGTGGTGGCGGATGCCCTTAGCAGGTCCGGGGTTCCAAAGGTGGCCTTGCCGTTGATCGCTGATCTGGACCGTTTGGGGATCGCTTTGTGTTATGTCGGCACCGCTAGCGAGGAGACTCAGATGCTTATTCAATCCTCACTTATGGAGAGAGTGCGTGCGGCTCAGCAGCAGGATCGTCTTTTGCAGGAAGCCCGAAGGAGGGTTGGTGATGGTAAACCGCGGGAGTTCACCATTGATGCGAATGATTTGGTTCGTTTCAGGGGCCGTCTTTGTGTGCCTCAGAAATCAGAGGTGAAGCTGGATATCCTGCGAGAAGCTCATAAAACGCCTTACACCGTCCATCCTGGCGAAACCAAAATGTACCGAGATTTGAAGCAAAACTTCTGGTGGAAGCGGATGAAGGTTGACATTTCTAAGTTTGTGGCCGCCTGTGAAGTATGTCAGCGCGTGAAGGCCGAACATAAGCGGCCTGCAGGTTTGCTGAAGCCATTGGAAATTCCAGAGTGGAAATGGGAGCATATCACCATGGATTTTGTGGTGGGTCTACCTCGTTCCCCTCGTGGCAGGGATGCTATTTGGGTGGTAGTGGATCGCTTGACTAAGTCTGCGCATTTTATTCCCATGAAGACCACGAATTCAGCTTCAGATTTGGTTCCCTTGTATATGAAGGAAGTAGTCAGGCTTCACGGAATACCTAAGTCTATTGTTTCTGATCGAGACTCCAAATTTGTATCCAAATTCTGGGAGAGTCTCCACAGTGCATTGGGCACCAAGCTTTCGCTTAGTGTCGCTTTTCATCCTCAGACGGATGGTCAGTCAGAGCGAACAATCCAAACCTTGGAGGATATGTTGCGTGCTTGTGTTCTGTCATGGAAGGGTAGCTGGGAGGATCATCTTGCTCTGGCAGAGTTTGCGTATAACAACAGCTACCAAGCTAGCATCAAGATGGCACCATTTGAGGCTTTGTATGGCAGGCGGTGTATCTCTCCTCTGTGCTGGGAGACTTTGGGAGAGAGATCCCTGGTTGGTCCTGATTGGGTTCAGCAAACTTCTGAAAAGGTTCGGGAAATTCGTCAGAATATTTTGGCAGCTCAGAGTCGTCAGAAGAGTTATGCTGATGTGAGGAGGCGGGATCTGGAATTTGCTGTGGGTGACCAAGTCCTTCTCAGGGTATCACCCACTAAGGGAGTTGTTCGGTTCGGTGTCTCTGGGAAGCTCAGCCCAAGATACATTGGACCGTTCACCATCTTGGCCCGGGTGGGCAGCCTGGCTTATCGCTTGCTGCTGCCGGATTCCATGGCAGGGGTACACCCGGTTTTTCATGTCTCTATGTTGAGGAAGTTCTTGCGGGATCCGGACCATCAGATTGAGATGGAACCAATTGCGGTGCAGCAGGATCTGACTCTGGAGTGTCGTCCGGTGCGTATTTTGGAATTCTCAGAGCGTGTGTTGAGGAAGAGATCAATTAAGTATGTCAAGGTCTTATGGTCTAATCAGTCAGAGCGCGAGGCTACGTGGGAACTTGAGGAGTTGATGCGGCAGAAGTACCCGGAACTTTTCGTTGTGGGTAAGTGTTGTTGATTTGCTAAGCTTTTCTTGTGTCATTCCGATAGAAGCGTCAGAATTCGAGGACGAATTCTTTTTAAGAGGGGTAGAATGTGATACCCGGTTTGCAAAGAAGAGAAGTTGGGGGTTGTTTTTTTTTGTTTTTTTTCCCTCATCCAGTTGTTGTTTTGGGGATTTGGAATTTTGTGAATAACATTCGCAACTAGGGCAGTAGATTTTTTTTTGGTTTGACATTTGCGTTGCGGTCGGGAGCTGTCGCGTGGGTTAGTTGGGCCGCAATTGGTGTTTCGGCCCATTAGGCCTCCCAAACCCTAGCCGCCACCCTCCTATCTACTCCCCCTCAAGGCTGCCGCCCCCCCCACTCCTCATTTGCCCTTGGCCGCCGCCCCCCCCCCCCCTGTCCACCTCCTCCTCCCTCCATTGTTGCAGCCACCAAAACCCTAGCCGCCCCCCCCAATCCCCTCCTCCCTAGGTGCTACTCCGTGCCGCTCGGATCATCGTCTTTTGGTGCGAATCTCCAATCATTTTGGTGGAAGGAAGAAGGGAGGAAGGAAAAGGGGAGAACCCAAGGTGATTTTTCTTTTGTGTTCATCCCTTGTTCATTTGCGCTGCGATTCAATGGATTAGATGTTGCGTTTGCGATTAGATAGAGGGGGGGCTGTCCAGTATTTTGCGTGGTGGATGAACAGCGGTAGTTCCAGCAGTTTTTAGTTTTTTTTCGTGAAGATTTAATGGGGATCAATTTGGGAATCTTGTAGAACTTTGTTTTATCTTTCCAACGAGTATTTATGCGCTCAATTTGGAGTTATAAATTAAAAGTTATCATCGTTTGAATCCGGGTATGTGGCTGTCCAGAAAACAGATTTTTCAGAGTGATGAACAGCAGCAGTGTTAGCAGTTTCTGGGAATTTTTCGGGAGCAATTAGTGTTAATCAGTATTAGAATCTTGTAGAACTTTGTTTTATCTTTCCAACGAGTATTTATGCGCTCAATTTGGAGTTATAAATTAAAAGTTATCATCGTTTGAATCCGGGTATGTGGCTGTCCAGAAAACAGATTTTTCAGAGTGATGAACAGCAGCAGTGTTAGCAGTTTCTGGGGATGTTTCGGGAGTAATTAGTGTTAATCAGTATGAGAATCATGTAGGGCTTTTTCTTATCTTTCCAACAAGTACTTATGCGCTCAAATCGGAATTATATTTTAAAAGTTATCGCTGTTTGAATCCGCGTATGTCGCTGCTCAAATCAGAAAAAAACAGATTGCAGGGTTTATTTTGAGGACCGTTTAGAGGTAAGTAGATGTTAGAATTCAATCATGAGTTGTATATAAAACTTGTGGGGAATTTTATGTAGTTGTCTCTGAAGTTTTTGTTTATTACCACTGCTGTCCTAAATTTTAAGTTATGGACTTGTTAAGCAGCGCCGCTGCAGTTTGGTTAGTGAGGGGAGAATTGTTACCGTGGCGGGGTTTGAGATTGCGCGTAGGTGCGGTGTTGTCTTTGAGTTTTTTTTTTCATGAGAATTTGGTGCACTAAGTTGGGTGTCAAAAACAGGTGGTGGACTTCCGGATCGTTCTTAGGGATTTTGCCCTAACTTCGGTAAAGGCAAGTAAAACAGTGATGGTTATTTCGTCTTTTGATTGAAGAGGCTCATACTTGATTATGTTTGTGCTATTTGTGTTCGTATCCATTTTCCTAATTGGGTACCATCGTTTGAAATTATTTATGCTTTATTGATTATACATGTGGAGGGTGTGGTTTGATCATGTTACCCATGTGGTTATTGATGTGAAATGGGTGGAAGTATATGTCTAGCACATTTTATTTGGGAAGAACTCATGTTGTTGACATGCATAATGCATTCATCATCCATTGCATTGAAGTTTTTGTCGCGATCTTATGGTCCGACCGTACCGGTACAAATGAGCATCATATGTTTCCCGAGAAGGGGTATGATGCAGCTTCATATCCTTAGAGGTATGAAGGCAGAAGTCATGTTGCATCTGTAGCCATGTGCATTCATGGGTGAAGTGTGGAACCTATTTTGGTGATGTGGATAAGGTGGATCTTTACTTTGTAATTCATCTTGGCATTGAGTAATTGATTACTTGCTTACTTGCAGCAAATTAATATTTAAGGAAGAAGTGGGGAACCATGTGGTTGCTTATGCACGGTTGGCTTGCATTGTCCAACTGTTGTTTGTTTTTTTACTTGCTGAGATGTGTCATCTCACTCTTGCATTGTCTGATGCAGGCACCTGATCTTTGCTTTGGGAAAGAAGGGATGTAGCAGCACGGCCACCACACTTTTAAATAAAGGAATAACTGTTTATTAATGATGTTAAACAGGAAGGGTCAAGTCTAGGGAATTATTACATTCTAATCTTTCATGGTAGTTGAATTGTTTAGTTTGGTGGGCTGAGATGTCTATCTTTTGTCTGGTCATGAATGTTTTTTTTCTACCGTTGCATTTTGATTATACTATGGCAATTATCTTTCTTTTATATCCTGTATAAACTATATGCTTCCCTTGTTATGCTACTTTCAAGGGAGGTGCTGCCGGATTTTGCAGTACTTTCTTTCTCTATGTGTTGCATGAGTCTTGTAGAAAGGTTTTTTTTGGTATCATCCATTGTGTGGGATCAGTGGGGTGTTACATTATGCCCGAGTTGGATAAATTTGTGGTGGTCTTCATTGACGACATCTTAATCTATTCCAAGAATATTAAAGAGGAGTATGCTAAACACTTACGGATCGTGTTAACACGCTTAAGGGAACACCAGTTATATGCTAAGTTCAGCAAATGCGCATTTTGGTTGGAGGAGATCCAATTTTTGGGACATGTATTGTCTGCAAATGGGATTGCGGTCGACCCCAGCAAGGTCAAGGATATTCTAGAGTGGAAACCGCTTATTACAGTACATCAAGTTCGAAGCTTCCTTGGACTGGCTGGCTATTACCACAGATTCATTCCAGATTTCTCCAAGATTGTGAAACCAATCACAAGTTTGTTGAAGAATGATACAAAGTTTGTCTGGTCCTCAAAATGCAATGAAGCTTTCGAGCAGCTGAAGATATTATTGACCACTGCTTCGGTATTGGCTCAACCGGACATTGAAAATCCTTTTGATGTATACTGTGACGCATCAGGCAGTGGTCTCAGATGTGTCTTAATGCAGGAGGGCCGAGTCATAGCATATGCTTCAAGGAAGTTACGCCGGCATGAGGAGCACTATCCAACTCATGACTTGGAATTAGCTGCAGTTGTTCATGCCCTCAAGATATGGCGTCATTATCTGCTAGGAAATATCTGCCATTTATATACAGATCATAAAAGTCTGAAATATATTTTTACCCGGTCAGAACTGAACATGAGGCAGAGAAGATGGCTTGAGCTGATTAAGGATTATGATTTAGAAATCCATTATCACCCAGGAAAGGCCAATGTGGTGGCAGATGCATTGAGTCGCAAGGCTTCCTGCCATTGTCTTACAGTGAGGACCCCTGACATCACATTATGTCAAGAAATGGAGAAGTTAAACCTTGGAATGATACAACATGGAACTTTGACCCAATTAAAGCTTGAGTCAGTTCTTCTACAAAAGATTATTGATGCCCAAAGAAGTGACAAGGGTATGAAACATATTCATGAGAAAATAGAAGCAGATAAAGCTAATTGTTTTAGAAAGGATGATCAAGGGATAGTATGGTTTAATGATCGCATAGTTGTGCCTAAGGATGCGGGAGTCCGCCAGCAAATTTTGGATGAAGCTCATCTTAGTCAATATTCCATTCATCCCGGAAGTACTAAGATGTATCAAGATTTAAAGCAACACTATTGGTGGACAAAAATGAAGATTGAGATTGCACGCTATGTGGCGAGATGTGACACCTGTCGACGAGTCAAAGCAATACATATGAAGACTGCTGGTCCACTGCAATCTTTGCCCATCCCAACTTGGAAATGGGAGGACATTAGCATGGACTTCATTGTGGCATTACCCAGGACGGCTAAAGGTTTTGACTCTATCTGGGTTATAATTGATTGACTTACAAAAATAGCCCATTTTCTACCAGTCAAGACATCCTATCCGGTCCTCACCTATGCCCAGATATATGTTGCCCGTATTCTCAGTTTGCATGGAATTGCAAACACCATAGTGTCGAACCGCGGACCACAATTTGTATCCAAATTATGGGAAGAACTCCACAAATCTCTGGGTACTAAGCTGCTCCACAATTCAGCCTATCATCCTCAAACAAGTGGACAGACTGAGAGAGTGAATCAAATACCCGAAGACATGTTGCGGGCATGTGTCCTAGAGTTCCCTCAAAAATGGGATGAATGTTTACCATTGGCAGAGTTTTCATATAACAATAGTTATCAAGAAAGTATTAAGATGGCACCATTTGAAGCATTGTATGGGCGACGGTTTCTGACACCCTTAAATTGGTCAGAACCTGGAGAAAAGTGGTTTTTCAGGCCTAACATGGTTAAAGAGATGAAAGAAAAAGTCCAACGAATCATACACAACTTGAAAGAGGCGCAAGCTCGACAAAAGAATTATGCGGATAAACGACTTCAGCCTTTGGTCTTTCAAGTTAATGATCATGTATACTTGAAGGTGTCACCAATGAAGGGTGTGAACCATTTCAGGATAAAAGGGAAGCTGGCACCTTGGTCTATTGACCTGTTTCTTATTCTTGAACAATACGGACCAGTGACATACCGACTTCAACTGCCAGAAACATTGTCTATAGTGCATAATGTGTTCCATGTATCTCAATTGAAGAAGTGCCTTCGGGTTTCGGATCGAACCATTGATGTGGTGGATGTGGTCTTAGAACTAGACTTGACCTATTCAGAACATCCTATTCGAGTCTTGGATCAGAAGGACAGGATCACCCAAAGAAGAACTCTTAAATTCTATAAAGTACAATGGAACCAGCATACGGAAGATGAAGCTACCTAGGAAACTCAAGACTTCTTAGAAAAGAATTTTCCTAGGTTCTCAGCTTCATGTAACTTGAAGATATGTACATTGATTGTAAAGGAGAAATAAACCCCCATACCACCCATGCCCTGTAAGACAAATAAGGAAATAAAGATGTGCCATGTTTCCTTTTCCATTACTTGCCCTAGGACCTTAAATCTCGGGATGAGATTCTTTTATGGGGGGAAGGATGTAACACCTCTGGTGTTACTGGCACTAAAACTTGAGCATAACATCATGTGCATTGACATTTCATATTGCTTGTCACACCTAGAATGCATTCACTAGGTAAAATTTCAAACAAGTTGTGATGATATGACTTTATGTGTGGTTAAACCTAGGGTAGGATACTTAACCCTGAATTAGAGCTTAGAGATGAAAGTGAAGCCAAAATGAGTAAAAATCTCAAGAGACATTAGAAATGTTCACAAGATATCAAAGTTGATGGACTTTTGTGGCACAAAACCCCTATTGTGCCTAAAAACCTTAAAAACAAACCCAAGAAACCCTAATTGAACCCTAGGGGGGGTAGATGTAAATTTGGTGCACTTTTAGACTAAAGTGCAAATACCAAAGTGATATAACACCACAAATCATTTGTTTTTCACATTTGTGAATTTGCAAGTTAAATAGTGGAATTTGGACTTATTTGCAAAAAGTGTCCCATGAACTCTATGTGCTTACGTCTGAATTCAGTTGAATGGGATCAACTTTGGAGCTCTATATCTCAAAATTCTTGAGGATTTTGCTCTAAATCAATATAGCAAACTTGTAGAGCTATGTAAAGAGAACAAATTTGATTAAGTGAGTAAGTCCTAGCACTACATAGAAGCGGGATAAAAATAGACCTGAAGTTGGTCTGTCAGTCGAGTGTAGCTCTGAAACTGGACTAACAGTGAACCAGGACCATGTTTGGGAGCTATTTTGATTATGATCCAGTGAGTATTTGAGTGTGGTTGCTATAGCAAGATTAAAGCTGGATTATAGGACAATAACTTTGTTACAGGAAGATTAGTAAGTTGTCACATAGAAAATGGAGAACAAGGCTCCACAAATCACGCTGTCAGAAAAACTTAAGATGATGGCCATGGTACAGTGCGCAAAAGATCTTCAGATTCATCCCCCTCGTCGCCGGTGGCCTTGCTCCAGGATTCTTTGCCGGTCGCCGTGATTCGTGCTAGGTGCACAGTGGATATCAACGAGGAAGTAAAAAGATCTCGCGGGGGAGTGGATTTGGTCGCGGGGTGAAGCTTATCAACTGCGCCTGTAGCCGTGCGATGTGGCCGGACCGCCGGTGTCGCCGTGGTACTCCAGCGACCTCAATTATGCCAAGCCATAGCTCTTTACCGTGTAGTAGTAACCGTGGCACGCCTAGGCTTGCCATTTTAGAACCGTTGCACCGGCAGGCGCCACGACTGAGCCGCCAGTGACTCACCTCTCTCTCCGGTCACCAGCCTTCTCCTTCAAAATTTGGAGCCATCGACCTTGGGCACTATAAATTGATGGTGCCGCTAGCTCTCAAGGTCGTCACGAAGCCAGAGGACCCGCCCTTGCCTCCGATTAGCCACCATAGCCTCCCAATTTCTCTCTTCCCCCAAATCGGGTTACCGTGCCACCGTGAACGCCGCGCCGTGGCTAGCTCTCTGCAGGTCCATTCATGCCCTCCTCGCTCTTGTTTCAGCACCCTTGTGTGCTATAGATGCTTATTGGCCTAGCCAATTGAACTAGCCCGTGTTGGATCACCGGGAACACCTCAGATTGTCCTCGGTGTGCGCCATCGCCGTGGACAGAGAGTTTTTGAGCTAGAACTTCGCAATTGCTTGAGGGATTCGTGTTATTGAGGGTGGAATTAGGTGTCGGCCACACTTGAGCACCGGTCATTGCGTTTTCAGGCCGGTACAGGCTCGCCGGAGCCACTGCTCCGCCGTCTGTGGTTGGGGATCTCACCTTGCGAAGAAATAGAATGGGAGGGACCTCGATGCAAATGTCAGTGAGACACGAAAATAGTGCTAAGGACTCTTTAAGGGGTTTTCAAATCGCTAGGGTCCTCTGTGCAAACCTAGCAACGTGGGCGCGCGCCATGGGCTGCTTTCAGCCCGATGATATCCATCATTTTCCCTTTTCTTTTTTCTACCAGACTTGGGAAATTCATAGGAAATTATAGAAAAATGATAAAAATATTAGACCAATTTTGCTGGACTCCTAAATTTCAATAGCATTTAATAAAAATAGTTCCCAGATTTTAAGTCCTAACCAGGAGTTATTTAGCAATTATAGGTGCTTGAACCTAGACTTTTGGAATTTTAGAAATTATTTGTTAATTCTAAAAATCACAAAACTTTTTAGAAAATCCAAATATGGTACTTAGAACCCTTGAGTGAAGTTTGACATGTTTTGGACATTGTTTGATTCCCAAACCCAAAACCCTAGCCTTCTAGGTAATAATTACCTTAGGGAAATAAGATACTGACTCAGCAAACCCTAGCTTCTCGGGTAAACCGTGAAGGAAAGTTGTTGTTGGGGGCCTTCATCTTTCGAAGGTCCTCAAAAACATGACTAACATGTTTTCCATGTATAATACTGTCACAGGAACCTTCGGCCTTGAGATGAAGGTGCGCACGATATGAAAGGCGCGATTTGGGAGAAGGATGAACCAGTTCCGAAACTACGGATGGAGAAGCTTTGGCTTAGCGGTGGAAAATGAAACCGACCTAAAGAGGAAAAGGTTGTCTAGTCCTCGATAGATTACCCTTAGTCAATAATAAATGTCAAGGGCATGGATGTAATTTTACACAGACTGCGTCTTTTGCCTATAAATAGATGAACAGTAACACCGTACCGTTCATGCTGACTTGTATTCACTCGCACGTCACACTTGGATTCTTACCTTCTGTCAAGCCGAAGGTACAAATGTAATTCAATTTCATTAATGTTTATTCATGTTTATTTTATAAGAATACAAATAATATAATGATTTAAGATGATTAGTCGTATTCTTTATATGTAATTCATGCTCCTGTTTTCTATTAGATACTGAGATGATGAAGGTATGCCCTTCATGACCTTTGTCTGAAGATCATTATATCTTGAGGGAGATAATGCTTCAGAGGACGAAGGCCTTTAACCATTAACATTTGTGTTGCCTTGTTCTTAACTCATAGCATTTGAGAACAAGTTCCCAACATTGGCGCCCACCTCTGGTGAACTCATTTGACCACCTTCGGCAAGCTCTGACCTCCATCATGCCGCCGAAGAAATCTTTAGCGCTGGGGGCTGCATTGCAGCCACTGGACGTCAACCAAGAAACACTACGCGAAGCTAGAAGCCAAAAAAGGAAGGCTACAAGTCCAACGCCTCAGGAGGAGTTGGAACAAGAAATCAGGGACCTCGAAGCCATCCATCAACAGGTTCAGAGGAAGAAGGACAAGATGCTTTATCTTGCCAATCTTATGAAGAAGATCGATGAGGCCGCTGAGGAAATGCGTCATCTCACTCAAGATGACCAGGACCAAAGACCTCAACGCAAAGAGCTTCGTCAGGACAATTCTTACGATGACGATGAATGGTATGATGATTTCCAGCATGGAAATTTTGCTTTTGATGATGCTTCTCCTCTGTCTGCAGAACTGCAGGCTACCCCATGGCCCCCATCATACAAGCCACCCCAGCTCCCTATGTATGATGGGTACTTAGACACGAAGCAGTTTCTAATGAGCTACGAAGCAATCATATCTTCATAAGGGGGCAACACAGCAGTCATGGCGAAATCCTTCGTCATGGCAATAAAAAATGTTGCACAAACCTTGTACTCTTCTCTCCAGCCAGGAACAATCACATCATGGCAGAAGATGAAGGACATGCTGATCACTAGCTCCCAAGGGTTTCAGACAAAGCCGGTCACTGCTCAGGCTTTGTTCCAGTGCACGCAAGACCATGAAGACTACCTCCAGGTGTATGTCTGAAGGTTCTTGCGTCTGAGGGCACAAGCGCCCACAGTGCCCAGTGAAATTGTCATTGAGGCCATGATCAAAGGGCTTCGACCAGGACCTACAACTCAATACTTTGCCAGGAAACCCCCTCAGACCCTAGAGAAGCTCCTTCAGAAGATGGATGAGTACATCCGGGCTGATAATGTTTTTCGCTAGAGAAGGGAAGAAGCCTATAGGTTTTCTGAAATGACTAGGGGCTTCGAAGGAAGAATTCACCCTAGGCATGTCAGATCAATCCATAACTCTAGCCAGAGTGATGACAGAGGAAGCCAGCTGCAAAGGCCACAACACAGCTCCCAATCCTTAGGACAACAGCAAAGCTCTTTCAGGCCACCAGCCCTAGGGGCAGGGGCGGCAGGGGCTTCGGAGGAAGGTATGGGGATCAGCCCAGAAAGCTCTATTACTTATTATGTGGTGAAGACAAGGGCCACACTACAAGAACATGCCAGGTCACTATTCAGAAGCAAAAGGAGATTGTCGAAGCAGAGGCACGACAGAATCAGCCGAAGCAGGTCTTACATACTGCTTCATGCTATTCTCCCTACGTACAAGAATACGTAGGTAATCAACCTGCGGCTTCTGTTGCTTCGGTAAGTCATTCACAAGCTTCCTGGGCCCAGCTCCCATTACCACCACCATTGCCACCTACTCACACCCGAAGCCAGCAGCCAAAAGGGCACCAGCACGCCCAACAACAGCGCGACTTTCGGGAGGAGTCCGAAGCTCGTACAGTCAATAGCACTATGCCAGAGTCGAAGCATATATACTGAGGAATATCCTACTTTTGATGTATCTTTATCTTTTATGCCATTTTATTTTTTGTACAAGAAACAAGTGACGAAGGACTTAATTTCCATTTCTTGTAATAATTGTGCCTGCATCAATGTGAAAAATATAACTTCCTCACAGACTTCCGAAGCTCGAAAGTCGTCTCTAAGGAAGCGAAGTAAATTCCGAAGCTCAAAAGTCATTCCTAAGGGAATGCAGAGCCAAAAATTACGATCTGAAGCTGAAAAAGTCATTCCTAAGGGAGCGCAGTGTAAGTTTTCGGCTCAAAAGTCGTTCCTAAGGGAATGGAGAGCCAAAAAATTACGATCCGAAGCTGCAAAAGTCGTTCCTAAGGGAGCGCAGTGTAAGTTTTCTGCTCAAAAGTCATTCCTAAGGGAATGCAGAGCCAAATACCACCGAAATATAAGGTGAAGAAGCTCAAAAGTTGTTCCTAAGGGGATGCAGAGCTTAAATACCACCGAAATAGAAGGTGAAGAAGCTCAAAAGTCGTTCCTAAGGGGATGCAGAGCTTAAAGACTCAAAAGACGTTCCTAAGGGGATGAAGAGTCTTGGGTATTCCAGCGTGTGTGTGTGTCTTCGGCATCACCATCATCTAGCATCATATCATCATATCATCCCGCATAACATTACATCATACATCATATCGCATCAACAACAAAAAGGATTGAATACGAAGCAAATCTTCGGCAATACTTTGGTAAAAGAAAATGTGCTGAAGCACGAAGCGAACTCTAGGAAAGACATTTTTATCGGACTTACCAAAGGAGGGGTTTCTTTCTTTACGAAGCATGAAAAGAAGGGAAGGTGTTTTTTCGTCGAAGGCTCAAAAATGGTACGTGCGTAAATTTCATGCATCGTAAAGAAATATATTACAGAAATTTACATGTCTGATTAATTGTTTAATACATCAAATATTACAAAGTATTATTACAATAAAACCTAATCCTCCCTAAGAATTTTTTCTGTGGCTTCGTTCAATAGTTTATCGACGACTTCGTCGATAATGGAGTTAGCAATGCTCATCACATCCAGTGCTTCCTTCATGTCCGGATCAACCAAAAGGTTGTACGGCTCCGGTAGCGGTGACAGTTCAGCTGTAGTAGGTAAGCTATTAGTTCGAAACCACAAAGTAAGTACCGAAGCTAAAATTCAAAAACAATACCTATGCGCCTTTCGTGTTCAGCAGCTTCTTCAGCTCGCCTAGTTTCTTCTCGGGTGTCATTGGTGTCTTTTTCATTCTTCTTTATAATTTCGTTGGCCAATTCTCGGCCACCGTTCACCCAGACATCAGAATAAAACTTTCCGCCCACCAAAGTCGCTTCGGCTGAATAGTCTTTTGTGTCATCTATGGAGAAGGCGGCTTCGGCCTGGGCTGTAGCTTTGACGTGATCGGATCCAGCCTTCTCCAGAATGGCCACAATTCCCCGAGCGCCGGAGAAAGCACAAATATCCCCACGATCGCTCAAGATTTCCTCGAAAGCTTCGGCTTCTCCGCTTATCCACTCAACAACGCCCTCGGGGTTGCCTCAGATAAAATTTTCCTCTAAGGAATAAGCACCTACTTTGGAAAAGCTAGTTTTTAATTTTTTTCACGCAATCCAAGGATTTTTCAAAACATCTTTCCTTGGAT
Organism: Zea mays; assembly: GCF_902167145.1. Taxonomy (NCBI): domain Eukaryota; kingdom Viridiplantae; phylum Streptophyta; class Magnoliopsida; order Poales; family Poaceae; genus Zea; species Zea mays. The sequence goes on along the minus strand of NC_050096.1, from coordinate 136,199,449 downwards.
TCGCGAAGCTCCTCAATATTTTTATCTAGCTTGGTCTTCCACCATTCACTAATTTCCTGGCAAGCCTTTGCAACCGCACAATTTTCATTGGCTTCGGCAAGTTGTTTCCGAAGATCTTCAACCTCAGCTTTATGAGCTTCAGCCTGGGCATTGTATCTCGCCTCATCTTCCTTCACTTTATTCACCAATGAAATTAGAATTTTGTCCTTCTCCACGGCTTTGTTTCTCAGCTGAATCACCTCTGATCGAAGGTTGCCAAGAGCTATCGTGCAGCTTTCATCCTCCGCATTCTTATGAGCCCTCAGGGTATTGCTCAGAATTAAGCCCTGTGAAAAAGAAGGATAAAGGTTTAGCATGATAATAAAAACTTTATTCCCAAATTATCAAACTTTAAGTTTCCAAATTCTTTACCTTCAGGCTGTTGTATGCAAGGCTGTCCGCAAGATCATCCTTTGACATGGCAGAAAGGCCTACCTCGAGCTTCGGAAATCCCATACTTTTAGCCATCTCCCGGTAGACAGATATCTCTTTGTTATCCGGAAGATAGTATAAGAAATCATCTTCGTCTGTACCATTGAACACCAAGGCTCCTTTTGGGTATTTCGGTTTTTGGGCATAATGATTGGCCTCTGCAATCTCTCCTTCAAATAACCTCTTTCCTAAAGCATGACGAATAATAAAATCAATATTCTTGGATAGAGCTTCGGGACCAGGACATTTAACTTCTTCGTCTATTTCTTGTTCAGCCTCTTCCTCAACTGTAGCGGGCTTCATCTCAACAGACTCTGAAGGCACCGCTTCGGCTTCAGCCTCGACCGTAGCAGCTTTGACAACTTTCTTCGTGGGAGCAGGAGTTAATGTTTTGTGGTTTCTATGACAGTGTCTAGCACGCTAGCCATTCTCCTTCTCTTGGGAGTTGTGGCAGGAGCCTTTGTCACCTTCGGCAATTCTGCCTCTATCAATGGGCTCATAATTTTTGGCATCATCACTGTTTCTTCCAATTCTGGCTCTCTGGCCGCATCATCCTTGGCTTCGGCTGGCCTGACTATAGGCACCTTCGGCACTACAATAGATCCTTCAGCGCTCCGAGTGGCGGGAGAAGCTTGTTTTGCTTCGGCAGTGGAGGAGGTCTATTCACCAAATTCAGGCACTACGGTCGTTTCAATATATCGAGGCCGGTGGGTCAAAACCTTTATTTTCTTGCCCTTCGGCACAACAGTGGTGGCTGAAGCGGCAGTTTTCCTCTTTTTTCTTTCCTTCTCAAGGGGTAGCAGTAATCAGGATATATGAAGCCAATTGCATCAAAAACCTTGTTCAATCTTTTCTTGCCCCGACCCCAAAGGCTGAGGACAAGGCATCATCTTCGGCCCTGGTATATGTCCCAAGCAACTCGTCGCTAGTAGCCTCAATGCATTTCAACCAGTCATCATTTGGTTCGTCAAACCTCTCTCTGTATCTGAAGGTATATTTCAATCGAACTAATCCACCTTCGCTGGATTCAGCAGTAGTCTCCTTCGGCATCTCCCAGCTATCCACAAGTGGCCACACTCTGTAGGCTATGTGCTCTTGAATTATGTCCCTTGCGCCAATGAAAGCACAGACATTGCTAAAAGTCTTCTGACACGCTTCAGCATCACTTTCAATAACCACCTTCGGCCTTCGGAGGCCTAAGCGAGACCAGATGGGGCGCTCGATAATTTCCTTAATATCCTCCCTCTCAATCAGATTATTCTTAACATAAAATCATTCCTCCATCCAGGCCCCGGGCCATCTTTTTCGGTATGTTGGAACCGGGTAGCTTGCATTAGAGCGAGCAATGAATCCGTAACAACCGAAGTTGTTGTGATACTGCTCTTTGTCGGTGGCCTTCGTCTCGTACAAAAGTTCATGCATACTGCAAAAACACTTCGCGCTCGATTCCAGCCCTTGGCTTCTTACAGCCTAAACAAAAAAGCCCATTCTAATTATAGCTTCGGGAGTAAGTTGATGAAGAAAGATCTGAAATATCTTTAGCACTTCAACCAAAAATCTGCTTAATGGGAACCGAAGACCAGCCTTCAAAAAGCTTTTGTAAATAACCACCTCATTTTCTTCAGGAGCAGGGGCGGTGCTGTGGCGGAACTGCCCGAATTATTCCGACTTAAGTGCCTAAGCCCCGCCTTAGAGGCTAGACCACACTTAAATGGGAATAACCCGTCAATCCCTCGGATCTAGTCCGACGAGGCCACTTATAGGATCAAGTACCACAATCTCACTCGAAGGTGAGTCACAAAGAAAATACAATAAAGCATAAAACCATACATTAAGGAGTATTAAATTATTACATCACCATCGGAGTTTTTCAAAAGTAGTCATCATTGTTCGAAGTGCAGCGGAATAAAACTAACGATAGATAAACAGAGAGATGGGGAAGCCTGTCCCATCACTCCTCATGCTCCTCCTCAGCCGAGGCAGGGTCCCACTCGACAGTCCAACCCGGTGGCAAGATGGACGGCCAAGTCACTCCAGCAACCATGTCCTCTAAAGAACCTGTAAAAATTATGCCACAAGCAAGGCTGAGTATACTAATACTCAGCTAGACTTACCCGGTGTGAGGAGTCTACTCCTCTACCTCTAGACATGCAGCTGTTTGGGTGTGGGGTTTGGTTGCTAAAAGCACTAGCTGAGTTCTAAATCATGTTTTAGCTTTGTCAAATTTAAGTGTGACTCTCTTAAGGCTAAATATGTACTATCTACTCATACATAGTAGCAAACATTTTTAGCAATCAACATCTTGTATCAACTCATCATATTTCCACTTATTACTCAATGCAGTACAATGGATCAAGCAGTCTCATTAGCTGCGAGAAGCAGACGATTCGAATCGAGTGTTTATCCTTGCAAGGTAAACCTAAACACACGACATGTAGGGGCACTCCGTCCCCCACACATCAACCGTCCCCATCGATTCCCTGGCAACAGATCAGGGCTCACCGCCTTGTCGTACAATGCCTCACTGACCCCGACTGCCGTCGTGCAGTGACCGCACTTGTACCCACCATAACCGGAATGGGAGACCACGTCTCAGGTCGCGTGAGGGGATATGTCTGCGGGCAGGTTCACTCAGGTACTAGGCTTACCGATTTACCATATTTCTCGGTATGTGTTTAGTACGTTCAAACGCTTGACACAGGTATCCGCACGTTAATCCTTATTCCAATTTTTCCATCTCGTAGACAACCAATCCCCATGGATTGTTGTCCACAGACCAGCATCGTTATGATATGAAAGTGGGTACAACCAATTCCTGACCTCACGCGAGTGCTAGAAAATCACTCGACTTCTACCGAGATCCTGATTAATAAAGCAGCTACTCGACCTAGCATACTAGTATTCATCTCAATAGGATTCCTGAGATCATGCAACTAGGGTTTCAAACAACTCCTACACCTAAGTGCACATTCAATCCTACAATCATTAAGTATAGTAAAATAGCATAAATAACAAGTTATGCATAAACCGGGGCTTGCCATCCAAAGCTGTGGCAGGCAGATCCTCTGGTGCAGGCTCTGGGGCTGGATCCGGGGCTACCTCCTGAGCAGCTCCTTGCTCCGGCACGAGGACATATTCTCCATCAGCGAGGTTACAGTCTATCAAAATGCAATGAATATGTATGTCATGATCATGCAGGATTTAATAACATTATGCTAAAGGAAGAAAAAACTAAGTTAATGAGTAACTTAGGGTTTCTTGGTCATACGTGGCTTTTAGTGGTTTATGAGTATCACTCTAGGTTTAGGTTTTATTAAGGATAAGCATAGTGGATTGGTATCTCCCTTGTACAATTCAGTGGGCAATTTACAAAGGGTTTTAGGATGGCACTAATTTCCATCATTCATTTCTCCTTCTTTATTTTCTATTTATAAATTCTAGTGTAGGTTTGAACTACAACCATGATTTAACTTTCTCCAAAAATTCTGTAAAAATTACAGTGGGTTGTTATTGGTCGCCATAGTCTGTCCTAGGAATTTGAGGTTTAAAATAAAAAGGCTATGCTTTAGACAAAAATAACAAAAGTTGTGTAAATGGGCCACTTTGCACTACAACTTTTGACTAGGGGTGGGTTCTGTCTTAGGGGTTATTTTTGTTGGCATCTACCAGTAATAATAATCTTCTGTGCCAAAAACCATAGGAAGCTAAGGGATGGTTATTTAGTTGTGATTTTCCAAAGTTTAATGTCAAAAAGGCACTTTCTACTACATTGTTATTTGAAAAATGCCAAACAGCAGATTCCATATTTTTCCTATGTTCTTCATAACAAAACATTAATTATCTTAAAGGTTGGGGTGTTTTTACCTAGGGGTTATTTTTGTAGGGTTTTTCTAAGTTTTACTTGTTTTCTTAAAATAAAAGGTTTCCTATTCATTTTATACTAAATCAGAGTATAATAGATTTTTCTAGTGAACTACACTGAATAAGTGTACTAATAAAAATATGGGGGCTCCCTGGTTCTTTATTTAAATCACCTTTCCTATTTTCTTTAACCTTAAGCATAATGTAAAACAAATGGCAAACTCTACCTTAATAGGGTGTACAAAGAGGTTTAGCATTTTTAAATAGGTCAGTAGGTGGTCATAAACTTCCCCAAATTTTCTTAACCTCAGTTAAATAGTGCAACTAGTTTTCTTTACTATTATTTAGCTATTGGCCAAATCAGTATTTAATTCAGAATCCTAAAGTTTTCTGTAGCACATAGGGGTTTTATATTTTTCTTCAGTAGTTTATATTATTTAAGATCTGACAAAATTAGTTTGACTCAATTTGGATGAATAAAACAGAAGATATGAATTATTCAAGTGTTGTTTATATTTTAAATCAGATTTAATTAAAGGTTTCCTGGAAAACCACTTTGCACCGAAGTCCTCGGGTATTTCTAAACTAACTCTCTCAGTTATACCCCCGCGCTACTATTCATCCGAGTCACTCACATTGCGCAAAACCCCCTAGCTTTTTCTTCTTCTCCCCCGCGGTCCCTCCCTAGGTTTAAACAGTACCCGCAAGAAAGAAAAGGGCGGCGCGGCTTACCGACCATGAGAGAGGTCCGGCGAGGGGCGAGGTTGGCTCCGGGAGGTTCTGACGGTCACAATGGTGTACGGCTCGACGATGGGGATGGCCGGAATCGCCCGGTCCACGTGCGCAGGCGGGTGCTCTCGTCGGCGGCGGGTGTGCCGGCCAAACCACGGTGATCTAGTTCAATCCAATGGCACGGTGAGCTTCACGGGGTGATGTAGAGGCTATCTGTGCATTGAATCGAAAAATGGCGCAGTGACTTACCCGGTCCACGTGCGCCGGCGGGGTTCTGAACTCCGGCGAGCACGATTTCGCTATTCCGGTGGCGCGGGTCCTCGGTTCAAGCTCGTGCAAGCTTCACGGCCTCCCAGGGAAGCTATCCGAGGGCTTGGACCGAGCGGTTTAGGGTTTCGCTATTTGAGCACCTTAGCGTGCGTATCTTGGCAAAACCACTGTGTACGGTCTCTTCCCTGCTCCATATCCTACCTTTTTGCTGTGAGTTCCAAGCCAAGATACGGTCGGGGTAGGGAGATAGAGGGGTGAGAAGTTGCCTATGTCATAGTTGTCCAAACCGGGACAAAAGCTATACCAAGTCGTGTCAAACGACTTAGGGTAGGTGTCAACTTCCTCTAGGGAATTCTAGGGGTAATTTGGCGCCACTTTGTCAATTGGATCGAAGTGTTTTGAATTTTGGATGAGGGTGAACATGTGTGATCTTTGTTCAAAGGTTAGTTTTGGACTTAGGCATTTTCTGATTTTTCTTTTGTGCTCAAACCTTTGGTGATCTTTTTGGGGCTTTTCTGAAATCTTTTTGGTGTTACTTTCTTACTATTATTTGTAGGTTATCAAGTGTACTACAACTTTTATATTTGGCCCAAGCCATGATCATAAGGTTTTCATGACCTTTTAGTCCTACTTACATCTAGGGTTCCCATTGTCCAAAGGGGTTTGCTTTAGGGTTTTGGGCAATTCTCCCCTTTAGATGTGCATGACAAGTTAGGGCATGATATCCAAGATAGGTTGCACTTGTTTAGGACCTTGAATTCCATGTTTGATGTACTTTGCTCAAACTAACCCACATGTGATAGTAGGTTAAATGGTGTAGCCCTGGGTGGACACCCTGAGTAACACCAGGGGTGTTACAGCCCTCCCCCCTTAAAGGAATCTCGTCCCGAGATTTTAGGTGGAGTCCCTTGGAGGGGTGCGTGAAGGTAGGTTGTGTGCTACCCTTTTCTTTTACCCAAGTGATAGAGCTGGAGTGCCCGATCTTTCGGTGAGTGGAGATAATTCCGATTTGGTGGAAGTAGACCCTCACGATCCGACTACGACGAGCGATCTCGAAGCGCCAATGCAATCGCTAAACCAACTTCCAATGGTTACCGACCTTGCTGATGCGAGATCGGCCTGATCACGAAGATCGTTTCCTGTGCCCAATCGAAGAACGAACAAGAAAAAGATGCGAGCAATCTTAATATCACTCGAGGTGGAGTTCTGAATCACAGAGGACAGCACGTATTTGTGCGTGTTCTGGGGTAGCTAAAGCTAGATGTAAAACAAAACTCGAAAACAAAGGATGCGCAGCTCCTGGATAAATAGAGAGGGGCGCAGCCCCTAGGGGCGGCCAACCCTAGGTCGTCCACTATGGGCCACAGTTGGGCTGGTCGTCTATTCTTCTGGGGCCTCATTCTTCAGTAGCATGACGAAGTTAAGATCTCTGGCACGGGCCCGAGTGATTGGCCCAGCTAATGAAGGAAGTGGCGCTTGATGTGGAGGTGCTGCTGGTGTAGTCGTACTCATAGTGATGTCCTCATCATCCTCCCCTTCTTGAAGTGAAGTCGTCCTCGACGACAACTCCTCATCCTCAGCCATATATGGTTTCAAATCTGCAACATTAAAACTAGTGGAAACACCAAATTCCACAGGCAGGTCAAGGATATAAGCATTATCATTAATCTTTGTTAGCACCTTAAAAGGACCAGCAGCACGAGGCATTAATTTAGAACGGCGCAAAGTAGGAAACCGATCCTTTCTCAAGTGCAACCAAACCATATCACCTGGCTCAAAAGTAACATGTTTTCTTCCTTTACTACCAGCAACCTGATTTTTTGCATTAGTAGCAGTAATGTTCTGTTTCGTTTGTTCATGTATGGTAATCATTTGTTCAACATGTGCAGCAGCATCTACATGTGGGGCGTTCACAGCATTAAGTGAAATCAAATCAATAGGTGCCCTAGGGATGTAACCATAAACAATCTGGAAAGGGCACATCTTTGTAGAAGAATGTGTGGCATGATTGTAAGCAAATTCAACATGAGGCAAGCAATCCTCCCAACGTCTCAAATTCTTGTCTAAAACAGCCCTAAGCATGGTAGATAAAGTTCTATTTACTACCTCAGTTTGTCCATCAGTCTGAGGGTGACAAGTAGTGCTAAACAACAATTTAGTTCCCAATTTATTCCAAAGAGATCTCCAAAAATGGCTTAGAAACTTAGCATCGCGATCAGAGACTATTGTTTTTGGAATACCATGTAAACGAATAATTTCTCTAAAGAACAATTCAGCAACAATGCTAGCATCATCAGTTTTATGACAAGGTATAAAGTGAGCCATTTTAGAGAATCTATCAACAACCACAAAAATACTATCCCTCCCCTTCTTAGTTCTAGGCAAGCCCAAAACAAAGTCCATAGAGATATCAAGCCAAGGAGAAGAAGGGATAGGCAAAGGCATATACAAACCATGGTTGTTCAACCGTGACTTAATTAGCTTTCTGACAAGTAGTGCAGCGTGCAACAAGGCGCTCAACATCAGCGCGCATCCGAGGCCAAAAGAAGTGGGCAGCCAACACCTCATGCGTTTTGTAGACGCCAAAATGCCCCATGAGACCGCCTCCATGCGCTTCCTGTAACAACAAAAGACGAACCGAGCTAGCTGGAACACACAGCTTGTTAGCGCGAAACAGGAACCCATCCTGTATGTGAAATTTGCCCCATGGTATCCCATTAATACAATGGCCGAAAGCATCTTTAAAATCAGCATCATCAACATATTGATCCTTCACAGTGTCCAAACCAAAGATTTTAAAATCTAATTGTGACAGCATGGTATAGCGACGAGACAAAGCATCAGCAATAACATTGTCCTTCCCGTTCTTGTGTTTAATAATGTAAGGAAAGGACTCAATGAATTCGACCCATTTAGCATGACGACGGTTCAGATTTGTTTGGGTACGAATATGTTTTAAAGCCTCATGATCAGAATGAATTATGAACTCACGATGCCAAAGATAGTGCTGCCAAGTATGCAAAGTGCGCACTAAAGCGTAAAGCTCCTTATCATAAGTAGAATATTTCAGACTAGCACCGCTTAATTTTTCACTAAAATAAGCAACTGGTTTTCCTTCTTGTAACAAAACAACACCTAGCCCAATACCGCTAGCATCGCATTCAAGCTCAAAAACTTTATTAAAATCAGGCAATTGCAAGAGGGGAGCTTGGGTTAACTTATCTTTCAAAGTGCTGAACGCTACCTCTTGCGAATCACTCCAAGCAAACGACACATCTTTCTTTGTAAGCTCATGTAGAGGCGCTGCAATGGAGCTAAAATCACGAACAAATCTGCGGTAGAAACCGGCAAGTCCAAGAAAGCTCCGAATTTGTGTGACCGTCGTCGGTGTAGACCACTCCCGAATGGCAGCAATCTTGCTGCTATTCACCTCAATGCCCTGCGGAGTAACCACATAACCAAGAAACGAGACACGTTGCGTGCAAAATGTGCACTTTTCCATGTTACCAAACAAGCGAGCAGCACACAAAGTATCAAAAACAGCACGCAAATGTTCTAAATGCTCCTCTATAGACTTGTTGTAAATAAGGATATCATCGAAATAAACAACAACAAACAAACCTATGAAGGTCCATAGAACTTCGTTCATTAAACGCATAAAGGTGCTGGGAGCATTAGTCAATCCAAATGGCATAACCAACCATTCATATAAACCAAATTTTGTTTTAAGTCGTTTTCCATTCATCACCGAGTTTCATTCTAATCTGATGGTAACCGCTACGCAAATCAACCTTAGAGAAAATAACGGCACCACTAAGCTCATCTAACATATCATCAAGGCGTGGAATAGGATATCGATAACGAACTGTGATGTTATTAATAGCACGACAATCTACGCACATACGCCATGACCCATCTTTCTTTGGAAAGAGTAAAACAGGAACCGAGCAAGGGCTAAGAGACTCACGAATGTAACCTTTATCAAGCAGTGTCTGCACCTAGCGCTGGATCTCCTTCGTCTCATCTGGATTTGTACGGTATGGGGCGCGGTTCGGAAGAGAAGCGCCGGGGATGAGATCGATCTGATGCTCAATGCCACGGAGGGGAGGAAGACCCGGTGGTAAGTCCATAGGATAAACATCAGCATACTCCTGCAAAAGGTTAACAACAGCAGGGGGTATATCCAAAGACGGTGCATCATCAAGCGGAACAAGCATGCACGAGCATACAAGTGCATAACAGGGCATATGAGCTTCATGGAGATCATCAAAATCAGCACGTGTAGCAAGTAAAACAGGAGAGTGCAACTTGATTTCAGATTTAATAGGTGCGGCTGATGTCGATTTGACTTGTTGTGCAGTTTTAGCAGCCCTATTAAGATCATCTTTCAAAATTTGGTCAGGGGTCATTGGATGTATAATTATTTTCTGGCCTTTAAACATGAAAGAATAATGATTTGAACGACCATGATGTAAACTATCAGTATCATATTGCTAAGGTCGACCCAATAACAAAGAGCATGCTTCCATAGGAATAACATCGCAATCAGCATAATCAGAATAAGAACCCATTGAATGTGATACGGATGTGGGTGTGTGCGAGTGGGCAAGGATAATTTCTCTACCAACGCTGTACTTGCCAAATTGTTGCAACTGCCACTATCGATGATGATGCGAATCGACCGTTCGTGCACAACGCCCTTGGTATGGAATATAGTGTGTCGCTGATTTTTTTGGCCTGGGCAACCTGTGTGCTGAGAACACGCTGCACAACAAGACTCTCATACCTATCGACGTCGATGGGATCAATGTGGACTTCCTCATTTTCTGCATGGTTAGTGGCAATCATAGCATGACTAGTTTCCTCAGAATCACTAGTTGAAGAGTACTCACCATTGTCACGTATAAGCAAGGTACGCTTGTTTGGGCAGTCCCGAATCATGTGCCCAAACCCTCTGCAACGATGGCACTGAATATCCCGTGTACGTCCTGTGGAAGAAGCGGCGCCTTTGGCAGGGGGCGCCACTGGCTTGGTCGTCCCTGTGCGCGATGTAGTGCTAGGCGTAGAAGGTGCAGGGCTGGAAGGAGTTGAGCTGTGTGTTGGACCCCGGCCTGCAAAAGAGTTAGTATATGTCTTTAATCGTCGTCCCTGCACTTCACGTTCAGCTTTGCAAGCATATTCAAACAATGTGGTTATATCAAAATAATCCTTATAATCAAGTATATCCTAAATTTCCCTGTTCAAACCACCACGAAAACGCGCCATAGCAGCGTCATCCGACTCAACCAAACCACAACGAAACATACCCTTTTGTAACTCCTGGTAATATTCCTCAACAGATTGTGAACCTTGTTGAAAACGCTGCATTTTGTTAAGCAAATCACGAGCATAATAGGAAGGAACAAATCTGTGGTGCATGGCAGTTTTTAATTGGGTCCAAGTAATGACACTGTTAATGGGAAGTTTTTGTTTATACTCATGCCACCAAATTAAAGCAAAATCAGTAAATTCACTAATGGTAGCCTTCACTTGGCTATTAGCAGGAATATCATGGCATGAAAATTTCTGTTCTAGCTCCAATTCCCAATCAAGATATGCAACAGGATCATATTTACCATTAAAAGATGGAATTTTAAATTTAATCTTAGAAAATAAGTCATTAGTGGGATGACGAACCACACGACGTGCACGACCACGACGATCTCCATCGTCCTGCTCAGTGTCACCGTCGTATTCCTGCTCCATCTTTGTGGTTAATGCATCAAGACGTGCCAGGATGGTGTCGAGTGTGGTGCGAGTCGCCGTTTGAGCAAGGTCAAGTTGGTTGAAACGCTCGGTCGTCGAAGTGATCGTTGAATCAAGCCGTTCATGCATCGTCCTAATGTCAGCAGCAAGTCCATCAACTTGTCCCCTTAGTTCCAGCAACTGGGCATCCACCGTGTCGTGTGCTCCTGCCATAGTTAGCGCAAACACCAAAACACCAAAAGGAGAAAAATCGACGACAACAGGGAAATGGTGGTGACAACTCGCTCAATGAAATGCTGTTATCAATTTCTTATCCGTTCTTACCAAGCCACAGTGGTGAACTGCAACCAACAGGTGGAACCGGTGACAGATTGGATGAGCGATTGCCTGGAGAAACAGAAACCTTCTCGTCGTAGAAATATGTGGAGTTTTGGGAGGCTGCACTCAAGTCAAGGATTAGCACGATCAAACAATAATGCAAAGTTGAATTATAGTGCAAAACACGAAACTATATTGCTGGCCACAAGTGCAAAGGACGGATGGAACTAGCAGAATGGCAGTAGCGCAAATATTGTACTAGCGAGACCAAAAAGGTACTAGTAGGAATCACAGGTGATTTTGTTTTTTTTGTATGATTTTTTGATATTTTTCTCAGCACAAGGAGCAACAAACTAGGAGCTACACGAAATTTCACCTCAAACAGAGTTCAGATGTGGTCTACAGAAAATCAGGAAGTAGTGCGAGAACTTTGACGGATTTTTTTCTTTATTTTCCTGAAATTTTTTGACAATTTTGTCGAAGCCAAACCTTATACATTCTGATCGATTTTGCCCGTGTTGATCTCTCCTTCTGATCCAATACCTTGACGGGGTACTCTTGATAGGACAGGTCTGGTTCTATCTCAATGTTTGGTTCAGGTAGCACTTCATTAGGTAGGCGGACACATTTCTGCAGCTGAGATACATGAAACACATTGTGAACTGCTGACATGTGAGGTGGCAATTCCAATTGATAGGCTACGGGTCCACAACTTGCTTTGATCTCATAGGGTCCAATGTATCGAGGAGCTAACTTGCCCTTGATCCCGAATCTCTGGACACCCTTGGTGGGTGACACCTTAAGATAAACATGGTCTCCCACTTCAAACTGTAGAGGCTTCCGCCTCTTGTCATGATAGCTCTTTTGCCTGGCCTGAGCAGCTTCTAAGTTCTTTGTAATAACTCTGACCTTTTCCTCTGCTTCAAGTACCAAGTCTGGTCCAAATATTTCCCTCTCTCCTGCTTGAGACCAATTCAGCGGGGTTCTACATCTTCTCCCATATAAGGCTTCAAAAGGTGCCATCTTCAGACTGGACTGGTAGCTGTTATTATAAGAAAACTGTGCCAAAGAAAGACACTTGTCCCAATCCTTTCCGTAGTGTAGTACACATGCCCGCAACATGTCTTCCAAAATCTGATTTACCCTTTCCGTCTGGCCATCTGTTTGAGGATGGTATGCTGAGCTTCGTATTACCTGGGTCCCAAGTGATTCTTGTAGCTGCTCCCAAAAGCGTGCCACAAACAGTGCTCCTCTGTCAGATACAATGGTCTTTGGAATACCATGCAACCACACTATTTGATCAACATAAATTTCTGCATACTTCTCTGTCTTGTGGGTGGTATGCACTGGTAAGAAATGAGCGGTCTTGGTCAATCTGTCCACAATAACCCAAATTGAATCATGGTGCCTGAAGGTATTGGGCAATCCCACAATAAAGTCCATGCAAATGTCCTCCCACTTCCAAGATGGTATGGGAAGGGGTTGCAAAGGGCCTGCTGCCTTCAAATGACTGGCTTTAATCCTTTGGCAGGTGTCACACTCGGATATATACTTGGCAATTTCCCTCTTCATCCTGGTCCACCAGTATAAGGATCTGAGATCATGGTACATCTTGTTGCTACCAGGGTGCATGGAGAATTTGGAAAGGTGAGCTTCATCCAATATCCTCTTTCTGAGTTCAGAGTCCTTGGGAACAACCAATCGATCTCCAAACCATAAAATCCCCTTGCTGTCCTGACGGAAGCACTTGTATTTCTCCGCCTTCTGCTTGATCATTTCTTTGATAACCTGCACACCCCTGTCTTCAATCTGTGCCCTGACTATTTGCTCTTGCAGTGTGGGCTCCACCGAGATATAATTTAAATCACCCGAGAAAACAACCTCCAGGTTCAATTTGCACAACTCATCACACAGGGTGGTAACTCTTGCATCCATGCTCATACAATTGCACTGGGCCTTTCTGCTCAAGGCATCTGCCACGACATTGGCTTTGCCAGGATGGTAAAGCACCTCCAAATCATAGTCCTTGATTAATTCTAACCATCTCCTCTGCCTCATGTTCAGATCTGCCTGGGTGAAATGTATTTGAGGCTCTTGTGATCCGTGTAAATGTTACAGTGAGCTCCCATCAGGTAGTGTCTCCATATCTTGAGAGCATGAACCACAACTGCTAATTCTAGATCATGTGTAAGGTAGTTCTGCTCATGGGGTCTGAGTGCTCGGGAGGCATAAGCAATCACTATGTTATCTTGCATTAAGACGCATCCCAATCCAGTGCCAGAAGCATCACAATAAACTTCAAAGGGCTTGGTGTTATCAGGTTGAGCTAGCACTGGGGCTGTTGTTAAATGCTGCCTTAGTGTATGAAAGGCATCTTCGCACTTCTGGCTCCAATCATACTTGACTCCTTTCTTCAACAGTTCAGTCATAGGTTTGGCAATTCTAGAGAAATCCGGAATAAAACGTCGATAATACCCTGCCAAACCAAGAAAACTCCGAATCTGCCTCACTGTAGTCGGGGGTTTCCAATCCATCACCTCTTGTACCTTCTCAGGATCAACAGATATCCCATCCTGAGAAATTGTGTGACCCAAGAATTTAATCTCCTTCAGTCAGAATTCACATTTAGACAATTTAGCATACAACTAATGGTCACGCAGCCTCTGAAGTACAGTATGCAAATGTTTGGTGTGCTCGGCTTCATTCTTGGAATACACCAGGATATAATCAATGAAAACGACCACGAATTTGTCCAACTCTGGCATGAACACTGAATTCATTAGGTACATAAAATAAGCCGGGGCATTGGTCAGCCCAAAAGACATTACCAAAAACTCATAAAGCCTATATCTGGTTGAGAAGGTCGTCTTGGGAATATCGCTGGCACGAATCTTGATCTGATGGTAGCCCGAGCGAAGATCTATCTTGGAGAACACTTTGGCTCCCACCAATTGATCAAACAAGACATCAATGCGGGGCAGTGGGTATTTGTTCTTGATAGTCACCGCATTGAGAGGGCGGTAATCGACACACATTCTCAAACTCTCATCTTTTTTCTTCACAAATAAGGCCGGACATCCCCAAGGGGAAGTACTTGGGCGAATGAACCCCTTGTCCAACAACTCCTGCAGTTGCTTTTTCAGTTCTTCCAATTCTGCGGGAGGCATCCTATATGGTCTCTTGGAGATAGGGGCAGTCCCAAGAAGCAATTCAATGGCGAACTCAATGTCTCTATCCGGTGGCATCCCTGGCAATTCATCCGGAAACACATCTGGGTAGTCACAGACTACTGGGATCTTTTCCACTGGGGATTCTATCATAACGAAGGCACAAGAACAGGTACAACCTTGGTCAGGCAAATATAATGTAGTTTCTCCACAGGTCGGTGAGTGCACTTCAATAGCCCTAGCTGCAATATCAATCACAGCCTGATGTTTGGTCAACCAGTCAGTTCCCAATATGATATCCACACTATCCAAATCCAAAATGAGAAGGTTGGTTTTAATTATCAGACTACCAAACTTTATTGGCACGTTCTTGTTGATTTGGTAGGTGGCAACCCTGCCTCCTGGTGTTGAAATTGTAATACCCCCATTGGTGTGGTGAAAAGGCAATTGACACTTGGCACTAAATTTGGCACTGATAAAACTGTGTGATGCACCAGAATCAAAAAGAACAATAGCAAGATAATTCAAAACTGTAAAGATACCAGTCATGACGGGTGCTCCCTCTGAAATATCAGCCATGGTGGTGAAGTTCAGCCTGCCTTGCCTCACTTGCACCTTCTGCCTCTTGCCTTGGTTCTGATTAACATTCTGCCCCTGCCTCTGCTGGTTTCTGGGGCAATTCTTTGCATAATGTCCGGTGTTGCCACATGTGAAACACCTGTTGTCATTTGCCTGGCGATATTGCTGCTGCTGTTGATTGTTCCTCTGTGCTGGAAACTGGGTGCGGTTGGGTGCCTGCTGCTGCTGTTGTTGTCGGATCACCCATCGCCCTTGTTGCTGCTGAGGCCCCCTATTCTGAGTGTCAGACACAATCCTGAAACGCTGTGGCTGAGCTGAAGGTCCTGCCACAGGGGTCTTCCTCTTCTTCTCTGCCTGACAAGCTGTGATACAGTCCTCCTAGGAGATGGCCATGTTGACCAACTCATTATAGCTGTTGGCCCTGACGGCGTTGAGACGGTCACGGAGCTTAGTGCTGAGCCCCCTCCTGAACCTGTCTCTCTTCTTCTCGTCTATGTCCGCATGATATCCGGCATACTGGCACAGGTCATTAAAAGCCTGAGCATATTGCAACATTGTCCTGTTGCCCTGAGTGAGTGCCAGAAACTCGTTGAGCTTTCGGTCCATAATTCCGGCTGGTATATGGTGCCCCCTGAAAGATGCCTTGAACTCTCTCCATTCCACCTCTCGGTCATCTGGTTGCATAGCAAGAAAATGGTCCCACCAAGTCCTCGCGGGTCCGCAAAGCTGCTGGGTGGCGAACCTGACCTTAGTGACCTCTGAGCAAACTCCATGGAGTAGTGGGAATTTGGATTCCACTACTCTTAACCATACATCCGCATCAAGTGGGTCCTCTGCCCTGGTGAACTATGGAGGCTGGGTACTGAGGAACTCCTGGTAGGTAGCTGCCGCGGGGTGATGCTGATGATCCCCACCACCATAGTGCTGAGGTGGTGGCTGGCGCTGAGCTAGCTGCCTCAAGATCTCATTCTGCTGAGCCATTAGCTCCTGCAGAGTGGGAGGCGGTGGCGGCGGTGGAGGAACGCGCTCATTCTGACCAAGACGCGCTCTCCCGGCCATCTGAAAAATCACATATATTCTTAATAACACATCTTCAAGTTTAAGGTTTAATCGCGGTGAAAGAGTCAAAAGGCGAATTGATAGATTCTGACATAAACATAAAGGATTTCAAAAGGCATAAAAACTTTTCTTCCCAAATTAAAACTAACTTCATCCATCAACCATGCTTCCAAAAGAGTTTATCATGATTACATCAATGGCCCAAAAGACTCAACTCTATCTAGCCTAGTACCCCACGGGTGCAAAAGCTAAGCTTGCTGTGAGGAGTCCTACCATTACCGACTTCTAACTCTACTCCTGATACTCAGTGAGCAAACGAGGCAACACTCGACTCGAGGGAAGGTGGTCTCCCTGAGCCAGCAGTGTCCAAGCTGGAGGCAGGCTCCTCTCCTCCCTGAATGTCGACGTCCTCGTTAGCCTCCATATCCTGGATCTCCTGGTGATGCATATCCAGGTGCTCATTAGCCTCGGCAAGCTGATGCTGGGTGTTGATAAGCTGATCCTCGAGAACCTCGATGGTGTTCTCCCTTGTTCCCACTAATTCCTCCAGCTCTTGGATCTCATTTGACAGCTGCTCCACCTCCAAGTCCTTTTCCACCATCTCGGTGGACAAGTCAACCACAAGCTCCTCTCTGTTGTCCAGGGTGATCTTAGTTGCCTCCAATAGTGCCATCAGATGGGACATTGCCTCACCACGCATCACTTGCAGACAGTACAGGGCATTCATGCACCACACTGTCAAGTGAGTAGTCTGGTCCGGGTAGATAGCCCAGATGTCATTGGCATGCTCCACTCGATCCTTCCACATTGGGTCGTCCTCATTCTCCGCGGGGAACAAGCCAATGGGATGGGTGGACAGCATGTGCAGCAGCATCTACATGTGGGGCGTTCGCAGCATTAAGTGAAATCAAATCAATAGGTGCCCTAGGGATGTAACCATAAACAATCTGGAAAGGGCACATCTTTGTAGAAGAATGTGTGGCATGATTGTAAGCAAATTCAACATGAGGCAAGCAATCCTCCCAACGTCTCAAATTCTTGTCTAAAACAGCCCTAAGCATGGTAGATAAAGTTCTATTTACTACCTCAGTTTGTCCATCAGTCTGAGGGTGACAAGTAGTGCTAAACAACAATTTAGTTCCCAATTTATTCCAAAGAGATCTCCAAAAATGGCTTAGAAACTTAGCATCGCGATCAGAGACTATGGAATACCATGTAAACGAATAATTTCTCTAAAGAACAATTCAGCAACAATGCTAGCATCATCAGTTTTATGACAAGGTATAAAGTGAGCCATTTTAGAGAATCTATCAACAACCACAAAAATACTATCCCTCCCCTTCTTAGTTCTAGGCAAGCCCAAAACGAAGTCCATAGAGATATCAAGCCAAGGAGAAGAAGGGACAGGCAAAGGCATATACAAACCATGGTTGTTCAACCGTGACTTAATTAGCTTTCTGACAAGTAGTGCAGCATGCAACAAGGCGCTCAACGTCAGCGCGCATCCGAGGCCAAAAGAAGTGGGTAGCCAACACCTCATGCGTTTTGTAGACGCCACAATGCCCCATGAGACCGCCTCCATGCGCTTCCTGTAACAACAAAAGACGAACCGAGCTAGCTGGAACACACAGCTTGTTAGCGCGAAACAGGAACCCATCCTGTATGTGAAATTTGCCCCATGGTATCCCATTAATACAATGGCCGAAAGCATCTTTAAAATCAGCATCATCAACATATTGATCCTTCACAGTGTCCAAACCAAAGATTTTAAAATCTAATTGTGACAGCATGGTATAGCGACGAGACAAAGCATCAGCAATAACATTGTCCTTCCCGTTCTTGTGTTTAATAATGTAAGGAAAGGACTCAATGAATTCGATCCATTTAGCATGACGACGGTTCAGATTTGTTTGGGTACGAATATGTTTTAAAGCCTCATGATCAGAATGAATTATGAACTCACGATGCCAAAGATAGTGCTGCCAAGTATGCAAAGTGCGCACTAAAGCGTAAAGCTCCTTATCATAAGTAGAATATTTCAGACTAGCACCGCTTAATTTTTCACTAAAATAAGCAACTGGTTTTCCTTCTTGTAACAAAACAACACCTAGCCCAATAACGCTAGCATCGCATTCAAGCTCAAAAACTTTATTAAAATCAGGCAATTGCAAGAGGGGAGCTTGGGTTAACTTATCTTTCTAAGTTCTGAACGCTACCTCCTGCGAATCACTCCAAGCAAACGACACATCTTTCTTTGTAAGCTCATGTAGAGGCGCTGCAATGGAGCTAAAATCACGAACAAATCTGCGGTAGAAACCGGCAAGTCCAAGAAAGCTCCGAATTTGTGTGACCGTCGTCGGTGTAGGCCACTCCCGAATGGCAGCAATCTTGCTGCTATCCACCTCAATGCCCTGCGGAGTAACCACATAACCAAGAAACGAGACACGTTGCGTGCAAAATGTGCACTTTTCCATGTTACCAAACAAGCGAGCAGCATGCAAAGCATCAAAAACAGCACGCAAATGTTCTAAATGCTCCACTATAGACTTGTTGTAAATAAGAATATCATCGAAATAAACAACAACAAACAAACCTATGAAGGTCCATAGAACTTCGTTCATTAAATGCATAAAGGTGCTGGGAGCATTAGTCAATCCAAATGGCATAACCAACCATTCATATAAACCAAATTTCGTTTTAAGTCGTTTTCCATTCATCGCCGAGTTTCATTCTAATCTGATGGTAACCGCTACGTAAATCAACCTTAGAGAAAATAACGGCACCACTAAGCTCATCTAACATATCATCAAGGCGTGGAATAGGATATCGATAACGAACTGTGATGTTATTAATAGCACGACAATCTACGCACATACGCCATGACCCATCTTTCTTTGGAACGAGTAAAACAGGAACCGAGCAAGGGCTAAGAGACTCACGAATGTAACCTTTATCAAGCAGTGTCTGCACCTGGCGCTGGATCTCCTTCGTCTCATCTGGATTTGTACGGTACGGGGCGTGGTTCGGAAGAGAAGCGCCGGGGATGAGATCGATCTGATGCTCAATGCCACGGAGGGGAGGAAGACCCGGTGGTAAGTCCGTAGGATAAACATCAGCATACTCCTGCAAAAGGTTAGCAACAGCAGAGGGTATATCCAAAGACGGTGCATCATCAAGCGGAACTGATGAACCCAACGGGTAGAAGGGTGCCCGATCTTTCGATGAGAGATGATGGAGGTGGAAAACTTGTTGGAGAACGACGTTGGCTGCCCGACTACCACAACCAAGATGGTGTGGCGCCTTGAGCGACAGGTACACCGTCTCCTGATAACTACGATTTGGGGTGGAGGTCGACGTTGTGCTATCCGACTACAACAACCACAAGGGTGCTGCGCCTTAGCGATAGTTACACCGGCTCCTGTTGTTGCTGCTCTTGCCGTGCCAAGAACAGCCTTGAACCTGCAAGCAATCGAGAACAAGCAAGAACAAGATAACAAGCAAACACGCACGGATCTGATAAAGTTGGGGTCCCGTTTCAAGTATTCGGGTGGTCTAGCCGACACACGCGTTTACAAGGAAGTAGCAAAGGCTAAACTTACATCAAACAAAACCCAAGTTCTTTGGTGGCTGCTAGTTGCTTAAATAGAGAAATAGGAAGAAGGAATTCTGGTGGAGTCATGAAGTTCCCTCGGCAGTTCCTGGACGCCTCGGGTGTAGTCTCCCATTAATTCTTGATCCACCAGCAAGTAGACGAAGGGAGCTTTCCAACAAGTATTTATTTGCATTAAACGACCTTGGAAGTTGGAAGATATGCCCCATTTAAACTTGTACTGGATGCTGTTACGAAATCCACTCGGGTGCAGCAGCCTTTATTGCCTTGTTGCCTTCTCTAGTCCAAGATGGTTCACCTCCCAAACACCTGAGCATAATAAAGTCATCGCAAGGCTTTAGTACCTCATTTAAAGAAGAATTAGCTTCAATAGCAAGGAACGAGTTCACCTGATAATTAAGTTTACGTGCACGGGCTCGTGTCATTGGTCCTTGATTAGTTACAAATGGTGAAGTGGTCACTGGTATGGTTGTATCAATGATAGTGATGTCCTCATCATCCTCCCCTTCTTGCAACAAAGTCGTCCTCGACTCAAACGTGTCATTCTCTCCCAAGTATGGTGTTAAATCTGCAATGTTAAAAGAGGAACTGACCCCAAAATCTGCAGGCAACTGAACTTTATATGCATTATCATTAATCTTGTGAAGCACTCTGAAGGGTCCAGCAGCTCTTGGTTGTAATTTAGATTTGCGCATATCAGGGAATCTATCTTTCCTTAAATGCACCCATACTAAATCACCAGGTTCAAAGGTAATATGCTTTCTACCCTTGCTACCTGCTTCTTCATACTTAGCATTCATGGCTTTAATATTTGCTTTAGTTTGTTCATGCAGCTTTATAATCAGTTCAGCACGACGAGAAGCATCAAAATTCATTATTTCCGAATGTGGGATGGCAATAAGATCAATAGGAGCACGAGGGACAAAACCATACACAATTTTAAAAGGGCATAGTTTAGTTGTAGAATGCTGAGAACGATTATAAGCAAATTCAATGTGAGGCAAACATTCTTCCCACAATTTGATGTTATGTTTCAGAACAGCCCTAAGCATGGTAGATAAACTACGGTTTACGACTTCGGTTTGTCCATCGGTTTGAGGGTGACAAGTAGTAGAAAAAAAGCAATTTAGTTCCCAACTTAGCCCATAACGTTTTCCAAAAATGACTAAGAAATTTGGTATCCCGATCGGACACAATAGTGTTTGGAACCCCATGCAAACGAACAACTTCACGAAAGAACAAATCAGCAACATGGGTAGCGTCATCAGTTTTGTGACAGGGTATAAAGTGTGCCATTTTTGAAAATCTGTCCACAACAACAAAAATACTATCCCTCCCCTTCTTTGTTCTAGGTAGCCCTAAAACAAAGTCCATAGAAATGTCCTCCCATGGTGCACAAGGAACTGGGAGAGGCATGTATAAACCATGTGAATTAAGGCGAGACTTAGCTTTTTGACATGTAGTGCAGCGAGCAACAAATCGCTCCACGTCTCTTCTCATCTTCGGCCAAAAGAAATGGCTGGCCAGGATGTCTTCTGTCTTCTTCACACCAAAGTGTCCCATCAACCCACCGCCATGTGCTTCCTGTAATAATAATATACGCACGGAACCAGCTGGAATGCATAATTTGTTAGCCCGAAACACAAAGCCATCAGTGAGAACAAATTTGTTCCATGTCCTTCCTTCTTTACAATGTAATAGCACATCTTTGAAATCAGCATCGAAAACATATTGTTGTTTAATTGTTTCCAAGCCAAAAATCTTAAAATCAAGTTGAGACAGCATGGTATAACGGCGAGACAAGGCATCTGCAATGACATTATCTTTTCCTTTCTTATGTTTGATGACATAGGGAAAAGATTCAATAAATTCGACCCACTTGGCATGCCTACGGTTCAGATTTGTTTGGCTCCTTAGATGCTTTAAAGATTCATGATCAGAATGTATAACAAATTCTTTAGGCCATAAGTAGTGTTGCCATGTTTCCAAAGTTCGAACTAAGGCATATAATTCTTTATCATAAGTGGAATAGTTCAGACTGGGTCCATTCAGTTTCTCACTAAAATAAGCAACACGCTTCCCTTCTTGCAACAAGACACCACCCAAACCAATACCACTAGCATCACATTCCAATTCAAAAGTCTTACTGAAATCAGGTAATTGGAGAAGGGGTGTATGAGTTAACCTATCCTTCAATGTTTCAAATGCAACCTCTTGCGCCTTGCCCCAAGAAAATGGAGCACCCTTCTTAGTAAGCTCGTTCAATGGAGCTGCGATGGTGCTGAAATCTTTCACAAATCGACGATAGAACCCCGCAAGCCCGAGAAAGCTTCGGACTTGCGTGACCGTGGTAGGGACTGGCCAACTATGTATGGCCTCCACCTTAGCCTGATCAACTTCAATTCCCTGCGGTGTCACAACATAGCCAAGAAAAGATACACGATCTGTGCAAAATGTGCACTTGTCAAGGTTACCAAATAAGCGTGCTTCACGTAAAGCATTGAAAACAGCACGTAGATGATCAAGATGATCTACTAGACATTTGCTATAGATCAAGATGTCATCGAAGTAGACGACCACAAATCTTCCAATGAAAGCACGTAAAACCTCATTCATTAATCTCATGAAAGTACTAGGTGCATTAGTGAGACCGAAAGGCATGACTAACCACTCATACAAACCAAACTTGGTTTTAAATGCCGTTTTCCATTCATCCCCTAGCTTCATGCGAATTTGGTGATATCCACTACGTAAGTCAATTTTAGAGAAAATCATCGAGCCACTAAGTTCATCCAGCATATCATCTAACCTAGGGATAGGATGACGATATCTGATGGTAATGTTATTAATTGCTCGACAATCTACACACATGCGCCATGAGCCATCTTTCTTTGGGACTAATAAAACAGGGACAGAGCAAGGACTAAGGGACTCACGCACATAACCTTTATCGAGTAATTCTTGTACTTGTCACTGAATCTCCTTGGTTTCTTCCGGGTTCGTCCTGTATGGCGCTCGGTTTGGCAAGGAAGCCCCTGGGATGAGGTCAATCTGATGCTCAATTCCTCTTATCGGTGGCAGGCCAGGTGGCACATCGTTTGGAAATACATCAGCATATTCCTGCAAAAGATTAGTGACAGTAGAAGGCAAAGTAGATGGTATGTTGTGAAGTGAGAACAAAGCATCCTTGCAAATAAATACATAGCAGATTGAAGCAACATCATTTAATTCAAGCAAATCAGATTTGGAAGCAAGAAAACAAGCACTTTTCAGTTGTATTTCTGTCTTCCTCACTTGAGCAGATTTAGAATTGTCACTCTTATGTTGTACCAACTCCTTTGCAGCACCTAGATTTTTATTATGAACAGATTTATTTTTCTCTTTGCAAGCTCTAGCAACTTCATCCTTCAAAATAGCATCGGGGGACATGGGGTGCAATACAAGCTTCTTCTCATTATGCATAAAAGAGTAGTGATTTGTTTTACCATGATGCACGGTGTCCTTATCAAATTGCCATGGTCTACCAAATAACATAGAGCAAGCTTGATAGGTACCACATCACAATCAATATAATCATGGTATGAACCAATTGTAAATTCCACACGGACCATACGTGTTACCTTAAGCTTACCACTGTCGTTGAACCATTGGATGTAGTAGGGGTGTGGATGTGGAAGCGTTTTCAGCCCAAGCTTCTCTACCATGGTGGTGCTTGCTAAGTTGTTGCAGCTTCCTCCATCAATTATAATACGACAAGATCGTTCCAAAACTACACATTTAGTTTGGAACAAATTGTGTCGCTGGTTTTGTTCAGCTTTAATAATTTGGGCACTCAAGACACGTCTTACAACGAGGCTCTCATAGTGTTCAGCATGTTTAGCCCCAATATGCTCTTCATCATCATTCTCCTTTTCAGCATCTTGGGCAGCAAGCATGGCATATGTATCATTATCTAAATCGCTGGCTGATGAGTACTCACCATTTTCTCTTATAATTAGCACACGCTTGCTTGGGCAATCCCTTCGGATGTGCCCAAATCCTTTGCATTGGAGGCATTGGATATCCTTTGTTCTTCCCGTGGAAGCAATAGAAGAAGATTTGGTTACAGCTTGGGAGGATCCTTTCCCTGTCTCAATAGCACGAGAAGGTGCTGATTTCGATGGTGTTGTGGATGATCTATTGGAAGCATCTCCCTGAAACACATGGTTAGAGCTACCAGCACTAGTGCGGGGCTGCCATGATGTATTGCGACCTGCATAAGTGTTAGTTCTCAAGCATCGTCCCTGGACTTCTCTTTCAGCCTTACAAGCAAGATGAAATAAGCGAGTAACATTAGTGTATTCCTTGTAAGCTAATATATCCTGAATTTCTCTTGTCAAACCACCCATGAACCTAGCCATTGCAGCTTCTTCATTTTCTACGAGACCACACCTCAACATGCCTATTTGTAATTGTTGATAATACTCTTCAACAGATTTGTTGCCTTGTCTAAGCTGTTGTAATTTATGTAATAAATCACGAGCATGATAGGAAGGAACAAAACGACTACGCATGATTCTTTTTAAAGCATTCCAAGTTTGTGGTATGGTAGCTGGATGTGTAGTTTGGTACTCATGCCACCAAATAGAAGCAAAATCAGTGAATTCACTTGTAGCAGCTCTAACCTTTTTATCATCAGAAAAATCATAGCATGCAAATTTTTGATCTACCGACAATTCCCATGTTAGATATGCATCAGGATCATATTTTCCATCAAACGGTGGTATGGAGAATTTAATTCTTCCTAGAGAATCATCATTTTCACGTACCTCACGTCGCGGAGGTCGACCACCCAAGCCATGGCGATCATGTCGTTGGTGTCGTCGGTGCCTAATAGATCGGTCATCATGCTCGGTGTGTGCTGAATACTCCGTAGCATCATCTCTTGCGGTACCAGCAATGGAACCATGGCCATCATCATCACCTTGTTGCCTACCTTCACGCCCAACTTGGTCCATCCTATCTAAGCGCTCAATAATTGCTGCAAGAGAGGTGTTAGTAGCAGCAACTGTTCGTTCCAAAGTGGTCAATATGTTGTTGGTAACAATTTGTGCTGTTTCTAATTGACCAATGCGCTCATTGGTGACTTCAACATCTTCATTGAGGGCATCTGTGTGCAACCTTACTTGACGTTCGAAATGTTGAATGATGCCCACTGTTCGTGGAGAATGTGGAGGTCACGCATTTGCATCCTCTGCCATGGTTAGTGCAAAAGAGATACAAAAACAAGTAATGCAGCCTAGTAGTTGCTGTGATGTGGATGGATAAACACTACCTCACTAGCAAGAAATCAAGCTCTTACAAGTTCTCACCATGCAAAGCAAGTGGCGCTGGCAAACAGCAAGAACAGCAACAGTGGCTGCTAGCACAACCTGGTGGTGTTGTAGAAAAAATTGTGGATTTATAGGTGGCTGCTAAAACAATAGTTCCAAGGAATAGCTAGTACCACGTTAGCCACAACAAGTTGAATAAACGTTCCACAATGGTGTTGTGCTGGTCCTAGTCCAAACCGTAATAGAGACGCGAGCCGTTACACAAATGATATCACCAAATACTCAAAACAGCAAGCTGACTTATAAAATTGTGAAACGGTGGCACACAAACTGTCTTTTTTTTGCACATAGAATTTTATCTACCAAAATTCTTACTGCAGTTTTTTCTCTCTCTTTTGTACGTGCTTTTTTTTATGATCAGCGCGGCTTTTTTTTGTGCACTTGCCTTTTTCCTTTCCCTTGTTTTTTTGAACTACAGTTAGAGAACAGCTAGAGAACTAAAAATGGTGATCTAAACAAGGTGGCGCGAACTCGAAACTCTAGCAGCAAGAAACTTTAGACCAGCAACTCAACACAAATGCAGCAACCGTGAATTCAACAAGTCAAAAACTAAGTAGTAAAGCAAAGGCTCAAAATGTTTTTAGGTAATTTTCTGCTCTAAATATATCTTTGGCAAAAGTGGCCTGTAGGTACATAAAATAAGGAAGATGGAGATCTCTCACCGAGCAACCTGAAATTTGATACCACTTGATGAACCCAACGGGTAGAAGGGTGCCCGATCTTTCGATGAGAGATGATGGAGGTGGAAAACTTGTTGGAGAACGACGTTGGCTGCCCGACTACCACAACCAAGATGGTGTGGCGCCTTGAGCGACAGGTACACCGTCTCCTGATAACTACGATTTGGGGTGGAGGTCGACGTTGTGCTATCCGACTACAACAACCACAAGGATGCTGCGCCTTAGCGATAGTTACACCGGCTCCTGTTGTTGCTGCTCTTGCCGTGCCAAGAACAGCCTTGAACCTGCAAGCAATCGAGAACAAGCAAGAACAAGATAACAAGCAAACACGCACGGATCTGATAAAGTTGGGGTCCCGTTTCAAGTATTCGGGTGGTCTAGCCGACACACGCGTTTACAAGGAAGTAGCAAAGGCTAAACTTACATCAAACAAAACCCAAGTTCTTTGGTGGCTGCTAGTTGCTTAAATAGAGAAATAGGAAGAAGGAATTCTGGTGGAGTCATGAAGTTCCCTCGGCAGTTCCTGGACGCCTCGGGTGTAGTCTCCCATTAATTCTTGATCCACCAGCAAGTAGACGAAGGGAGCTTTCCAACAAGTATTTATTTGCATTAAACGGCCTTGGAAGTTGGAAGATATGCCCCATTTAAACTTGTACTGGATGCTGTTACGAAATCCACTCGGGTGCAGCAGCCTTTATTGCCTTGTTGCCTTCTCTAGTCCAAGATGGTTCACCTCCCAAACACCTGAGCATAATAAAGTCATCGCAAGGCTTTAGTACCTCATTTAAAGAAGAATTAGCTTCAATAGCAAGGAACGAGTTCACCTGATAATTAAGTTTACGTGCACGGGCTCGTGTCATTGGTCCTTGATTAGTTACAAATGGTGAAGTGGTCACTGGTATGGTTGTATCAATGATAGTGATGTCCTCATCAGGAACAAGCATGCACGAGCATACAAGTGCATAACAGGGCATATGAGCTTCATGGAGATCATCAAAATCAGCACGTGTAGCAAGTAAAACAGGAGAGTGCAACTTGATTTCAGATTTAATAGGTGCGGTTGATGTCTATTTGACTTGTTGTGCAGTTTTAGTAGCCCTAGTATAATCATCTTTCAAAATTTGGTCAGGGGTCATTGGATGTATAATTATTTTCTGGCCTTTAAACATGAAAGAATAAGGATTTGAACGACCATGATGTAAACTATCAGTATCATATTGCCAAGGTCGACCCAATAACAAAGAGCATGCTTTCATAGGAATAACATCGCAATCAGCATAATCAGAATAAGAACCCAGCGAAAAGGGAACACGTACCGAACGTGTTACCTTTATTTTACCACCATCATTAAGCCATTGAATGTGATACGGATGTGGGTGTGTGCGAGTGGGCAAGGATAATTTCTCTACCAACGCTGTACTTGCCAAATTGTTGCAGCTGCCACTATCGATGATGATGTGAATCGACCGTTCGTGCACAACGCCCTTGGTATGGAATAGAGTGTGTCGCTGATTTTTTTCGGCCTGGGCAACCTGTGTGCTGAGAACACGCTGCACAACAAGACTCTCATACCTATCGGCGTCGATGGGATCAACGTGGACTTCCTCATTTTCTGCATGGTTAGTGGCAATCATAGCATGACTAGTTTCCTCAGAATCACTGGCTGAAGAGTACTCACCATTGTCACGTATAAGCAAGGTACGCTTGTTTGGGCAGTCCTGAATCATGTGCCCAAACCCTCTGCAATGATGGCACTGAATATCCTGTGTACGTCCTGTGGAAGAAGCGGCGCCTTTGGCAGGGGGCGCCACTGGCTTGGTCGTCCCTGTGCGCGATGTAGTGCTATGCGTAGAAGGTGCAGGGCTGGAAGGAGTTGAGCTGTGTGTTGGACCTCGGCCTGCAAAAGAGTTAGTATATGTCTTTGATCGTCGTCCCTGCACTTCACGTTCAGCTTTGCAAGCATATTCAAACAATGTGGTTATATCAAAATAATCCTTATAATCAAGTATATCCTGAATTTCCATGTTCAAACCACCACAAAAATTAAAACTAACTTCATCCATCAACCATGCTTCCAAAAGAGTTTATCATGATTACATCAATGGCCCAAAAGACTCAACTCTATCTAGCCTAGTACCCCACGGGTGCAAAAGCTAAGCTAGCTGTGAGGAGTCCTACCATTACCGACTTCTAACTCTACTCCTGATACTCAGTGAGCAAACGAGGCAACACTCGACTCGGGGGAAGGTGGTCTCCCTGAGCCAGCAGTGTCCAAGCTGGAGGCAGGCTCCTCTCCTCCCTGAATGTCGACGTCCTCGTTAGCCTCCATATCCTGGATCTCCTGGAGATGCATATCCAGGTGCTCATTAGCCTCGGCAAGCTGCTGCTGGGTGTTGATAAGCTGATCCTCGAGAACCTCGATGGTGTTCTCCCTTGTTCCCACTAATTCCTCCAGCTCTTGGATCTCATTTGACAACTGCTCCACCTGCAAGTCCTTTTCCACCATCTCGGTGGACAAGTCAACCACAAGCTCCTCTCTGTTGTCCAGGGTGATCTTAGTTGCCTCCAATAGTGCCATCAGATGGGACATTGCCTCACCACGCATCACTTGCAGATGGTACAGGGCATTCATGCACCGCACTGTCAAGTGAGCAGTCTGGTCCGGGTAGATAGCCCAGATGTCCTTGGCATGCTCCACTCGATCCTTCCACATTGGGTCGTCCTCATTCTCCGCGGGGAACAAGCCAATGGGATGGGTGGATAGCTCCAAGGGGTGGAATCCGCAGAAAGTGGTCAATCCATGCAGAGCAATCGCCTCGATCGTATCCTCAGCCCGGTATCCAAAGGACTCAGAGTCCAGCGAACGCCAGCCTGGCTGCAGGGGATGAGGCTCCAAGGTCATCCTCACTCTACAGCGGGGCACTCGGTGCTTCTCGAACTGCTGCACCGCGTACTGAGGAGGTGTCGTGTATCCGGCCCCCTGAAGTACCTCCCACAAAATGCGGGGAAAGCCCTCTCGTGCAAGCCCGTCAGTGTGGGACAGTGCATTCCCGTCGTCTGAGGATCCTTGGGAAGCCATCTATGTACGGTTAAGCGTAAGTAAAAGAAAAAGAATTATAAAAGAAAAAGGAAACACAACTTGCCTCTCTCTAATTATAACAATGGTACTGGGTACTTAGTTGGTCATCATTTTGTATTTTAAGTCCTTACTTAATTTTCCATTTGTTTAATTTAAGAATGCATGCATGCTCGTCCTGAACGACCTCACATCAATATACAGGGAATAGGGAAGAACTCCCATCCCTTATAGTAGCTTGTAGGGCTTAATCACTTAGCCACCTAACTACCCCTCTATCATCCTAAGGCTTCACGTCCTGGGTCTATCCTGATCATCCTACGATCTATCCAACATCTGTTTCTATCAAGTTTTACTTCGGAAAAGGATGGTATTTATATTTTATTGATTCCTCTGTGGTGGTACAAGCTCCGATACCAGCTGTGGCGGAACTGCCCGAATTATTCCGACTTAAGTGCCTAAGCCCCGCCTTAGAGGCTAGACCACACTTAAATGGGAATAACCCGTCAATCCCTCGGATCTAGTCCGACGAGGCCACTGACAGGATCAAGTACCACAATCTCACTCGAAGGTGGGTCACAGAGCAAATACAATAAAGCATAAAACCATACATTAAGGAGTATTAAATTATTACATCACCATCGGAGTTTTTCAAAAGTAGTCATCATTGTTCGAAGTGCAGCAGAATAAAACTAACGATATATAAACAAAGAGATGGGGAAGCCTGTCCCATCACTCCTCATGCTCCTCCTCAGCCGAGGCAGGGTCCCACTCGACAGTCCAACCCGGTGGCAAGATGGACGGCCAAGTCACTCCAGCAACCATGTCCTCCAAAGAACCTGTAAAAATTATGCCACAAGAAAGGCTGAGTATACTAATACTCAGCTAGACTTACCCGGTGTGAGGAGTCTACTCCTCTACCTCCAGACATGTAGTTGTTTGGCTGTGGGGTTTGGTTGCCAAAAGCACTAGCTGAGTTCTAAATCAAGTTTTAGCTTTGTCAAATTTAAGTGTGACTCTCTTAAGGCTAAATATGTACTATCTACTCATACATAGTAGAAAACATTTTTAATAATCAACATCTTGTATCAACTCATCATATTTCCACTTATTACTCAATGCAGTACAATGGATCAAGCAGTCTCATTAGCTGCGAGAAGCAGACGATTCGAATCGAGTTTTTATCCTTGCAAGGTAAACCTAAACACACGACATGTAGGGGCACTCCGTCCCCCACACATCAACCGTCCCCATCGATTCCCTGGCAACAGATCAGGGCTCACCGTCTTGGCATACAATGTCTCACTGACCCCGACTGCCGTCGTGCAGTGACCGCACTTGTACCCACCATAACCGGAATGGGAGACCACGTCTCAGGTCGCGTGAGGGGATATGTCTGCGGGCAGGTTCACTCAGGTACTAGGCTTACCGATTTACCATATTTCTCCGTATGTGTTTAGTACGTTCAAACGCTTGACACAGGTATCCGCACGTTAATCCTTATTCCAATTTTCTACCTCGTAGACAACCAATCCCCATGGATTGTTGTCCACAGACCAGCATCGTTATGATATGAAAGTGGGTACAACCAATTCCTGACCTCGCGCGAGTGCTAGAAAATCACTCGACTTCTACCAAGATCCTGATTAATAAAGCAGCTACTCGACCTAACATACTAGTATTCATCTCAATAGGATTCCTGAGATCATGCAACTAGGGTTTCAAACAACTCCTACACCTAAGTGCACGTTCAATCCTACAATCATTAAGTATAGTAAAATAGCATAAATAACAGGTTATGCATAAACTGGGGCTTGCCTTCCAAAGCTGTGGCAGGCAGATCCTCTGGTGCAGGCTCTGGGGCTGGATCCGGGGCTACCTCCTGAGTAGCTCCTTGCTCCGGCACGAGGACGTATTCTCCATCAGCGAGGTTACAGTCTATCGAAATGCAATGAATATGTATGTCATGATCATGCAGGATTTAATAACATTATGCTAAAGGAAGAAAAAACTAAGTTAATGAGTAACTTAGGGTTTCTTGGTCATACGTGGCTTTTAGTGGTTTATGAGTATCACTCTAGGTTTACGTTTTATTAAGGATAAGCATAGTGGATTGGTATCTCCCTTGTATAATTCAGTGGGAAATTTACAAAGGGTTTTAGGATGGCACTAATTTCCATCATTTATTTTCTCCTTTATTTTCTATTTATAAATTCTAGTGTAGGTTTGAACTACAACCATGATTTAACTTTCTCCAAAAATTCTGTAAAAATTACAGTGGGTTGTCATTGGTCACCATAGTCTGTCCTAGGAATTTGAGGTTTAAAATAAAAAGGCTATGCTTTAGACAAAAATAACAAAAGTTGTGTAAATGGGCCACTTTGCACTACAACTTTTGACTAGGGGTGGGTTCTGTCTTAGGGGTTATTTTTGTTGGCATCTACCAGTAATAGTAAGCTTCTTTGCCAAAAACCACAGGAAGCTAAGGGATGGTTATTTAGTTGTGATTTTCCAAAGTTTAATGTCAAAAAGGCACTTTCTACTACATTGTTATTTGAAAAATGTCAAACAGCAGATTCCATATTTTTCCTATGTTCTTCATAACAAAACATTAAATATCCCAAAGGTTGGGGTATTTTTACTTAGGGGTTATTTTTGTAGGGTTTTTCTAAGTTTTACTTGTTTTCTTAAAATAAAAGGTATCCTATTTATTTTATACTAAATCAGAGTATAATAGATTTTTCTAGTGAACTACACTGAATAAGTATACTAATAAAAATATGGGGGCTCCCTGGTTCTTTATTTAAATCACCTTTCCTATTTTCTTTAACCTTAAGCATAATGTAAAATAAATGGCAAACTCTACCTTAATGGGGTATACAGAGGGGTTTAGCATTTTTAAATAGGTCAGTAGGTGGTCATAAACTTCCCCAAATTTTCTTAACCTCAGTTAAATAGTGCAACTATTTTTCTTCCTATTATTTAGCTTTTGGCCAAATCAGTATTTAATTCAGAATCCTAAATTTTTCTGTAGCACATAGGGGTTTTATATTTTTCTTCAGTAGTTTATATTATTTAAGATCTGACAAAATTGGTTTGACTCAATTTGGATGAATAAAACAGAAGATATGAATTATTCAAGTGTTGTTTATATTTTAAATCAGATTTAATTAAAGGTTTCCAGGAAAACCACTTTGCACCGAAGTCCTCGGGGTATTTCTAAACTAACTCTCTCAGTTATACCCCCGCGCTACTATTCATCCGAGTCACTGACATTGCGCAAAACCCCCTAGCTTTTTCTTCTCCCCCGCGGTCCCTCCCTAGGTTTAAACAGTACCCGCAAGAAAGAAAAGGGCGGCGCGGCTTACCGGCGGTGAGAGATGTCCGGCGAGGGGCGGGGTTGGCTCCGGGAGGTTCTAACGGTCACAACGGTGTACGGCTCGACGGCGGGGATGGCCGGAATCGCCCTGTCCACGTGCGCAGGCGGGTGCTCTCGTCGGCGGCGGGTGTGCCGGCCAAACCACGGCGATCTAGTTCAATCCAATGGCATAGTGAGCTTCACGGGGTGATGTAGAGGCTATCTGTGCATTGAATCGAAAAATGGCGCAGTGACTTACCCGGTCCACGTGCGCCGGCGGGGTTCTGAACTCCGGCGAGCACGATTTCGCTATTCCGGTGGCGCGGGTCCTCGGTTCAAGCTCGTGAAAGCTTCACGGCCTCCCAGGGAAGCTATCCGAGGGCTTGGACCGAGCGGAGGAGGGCGGGAAAGGGGTTGGCCACGGTGGTTGCCCTCGGGCGGCTCTGGCGGGTCGCGGGGAGGTCGCCGGAGCTATGGGCGAGCTCGGGGGAGTTAGGCGTGGTACAGAGGAGGCAACGGGGAAGGCAGCCGGGCACTGGGACGGGCTTTATAGCCGTGGCGCGGGCGTGGTCACGGGCGGCCGCGGGCGCGCGGGGGTTCGCACATGGGCGTGCTCTGAGCGCGCCCCCGAGTGTCAGCCCCCGTCGAACACGTGGGAGCTCGCTTCTGCCATGGTTCAACGACGGATTTGAGCACCTTAGTGTGCGTATCTTGGCAAAACCACTGTGTACGGTCTCTTCCCTGCTCCATATCCTACCTTTTTGCTGTGAGTTCCAAGACAAGATACGGTCGGGGTAGGGAGATAGAGGGGTGAGAAGTTGCCTATGTCATAGTTGTCCAAACCGGGACAAAAGCTATGCCAAGTCATGTCAAACGACTTAGGGTAGGTGTCAACTTCCTCTAGGGCATTCTAGGGGTAATTTGGCGCCACTTTGTCAATTGGGTCGAAGTGTTTTGAATTTTGGATGAGGGTGAACATGTGTGATCTTTGTTCAAAGGTTAGTTTTGGACTTAGGCATTTTCTGATTTTTCTTTTGTGCTCAAACCTTTGGTGATCTTTTTGGGGCTTTTCTGAAATCTTTTTGGGGTTACTTTCTTACTATTTGTAGGTTATCAAGTGTACTGCAACTTTTATATTTGGCCCAAGCCATGATCATAAGGTTTTCATGACCTTTTGGACCTACTTACATCTAGGGTTCCCATTGTCCAAAGGGGTTTGCTTTAGGGTTTTGGGCAATTCTCCCCTTTAGATGTGCATGACAAGTTAGGGCATGATATCCAAGATGGGTTGCACTTGTTTAGGACCTTGAATTCCAAGTTTGATGTACTTTGCTCAAACTAACCCACATGTGATAGTAGGTTAAATTGTGTAGCCCTGGGTGGACACCCTGAGTAACACCAGGGGTGTTACAGGTGCTGTCTCCCCCAACCCTCACAATAGACATATCACGAAAGTATCTTCCTCTCATAGCGTCAACATGACTTTGCTTAATAGTCGACTTTCCGAAGATGGTATGGCTTGGTCGCCAGGGCCGGTCCTCAGAATCTTCATCTCCACTTTCTACATCAAAGTCATCACTGTTATCAGAATCTTCAGATAAATATCCCATTATCTCCTTTGTGATTTTCTTTGTATTTGTTTTTGCCATGGATTCATAAAACCTAGCAATAAAAGGGTCTGCAACCGTCTTCTCCTCATACATCTTCTCCTCCTCGGATATCTTCTCCTCCTCAGACATCTTCTCTTCAGACATGGAACAAACACTTGTCTTTAAGACGAAGCTCGAAAATCAGGCAAGAACTGATAAGCAAGAGTTAAAAATGTGAGAAAATAACGCAAGCAACAGAAATGGCGCATCTGTTGGGAGCCTTCATCTTCCGAAGGTCCTCAATAACACAACTAACATGTTTTCCGAGTACAATAAATTCACAGGGATCTTTGGCCTCGGAATGAAGCTGTACACGATATGAAACACGTGGTCTGGGAGAAGGATGAACCAGTTCCAAAGCTACGCGTGGAGAAGCTTCGGCTTAGCGGTGGAAAATGAAACCGACTTAAAGAGGAAAAGGCTATCTAGTCCTCGATAGATTGTCCTCAAGTCAATAGTAAATATAAAGGGCATGAATGTAATTTTACACAGGCTGCATCTTGTGCCTATAAATAGATGAACAGTAACACCGTACTGTTCACGCTGACCTGTATTCACTTGCATGTCATACTTGGATTCTCACCTTCTGTCAAACCGAAGGTATAAATGTAGTTCGATATTGTTCATGTTTATTCATGATGAGATAATAAAAATATCCTAATGATGTCAGATGATTATTCATGTTATTTTACATGTTTCATATGTTTCTACTTTCATTATTATATACTAAAATGATGAAGGTACGTCCTTCATAACCTTCGTCTGAAGATCATTATATCCTAAGGGAGATAATGCTTTGAAGGACGAAGGTCTTTAACCATTAACAATTTTATGTTGCCTTGTTCTTAACTCATAGCATTTCAGAACAAGTCCCCAACATTGGCACCAACCTCCGGTGAACTCATTCGACCACCTTCGGCAAGCTCTGACCTTTGTCATGCCGCCGAAGAAAGCTTTAGGGCTAGGGGCTGTGCTGCAGCCATTGGACATCAATCAGGAAACACTGCGTGAAGCTAGAAGTCAAAAAAGGAAGGCATCAAGTCCAACGCCTCAGGAGGAGGAGTTGGACCAAGAAATAAGGGACCTCGAAGCCATCCACCAGTAGGTCCAGAGGAAGAAGGAGAAGATGCTTCGTCTTTCCGATCTACCGAAGAAGATCGATGAAGCTGCTTAGGAAATGTGTCATCTCACTCAAGATGACTAAGACCGAAGACCTCAATGCAGAGAGCTTCGTCAGGACAATTCCTACGATGATGATGAGTGGTATGATGATTTCCATCATGGAAATTTTGCTTTTGACGATGCTTCTCCTCTGTCAGTAGAACTGCAGGCTACCCCATGGCCTCTATCATACAAGCCACCCCAGCTCCCCATGTATGATGGGCACTCAGATCCGAAGTAGTTTCTGATGAGCTACGAAGCAACCATATCTTCATATGGGGCAATACTGCGGTTATGGTGAAATCCTTCGTCATGGCAGTCAAGATTGTTGAGCAAACATAGTACTCCTCTCTTTGGCTAGGAACAATCACATCATGGCAGAAGCTAAAGGTTATGCCGATCACCACTTTCCAAGGGTTTCAGACGAAGCCGGTTAATGCTCAAGCTTTGTTCCAGTGCACGCAAGACCACGAAGAATACCTCTAGGCGTATGTCCAAAGGTTCTTGCATCTGAGAGCACAAGAGCCCACAGTGCCCAATGAAATCGTCATTGAGGCCATTATCAAAGGGCTTCGGCCAGGACCTATGGCTCAATACTTCGCCAAGAAACCCCCTCAGACCCTAGAGAAGCTGCTTCAAAAGATGGATGAGTACATCCGAGCCGATAATGATTTTCGCCAGAGAAGGGAAGACGCTTATAGGTTTTCTGAGATGACTAGGGGCTTCGGAGGAAGAATCCACCCTAGGCATGTCAGATCAATCCACAGCTCCAGTGTGAGTGATGATAGAGGAAGCTAGTTTTAGAGGCCATAGAACAGCTCACAGTCTTCAGGGCAGCAGCAGAGCTCCTTCAGGCCACCAACTCCAAGGGGCAGAGGCAGTAGGGGCTTCGGAGGAAGATATGGGGATCAACCCAGGAACTCTATTGCTTATTCTGTGGTGAAGACAAGGGCCACACTACAAGAACATGCTAGGTCACAATTCAGAAGCAAAAAGAGATTGTCGAAGCAGAAGCCTGGCAGAATCAGCCGAAGCAGGTTTTACATACTGCTTCATGCTACTCTCCCTATATACCAGAATACGTGGGTAATCAACCTGCAGCTTCTGTTGCTTCGGCAAGTCATTCACAAGCTTTCTGGCCCCATCTCCCACTACCACCACCATTGCCACCTACTCATACCCGAAGCCAGCAGCCAGAAGGGCACCAACACGCCCAACAGCAGCGCGACTTCAGGGAGGAGTCTGAAGCTCATACAGTCAATAGCACTGTACCGGAATCAAAGCATATATACTGAGGAATATCCTACTTTTGATGTACTCTTATCTTTCATGCCATTTTATTTTTTATGTGAGAAACAAGTAATGAAGACTTAATTTCAATTTTTTGTAATAATCGTGCCTGCACCCAAAGTGAAATATATCTTCCTCATGGATTTACGAAGCTTGAAAGACGTGTCTAAGAAAGCGGAGTAAAATTCTGAAGCTCAAAAGTCGTTCCTAAACGAATGTAGAGCATAAGATCATAATCCGAAGTCGTTCCTAAGGGAGCGCAGCGTAAGTTTTCTGCTCAAAAGTTGTTCCTAAAGGAATGCAGAGCCAAAAAGTATGATCCGAAGCTGCACAAAAGTCGTTCCTAAGGGAGCACAGCGTAAGTTTTCTACTCAAAAGTCGTTCCTAAGGGAATATAGAGCCAAATACCACCGAAATATAAGGTGAAGAAGCTCAAAAGTCGTTCCTAAGGGGATGCAGAGCTTAAATGCAACCGAAATAGAAGGTGAAGAAGCTCAAAAGTCATTCCTAAGGGGATGCAGAGCTTGAAGACTCAAAAGTCGTTCCCAAGGGGATGTAGAGTCTTGTGTGTTACAGTGTGGGCGCGTGGGTGTGTGTCTTCGGCATCCTCATCATTTTGCATCATATCATCATATCATTTCGCATAACATTACATCATACAACATATTGCATTGACGGCACAAAAATTGAGTACGAAGCAAATCTTCAGCAAATGCTTCGTCAAAATGAAAATGTGCTGAGGCACGAAGTAAGCTTCGGGAAATACAGTTTTATCAGACTTGCTATAGAAGGGATTTCTTTCTTTACGAAGCATGAAAAGAAGGGAAGGTGTTTTTTCGCCGAAGGCTCAAAAACTGTATGTGTGTAAATTTCACGCATCGTAAAGAAATATATTACATTAATTTACATGTCTCGTCAATTGTTCCATACACCAAATGTTACAAAGTATTTTTACAATAAAGTTACAAAGTATTATTACAATGAAGTCTACTCTTCTATAAGGATCTTTTTTCCGCAGCTTCGTTTAATAATTTGTCAACAACTTCGTCGATAATAGAATTTGCAAGGCTCATAACGTCCAGTGCTTCCTTCATCTCCGGATCGGCCAGGGGATTGTCCGGCTCCGGCAGCGGTGATAGCTCAGCTGTAATAGATAAACTATTAGTTCGAAGCCACAAAGCAACTACCGAAGTTAAAATTTAAAAAACAATACATATGCGCCTTTCGCGCTCAGCAGCCTCTTCGGTTCGCCTAGCTTCTTCTCGGGCGTCGTGGGTGTCTTTTTCATTCTTTTTTATAATTTCATGGGCCAATTCTCGACCACCGTTCACCCAGACATCAGAATAAAATTTTCCGCCCATCAAAGTTGCTTCGGCTGAACGATCTTTTGTATCATCTATGGAGAAGGCAGCTTCGACATTGGCTGTAGTTTTGACGTGATCGCATCCAGCCTTCTCCAGAATAGCCGCAATCCCCCGGGTGCCGGAGAAAGCACAGATATCTCGGCGATCGTTCAGAATTTCCTCAAAAGTTTCGGCTTCCCCGCTTATCCACTCAATAACGCCATCGGGGTCGCCTCGAATGAAATTCTCCTCAGACGATTAGGGACCAACTTTTGCAAATCCGTTTTTCAAATTTTCACGCAGTGTGACACCCTAGTGTCACCTAGGGTTTCTTCCTTAAGCTAACCCAAACCATTATCACATGTTAACCAAATGAAGGGATGAACATCAAAAAAATTAATAACAAAGGTTTGAAATAAGTCTTTTATCCTAAAGAAACTCTCCTTAATCATATCATGAACCTCAAGGTAAGAAGAACTCTCAAACCCTAATTAATCTTAAGTGGACCATTTAAGCACATAAAGGGCATTTGGGAAAAGACTTGGGAGAAAAATACAAATTTTGGTAAAAACCAAATAACAAAGTTTTAGTTCACTAATTAACCAACAAAGTATAGTAAGAAAGTTTTGCCATTTGAATTTTTCAAAATCACTAAATCAACCCCTGAACTAATGCACTTGGGAAAAATTCAGAAATTCAGAAATCTGAATTTTAGCCCCTTTCCAAAGATCAATCGCGTTCTCTGTTTTCCAAAACTTAAATAAAAAAGTCCAAATAGCAAAGTGGTGCCAAATTTCCTGGTACACACCGTGGCAAAGTTTGGAAACCTCTCTCCATCGTTCGACACAATCTTGACATGGATTTACCTCGAGACTCAACCTTGTGACACTGCCACCTTAGCGACACGACAACTCTCTCTACACAGCCCCAACCGCTCGACTTCCACACATAAACGACAAAGCTCTATCGGGAGAGCAAATCTTGTGCAGTGATCATGCCCAAATACGCGAAGATCTCCATCCTATGAGCATTTGAACTCGGGCAGAAGCAAAGAGCCACGTGCTCGACGCCGTGTCAGGCCGGCCGTGCGTGGACTGGCCGCGGCAGCGCGTGCCCCGCGCGTGGTCGCCCCGCCCCGCGCGTCTGCACCTCGCCCTCGCCTATGAATGCCTCCAGAGGCCTTAGCCGTTTGCACTCGGGGACCCAGGGCCTCGCCCGAGATAGAGATCACCGGAGTTAGCCGTGGAAAGCAAGCACCACCGCCCGCCATCTTTGCCCGAGCATGGCCGTTGTGGCCAGCCCCTTCTGTTCACCCCCAGCCTCGCCCCAGCCCCTGGACTGCTTCCCCGTGAAGCCGTGAAGCTTCTCCAAGCTTGAGCCGAGGCATTGCCTCACCGGAGAGGCAGATTCACCCTCGCCGGATTTCGGTCGCCCGCCGCCGCACGTGGGCAGAACAATCCGCTGAGTCATTCTCTAATTCCTTGTACCACTGTCCTTCTTGACCTCTGGCGAAGCTCTCTGACTGGTTCACTTGGACAATTGCGCCGTGAGCAGGCCGGATTCCTCGCCGTCGACGAGCATATCCGCCTGCGCACATGGACCGACCGACTCCGACCATTCCCGACGGTGACCCGCACATCGCCTTGACCCTCGGGACCTCCCCTACATTCTCGACCACCTCACCGGAGCAGTCTCGCCGCCGGTAAGCCCCTCCGCCCCTTTCTTCCTCCGTGGCCGCTGTTCCATTAGGGAAGGACCGCGGGTTCGATTTTGCAAAACCCTAAGGGTTTTTCTGCAGAACCGTAGACTCAAGTGAATAGTGCACCGAGGACCTGTCTGTAATTCATTTAAAAATCTTTCGCCAAGGTACCCAGCGCAAAACTGTTTTTCCTTTAACCATTTCTAATTAATCTTTTTATATTCAGCAGAGAACTTGGAAAATTTATATCTTGAGTTATATTCAACCAAATTTAGCCAAACCAATTTTGCTAGATTCAAAATATTATGGACTATCAAGTAAAAATACTGAACCCTATGCTTTCTGTTTTAAATTTTAGAGTTTGAAATTAATTATAGAAACTGACCAAACCTTATTAAAATAAGAAAAAATAGTTATGCTTCTGTGCTGAACTTAAGAAAATTTGTAGGTGTTCAAACCCCATTTAGACACTATTTAAAAATACTAAACACCCCAGTATCTAAGATTTAAGTAGGGTTATCTTTTAAAAGACATTTTTGCCCAAAACTTAAGAAAATTAGAAAGGTATTAGAAAATAATGAACAGTGAATGTAATTATTTTTCCAAGTCTTCTAAGGTAATAGAGAACCTAGGAAAAATAAAGGGACCCCTAGTCCAGAGCAGATTCTAGGTGAAATGTTTTATTAAGCATTAATCAAACTAGAAAAACAATTATTAGAATTATGAAAACAATTCCAAAATTATTAATAAAAATCCAGTAGACTTGTAACTACTAGAGCCCCACTACAAAAATGATAAACACCCCAGCCCATCATTTTAAGTAGGGTAAACAAATAGAACTTGATATTGAGCCATATTTCAATTAAATTATGAGCAAACCAAAAAGTGTGCAACAGTGAGCAAATAAATTTTTACTAGATTAGTAATGAAGTAGATCACCAGAGAAAAATTCAAAACCCAATTAAAAGCTACAAATAATACCCATTGCCAATACTTCATGGAAAAGGCCATTTAATCCACATAATTCCTACCACCTTTCCCTTAAGCAAAAACTTACCAAACTTCAGAACGATTGCTCTTGCACAAAGAAGAAGATAGGAAAAATTGTAAATCTATTGTTTGATATTTTCAAATATAGTGATAGTAGAAAGCACCCCTTTGGCTAGTGTCGGAGAGGAAATTCTCCGGACGGGTGGCAGAGTGCACCCGCCCTAAGTCCTAAGATGTGGAGGGTGCTTAAGCGTTTTGCTTGTTGCGAGATGTAGGAATGAACACGCGAGTGTTTATAGTGGTTCGGGCCGCCGGAGCGTAATACCCTACTCCACTGTGTGTTGTATTGCTTGAGAGCTTGAGTTGTGTCTTAGATGACTTGGGTCTAAAGAGCCCTCTGTCTAAGTGTGTCTAAGAGAGCCTGTCCCTTTGTAACGTTGCATGCCTCCACTTTTATAACTAAGGGGGGCATGTACAAGGGTGCTGAGCCCCGACATGTGGGCCCAGGAATATTGCGGAAGTAGTACTTGGAGCTACTAATATTTGCTACTGGGGCAATCTTCTTGTGCCCTTCTACCCGAGATCTGCGTATCCTCGGCGTGCAGGGAAAGCTTCTCGTATAAGGGATGATGATCACAGTGCGCCGCGTGGCACGAGAGTACTGTTTGATAATAGACTGGACAGGTGCGTCGTCTGTAGGATTGCTCTGGCGCCTCCTGCCAGCGGAATGGATAGGACGCATTAAATGCTGAGGGGGCACATCGCGTGTCAGTAGGGTGGACAGGCGGCGTGTCCTCTCCGCAATAAATGCAGAGACCGCGCAGCCTAGGGGCCTTACGTCAGGCTCCGCCTGTTGGCTTATGTCACGAGCAACAAGCCACGTGGTAGCATCGGGTCTCCATCTGAGCGGGGAGCGCTAGCACGCGGTATAAGGCCCGGACACGTGTCAGTACCGGACCCTTGCTCATGTCAAGGTTTCCCCTGTCCCGGGACCTTGTTGTGGCCCGGACCTTACTCGGAGGGATCTGGACCTCATCCAAGGGACCCGGCATGCTTACTCGGGAGTCCTGAGCCACAATCGGGGGTCCGGGTTGTCCGTACAGGGGTCCGGTGCCCCCTCATGGAGGTCCGGCCCGACTGATACATCATGGATGTATAATCTTTTCTTGCCATTTGGTGCCCCTTGATCTGCCCACTTGGTGGGATGAGCGTTGTTCACCGTGTGGCTAAGGAGCGGCGTACGGGCACCGCGTCTTCATACTGTAGTAGGGGGTACCCCTGATTCAGGGTACCGACAGTGGCCCCCGGGCCCGCCTCAGGGGAGGATACGAGCCTGCAGGTGGGGCCAAAGTTTGACTGATTGGCTCACTGCTTCTGCGCGCCCGTTTGATTCAATTACTGTCGGTCCGCCCTTGGTCACGCTGACTGCCACGCCTGTCCCCGCGGCTGACTGACCCGTGACCTCTGCACTTAATGGCTTTGTTGGGCCATGCGCGGGGTGCCTCGAGTCGCTGCATTGGTTTTCAAAATTTAACTTCTCCATCTTCTGCGGCGGCCTCGAGGAGGCGTGGTGCTGGCGCGAGTGGCTGTGCGACTTCTCAGTACGTAGAAACTAGCGCGCCAGGTTCATGACATGTGGGCCTGGGTCCTCATGCCAGAGGTTGGACCGCTGGTTGCGGCGAAGCCGAGGGGGCACACAACCGCGGGGCGATTGCACGCTCCTTGTGCGGCGGTTCGTCCTCTTGACCGTTGGTTGCGGTGAAGATGAAGGGGCACACAACCGTAGGGCGGTTGCATGCTCCTTGTGCGGCGGTTCGCCTTCTTGACTGTTGGTTGCGGCGAAGATGAAGGGGTGAACAACCGCGGGGCGGTTATACGCTCCTTGTGCAGCGGTTCGCCTTCTTCGCGCTTTAGGCCAGCTTGTATGACATGTGAGGCCTGGCCCCCATGTCATAGGATGGGAACCCTGGTGCGCATTGGGGGAGACCTTGCCCGTGACGCTTCGGGGCGCGAGCGGGGAAATCTGCCTTTAAAAAGGAGTTCACCGCTCGAGTAGCAGCCATGTCTTGCTTCTTTCCCACTCGCGGTGCCCTTTCGCCTTCGAGCTCTCTGCGCCCCTTTGACTTCAAGGTTTCTGCTTCGCGTTGCCATAGTTTGCCATGGCCTTGTGACTTCATACCAAGCGCGCCCAGACTGAGCGAGTGCTCGAAATGGTATACCGCCTGCTTGGACGGAATGCGCCAGTGCTCAGCGGAAGGATTTGCCCCGGCGTCAACCACCCCGATGAGCTTGCCACTAGAGAGTTCATGCCTTTGTCCTCCCTAGCAGGCCAGTGCTACCGGTCTTGTCTTCCCTCTACCGGAGGTGCGCGGCCTTGTGGGAGCGACGCTCTTCCACTGGTGCTTGGCTTCAAGGATGTTCATCAGCCTCGCGGTGGTGGGGAGCGAGCTGAGCCGCGGCTTCGCCTTCAACATGGGCTGGTGCCCGCTCTTCCTCCAACATTCGGAGGAAAAGGATGATCACCAGCCTTGTGAAGGAGGCGAACTTCGGCTACGCGGTCTCGGCTAGTCCGCAAGCACCGCCTTCCGCCGTGCTCCTAGCTCCATGGCTTGGATGGTCTTGTCCTTACCCCCGTAGGGGGACAGAGGCGAGGACCTCTTCGCCATGGCGCGCATGCTGAGGTGGTCGCCACCGCTGGGGAGGCTGCCTGGCGTAGAGGTGGTCGCCGCCGCTGGTGAGGCTGCCCATTGCAGAGGTGGTTGCCTCTGCTGGCGAGCCGTCGGTGCAG
This sequence comes from Zea mays, assembly GCF_902167145.1. Lineage (NCBI taxonomy): Eukaryota > Viridiplantae > Streptophyta > Magnoliopsida > Poales > Poaceae > Zea > Zea mays. The sequence goes on along the minus strand of NC_050096.1, from coordinate 136,156,231 downwards.
AGGTGGTCATTGTCGTCGGTGCAGAGGTGGTCACCTCCACTGGCGAGCCGCTTGGAGCTAGCTACCCACGTGGCCCTACTGGTGTGGAGGTAGTTCATACCTGTAGAGTAGATATGGAGCTAGGACTCCACTTGAAGGCGGATGTAATACTATTGCTTTTTGTAAGGTACTTTTGAGTACTATTTATCAAGCAGTATTAGCACTTATCTGTGTACCACTTGTCCCTGTTGTGTGTGGTGTAACCGATTCCTCCTTGGTACCTGGCCCACGGGATGTAGGCTCGATTTGTCGAGGCTGCTGACCAGCATACCTAAGAAAGAGTTGGCAATGGCCCCCAAGAGGTAGCCTCGACTGGGACCTGATCCTACACACAGCTTTGGCTAGGGAGCATTAGTAGTACACCCATAGAACCCGCCATCTGACACTAGTCATCCTTTGATACATGCTCGGGACTTGCAGGGTCTAGTCTAGGAGGCCAAGTTGTGCGTCCGGACCCCCTGGATGGTGGTTCTAGGTACTAGGACACCCGTCACAAAGTGGTGGAGCGTGCAGGCCCACGGTACGGGACCAGGCTGAGCGACTACACGAGCTCCGGACCACCCCAGGAGACAAGTGCCCATTTTCTAGTTTTGGACCCCAGGTTGCCGGACCCACATGACTTATAGCTCCAAATACTAGGGTACCCGTCACGGAGTGGTGGAGTGTGCAGGATTTCGAGTATGGGACCAGGCTAAGCGGCCACACAGGCTCCGGACCACCCCATGGAACGGGCTCCTATTCTTTAGAACCGGCTCCCAGGCTATCAGGCCCTCCTGTTTTCATAGAGAGGTCCTAAACTGCAAGCCTGATTGTTCCATTCGGATGACATTATGTCTGTTGGAAAGGGAACTGTTCGGGTGGGTTAGATAAAATAATATCTGGAAAATTGCAAGGTAAGACCATGGAGCAGTAGGATAAACTACCATAGAGGCACATCTGAGGGGGTAATTTTTTTTTTATAACCTGTCATGCATGGGTGCAGACCAACAGGCCGGGCTTATGAGGGCGGACCTCACCGGGTTGGCGTACACGTATGCGTTACCTAGTTACAAAAGGGAGAAAAATTCGACCCCTCTGACTTGCTCCTATGGAACTTACAGAGATGCTCCAGTGGCCAGGAAGAGGTACTCCTTCAGTCATAGCAAGATAGTCATCCCCGGGTCGGCGTGTTCCCGTCACCTTGAAGGGTCCTTCCCAGCTGGGGGAGAGTTGTGGAGCCCTTCTTGGTTTGGTACTTGCCGTAGGACTAGGTCCTGACCCTGGGTTCCCATCTGTGTTTGATGAGGGAGTCCTCGTCCTCGTGTTGTAGCCATTTCTGCATGGACCTGTAAGAAGCCTGGACCCGTGGGGAGTCCAGAAGGGTTTCCGGGGGAAGGCAGGCTTCGGCCCCGTAGACCGAGGAGTTCAGGGTCCCTCCGGGGGTTCACCTAGTTGTCGCCACCGGAGTGGGAGTCTCCGGCGAAGACATCCTTCATGTCCCCCTCGGGTGACTAATACCGAGGTCCCGTTCAGCCGCGGCCACCTCGCCGTCGTTGACCTTTTCTTTGCTAGGTCGGCGATGAGGTGGGGGGCCATCCTTGGAAGACTGCTCGCGCCGCTCGCTGACGTGTTTCGCGAGGTCAATGATCTCTCAACACTCTGCGGCACTGTGGCGACCGTAGGGGTGCACAGGGCATGAGCCGCTCTTACCCCTCTGTGGCCGTGGGCATTTGTTGCGGTCGCCCCGGCCCCCGGTCGCGGCTGCAACGACCAGAGCGGTGGACCATGACTTCTGGTAGTCACGGTCCTTCTTCTTTTTCTTCCTACCGTCCCGGGGACGGCACTCGAGCCACCCGAATGGGCAGCCCCGGTTTGTGGGGCCGAGTGCCATGCACGGCCCTCGGCGGCTCTGGCGCATTTGTCGGCCAGAGCGAAGAGTGTGGGGACAGTCTCCACATCATGCGTGGCCAACTTCTCCAACATTTTCTCATCACGTACTCCCTGGCGGAAGGCCATGATGATGGAAGCATTGGAAATGCGAGGTATAGTACCTCGCACCTTGGTGAAGCGGGAGATGAACGTCAAGAGAGTCTCCCCGAGCTCCTGCCTTACCGCGTGGAGGTGGGCCTCCACACTGTGCTGTTGGTAAGCGCTGACGAAGTTCGCAATGAACCGCGCGCAGAGCTCTTCCCAGGAGTAGATTGACCCTGGGGCGAGGTTCATGAGCCAAGTCCGGGCAGGTCCAGACAAGGCAACATGAAAATATGTTGCCATCACAGCATTGTTTTCACCTGCTGCTGTGATAGTGGTGACGTACACCTGCAGGAATTCCGACGGGGTTGACGTATCGTCGTACTTTTCCGGCAAGTGCGGCCAAAACATGGATGGCCATGACGTCGCGCGGAGATGATTCGCGAGAGCGACGCAGCCCACGCTGACCAAGGAGACACCTGCTTGGGACCGGGTGCACATTGGGGCCTGCGGTGCTACCGCAGCGAAGTCTTGATCGAGGTTGCGACCCTCGATGTTTTGGCGGCGCTCGCGCGCCCTCTCTAAAGTGACTCGGGTGTCCTCTCCCGCACGCCTGCGGTTGAGTTCTGCCCGGAGGTCGTTGGTTTGTGCAGCCCTCACTAAGGGTGAGCGCACAGACGCCGACGTCTCATATTGGCGACAGGATGACCGTGGCCTCAACCTGGTCGAGGTAGAATGTGCCATGCCGAGCAGTCGGTCGATGTCGTCCCGCCACTGCTTCATGGCCCCCGGTGAGGCCGTGGAGCTTGGAGGGTGACACAGCAACTCCCTGGCTGCTGACAATGCTCCCGGAGCCGCCCTCGACGGAGTCCGGGATGTGTGCGCAGTTATATGCTGCCGTGCAGCGTGCACAGCAGCAGTGCCCGGCCCTGGGCGGTTGGGAACCTATGGCGTGGAAGAAACAACTTCTTCCTCCACCAGGAAATCCGTTGAAGTCTCGGTGTGGTGCTCCACGATTTGCACCATCATGCTGAGCGAGAAAACAAGCAAAAACCTAATGCCTAGGCCCCTACCTGGCGTGCCAAATGTCGGAGAGGAAATTCTCCGGCCGGGTGGCGGAGTGCACCCGCCCTAAGTCCTAAGATGTGGAGGGGGCTTAAGCGTTTTGCTTGTTGCGAGATGTAGGAATGAACACGCGAGAGTTTAGAGTGGTTCGGGCCGCCGGAGCGTAATACCCTACTCCACTGTGTGTTGTATTGCTTGAGAGCATGAGTTGTGTCTTGGATGACTTGGGTCTAAAGAGCCCTTTGTCTAAGTGTGTCTAAGAGAGCCTGTCCCTTTGTAACGTGCATGCCTCCCCTTTTATAGCTAAGGGGGGCTTGTACAAGGGTGCTGAGCCCCGACATGTAGGCCCAGGAATATCACGGAAGTAGTACATGGAGCTACCAATATTTGATACTGGGCATGATGATCATAGTGCGCCACGCGGCACGGGCGTACTGTTTGATAATAGACTGGATAGGTGCATCGTCTGCAGGATTGCTCTGGCGCCGCCTGCCAGCGGAATGGACAGGACGCATTAAATGTTGAGGGGGCACATCGCCTGTCAGTAGGGTGGACAGGCGGCGTGTCCTCTCCGCAATAAATGCAGAGACCGCGCGGCCTAGGGGCCTTACGTCCGCCTGTTGGCTTATGTCACGGTCAACAAGCCACATGGTAGCATCGAGTCTCCGTCTAAGCGGGGAGCGCTAGCGCGCGGTATAAGGCCCGGACACGTGTCAGTACCGGACCCTAGCTCATGTCAAGGTTTCCCCTGTCCCGGGACCTTGTTGTGGCCCGGACCTTACTCGGAGGGATCTGGACCTCATCCAAGGGACCCGACACGCTTACTCGGGAGTCCTGAGCCACAATCGGGGGTCCAGGTTGTGCGTACAGGGGTTCGGTGCCCCCTCGCGGAGGTCCGGCCCGACTGATACATCCTGGATGTATCATCTTTTCTTGTCATTTGGTGCCCCTTGATCTGCCCACGTGGTGGGATGAGCGTTGTTCACCGTGTGGCTAAGGAGCGGCGTACGAGCACCACGTCTTCATACTATAGTAGGGGGTACCCTTGATTCAGGGTACCGACATCTAGGAACTTTGGAAAATCATAATAAAATAACTAATAAGTATTAGTGGCTGAAAATTTGTACAAAGTCATGTTATAACAGCTAGATGCCAACAAAAATAAGTCTTAGAGAATAACTCACTGTAAAAAGAAGGTTATAGTTCAAAACACCCCCTCTGCCCTAATACTTGATAATTTTATACAGAGAGGACCACTCACTTTTTAAAAAAACCCCAAATTTTGAGACAGAGACTTATACACCAGTAAGAAGCCACTGTATTTTTTGCAGAATTTTTGGAAATTTATTAAGCTATCTTGTAGTTCAAACCCACCTTAAAAGCATAAAAGAAATAAGAAGGAAGAGAGGGAATAATAAATCTCACTCTAATGATTCAGCTAGAAACCTTAATAAACTCTCACCAAGACATCAAAAAGAAATCAGTGGAACACCAAAATAAACCTACCACTTAGCTTAACCAAGCTTGACCCTAAATTGCTAAGTGTACCACAAGAATCTTCAGTAGCACGATTAAGCTCTACCTTATTTAAGTGGATCATTCACCATCAAAGTTTAATTGCTAAATTGCATAACACATCATGCATGTATCTTACTCATTGCATTCATTAGATTGCAATCTCGCTGACGGAGAGTATGTGCCCATCCCCGAGCAAGGAGCTGTCCACGAGGAAGACCAGGAGCAAGCTCCCGAGACTGCCATCGAGGACCTCCCCGCAGCCCCAGCATTTGAAGGCAAGCCCCGGTTTATGCATAACCGTTTATATATGCTACTTTACTACACTTAATGTTTGTAGGCTTGTAATGTGCACTTAAGTGTAGGAGTTGCTTGAAACCTTTAGTTGCATGAACTTAGGATTCCTTTTTGAGATGGATACGAGTATGCTAGGTCGAGTAGTTGCTATGCTAATCAGGATCTCGGTAGAAGTCGAGTGATTTTTCTAGCACTCGCGCGGGGTCAAGAATTGATTGTATTCATCTTGATATGGGATCTATGATGGTCTATGGACTTGGATCCAGGAAGGATGCCTTGTCCATGAGACGAGAAAAGGAATTAAGGATTAATGTGTGGATACCTGAGTCAAGCGTTTGAACGTACTAAACACATGTCGAGAAATATGTTAACCGGTAAACCTAGTACCTGAGTGAAGCCGGGCGCGGACTTTTCCCCTCACTTGTCCTGAGACTGGGTGAGCCCTGGCCGCGAACGGGGAATCGATGGGGACGGTTGATGTGTGGGGACGGAGTGCCCTTACATGTCATGTGTTTAGGTTTACCTTGCAAGGATAAAAACTCGATTTGAATCGTCTGCTTCTCGCAGCTAATGAGACTGCTTGACCCCTTGTACTACATTGAGTAAGAAGTGAAATGAGGTTTACATGAGATAACTTGTTGTTTGTGCTAAATGCATGTTACCATGTATGCTTAGAAGGAGCAAACTTAGCTAAGATAATGATACTAGAAATTGAAAAGCTAAAAATTGATTTTAGACTCAGCTAGTGCTTTTGGCAAATCAAACCCCTCAACCAAACATTTGCATGGTCTCGAGGTAGTGGAGTAGTTTCCTCACACCGGGTAAGTCTAGCTGAGTATTAGTATACTTAGCCTTGCTTGTGGCATAATTTTTGTAGGTACCCTTCAGGATATGGTTGATGGTGTGACTTGGCCTACCACCCTGCTATCGGGTTGGACGGTCGAGTGGGATGCTGCTCCGGCAGGAGAGGAGCAAGAGGAGTAGTGGGCTAGGCCTTGCCCAATTCCTCGCTACTGACGATATCGATTATCCGCTGCATCTTATTTTATGAACTTATATCCGCTACTTGAAAAACTCCGATCTATGTAATAATTCAGTACTTTAATTTGAGGTCTTCCTGTTTTATTGTATTTCTTCTGTGACTCACCTTCGAGTGAGATTGTCGTATTTGATCCTGGTTAAGTGGCTTTATTGGACTAGACCTGAGGGACTGACAGGTTATTCCGATTTAAGTGTGTTACAGCCTCTGAGACGTGACTTGGGCACTTAAGCTGGAATAATTCGGGCGGTTCTGCCACAGCTGGTATTGGAGCAAATACCACCACAGAGAAGCACAATAAACCATTGATAAACCTAACAGGTAGAAGGGTGCCCGATCTTTCGATGAGAGATGATGGAGGTGGAAAACTTGTTGGAGAACGACGTTGGCTGCCCGACTACCACAACCAAGATGGTGTGGCGCCTTGAGCGACAGGTACACCGTCTCCTGATAACTATGATTTGGGGTGGAGGTCGACGTTGTGCTATCCGACTACAACAACCACAAGGGTGCTGTGCCTTAGCGATAGTTACACCGGCTCCTGTTGTTGCTGCTCTTGCCGTGCCAAGAACAGCCTTGAACCTGCAAGCAATCGAGAACAAGCAAGAACAAGATAAAACACAGACGCTCACGGATCTGATAGAGTTGGGGTTCTGTTTCAAGTATCCGGGTGGTCTAGCCGACACATGCGTTTACAAGGAAGTAGAAAAGGCTAAACTTACATCAAACAAAAACCCAAGTTCTTTGGTGGCTGCTAGTTGCTTAAATAGAGGAATAGAAAGGAGTTCTAATGGAGAACGAAACTCTATCGGCAGTTTCTGGATGCCTCGTTTGGTTTCTGTCATTGATTCTTGATGCACCTGAAAGGAGACGAAGAGAGCTTTCCAACAAGTAGTTATTTGCACTAAACAACCTTGGGAGTGGAAAGTTATGCTCCATTTAATTTGGTGCATGCTGCAGTTACAAAATTGACTTGGGTAGAGCAGGAGTTCACTCGGCAGTTTCTGGACGCTTAGTGTCTAATCTCTCGTTGATTCTTGATCCACTAGAAAGTAGACGAAGAGACCTTTCCATCAAGTGCTTATTTGCTTTAAACAACCTTGGGAGTTAAAAGATATGCACTCTTTAACATGCACTTGCTGCAGTTACGAAATTATCTCGGGTGCAACAGCTTTTATTGCTTTGCTGTTTTCTCCACTCCAAGATGATTCACCTCCCAAACACCTGAGCATAATAAAGTCGTAGCAAGGCTTTTAGTACCACATTTAAAGAAGAATTAGCTTCAGCAGCCAGAAACGAGTTCACCTTATAATTAAGTTTACGTGCACAAGCTCGTGTCATTGGTCCCTGATTAGCTACGAATGGTGAAGTGATCATTGTTGTGGTTGTATCAATGGCAGCGATGTCCTTATCATCCTTCCCTTCTTACAATAGAGTCGTCCTCGACTCTAGCGGTACTCCTCACCCAAGTATGTGGTCAATCTTATGATGGGATTGCCTGATTAGGGGATGTTGGAAATATCATTACTTGGTCCCCAATCAACTTCTTTGTTCCTCAAAGCCTTCCTTGTACCCTTAACACATCGCTTGATCCATGTAAGAAGTTCTACAAATAAAAGTATACACACTTTACAGCGCAATATCAATTCTTCAAATATATCGATGGTAGTTATAATGTGGAAGAGTTTCACCTTCGCAGCAGGAGCCATTGAAATGGTCATATCTGAGCAGGTTATGTTCTCATCATTCTCTTCTTGACAGCAAACTGTCCTCTGTGTTGCATCATGATTGATGTTCATGACTAAGGTTTTATCATGATCTTCTAAAAATAAACCTGAAACTTTTACTAAAGTACATGGAAATAATAATTTCTCCACTTCTTGAGAACATGCCAATATCTTATTTGTGCAATGTGAAGAAACACTATATATTGATGAAATATAAACTCTATGCACTAAAAATTGTCCTGTATTGTTGTACTTGCCAGCAAAGTAAAATATAGCATGAGAAGGACAAGGCATAGTTGACCTATCAAATAAAATATTGTCCAAATTACCGAGCTCACAAAGATCATCAAACTCAATATAGCCCCAAGTATTTAAAGAAGAGAGCAAATTTATTTCTTCAGTTTTGTTTGCAATACAAATGACATGTTCCTTTTTAGCCAAAATGTTTGGTTCAATAACAGATGTAACATGTTCATTTACTAGTTGTTGCCTTAGTACATGTGAATCATTATCCCACAAATCTTCACTATCACAAGTGTCAGCAATCAATTCTTCTTGTGATGATGGAAAAACAACAGCTGGTTTCATTATTTTGTGTTCTTGATCAGCATGTAGAGCAGATGCAAAAGAGGAACTATGGCTCACATGTTCAGTGCCTGTATAATTGTACAATAGAATCTCATTTTCAGCTTTACATGCAAGCAAAAACAAGTGAGAAATGTGTGGCGGAACTGCCCGAACTATTCGAACATATGTGCCTAAGTCCCTCCTCAGAGGCTAGACCACACTTAAATAGGAATATCTCGTCAATCCCTCGGATCTAGTCCGACGAGGCCACTGGCAGGATCAAGTACCACAGTCTCACTCGATGGTGAGTCACAGAGCAAATACAATAAAGCATAAAACCATACATTAAAGAGTATTAGACTTATTACATCATCATCGGAGTTTTAGCAAAAGTAGTCATCATTGTTCGAAGTGCAGCGGAATAAAACTAACGATAATTAAACAGAGAGATGGGGAAGCCTGTCCCCCTCACTCCTTATGCTCCTCCTCAACCGAGGCGGGATCCCACTCGACAGTCCAACCCGGTGGCAAGATGGACGGCCAAGTCACTCCACCAACCATGTCCTCCAAAGAACCTATAAAATTATGCCACAAGCAAGGCTGAGTATACTAATACTCAGCTAGACTTACCCGGTGTGAGGAGTCTACTCCTCTACCTCTAGACATGCAGCTGTTTGGCTGTGGGGTTTGGTTGCCAAAAGCACTAGCTGAGTCTAAAAATCAAGTTTTAGATTTGTCAAGTTTAAGTGTGACTCTCTTAAGACTAACTGTGTACTATCTACTCAGTCATGGTATCAAGCAAATTTAGTAATCAACATCTTTTGCTACATCATCACATTTCCACTTGTTACTCAATGTAGCAGCATGGATCAAGCAGTCTCATTAGCTGCGAGAAGCAGACGATTCGAATCGAGTTTTTATCCTTGCAAGGTAAACCTAAACACAAGACATGTAGGGGCTCTCCGTCCCCACACACATCAACCGTCCCCATTGAATCCCTGGCAACAGAAAGGGGCTCACCGCCTTGGCGTACAATGCCTCACTGACCCCGACTGCCGTCGTGCAGTGACCGCACTTGTACCCACCATAACCGGAATGGGAGACCACGTCTCAGGTCGCGTGAGGAGGGCAATCTGCGGGCAGGTTCACTCAGGTACTAGGCTTACTGATTTACCATATTTCTTGGCATGTGTTTAGTACGTTCAAACGCTTGACACACGGTACCACACCTTAATCCTTATTCCAATTTCCATCTCGTAGACCACCAATCCCCATGGATTGTTGTCCATAGGCCAACATCATTATGATATGAAAGTGGGTACAACCAACTCCTGACCTCGCGCGAGTGCTAGAAAAATCACTCGACTTCTACCGAGATCCTTAATTAGTAAAGCAGCTACTCGACCCAGCATACTAGTATTCATCACAAAAGGATTCCTGAGATCATGCAACTAGGGTTTCAAACAACTCCTACACTTAAGTGCACATTCAACCCTACAATCATTAAGTGTAGTAAAATAACATAATAAATAGGTTATGCATAAAACCGGGGCTTGCCTTCCAAAGCTGGGGCAGGCAGATCCTCTGGTGCAGGCTCTGGTGCTGGATCTGGGGCTACCTCCTAAGCAGCTCCTTGCTCCGGCACGAGGACGTACTCTCCGTCAGCGAGGTTGCAATCTATCGAATGCAATGAGTAAGAATATGTATGCCATGGTTATGCAGGATATAGCAAACATTAATAACAGTAATAACATTAACTAGGAGTGGGTTCTGTCCTAAGGGTAATTTTTGCTGGTAATTAACAGTAATAACATGCTACTGTGCCAAAAATCACAGAAGGTTATTTGGTGGTTATTTAGTTGTGATTTTTCTAAAGTTTAATGTCAAAAAGGCACTTACTACTATCCTGTTATTTGAAAAATGTCAAACAACAGATTTCATATTTTTCCTATGTTCTTAATAACAAAACATTAGTTATCCCAAGGTTTGGGGTGTTTTCTCCTTGGAATTATTTTTCTAGGGTTTTTTCTAAGGTTTCCTTGTTTTCCTAAAATAAAAGGTATCCCATTTATTTTGTACTAAACAAGGGTATAATAAATTTTTCTGGTGAACTATACTGAATAAGTAAACTAACAAAAATGTGGGTGCTCCCTGGTTCTTTAGTTAAATTACCTTTTCTATTTTCTTTAACTTTAATCACAAGGTGATTTAAATGGCAAACTCTACCTTAATGGGGTGTACAGAGGGGTTTATCATTTTTAAACAGGTTAGTAGGTGATTAAGTACTTCTCTAAATTTTCCTAACCTCACTAAAATAGTGTAGCTATTTTTCCCTATTTCTTTTAGCTTTTGACCAGTTAATCATTTAAATCAAAACTTTAAAGTTCTTTGTAACACTTAGGGGTTTTATATTTTTCTTAAGTAGTTTACATTATTTAAGATCTCGCAAAATTGGTTTGACTCGATTTGGGTGAACAAAACAGAAGTTATGAATTTTTCAAGTTCTGTTTGAATTTAAATCAGATTATTAAAAGGTTTCCTGGAAAAACCACTTTGCACCGAAGATCCTGGGTTCTTTCTAAACTAATCCTCTCAGTTATACCCCTGCGCTACTATTCGCCTGATTCACTGACAATGAACAAAACCCCCTAGCCTTTTTTTCTTCTCCCCCGCGGTCCCTCTCCTAGTTTAAACAGTACCCGCGGAAAAGAAAAGGGCGGCGCAGCTTACCGGCGGCGAGAGAGGTCCGGTGAGGGGCGGGGTGGCTCCGGGAGGTCCTGGCGGTCACAGCGGTGTACGGCTCGACGGCGGAGGTGGCCGGAATCGGCCGGTCTACGTGCGCAGGCGGGTGAGTACGTCGGCGGTGAGGGCTCTGGCCTAACCACAACGATCTAGTTCAATTAGGCGGCACGGTGAGCTCCACGGGGTGACGTAGAGGCTATCTGTGCAGTGAATCGAAAAATGGCACAGAGACTCACCCGGTCTACGTGCGCCGGCGGGGTTCCGAACTCCGGCGAGCACGATTGCGCCTTTCCAGTGGCAGGAGTCCTCGGTTCAAGCTCTGGCAAGCTTCACGGCCTCCTAGGGAACCTTTCTAGGGGCTTGGATCGAGCGGAGGAGGGCAGGAAATGGTTCGACCACGGTGGTTGCCTTCGGCGGCTCTAGCGCGTCGCGGAGAGGTCGCCGGAGCTATGGGCGAGCTCCGGGGAGTTTGGCCCGGGGCAGAGGATGCAACAGGGAAGACAACCGGGCTCTGGGGCGGGCTTTATAGCCGTGGCGCGAGCGTGGTCACGGGCGGCCGCGGGCGCGCGGGGGTTCACGCACGGGCGTGCTCTGACCGCGCCCCCGAGTGTTAGCCCGCGTCGAACACGTGGGAGCTTGCTTCTGCCATGGTTCAACGGCGGATTTGAGCACCTTAGCGTGCAGATCTTGGCAAAACCACTGTGTACGATCTCTTCCCTGCACCATATCCTACCTTTTTGATGTGAGTTCCAAGCCAAGATACGGTCGGGGTATGGAGATAGAGGGGTGAGAAGTTGCCTTTGTCATAGCTATCCAAACCGGGACAAAAGCTATGTCAAGTCGTGTCAAACGACTTAGGGTAGGGGTCAACTTTCTCCAGGGTATTTTAGAGGTAATTTGGCGCCACTTTGTCAATTGGGTCAAATTGTTTTGAAGTTTGAATGAGGGTGAACATGTGTGATCTTTGGCCAAGGGTTGGCTTTGGACTTAGAAAAATTCTGATTTTTCTTTTGTGCTCAACCCTTTGGTGAACCTTTTGGGGCTTTTCTGAATTCTTTTTGGAGTCATTTTCTTACTATTATTTGTAGGGTATTAAGGGACTACAACTTTTATAAATGGCCCATGTCATGATCATGGGGTTTTCATAACCTTTTGGTCATACTTACTTATAGTGCTCCACTTGTCCAAAGGGGTTTGAATTAGGGTTTGGGCAAATCTCCCCATTATATGTGCATGATAAGTTAGGGTATGACATCTAAGATGGGTTGCAATTAATTAGGACCTTGAGTTCCAAGTTTGGTGTGCTTTGCTCCATTTCAACCACATGTGATGATGGGCTTGGCTTGTGTAGTCTTAAGTGAAAACCCTAAGTAACACCTGAGGTGTTACAGCCCTCCCCCCTTAAAGGAATCTCGTCCCGATATTTTAGGTAGAGTCCTTTGGAGGGATGCCAAGAAGGTGTACTGGTGTGTTACTCCTTCCTTTGCCCAAGTCTCTCTAGTTAACTGCTCTTCGAATGTCATTATCTTTGCGACTTCAGAAGGAAGTCCTTTTTGAGTCATTTCTAAAGCTTACAACACCTTTAGTATCTAGGTTTTTCTTATATTCGAATTCAAAGGGCAGGTGGGGGTGGGGTTTTGGGTTACGTACTGACTCCTTTGGGCAGAAAGTCGGGGAAGGGAGAGCGTAGAAAATCCTTAGTCTCCCATGTAGCTTCTTCTACTGAATGGTGACTCCACTGAACCTTATACATTCTGATCGACCTTGCCCGTGTTGATCTCTCTTTCTGATCCAATACCTTGATGGGGTACTCTTGATAGGACAAGTCTGGTTCTATCTCAATTTCTGGTTCAGGTAGTACTTCGGTGGGTAAGCGGACACATTTCCGCAGCTGAGATACATGGAACACATCATGAACAGCTGACATGTGTGGCGGCAACTTCAATTGATATGCTACTGGTCCACAAGTTTCCTTGATCTCGTAGGGCCCAATGTAGCGAGGAGCTAACTTGCCCTTGATTCCAAATCTCTGAACACCTTTGGTGGGTGACACCTTAAGATAAACATGATCTCCCACTTCAAACTGCCGAGGTTTCCGCCTCTTATCATGATAGCTCTTTTGCCTGGCCTGAGCAGCTTCTAAGTTCTTCTTGATGACTCTGACCTTTTCCTCTGTTTCAAGTACCAAATCTGGCCCAAATATTTCCCTCTCTTCTGCTTGAGACCAATTTAGCGGGGTCCTACACCTTCTCCCATACAAGGCTTCAAAAGGTGCCATTTTTAGACTGGACTGGTAGCTGTTATTATAAGAAAATTCTGCCAAAGAAAGACACTTGTCCCAATCCTTTCCATAGTGTAGCACACATGCCCTCAACATGTCTTCCAAAATCTGATTTACCCTTTCTGTCTGGCCATCTGTTTGAGGATGGTATGCTGAGCTTCGTATTACATGGGTTCCAAGTGATTCTTGTAACTGCTCCCAAAATCGTGCCACGAAGGGTGCTCCTCTATCCGATACTATAGTCCTTGGTATTCCATGCAAACAAATTATCTGGTCAATGTAGATTTCTGCATACTTTTCCGTCCTGTGGTGGTGTGTACCGGCAAGAAATGAGTTGTCTTGGTCAACCTATCCACAATAACCTAAATTGAATCATGGTATCGGGAGGTGTTGGGCAATCCCACGATAAAATCCATACAGATGTCCTCCCATTTCCAAGATGGTATGGGAAGGTGTTGCAAAGGGCCTGCTACCTTCAAATGACTGGCCTTGATTCTCTGGCAGGTGTTACATTAAGATATATACTTGGCAATTTCCCTCTTCATTCTGGTCCACCAGTATAAGGATCTGAGATCATGATACATCTTATTACTGCCGGGGTGCATGGAGAATTTTGAAATGTGAGCTTCATCCAATATCTTCTTTCTGAGCTCAGGGTCCTTGGGAACAACCAATCGATCTCCAAACCATAGGATTCCTCTGCTGTCCTGCCGGAAGCATTTGTATTTTTCTGTTTCTGCTTGATCATTTCCTTAATGACCTGAACACCCTTGTCTTCAATCTGTGCCCTGACTATTTGCTCTTGTAATGTGGGCTCCACCGAGATATAATTTAAAGCACCTGAAGAAACAACTTCTAGGTTCAACTTGCACAACTCATCACACAGGGTGGTGACTCTTGCTACCATGCTCATACAATTGCACTGGGCCTTCCTGCTCAAGGCATCTGCCACAACATTGGCCTTGCCAGGATGGTAATGCACCTCCAAATCATAGTCCTTGATTAGCTCTAACCATCTTCTCTGCCTCATATTAAGATCTGCCTGAATGAAAATGTATTTGAGACTCTTATGATCAGTGTAAATATTACAGTGAGCTCCCATCAAATAATGTCTCCAAATTTTGAGAGCATGAAGTACAGCTGCTAACTCCAGATCATGTGTGGGGTAGTTCTGCTCATGGGGTCTAAGTGCTCGGGAGGCATAAGCAATCACTCTGTTATCTTGCATTAAGACACATCCCAATCCAGTACCGGAAGCATCGCAATACACTTCAAAGGGCTTGGTGTTGTCCGGTTGAGCTAGCACTGGGGCTGTTGTCAAGTGCTGCCTTAGTGTATGGAAGGCATCCTCACACTTCTGGCTCCAATCATACTTGACTCCCTTCTTCAATAGTTCAGTCATTGTCTTGGCAATTCTGGAGAAATCCGGAATGAATCGTCGATAATACCCGACCAAACCCAGAAAACTCTGAATCTGTCTTACTGTGGTAGGAGGCTTCCAATCCATTACTTCTTGTACTTTCTCAGGATCGACTGACATCCTGAGAAATTGTGTGACCCAAGAATTTAATTTCCTTCAACCAGAATTCACATTTAGACAATTTGGCATACAACTGATGGTCACGCAGTCTCTGAAGTACAGTATGCAAATGTTTAATGTGCTCAGCTTCATTCTTGGAATAAACCAGAATATCGTCAATGAAAACGACCACGAATTTGTCCAGCTCTGGCATGAATACTGAGTTCATCAGGTACATGAAATAAGCCGGGGCATTGGTCAGCCCAAAAGACATCACCAAGAACTCATAGAACCCATATCTGGTAGAGAAAGCCGTCTTCGGAATATCACTAGCACAGATCTTGATCTGATGGTAGCCCGAGCGAAGGTCTATCTTGGAGAACACTTTGGCTCCCACCAACTGATCAAACAAAACATCAATGCGGGGCAGTGGGTATTTGTTCTTTATGGTCACCTCATTGAGAGGGCGATAATCAACACACATTCTCAAACTCTCATCCTTTTTCTTCACAAATAAGTACTTGGGCGAATGAACCCCTTGTCCAACAACTCTTGCAGTTGCTTCTTCAATTCTGCCAATTCCGCTGGAGGCATCCTATAGGGTCTCTTGGATATAGGAGCAGTTCCGGGTTGCAATTCAATTGCGAACTCAATGTCTCTATCAGGTGGCATCCCGCGCAATTCATTCGGAAAAACATCTGGGTAGTCACAGACTACTGGGATTCTTTCAACCGGTGACTCTATCAGATTGAATGCACAAGAATGGGTACAACCCTGATCAGGCAAATATAAAGTAGTCTCGCCATAAGCAGGGGAGTGAATCTCAATGGCCCTTGCTGCAATATCCAGTACTGCTTGATGCCTGGATAACCAATCAGTTCCCAATATGATGTCCACGCTATGCAATCCTAAGATGAGAAGGGTGGTTCTAATCACAAGACTACCCAATTTTATAGGCACCTGCCTGTTGATTTGATAGGTGGCAACCCTGCCTCCTGGTGTTGAAATTGTAATACCCCCATCGGTGTGGTGAAAAGGTAATTGGCACTTGGCACTAAATTTGGCACTGATAAAACTGTGTGATGCACCAGAATCAAAAAGAATAATAGCAGGATAATTCAAAACTGAAAATATACCAGTCATGACGGGTGCTCCCTCTGGGATGTCAGCCATGGTGGTGAAGTTCAGCCTGCCTTGCCTTACTTGCACCTTCTGCCTCTTGCCTTGGTTCTGGTTGGCATTTTGTCCCTGCCTCTGCTGGTCCCTAGGTCAAATCTTGGCATAATGTCCGATGTTACCACAAGTGAAACACCTGTTGTCAATTGCCTGTCGATATTGCTGCTGTTGTGGCTGGTTGTTCCTCTGAGCTGGAAACTGGGTGCGGTTGGGTGCCTGCTGCTGCTGTGGTCGGATCACCCAACGTCCTTGCTGCTGCTGAGGTCCTCTGTTCTGAGTGTCAGACACGATCCTGAAGCGCTATGGCTGAGCTGAAGGTCCTGCCACAGGTGTCTTCCTTTTCTTCTCTGCCTGATGAGCTGTGATACAGTCCTCCTGAGAAATGGCCATGTTGACTAACTCATTATAGCTGTTGGCCCTGACTGTGTTGAGACGGTCACGGAGCTTAGTGCTGAGCCCCCTCCTGAACCTGTCCCTCTTCTTCTCGTCCGTGTCTGCATGATATCCGGCATACTGACACAGGTCATTAAAGGCCTGAGCATACTGTAACACAGTCCGGATTCCGTGAGTGAATGCCAGAAACTCGTTGAGCTTTCGGTCCATAATGCCTGCTGGTATATGGTGCCCCCTGAAAGCTGCCTTGAACTCTCTCCATTCCACCTCTCGGTCCTCTGGCTGCATAGCAAGAAAATGGTCCCACCATGTCCGCGCGGGTCCGCGAAGCTGCTGGGTGGCAAACCTGACCTTAGTGACCTATGAACAAACTCCATGGAGTAGCGGGAATTTGGATTCCACTACTCTCAACCATACATCCGCATCAAGTGGGTCCTCTGCCCTGGTGAACAATGGTGGCTGGGTACTGAGGAACTCCTGGTAGGTGGCTGTCGCGGGGTGACGCTGATGATCACCACCACCATAGTGCTGAGGTGGTGGCTGACGCTGAGCTAGCTGTCTCAAGATCTCATTCTGCTGAGCCATTAGCTCCTGCAGAGTAGGAGGCGGTGGCGGTGGTGGAGGAACGCGCTCATTTTTACCACGACGCGCTCTCCCGGCCATCTGAAAAATCACATATATTTTCAATATCACAACTTTGAGGTTCAAGGTTCAATCGCGATGAAAGAGTCAAAAGGCGAAACCAGTATATTCTTGCATAATCATAAAAGATTCCACATGGCATAAACTTTTCTTCTTAAATTAAGACTGACATCATTCATCAACCATGCTTCCAAAAGAGTTTATCGCGATTACATCAATAGCCCAAAAGACTCAACTCTATCTAGCCTAGTACCCCAAGGGTGCAAAAGCTAAGCTAGCTTCGAGGAGTTCTACCATCACCGACTTCTAACTCTATCCCTGCGACCTAGTGAGCAAACGAGGCAACACTCGACTCGGGGGAAGGTGGTCTCCCTGAGCCCGCAGTGTCCAAGCTGGAGGCAGGCTCCTCTCCTCCCTCGATTTCGACATCCTCGTTGGCCTCCATGTCCTGGATCTCCTGGTGATGCATATCCAGGTGCTGGTTAGCCTCTGCAAGCTGCTGCTGGGTGTAGATCAACTGATCCTCGAGAACCTCGATGGTGTTCTCCCTCGTTCCCACTAGTTCCTCAAGCTCTTGGATCTCATTTGACAGTTGCTCCACCTGTAAGTCCTTTTCCACCATCTCAGTGGACAAGTCAACCACATGTTCCTCTCTGTTATCCAAGGTGATCTTAGTTGCCTCTAACAATGCCATCAGATGGGACATTGCCTCACCACGCATCACTTGCAGACGATACATGGCATTCATGCACCGCACCGTCAAGTGAGCAGTCTGACCTGGGTAGATAGCCCAGATGTCCTTGGCATGCTCCACTCGGTCCTTCCACATTGTATCGTCCTCCTTCTCAGCGGGGAACAAGCCAATGGGGTGAGTGGACAGCTCCAAGGGGTGGAATCCGCAGAAAGTGGTCAGTCCGTGAAGAGCAATCGCCTCGATCGTATCCTCAGCCCGGTATCCAAAGGACTTAGAGTCCAGCGAACGCTAGCCTGGCTGCAGGGGATGAGGCTCCAGGGTCATCCTCACCCTACAACGGGGCACTCGGTGCTTCTCGAACTGCTGCACCGCGTACTGAGGAGGCGTCGTGTAACCAGCTCCCTGAAGTACCTCCCACAAAATACGGGGAAAACCCTCTCGTGCAAGCCCGTCAGTGTAGGACTTTGCATTCCCTTCGTCCGATGATCCGTGAGAAGTCATCTGTGTACGGTTAAGCGTAAGTAAAAGAAAAAAGAACTATAAAAAGAAAAAGGAACACAACTCAGCCTCTCTATAACTACGACAATGGTACTGGGGGTACTTACTATGCCATCATTTTGTATTAAAGTTCTTACCCAATTATCCATTAGTTTAATTAAGGATGCATGCATGCTCGTCCTGAACGACCTCACATCAACTTAGAGAGAATAGGGATGAACTCCCATCCCTTATAGTAGCCTGTAGGGCTTACTCAATTAGCCACCTAGCTACCCCTCTATCATCCTAAGGCTTCACGTCCTAGATCTATCCTGATCGTCCTACGATCTATCCAACATTTGTTTCTATCAAGTTTTACTTTGGAAAAGGATGGTATTTATACTTTATTTATTCCTCTGTGGTGGTACAAGCTCCGATACCAGCTGTGGCGGAACTGTCCAAACTATTCCAACTTAAGTGCCTAAGTCCCGCCTCAGAGGCTAGACCACACTTAAATAGGAATATCTCGTCAATCCCTCAGATCTAGTCCGACGAGGCCACTGACAGGATCAAGTACCACAGTCTCACTCGATGGTGAGTCACAGAGCAAATACAATAAAGCATAAAACCATACATTAAAGAGTATTAGACGTATTACATCATCATCGGAGTTTTAGCAAAAGTAGTCATCATTGTTCGAAGTGTAGCGGAATAAAACTAACGATAATTAAACAGAGAGATGGGGAAGCCTGTCCCCCTCACTCCTCATGCTCCTCCTCAGCCGAGGCGGGATCCCACTCGACAGTCCAACCCGGTGGCAAGATGGACGACCAAGTCACTCCAGCAACCATGTCCTCCAAAGAACCTGTAAAATTATGCCACAAGCAAGGCTGAGTATACTAATACTCAGCTAGACTTACCTGGTGTGAGGAGTCTACTCCTCTACCTCTAGACATGCAGCTGTTTGGCTGTGGGGTTTGGTTGCCAAAAGCACTAGCTGAGTCTAAAAACCAAGTTTTAGCTTTGTCAAGTTTAAGTGTGACTCTCTTAAGACTAACTGTGTACTATCTACTCAGTCATGGTATCAAGCAAATTTAGCAATCAACATCTTTTGCTACATCATCACATTTCCACTTGTTACTCAATGTAGCAGCATGGATCAAGCAGTCTCATTAGCTGCGAGAAGCAGTCGATTCGAATCGAGTTTTTATCCTTGCAAGGTAAACCTAAACACACGACATGTAGGGGCACTCCGTCCCTACACACATCAACCGTCCCCATTGATTCCCTGGCAACAGAAAGGGGCTCACAGCCTTGGCGTACAATGCCTCACTGACCCCGACTGCCATCATGCAGTGACCGCACTTGTACCCACCATAACCGGAATTGGAGACCACGTCTCAGGTCGCGTGAGGAGGGCAATCTGCGGGCAGGTTCACTCAGGTACTAGGCTTACTGATTTACCATATTTCTCGGCATGTGTTTAGTACGTTCAAACGCTTGACACACAGTACCACACCTTAATCCTTATTCCAATTTCCATCTCGTAGACCACCAATCCGCATGGATTGTTGTCCACATGCCAACATCATTATGATATGAAAGTGGGTACAACCAACTCCTGACCTCGCGCGAGTGCTAGAAAAATCACTCGACTTCTACCGAGATCCTTAATTAGTAAAGCAGCTACTCGACCCAGCATACTAGTATTCATCACAAAAGGATTCCTGAGATCATGCAACTAGGGTTTCAAACAACTCCTACACTTAAGTGCACATTCAACCCTACAATCATTAAGTGTAGTAAAATAACATAATAAATAGGTTATGCATAAAACCGGGGCTTGCCTTCTAAAGCTGGGGCAGGCAGATCCTCTGGTGCAGGCTCTGGTGCTGGATCCGGGGCTACCTTCTGAGCAGCTCCTTGCTCCGGCATGAGGACGTACTCTCCGTCAGCGAGGTTGCAATCTATCGAATGCAATGATTAAAAATATGTATGCCATGATTATGCAGGATTTAGCAAACATTATGCTAAGTGAAGGAAAACTAAGTCAGTTAGTAACTTAGGGTTTCTTGGTCATACGTGGCTCTTTAGTGGTGTATGCTTATCAATTTAGGTTTCGGTGTTTGCCCAGGGATAAGCATAGTGAATTGAACTTGGATTTCCCTTAGATGTTTTAGTAGAAAAATGAGGGATTTTGCTGGTTGGGTTCAAATGATATTATTCTCCATTATTAATTTCCTTTTTCATTTTCTATTTATGAATTTTAGGGTGGGTTTGAACTACAACAGTGATTTAACCTATTCCAAAAATTCTGAAAAATTTACAGTAGGTTACTATTGGTCATTGTAGTTTGTCCTATGAATTTGAGGTCCAGAATAAATAGAGTATGCCCTGGACAAAAATAACAAAAGTTGGGGCAAAAGGGTGACTTTGCACTACAACTCTTAACTAGGAGTGGGTTCTGTCCTAAGGGTCATTTTTGCTGGTATCTAACAGTAATAACATGCTTCTGTGCCAAAAATCACAGAAGGTTATTTGGTGGTTATTTAGGTCTGATTTTTCTAAAGTTTAATGTCAAAAAGGCACTTACTACTATCCTGTTATTTGAAAAATGTCAAACAATAGATTTCATATTTTTCCTATGTTCTTAATAACAAAACATTAGTATCCCAAGGTTTGGGGTGTTTTCTCCTTGGAATTATTTTTCTAGGGTTTTTCTAAGGTTTCCTTGTTTTCCTAAAATAAAAGGTATCCCATTTATTTTGTACTAAACAAGGGTATAATAAATTTTTCCGGTGAACTATACTGAATAAGTAAACTAACAAAAATGTGCGTGCTCCCTGGTTCTTTAGTTAAATTACCTTTTCTATTTTCTTTAACTTTAAGCACAAGGTGATTTAAATGGCAAACTCTACCTTAATGGGGTGTACAGAGGGGTTTATCATTTTTAAACAGGTTAGTAGTTGATTAAGTACTTCTCTAAATTTTCTTAACCTCAGTCAAATAGTGTAGCTATTTTTCCCTATTTCTTTTAGCTTTTGACCAGTTAAATATTTAAATCAAAACATTAAAGTTCTCTGTAACACTTAGGGGTTTTATATTTTTCTTAAGTAGTTTACAAGATTTAAGATCTGGCAAAATTGGTTTGACTCGATTTGGGTGAACAAAACAGAAGTTATGAATTTTTCAAGTTCTGTTTGAATTTAAATCAGATTATTAAAAGGTTTCCTAGAAAAACCACTTTGCACCGAAGACCCTGGGTTCTTTCTAAACTAATCCTCTCAGTTATACCCCTGCGCTACTATTCCCCTGAGTCACTGACAATGAACAAAACCCCCTAGCCTTTTCTTCTTCTCCCCCGCGGTCCCTCTCGCGGTTTAAACAGTACCCGCGGAAAAGAAAAGGGCGGCGCAGCTTACCAGCGGCGAGAGAGGTCCGGTGAGGGGCGGGGTTGGCTCCGGGAGGTCCTGGCGGTCACAGCGGTGTACGGCTCGACGGCGGAGGTGGCCGGAATCGGCCGGTTCACGTGCGCAGGCGGGTGAGTACGTCGGCGGTGAGGGCTCCGGCCTAACCACGCCGATCTAGTTCAATTAGGCGGCACGGTGAGCTCCACGGGGTGACATAGAGGCTATCTGTGCAGTGAATTGAAAAATGGCGCAGAGACTCATCCGGTCTACGTGCGCCGGCGGGGTTCCGAACTCCAGCGAGCACGATTGCGTCTTTTCGGTGGCAGGAGTCCTCGATTCAAGCTCTGGCAAGCTTCACGGCCTCCTAGGGAACCTATCTAGGGGCTTGGATCGAGCGGAGGAGGGCAGGAAATGGTTCGACCACGGTGGTTGCCTTCGGTGGCTCTAGCGGGTCGCAGAGAGGTCGTCGGAGCTATGGGCGAGCTCCGGGGAGTTTGGCGCGGGGCAGAGGATGCAAAGTCTCTTCCCTGCACCATATCCTACCTTTTTGATGTGAGTTCCAAGCCAAGATACGGTCGGGGTAGGGAGATAGAGGGGTGAGAAGTTGCTTTTGTCATAGCTGTCCAAACCAGGACAAAAGCTATGTCAAGTCGTGTCAAACGACTTACGGTAGGGGTCAACTTTCTCCAGGGTATTTTAGAGGTAATTTGGCGCCACTTTGTCAATTGGGTCAAATTGTTTTGAAGTTTGAATGAGGGTGAACATGTGTGATCTTTGGCCAAGGGTTGGCTTTGGACTTAGAAAAATTCTGATTTTTCTTTTGTGCTCAACCCTTTGGTGAACCTTTTGGGGCTTTTCTGAATTCTTTTTGGGGTCACTTTCTTACTATTATTTGTAGGGTATTAAGGGTACTGCAACTTTTATAAATGGCCCAAGTCATGATCATGGGGTTTTCATAACCTTTTGGTCATACTTACATATAGTGCTCCACTTGTCCAAAGGGGTTTGAATTATGGTTTGGGCAAATCTCCCCATTATATGTGCATGATAAGTTAGGGTATGACATCTAAGATGGGTTGCACTTACTTAGGACCTTGAGTTCCAAGTTTGGTGTGCTTTGCTCCATTTCAACCACATGTGATGATGGGCTTGGCTTGTGTAGTCTTAGGTGAAAACCCTAAGTAACACCTGAGGTGTTACAAAATGTGTTTGTATGCTTCATGCATGACTATAGTCTAAATTTCAGAATTGAGTCCTTTCATGAACCTAGTCATTACATCTTCCATGCATTCATCTAAACGAGCAAACATGGTACAAATTTTAAAATCATAATAATAATCTTTCACAGTCCTAGCACCCTGCTTTAAGGTGTCTAATTTAGAAAGCAAATGATCAGCATAGTATGCAGGAATGAATGCATCTCTAAAATGAAGTTTGAAGTCTTCCCAAGATTGTGGAACTTTGTTGTGCCTACAAATGTATTTCCATTCCATCAATGCGTGCTCAGTTAACAAATTAGAGGCAATATAAATCTTTTGTTTTTGAGATAGATCATGCTTATCAAATTCCTTATCTACCTTTAGCTCCCAATCAATGTATGCATGAGGATCGAATTTACCGGTATATGAAGGCAAGTGTCGAATGATGCCTTGAATATAATGTTCGGTTGGCTCAAAAATCTCCATATCACCTGCCATGTTAGTAAAGACAAAAAAACAATAAAAATATCTTTGCTCCTATAAACTACTAGGAATCATTGTTGTAATCTCTCATTCTCAAACTGGTTAAGCAAGTTCTTACAAATTCTCACCACGCAATACAGGAGGTGCCGGCAAACAGCAAGAACAACAACAACGGTGGCAGCTAGCACAACCTGGTGGTGTTGTAGAAAATTTTGTGGATTTATAGGTAGCTGCAATTTCAATAGTTCCAAGGAATAGCTAGTACCACGTTAGCTACAACAAGTTGAATAAACGTTCTACAATGGTGTTGTGCTGGTCCTAGTCCAAACCATAATAGAGACGCGAGCCGTTACATAAATAGTATCACCAAAAGCTCAGAACAGCAATCGGATTTCTGAAACTATAAAAAGAAGGCACACAAACTGCCTTTTGTTTTGTCGCACTTACAAATTTTATCTACCAAAATTCAGAACTGGTTTTTCTCTCTCTCTCTCTTTTTGCACGTGTCTTTTTTTGTTTTGCTGATTAGTGCGGCTTTTTTATGCACTCGCCTTTTGCTTTCTCTTCTTTTTGGTTGAATTGCAGCAAGAGGTCTAAACAGGTGATTGAAAACAAGGTGGCGCGAACTCGAAACTCTAGCGGTAAGAAAACTTTAGACCAGCAACTCGACCCAAATGCAGCAACCGTGAATTCAACAAGTCGAAAACTAAGTAGTAAAGCAAAGGCTCAAACTGTTTTTAGGTGAATTTCTGCTCTAAATATATCTTTGGGAAAAAGTGGACTGTAGGTAAATAAAACAAGGAAGATTGAGATCTCTCACCGAGCAACCTGAAATTTGATACCACTTGATAAACCCAACGGGTAGAAGGGTGCCCGATCTTTCGATGAGAGATGATGGAGGTGGAAAACTTGTTGGAAAACAACGTTGGCTGCCCGACTACCACAACCAAGATGGTGTGGCGCCTTGAGCGACAGGTACACCGTCTCCTGATAACTATGATTTGGGGTGGAGGTCGACGTTGTGCTATCTGACTACAACAACCACAAGGGTGCTGCGTCTTAGCGATAGTTACACCGGCTCCTGTTGTTGTTGCTCTTGTCGTGCCAAGAACAACCTTGAACCTACAAGCAATCGAGAACAAGCAAGAACAAGATAAAACGCAGACGCTCACGGATCTGATAGAGTTGGGGTTCTGTTTCAAGTATCTGGGTGGTCTAGCCTGATGCGGACATCAACACCAACACGAGCACATCTACACCAGCAGCACCTTCTCTAGCCCAGGCGCCACCCCTTCCACCTGGGCCAGTGACTCGGGCCCGTGCAAGAGAATTGAACTACATCATGTTGTTAAAGAACGAAGGCCCGGAAGAATAGACGACCAGCCCAATTGCGGCCCATAATGGACGACCTAGGGTTGGCCGCCCCTAGGGGCTGCGCCCCCTCTCTATTTATTCAGGAGCTGCGCCTCCTTTATTTCCCGAGTTTTGTTTTACGTTAGCCTTAGCTACTCTCGAACACGCGCAAATCTGCGCTGTCTTCGTGTATTCAGAACTCCACCCTCGAGTAATAGATTAGATTGCTCGCCTCTTTTTCTTGTTCGTTCTTCGATTGCGCACAGGAAACGATCTTCGTGATCAGGCCGATCTCGCATCAGCAAGGTCGGTAACCACAGGGAGTTGGTTCAGCGATTGCATTGGCGCCTCGGGCTTGCTCGTCGTAGTCGGATCGCAAGGGTCATCTTCCGCCAAATCGGAATTATCTCTACTCGCCGAAAGATCGGGCACCTCAGCTACATCAATTGGTATTAGATTTCCAGGTTGATCGGTGAGTTTATCGAGCGTTTTTTTTTTCCTACAGTCCACAAAACCACATAAAAATTCAGGTTAGATCTTATCCCAGCACCCTTTTGAGCCTCGCACTTTCTTTCAATAATCTGCATTGTTGAATTTGTGTGCTTTCGCGTCATTTGTTGCTGGTTGCATTGTGTTCTTCCACCATTCAAACCCTAGCGCCGCCACCATCTCCCGTTTGATCACGCCACAAACCGAGTCAACATCGTTTCCTTATTTTTCTCCTTCGGTTACGTCAAAAAAAAACAGAAAAAACAAACCGAGTCAACGGCCGTTTCCTTGATTTTCTCCTTCGGTTACGAAAAAAAAACAGAAAAAAAAAACAAACCGAGTCAACGGCCGCTTCCTTGTTTTTCTCCTTCGGTTACGTAAAAAAAACAGAAAAAAAAAGATAACGAAGGAGAAAGGATACAGTTGTTTTTCATCCCGGTCGTGTTTAGAACATAACTTGAGGCACCTTCCGTAAAACGGGCATAACTTTTCGCTCGGGTGTCCAAAAAATCTGAAATTTTTACAGGAGCTTGTTGACACCATTCTGAGCCCGGCCAAACTTACCTTCGGTCTGTTTGGGTTCGACAAAATTGTCAAAAAAATTCAGGAAAATAAAGAAAAAAATCCGTCAAAGTTCTCGCACGCTTTTCAGAGAACTTCCTGATTTTCTGTAGACCACATCTGATCTCTGTTTTAGGTGAAACTTCGTCTAGCTCCTATCTTGTTGCTTCTTGTGCTGAGAAAAATATCAAAAAAATCATACAAAAAAGAAAAACAAAATCACCTGTGATTTCTACTAGTGCCTTTTTGGCATCACTAGTACAATATTTACGGTACTGCCATTCTACTAGTTCCATCCATCTTTTGCACCTGTGGCCAGCAATATAGTTTCGTGTTTTGCACTATAATTCAACTTTGCATTATTGTTTGATCGTGCTAATCCTTGACTTGAGTGCAACCTACCCACAACTCCACATATTTCTACGACGAGCAGGTTTCTGTTTCTCCACGCAATCGCTCATCCAATCTTTCACCGGTTCCACCTGTTGATTGCGGTTCACCACTGTGGCTTGGTAAGAACGGATAAGAACTTGATAACAACACTAGTGTGAGCGCCTTGTGAGCAGTACACCCCTGTTTTTGTCGTTGGTTTTTCTCCTTTTGGTGTTTGCGCTAACTATGGCAGGAGCACACGACATGGTGGATGCCCAGTTGCAGGAAGTAAGGGGACAAGTTGATGGACTTGCTGCTGACATTAGGACGATGCATGAACGACTTGATTCAACGATCACTTCGACGACCGAGCGTTTCAACCAACTTGACCTTGCTCAAACGGCGACTCGCACCACACTCGACACCATCCTGGCACGCCTTGATGCATTGACCACAAAGATGGAGCAAGAATACGGCGGTGACACTGAGCAGGACGATGGAGATCGCCGTGGTCGTGCACGTCGTGTGGTTCGTCATCCCCCTAATGACTTATTTTCTAAGATTAAATTTAAAATTCCATCTTTTAATGGTAAATATGATCCTGCTGCATATCTTGATTGGGAATTAGAGGTAGAACAGAAATTTTCATGCCATGATATTCCTGCTAATAGCCAAGTGAAGGCTGCCATTAGTGAATTTACTGATTTTGCTTTAAT
The DNA here is from genome assembly GCF_902167145.1 of Zea mays. Taxonomy (NCBI): domain Eukaryota; kingdom Viridiplantae; phylum Streptophyta; class Magnoliopsida; order Poales; family Poaceae; genus Zea; species Zea mays. Next base: position 136,129,525 of record NC_050096.1, on the reverse strand, counting down.
TTGGTGGCGTGAGTATAAACAAAAACTTCCCATTAACAGTGTCATTACTTGGACCCAATTAAAAACTGCCATGCGCCACAGATTTGTTCCTTCCTATTATGCTCGTGATTTGCTTAACAAAATGCAGCGTTTTCAACAAGGTTCACAATCTGTTGAGGAATATTACCAGGAGTTGCAAAAGGGTATGCTTCGTTGTGGTTTGGTTGAGTCAGATGACGCTGCTATGGCGCGTTTTCGTGGTGGTTTGAACAGGGAAATTCAGGATATACTTGATTATAAGGATTATTTTGATATAACCACATTGTTTGAATATGCTTGCAAAGCTGAACGTGAAGTGCAGGGACGACGATCAAAGACATATACTAACTCTTTTGCAGGCCGGGGTCCAACACACAGCTCAACTCCTTCCAGCCCTGCACCTCCTACGCCTAGCACTACATCGCGCACAGGGCCGGCCAAGCCAGTGGCGCCCCCTGCCAAAGGCGCCGCTTCTTCCACAGGACGTACACGGGATATTCAGTGCCATCGTTGCAGAGGGTTTGGGCACATGATTCGGGACTGCCCAAACAAGCGTACCTTGCTTATACGTGACAATGGAGAGTACTCTTCAGCCAGTGATTCTGAGGAAACTAGTCATGCTATGATTGCCACTAACCATGCAGAAAATGAGGAAGTCCACGTTGATCCCATCGACGCCGATAGGTATGAGAGTCTTGTTGTGCAGCGTGTTCTCAGCACACAGGTTGCCCAGGCCGAAAAAAATCAGCGACACACTCTATTCCATACCAAGGGCGTCGTGCACGAACGGTCGATTCGCATCATCATCGATAGTGGCAGCTGCAACAATTTGGCAAGTACAGCGTTGGTAGAGAAATTATCCTTGCCCACTCGCACACATCCACATCCCTATCACATTCAATGGCTTAATGATGGTGGTAAAATAAAGGTAACACGTTCGGTACGTGTCCCCTTTTCGCTGGGTTCTTATTCTGATTATGCTGATTGCGATGTTATTCCTATGGAAGCATGCTCTTTGTTATTAGGTCGACCTTGGCAATATGATACTGATAGTTTACATCATGGTCGTTCAAATCATTATTCTTTCATGTTTAAAGGCCAGAAAATAATTATACATCCAATGACCCCTGACCAAATTTTGAAAGATGATCTTACTAGGGCTGCTAAAACTGCACAACAAGTCAAATCGACATCAGCCGCACCTATTAAATCTGAAATCAAGTTGCACTCTCCTGTTTTACTTGCTACACGTGCTGATTTTAATGATCTCCATGAAGCTCATATGCCCTGTTATGCACTTGTATGCTCGCGAATGCTTGTTCCGCTTGATGATGCACCGTCTTTGGACATACCCCCTGCTGTTGTTAACCTTTTGCAGGAGTATGCTGATGTTTATCCTACGGACTTACCACCGGGTCTTCCTCCCCTCCGTGGCATTGAGCATCAGATCGATCTCATCCCCGGCGCTTCTCTTCCGAACCGCGCCCCGTACCGTACAAATCCAGATGAGACGAAGGAGATCCAGCGCCAGGTGCAGACGCTGCTTGATAAGGGTTACATTCGTGAGTCTCTTAGCCCTTGCTCGGTTCCTGTTTTACTCGTTCCAAAGAAAGATGGGTCATGGCGTATGTGCGTAGATTGTCGTGCTATTAATAACATCACAGTTCGTTATCGATATCCTATTCCACGCCTTGATGATATGCTAGATGAGCTTAGTGGCGCCGTTATTTTCTCTAAGGTTGATTTGCGTAGCGGTTACCATCAGATTAGAATGAAACTCGGTGATGAATGGAAAACGGCTTTTAAAACGAAATTTGGTTTATATGAATGGTTGGTTATGCCATTTGGATTGACTAATGCTCCCAGCACCTTTATGCGTTTAATGAACGAAGTTCTACGGGCCTTCATAGGTTTGTTTGTTGTTGTTTATTTCGATGATATCCTTATTTACAGCAAGTCTATAGAGGAGCATTTAGAACATTTGCGTGCTGTTTTTAACGCTTTGCGTGCTGCTCGCTTGTTTGGTAACATGGAAAAGTGCACATTTTGCACGCAACGTGTCTCGTTTCTTGGTTATGTGGTTACTCCGCAGGGCATTGAGGTGGATAGCAGCAAGATTGCTGCCATTCGGGAGTGGCCTACACCGACGACGGTCACACAAATTCGGAGCTTTCTTGGACTTGCCGGTTTCTACCGCAGATTTGTTCGTGATTTTAGCTCCATTGCAGCGCCTCTACATGAGCTTACAAAGAAAGATGTGCCGTTTGCTTGGAGTGATTCGCAGGAGGTAGCGTTCAGCACTTTGAAAGATAAGTTAACCCAAGCTCCCCTATTGCAATTGCCTGATTTTAATAAAGTGTTTGAGCTTGAATGCGATGCTAGCGGTATTGGGCTAGGTGCTGTTTTGTTACAAGAAGGAAAACCAGTTGCTTATTTTAGTGAAAAATTAAGCGGTGCTAGTCTGAAATATTCTACTTATGATAAGGAGCTTTACGCTTTAGTGCGCACTTTGCATACATGGCAGCACTATCTTTGGCATCGTGAGTTTATAATCCATTCTGATCATGAGGCTTTAAAACATATTCGTACCCAAACAAATCTGAACCGTCGTCATGCTAAATGGGTAGAATTCATTGAGTCCTTTCCTTACATTATTAAACACAAGAACGGGAAGGACAATGTTATTGCTGATGCTTTGTCTCGTCGCTATACCATGCTGTCACAGTTAGATTTTAAAATCTTGGGTTTGGACACTGTGAAGGATCAATATGTTGACGATGCTGATTTTAAAGATGCTTTCGGCCATTGTATTAATGGGAAACCATGGGGCAAATTTCACATACAGGATGGGTTCCTGTTTCGCGCTAACAAGCTGTGTGTTCCAGCTAGCTCGGTTCGTCTTTTGTTGTTACAGGAAGCGCATGGAGGCGGTCTCATGGGGCATTTTGGCGTCTACAAGACACATGAGGTGTTGGCTGCCCACTTCTTTTGGCCTCGGATGCGCGCTGATGTGGAGCGCCTTGTTGCACGCTGCACTACTTGTCAGAAAGCTAAGTCACGGTTGAACAACCATGGTTTGTATATGCCTTTGCCTGTCCCTTCTTCTCCTTGGCTTGATATCTCTATGGACTTTGTTTTGGGCTTGCCTAGAACTAAGAAGGGGAGGGATAGTATTTTTGTGGTTGTTGATAGATTCTCTAAAATGGCTCACTTTATACCTTGTCATAAAACTGATGATGCTAGCATTATTGCTGAATTGTTCTTTAGAGAAATTATTCGTTTACATGGTATTCCGAAAACAATAGTCTCTGATCGCGATGCTAAGTTTCTAAGCCATTTTTGGAGATCTCTTTGGAATAAATTGGGAACTAAATTGTTGTTTAGCACTACTTGTCACCCTCAGACTGATGGACAAACTGAGGTAGTAAATAGAACTTTATCTACCATGCTTAGGGCTGTTTTAGACAAGAATTTGAGACGTTGGGAGGATTGCTTGCCTCATGTTGAATTTGCTTACAATCATGCCACGCATTCTTCTACAAAGATGTGCCCTTTCCAGATTGTTTATGGTTACATTCCTAGGGCACCTATTGACTTGATTTCACTTAATGCTGCGAACGCCCCACATGTAGATACTTCTGCACATGTTGAACAAATGATTACCATACATGAACAAACGAAACAGAACATTGCTGCTACTAATGCAAAAAATCAGGTTGCTGGTAGTAAAGGAAGAAAACATATTACTTTTGAACCTGGTGATATGGTTTGGTTGCATTTGAGAAAGGATCGTTTTCCTACTTTGCGCCGTTCTAAATTGATGCCTCGTGCTGCTGGTCCTTTTAAGATACTAACCAAGATTAATGATAATGCTTATACCCTCGACCTACCTGCGGAGTTTGGTGTTTCCACTAGTTTTAATGTTGCAGATTTGAAACCGTATGCGGGAGAAGATGAGGAGTTGCCGTCGAGGACGACTTCAGTTCAAGAAGGGGAGGATGATGCGGACATCAACACCAACACGAGCACATCTACACCAGCAGCACCTTCTCTAGCCCAGGCGCCACCCCTTCCACCTGGGCCAGTGACTCGGGCCCGTGCAAGAGAATTGAACTACATCATGTTGTTAAAGAACGAAGGCCCGGAAGAATAGACGACCAGCCCAATTGCGGCCCATAATGGACGACCTAGGGTTGGCCGCCCCTAGGGGCTGCGCCCCCTCTCTATTTATTCAGGAGCTGCGCCTCCTTTATTTCCCGAGTTTTGTTTTACGTTAGCCTTAGCTACTCTCGAACACGCGCAAATCTGCGCTGTCTTCGTGTATTCAGAACTCCACCCTCGAGTAATAGATTAGATTGCTCGCCTCTTTTTCTTGTTCGTTCTTCGATTGCGCACAGGAAACGATCTTCGTGATCAGGCCGATCTCGCATCAGCAAGGTCGGTAACCACAGGGAGTTGGTTCAGCGATTGCATTGGCGCCTCGGGCTTGCTCGTCGTAGTCGGATCGCAAGGGTCATCTTCCGCCAAATCGGAATTATCTCTACTCGCCGAAAGATCGGGCACCTCAGCTACATCATAGCCGACACACGCGTTTACAAGGAAGAAGCAAAGGCTAAACTTACATCAAACAAAAACCCAAGTTCTTTGGTGGCTGCTAGTTGCTTAAATAGAGGAATAGAAAGGAGTTCTAATGGAGAACGAAACTCTCTCGGCAGTTTCTGGATGCCTCGTTTGGTTTCTGTCATTGATTCTTGATGCACCTGAAAGTAGACGAAGAGAGCTTTCCAACAAGTAGTTATTTGCACTTAACAACCTTGGGAGTGGAAAGTTATGCTCCATTTAATTTGGTGCATGCTGCAGTTACGAAATTGACTTGGGTAGAGCAGGAGTTCACTCGGCAGTTTCTAGACGCTTAGTGTCTCATCTCTCGTTGATTCTTGATCCACTATAAAGTAGACGAAGAGACCTTTCCATCAAGTGCTTATTTTCTTTAAACAACCTTGGGAGTTGAAAGATATGCACTCTTTAACATGCACTTGCTCCAGATACGAAATTATCTCGGGTGCAACAGCTTTTATTGCTTTGTTGTTTTCTCCACTCCAATATGGTTCACCTCCCAAACACCTGAGCATAATAAAGTCGTAGCAAGGCTTTAGTACCACATTTAAAGAAGAATTAGCTTAAGCAGCCAGAAACGAGTTCACCTTATAATTAAGTTTACGTGCACAAGCTCGTGTCATTGGTCCCTGATTAGCTACGAATGGTGAAGTGATCATTGGTGTGGTTGTATCAATGGCAGCGATGTCTTATCAACCATGAATACCAATTTTCAAAAATCTAAAACTTGCTTAGAAACTAGTATGACTCGTCAGGACTAGACCGCTAGACCTAGGACGAAAGGCCTTAGGAGTAGAGGGAGAAATAGGTGGCTAAGTAAGTAGGCCATGTGGGCTAGTCCTTAGCTTTTTAAAAGGATGCCCTAGGAGCACCCTTTATTTCGGAGAGGAGACGTTATTTTTAGCATGCATGCATTATAAAAACTAAAAGGGATTAGACACTAAAGAAGTAAAAATTTGAGCTAACCCGCTTCCTTTCAAACCATCCAGGCTCTTTTATTTTCTTCCTTCCACCATAATCTTTACATATGATACCCTTTCGTAGATGAATTCACCCACCCCCGTCAGTGGAGGAGACACTCGTTTTAGCTCTGACTTCCTTTCTCACGATGGCTTCCCTTCCATCTTGTGGGAAGTGTTTAACTCCGCCGGTTACCCTACGCCCCCTTGTACATGGTGCAGTTGTACGAGGAGCATCGGGTACCATGTTGCCGAGTCTGGCTGACTTTGGAGGCTCAACCCCTTCAGTCGGGTTGGCGTTCTCTTGACTCCAAGATGATTGGATTCAGGACGGATGACACCACTGAAGCAGCAGCCATGAAGACTCTGACGACTTTCTGTGGCTACCATCCCCTGAGGATGGTGATGCACCCCTTGGGACTCTTCCGTGCTGAGAAGAAGGATGACCCCATGTGGTACAACCGTGTGAGCCATGTGAAGGATGCATGGGCGATGTATCCTGACTTGGTTGGGAGGGTCACTATTCAGTGCATGAGTGCGTTGTACCGCCTTCAGGCTCTGCAGAGCGACTCTATGGCACATCTTGCTAACCTCGCTCAAATCACCAAGCTCACCCTCGACAACCGAGAAGACTTTGTGGTCGACTTGTCCTCCGAGTTGGTGGAGAAGGACCTACAGGTGGAAAGGCTGAGCCAGCGCATCACCACCTTGGTGCAGTAGGTGGAGATCCGAGACAACACTATTGATGTCTTGGAGATCCAGCTCGATGATGTGCAGCGGGAACTCGAAGAAGCTAATGACCACCTGGACATGCACCACTTAGAGATGGAGGCCAATGAAGCCGGAAGCGAGGGAGAAGAGGCTCCTGAGGAGTTAGGACCAGCCCCTGGTGCCAATGGGACTACCTCCGCGATGCCCCCTTCACCCACATCCAGTGTCGCTTCCACCGCTCAGGGTTGATCAGTATCTTTGATGCTTTAGGCGGATAGAAACCTACGCGAGCTTAGTGATGGCAGATTTTGGACTAGGCTTATGGGTACTTTCCCCTAATTGATGTAACCCTTGCGAACTTTTGAGATCTGTGGGATGTTTACCATGTTATCTTCATTCGAACTTAAATGTTATGACTATGGCAATTTTCTTTCCATAAGAGATAATAGCATGTCGTTCGAAATTGTGAGTTGAGATAAAAATGGCGACAATCTCTGTTTTCAGATGGCAGCTAGGCAGAGTCGCGGGCAAAACGAGCAAGTTCCCCCGCCACCTCCTCCAGCTCCCACAGTGCAAAAGGAGCTAATGGCCCAGCAGAACGAGATTCTGCGACAGCTCTTGCAGCGCCAGTCCACCCTCAGTAGCATGGTGGAGGCCAGCCGCAGCGACCTCCGGCAGCGGCAACCTACCAGGAGTTCCTGAGTACGCAGCTGCCCTTGTTCACCTTGGCAGAGGATCCGTTGGATGCCGACGTGTGGCTACGTGTCGTGGAATCCAAGTTTCTCCTCCTCATGGGAGACTTCCCTGATGATACCAAGGCTCGCTTCGTCGCGCAGCTGCTTCATGGCCCTGCTCGGACATGGTGGGACCACTTCCGTGCTATGCTACCTGCTGGTCATGAAGTGTCTTAGGAGGAATTCAAGACTACTTTCAGAGGGCACCATATCCCAGCAGGAATTCTTGATCGCAAGCTGAATGAGTTTCTGGCACTCAACCAGGGAACCCGCACGGTATTGTAGTACACTCAGGCCTTCAACGACCTGTGCCAGTACGCAGGTTATCATGCTGATTCCGACGAGAAGAAGAGAGATCGCTGCCGCAGGGGTCTCAATACCAAGCTGCGGGAACGTCTCAACACTGTCCGGGCTAATAGCTTCAATGAGTTGGTCAACCTGGCCATCTCCCAGGAGGACTGTATTGTAGCTCACCGGGCAGAGAAGAAGAGAAAGGAACCAATGGCAGCACCATCCGCTCAGGCCTAGAGGTTCATGATTGTTTCTCACAATTAGAGTAGGGGATTTCAGCAGCAGGCAGGCAGATGGGTGATCAGGCCACCTCGACAGCAGCAACCGGCACCCACTCGTTTTCCAGCTCCCGCTCCAAGGAACAGTCAGCCTCCACAGCAGCAGCAATTCCGCCAGGGCAATGGGAACAAGTGCTTCACTTGTGGCAATGTGGGCACTATGCCAAGAATTGCCCAAGAAATTAGCAGAGGCAGATGCCTGCACCAAATCAAGACAAGGGAAGAAAGTAGAAGGTGCAAGTCAGGCAAGGGAAGCTCAACTTCACTACTCTAGAGGAGTTACCTGAGGGAGCCCCCATCATGACTGGTATCTTTCAGTTTTTAATCAACCTACTTTAATTCTAGTGCATCTCATAGTTTCATTAGCCAGAAGTTCAGTGCTAAATGTCAATTGCCTTTCTGTCATACAAAAGGGTCATTCATGATAGCCACACCTGGGGGTAAAATTGCAAACAACCAATTAATCTGAAGTGTGCCTATCTCAATGGGAAGTAAAATCTTCAAAACCACACTCCTAATTTTGGGATTAGAGGGTATGGACATCATTCTAGGAGCCGACTGGATGACTCATCATCGAGTAGTATTGGATGTAGCTGCCAGAGCTCTGGAGATTCGTTCCCCTACCTCCGAAGACCTGGTGTTGTATCTACCCAGCCAAGATTCTACTCAATCATGTGCTTTTGCTATGATGGAGTCACCTGTGAAGAAGATTCCAGTGGTCTGTGAGTATGTAGATGTTTTTCCTGATGAATTGCCAGGAATGCCACCAGACCGGGACATCGAATTCGCCATCGAGTTGCAACCGGGAACGACACCTATTTCCAAGAGGCCTTACTGGATGCCACCCGCTGAGTTGGCAGAATTGAAGAAGCAATTGCAAGAATTGTTGGGCAAAGGTTTTATTCGCCCAAGTACTTCGCCTTGCGGATGTCCAGCCTTGTTTTTAACTAAGAAGGATGAAAGCTTGAGGCTGTGCATAGATTACCGCCCCCTTAATGCGGTAACTATCAAGAACAAGTATCCTTTGCCTCGTATTGATGTTCTTTTCGATCAGTTGGTCAGAGCCAAAGTGTTTTCCAAGATAGACCTTCGCTCCAGCTATCATCAGATCAAGATACGGGCAAGTGATATTCCAAATACCGCTTTCTCAACCAGATATGGGCTGTATGAATTCTTGGTGATGTCGTTTGGGCTGACCAATGCACCAACATATTTCATGTATCTGATGAATTCTGTTTTCATGCCTGAATTGGACAAATTCGTAGTTGTTTTCATCGATGATATCCTGGTGTACTCAAAGAACGAAGAAGAGCATGCCGGGCATTTGCATGTAGTGCTTCAACGTCTGCGAGAGCACCATCTTTATGCCAAATTGTCAAAATGTGATTTTTGGCTAAAGGAAATCAAATTCTTGGGTCACACTATCTCTCAGGTAGGCATAGCTATTGATCCTGATAAGGTGCAAGAGGTGATGAACTGGAAGACGCCAACGACTGTCCGTCAGATTCGGAGTTTTGTGGGATTAGTTGGTTATTACCGAAGATTCATTCTGGATTTCTCTCGAATTGCAAAGCCCATAACTGAATTGTTGAAGAAAGAAGCCAAGTTTGTTTGGGGTCAGAAGTGCGAAGATGCCTTCCATGCGTTGAGGCAACATCTGACCACAGCACCGGTGTTAGCGCAACCCGACAACAGCAAGCCATTTGATGTGTATTGTGATGCCTCTGGCACTGGACTAGGTTGTGTCTTGATGCAAGACAACTGAGTCATTGCTTATGCATCGAGAGCACTCAGGCCTCATGAGCAGAATTATCCCACTCATGACCTGGAGTTGGTAGCCGTGGTTCATGCATTGAAAATGTGGAGACACTACTTTAATGGGAACCCACTGCAACATCTTCACTGATCATAAGAGCCTTAAGTATATCTTTACTCAGGCTGATCTCAACATGAGGTAGATAAGATGGCTAGAGCTGATCAAGGATTATGACCTGGAGGTACATTATCACCCAGGAAAAGCCAATGTGGTAGCAGATGCCTTGAGTCGGAAATTGCAATGCAACTGTGTTATGATGGATTCTCGCATTAACACCTTGTGTGATGAGTTGAGCAAAATGAAGATTGAAGTGATTCCTTCTGGTGCTTTGTCTCACATTTCCGTTGAGCCAGCTTTGCAAGACCAGATCATCATGGCCCATCTCAGTGACAAGGGAGTGCAAATTATTAAGGAAAACCTCCATCAGAAGACCGAGAAGTATAAATGTTTCAGCCAAGATGGAAAGGGTATATTGTGGTTTGAAAGCAGATTGGTGGTTCCTAAGAATAAGGATCTCAAGAAGAAAATCTTGGCTGAGGCCCATCTCTCCAAATTATCCATGCATCCAGGGAGCACCAAAATGTACCATGATCTGAAGCCCCTGTATTGGTGGACCAGAATGAAGAGGGAGATAGCCCAATATGTATAAGAATGTGACACATGTTAGAGGATAAAGGCAAGCCACTTGAAATCAGCTAGAGCTTTGCAACCCCTATCTATATCTTCGTGGAAATGGGATGACATCAGCATGGATTTCATTGTGGGTCAGCCCAACACCTCTTGTCATCATGATTCGATTTGGGTTATTGTGGACCGACTGACAAAAGTGGCACATTTTCTCCCAGTACACACCACCGATAAGGCTCAAAAGTATGCAGAGTTGTACATTGACCGAATCGTGTGTTTGCACGGATTGCCCCAGACCATTGTATCTGACCGAGGAGCCCATTTGTTGCCAGATTTTGGGAACAACTGCAAGAGTCTTTGGGAACCAAGCTAATCAGAAGTTCAGCTTACCACCCACAGGCTGATGGTCAGACCGAGAGGGTAAATCAAATTCTTGAAGATATGCTGAGAGCTGGTGCGATTGATTATGGCAAGAACTGGGATAAGCACCTCTCCTTGGTAGAGTTTGCTTATAACAACAGTTATCAATCAGCCTAAGGATGGCACCCTTCGAAGCTCTCTATGGTAGAAGGTGTAGAACACCCCTCAATTGGTCTCAGCCTGGAGAAAGAGAAGTTTTCGGACCTGACTTAGTGACTGATGCCGAAAGGAAGGTCAAACTAATCAGGAAAAATCTAGAAGCTGCTCAGGCTAGGCAAAAGAGTTACCATGATAAGAGAAGGAAACCTCTCCAGTTCGAGGTGGGAGATTTCGTATATTTGAAGGTATCACCCACCAAAGGAGTGCAGAGGTTTGGAATCAAAGGCAAGTTAGCCCCTCGTTACATTGGACCTTATGAGATCATAGAAGCATGTGGACCCGTGGCATACAAATTGAAGTTACCTCCAAAAATGTCTGCCATCCACAATGTGTTCCATATATCTCAAATGAAGAAGTGTGTTCGATTGCCGACCGAGATCATAGCAGAACCAGAATTGGAGATAGAGCCAGATCTATCGTACCAAGAGTACCCTTCCAAGGTTCTGGATTGCAAAGAAAGATCAACTCGGGCTAAATCGATCCAGATGTATCAGATCCAATGGAGTAATTACTCAGAGGAAGAGGCTACTTGGGAGACTGAGGAATTTCTGCGTTCCAACTTCCCCGATTGCCTACCTAAGGAAATTGGTACGTAATCATGCCCAACCCCTCCTCCTGCCCTTCGAATCTAAATTTCAAAAAAATGATCTTAATATAAAGAGAGTTAATTATAAGACAAGAAATAAAAGGACTTCCTTCTGAAGTTGCAAAGAGAATGACATTCGAAGAGCAGTTGCCTTAATAAATAAAGCATCCACTTCAAGTAAGTCTCACCCTTTGCTTCACTCCGGGAGGACTCCGACCCGAATCTCGGGACGAGATTTCTTTAAGGGGGGAATGATAGAGCTGGAGTGCCTGATCTTTCGGTGAGTGGAGATAATTCTGATTTGGTGGAAGTAGACCCTCACGATCCGACTACGACGAGCGAACCCGAAGCGCCAATGCAATCGCTGAACCAACTCCCAATGGTTACCGACTTTGCTGATGCGAGATCGGCCTGATCACAAAGATCATTTCCTGTGCGCAATCGAAGAACGAACAAGAAAAAGATGCGAGCAATCTTAATATCACTCGAGGTGGAGTTCTGAATCACAGAGGACAGCACGTATTTGTGTGTGTTCTGGGGTAGCTAAATCTACATGTAAAACAAAACTCAAGTTCTAAATGAAACAGGACTCTGACTAAATAGAGGAGAGGCGAGAATAGTAGGGCCGGCGCTACAGTACCGCGGTTACTGTTCATGACTTCCCTAGGCGCCCCATCCGGGCCTTCCTGTTGGGCCATCTTCTAATCTTCTGGGCCTTCATTCTTTAACAGCATGATGTAGTTCAATTCTCTTGCACGGGCCCGAGTCACTGGCCCAGGTGGAAGGGGTGGCGCCTGGACTGGGGAAGATGGTGCTTGGGCTGGAGAAGGTGCTGCTGGTGTAGATGTACTCGTGTTGGTGTTGATGTCCTCATCATCCTCCCCTTCTTGAACTGAAGTCGTCCTCGACGGCAACTCCTCATCTTCTCCCGCATACGGTTTCAAATCTGCAACATTAAAACTAGTGGAAACACCAAACTCCAGAGGCAGGTCAAGGATATAAGCATTAGCATTAATCTTGGTTAGTATCTTAAAAGGACCAGCAGCACGAGGCATCAATTTAGAACGGCGCAAAGTAGGAAAACGATCCTTTCTCAAATGCAACCAAACCATATCACCAGGTTCAAAAGTAACTAGTTTCCGTCCTTTACTACCAATAATCTGATATTTGGCATTAGCAGCAGCAATGTTTTGTTGAGTTTGTTCATGGAGGTTAATCATTTGTACAACATGTGCAACAACATCTATGTGTGGGGCGTCCGCAGCATCAAGCAAAAACAAAGCAATAGGCGCCCTAGGAATGTAACCATAAAGAATTTGAAAAGGGCACATCTTTGTAGAAGAATGTGTTGCATGATTATAAGCAAACTCAACATGAGGCAAGCAATCCTCCCAACGTTTCAAATTTTTGTCTAAAACAACCCTAAGCATGGTAGACAAAGTTCGATTAACTACCTCAGTTTGACCATCAGTCTGAGGGTGACAAGTGGTGCTAAACAGCATTTTAGTTCCCAATTTATTCCACAGAGATCTCCAAAAATGACTGAGAAACTTAGCATCACGATCCGAGACTATTGTATTGGGAATACCGTGCAAACGAATAATCTCTCTAAAAAACAATTCAGCAACATTGCTAGCATCATCAGTCTTATGACAAGGTATGAAATGAGCCATTTTGGAGAATCGATCAACAACCAGAAAAATGCTATCCCTCCCCTTCTCAGTTCTAGGCAATCCCAAAACAAAATCCATCGAAATATCAATCCAAGGGGAAGTAGGAACAGGCAAAGGCATATACAAACGATGGTTGTTCAACCGTGACTTAGCTTTCTGACAAGTAGTGCAGCGTGCAACAAGGCGCTCAACATCAGTGCATCCGAGGCCAAAAGAAGTGGGCAGCCAACACCTCATGTGTCTTGTAGACGCCAATGTGCCCCATGAGACCGCCTCCATGCGCTTCCTGTAACAACAAAAGACGAACCGAGCTAGCTGGAACACATAGCTTGTTAGCGCGAAACAGGAACCCATCCTGTATGTGAAATTTGCCCCATGGTTTCCCATTAATACAATGGCCGAAAGCATCTTTAAAATCAGCATCGTCAACATATTGATCTTTCACAGTGTGCAAACCAAAGATTTTAAAATCTAACTATGACAGCATGGTATAGCGACGAGACAAAGCATCAGCAATAACATTGTCCTTCCCGTTCTTGTATTTAATAATGTTGGGGACTTGTTCTCAAATGCTATAAATTAAGAACAAGGCAACATAAAATGTTAAATGATACTGTCCTTCGTCCGTGAACCATTATTCCTTTGAGGATAACGGATTTTGGACGAAGGTTGATGATAGTATTATTACGAAGTTGAACCTTCGTAATAAACTTTCAATAAACATTGTAAGATAATGCAAAATAAAAGGGATAAAATGGACGAATGAATCACAGATGCATTATGTTATATTCACTTAATATACTGAATCATTAAATACAATGATACCTATGCCTTGACAAAGGTTGTATTCCGAGAGATGCGATTGCAAATACCAGAATGCGTGAACAGTAACGGAATACTGTTCACTATTTATAGGCACATGACACAGCCTGTGAGAAATTACAAGTATGCCCCTTATAAAAACTTACAACATTGACTCAGACATTTATGGACTAAAAGGTCATTCTATCTTTAAGTCGGTTTACACTGTCGAAGCTTCATGGAAAGGAACCTTCGGCCGTCTCATGCAAACAGCCTCAGTCGAAAGCTGCTTCTCCCTTGAAGACCTTCGGCGACGAAGCATAGACCCAACAGTAGCCCCTTTCGCGGTGCTAGATCGTTTTTCGTAACGAGCTTGATCCGTGAAAAAAGTCTCTTAAGCTTCGGGGAGCCGAAGGTCCAAAAAACACCTTCCCTGAGCTCGTTGCCGAGAAACGATTTAATTTCCCAGCACGTAGCGGTCCCACCTTGCAGAGTTTACTGTTTGTCCTGCGGTCCACCGCGCAGCGAGCGCAAGCGGGTGTGCGCTTGGTGTAAAAGCTCTGGCGCTTCGCCTTCTTACCTGCAGCACTATATAAACAGACGAGTAGGTGTGAAGTTACCACAGCATTCATTGCTATTTGCACTGTTTTCCTGCCAAAATTTTTAACCATCACCGAAGCTTGTCTGTTAGAATCGAACGAAGCTCCAGTTTGAAATCTGCTTCGGAGGAAGAAAATATTAAAGTTTCACAAGTTCATAATTGAATGGCCAGAGTCCGCTCTACCGCCAGGGTGGAGCGCGAGGGGGAGGAAACTGAAGCTTCGGAGACTCTCCCCATCTCCGAAGCCATGCAACGATCGGGTCTAGTGACTTCGGAAAAGATCCCTCATGATGGTGCAGAACAAGCAGAACAAGCAATCGCTGAAGCAGAGGAAAAGATATTGAGGAAACTGATTCCGAAGATGATTATCGCATTGCCATGCCAAGCAAGCCGAGCCACTTGGACTTCGGAAAATCTACTGTTTCGAAGGCTGATCTGTCCAAGATGGTAAAATCGGGCTTTTTCACTGAAAATCAGAAGAAGCTTTTGCGCTTCGGGGGAGAAGAGACTACCCCAAAACCGGAGAAAGATGAAATTGTTATTTTCAAGAGCTTTTTAAAGGCTGGATTAAGATTCCCCCTACATGGGATCATTGGAGAGGTGCTGAAGAGGTTCGGTATCTATTTTCATCAGCTGACCCCTAACGCTATCGTTAGGCTTATTGTTTATATCTGGGCGCTCCGAAGCCAAGCAGTGGAACCATTTGCGGACAGCTTCTACCGGGTTCACGAGCTGCATTATCAAACAAAGGCTAGAAAAGATGGATTGCACGATAATTTTGGTTGCTATAACTTTGCCTATCGGAAAACTACCAAGTTCCCTGTAATTAGCTACCGAAGCAAGTGGGCAGCAGGCTAGAAATCAGAGTGGTTCTATGTCAAGGTTGATGACGACAAGGAAAAGCTTGTACAAAGCCCGCTGGAATTAATCTTCGGAGAAACCCGACCTCGTTGCGACATGACACCCGAAGGTCCAACACAACAAGCAATGAGTGAATTCAGAATTATTGCAGAGCATATCAGCACAAGGGACCTGGTTCAAGAGTTTTTAGCATTCAAAGTTTTTCCCAGTTTGAAAGAATGGGAAATACCGAAGCTACAGGGGGAAAAGAAAGAAGGTGAACTCGTACGTTTACCTTACTATTTCAAGTTTAAAAAGTAATTTAAAGCACCTTGCCAAGAGTGGCTAGATACGATTGAAGCAATGTGTAATGAAATACTTGGCAATTATTCCAAAAAAGAAAATCAATTGATGACCGCAGCCTTCGGCACCCGTCCGAAGCGAAGGCTAAATCGAGTGTTGGACGCTCTGGAGTTTGAATACCCAGACTATGAGAATTTAAACAAAAATGCCGGAGGCCAGAAAAGGAAAAGAATGACCGAAGCTTCAAACAAAGATGAAGAAGAGACACCGAAGAAGAAAATTCCAAAGAAGAAGAAAGCATCTTCTCCGAAACAAAAAATATCTGATGAAGAAAAATCCCCCGCATCACCCTCTACCACTGATGTAGAGGCCATTCTACAGGTAATGACTGAATCCATGCCTGCGAAGCTAAGTCCACTAGGGCGTCGACTGACAAAATTTTTTCCGAAGGAAAAGGAGCCCGAAAGAATGAAGAAAACAACTAAAGTAAAAAGACAGAGGATGATCGGTGTGACAGAAGTTATCGACAAGACACCGCCAAGAGCTTCAGCTCAAAAAATACCAGCGGCTGCGGAAGAGACAAATATTGAAATTGCACCTTCGGAGGTCACAGCCGCCGAAGCCGCCTCAGTTGAAGATCTGAACCTAGAGAGCACTTTTGAACATATTGACCAAATGCTGCTAGACATGACTACAGAAGAAGTTACCGCCACCGCCGAAGAGGCCGCGACCGCAGCATCGGCGAAAGGGAAAGAAATTGCTGATGAAGCTTCGGAGAACGAAACCTTCATGTTCCGGAATTTAATCGGAGAACAATTATCAAAAGCGGAAATAAAAGAGCTTAAAGAATACGCCAAATCCTGCGGATACAAGCCTGGAGCGCTCCTCTTCGGAGGCGTTGATGATGAAAAATTGGGCTGTATCCGAGATCAAACTGGGGCCAAAATTATCAGTACTCTGTCCAAGAATATCGGATTTCCGAAGCTAGAAACGGACATCAGCCACTACCGACGACAACATGTCGTTGGCAGCTTATTTTATTCCAACTTCAAGGTGAACTGCTTTTTTCCCTTAACCTTTATTGTTTCTAAGAACGAAAACATGTCTGACGAAGGTTGTTTTCGTGCAGAGTATGCTTCTGAGCAAAGCCTTGCAGATGCAACAAGATTTTGAAGATAAAAAGCACGAAGTTATAATTGAAAATTTAGAAAGCAAAATAAAGGAACAATCAGATGCCTTCGAGAAAAAGAACTTTGAGCTCCAGGCAACCGAAGGACTATTGGCGGAAGCTGAAGCAAAAATAACAGAACTGAACACGAAGCTTCTCCACCAGTCTGAGCAGTTCGAACAAGAAAAACAAGATCTTAATGCAAAACTTAAAGCCGAAGCTCAAAAGAATTCAGATTTGAAAAAACTACTGGCAAGTCTTCAAGAAAACTGCTTGGAATTCAGCAACAGATGCATTCATCGGTTGAAAAAGATTTTTTACTCAGTTGGAGCCAGCAGTGGAAAATTTACCCCCTCGGCTGAAGATCTACCAAAAACCTTCGAACATATTGAGGGGGAGATTGACGAGCTCGACAAAGTCATAGCTGGGCATGGTGACTTCTGTGCCTGGGTGGCTTCTCGAGGCACTGCTGCGGCTTTCCTGAAGGCTGGCTGCGAGCATGGAAGGATTGTGAATAGGCCAAATTTCACTTTGTCGCCATCAATCCTGGACGACATTCCTGATCTTGCCCGAAGTATCTCGAATAGATTTATAAAAATGATATGGACAAAAGGTGGGCGAGAAAAGGCAGGAGACGAAGCTCGTAGCCACCTTGAACTAGTAAGAAACCATACCTTGCGCTTACCTTTTCTTGTAAACTCGATTTTGACTTACAACGATCTTATTCATGTAGGATGATGAAGCTGAAGTCGAAGGTCAAAAATGATGCCGAAGCCGCCGAAGCCGAAACTCCTTGGGGATTAGATAGTAGACTGTAAACAATGCTTGAGAAACTTTTGAGAGCTTTTGTAAACGTAACTTTTGTAAATGTAAACAATGCCGAAGGTCTTTAATGAATTCTGTTCATACCTTATTATATATCCTTACCCTCCCATTGCTGTATAGGAAATGCTTTGATGTGGACGAAATTTTTCCTTTTTGAGCCGTCGGCGAAAAAACACCTTCCCTTCTTTTCGTACGCAGCGAAGCATAGGGAACAACATTTTCCCCTTTTTTGCGAAGCTCTCTTTTTTGTGCACGAAGCTCTTTCTTCCCCTTCTTTTTCCTCTTTTTGCTGAAGCAACCATTTATGCCATGAAGATGACTATCCTACTTATGCCTAGATGAATGTTTATGAATGCAAATGTTATGATGTAATGTGATGTGCAAATGCATGGCCAAACATGTATCCGAAGTCATATTCATAACCATTTTAAGAACCATCACACCTCAGCTCTGCATTCCCTTAGGAACGACTTTGGAGCTTCTTCGCCTTTACTTTTGGCGGAATCAGCGTTGACTTTTCGCTGTAAGCTCTGCATTCCCTTAGGAACGACTTTGGAGCTTCTTCGCCTTTACTTTTGGCGGAATCAGCGTTGACTTTTCGCTGTAAGCTCTGCATTCCCTTAGGAACGACTTTGGAGCTTCTTCGCCTTTACTTTTGGCGGAATCAGCGTTGACTTTTCGCTGTAAGCTCTGCATTCCCTTAGGAACGTCTTTGGAGCTTCTTCGTTTTTACTTTTGGGCACTCGATGGTGCGCTCTGAGCTTTTACATTTACATTCTTTGGGGGATTTTGCTCTTATAAGACTAAAAAAGGAAATTACACATGCTGGCCCCATTAAAAACCTTTCTCCCCCTTTGGAAAGGAAAAGGGTGCCATGAAAGGAAAAATAAAAAATATGAAAAATTACATCGAATTATACATAATATCACCGAAGCTCATCCGCATTCCAAGACCTAGGAATGTCATTGCCGTCCATATCTTTCAATCTGTATGAACCGGGTCTTGACGAAGATGCTACTAAGAAAGGCCCGTCCCATTTCAACTGCAATTTGCCCACTGTTTCCGGGTTGGCCACCCTTCGAAGCACCAAGTGCCCTGGCTCAATATTTTTTAGCCGAACCTTTCTATCCCGCCATTTGACTGTTTCAGCTTGATATTTATTGATATTCTCCACGGCTTGCAGTCTGATCCCTTCTAAAGCATCTTTTTCTATAGAATAAGCAGCTTCGGAATCTGATTCTGCCGAAGCTACTATCCTTATTGATCCGGCTTTAGCTTCCTCTGGAGTTATTGCCTCGTCACCGAATAACAACTTGAATGGAGTGAAGCCTGTAGACCTTGATGTTGTCGTGTTATGGCTCCACACCACTTTGGTTAGCTGATCTGGCCATTTTCCTCTAGGTTGATTGAAGATTAGCTTCATTATTCCTGTCATTATAATGCCGTTGGCTCTTTCAACGAGTCCATTTGACTCCGGGTGCCTGACTGATGCAAAATGAATCTTCGTACCAATTTGGTTACAGAAGTCCCTGAAAGCTTCGGAGTCAAACTGTGTCCCATTGTCCACAGTGATGGCTTTTGGCACCCCGAAACGACAAACAATATTCTGCCAGAAAAACTTTTGGACGGTGGCCGAAGTTATTGTGGCTAAAGGCTTCGCCTCAATCCATTTAGAAAAATATTCCACAGTTACTACAACATATCTCAGGTTCCCTTGGGCCGGTGGTAACGGACCTAACAAGTCAAGGCCCCACCTTTGCAATGGCCAAGTGGGTTGTATGAGCTGCGTTAAGGACGAAGGTTGTTTTTGATCTCTTGCACATTTCTGACAACCTTCGCACTTTTGGACCAATTCTGCTGCATCCGAAGCTGCCTTCGGCCAATAAAACCCTTGGCGGAAAATTTTTCCAAGTAACGGCCTAGGTCCGATGTGAGATCCACACAGGCCTGCATGTATTTCTTTCATTAACTCTATACCTTCGGTTCTGGATAAACATTTGAGCAACGGAGCACAAACTCCATGTTTGTACAACTCCCCTTCTATCATGACATATGGACGAGCTCTTGCCTCTATCCTCTTGTTATAAGCTTCGTCATCTGAAAGGAACTTACCCTGAAGGTAAGAGATGATCTCAGTTCTCCAATCTTCGCTAAAAACAGGAGATATATTAAGAACTGCTCTTTCAAGAAGTTCCACCGAAGGTGCTTTTATTGTTTCGAAGAATACATCCGAAGGTAAAGGCAGCCCCTGTGCTGCTGACTTAGCTAGCAAATCAGCATGCTCATTTTGTCCTCGGGGGATATTTTTGACAGAAAACCCTTCGAAGGAAGCTTCAACTCTTCGAACCATATCCAGATATTTTTCAAGCTTCGGATCCTTAGCCTTGCAACTTTTGTCAATATGGCCCGAAACAACCTGGGAATCAGTTTTAAGTATGGCCCTTCTGATTCCCATTGCTTTTAGCTTCCGAAGACCTAGAATCAATGCTTCGTACTCAGCAATGTTATTTGTGCAGTTAAAATCAAGCTTTGCCGCATAACAAGTTTTGACTTTGGAAGGTGAAACCAACACAGCAGCCGCTCCGGCTCCGAAGGTTCCCCAAGATCCATCACAAAACACTGTCCAAGCTTCGTTGTCTTTATTCGTTTCGTCCTCCTGAGCCCCTGGCGTCCAATCAGCAATAAAGTCTGCCAGCGCCTGTGACTGAATCGAAGATCTATGAACATATTCAATACAAAATTCATTGAGCTCTGCAGCCCATTTTCCAATCCTTCCAGTAGCTTCTCGGTTCCTCATGATATCCTTCAGAGGTTGTGATGAAGGAACAATTATGTTGTAAGCTTGGAAATAGTGCCGAAGCTTCCTGGAGGCCATCAAGACAGCATACAATACCTTCTCCAGCTCTGTATAATTTTTCTTTGACAAACTAAGAACCTCGGATACAAAATATATTGGGGCCTGCCTCTTGATTTGACCATCAAGCTTCTCCTGGACAAGCGCTGCACTTACTGCTGAGTGCGAAGCTGCCACATATAATAACAAAGGAGCCCCTGGCATTGGTGGAGTCAATGTTGTTAGATCTATCAAATACTGTTTCAATTCTTCGAAAGCCTTCTGCTGGATTGGTCCCCATTGAAAGACTTCGGCCGACTTCAGCACTTCGAAGAATGGTAAATTTCTCTCTGCTGATCTGGATATGAATCTATTGAGAGATGCCAATCTTCCTGTCAATCTTTGAGCCCCCTTCTTTGTAGTTGGTGGCTCCATCCGAAGTATAGCTTCAATTTTACTTGGATTAGCTTCAATTCCCTTTGTTGAAACCAAGCATCCAAGAAATTTCCCTTTCTTCACCCCGAAGACGCATTTTTCTGGATTTAATTTTAAGCCGGCTTGCCTGAAACTGGCGAAGGTCTCCTGCAGATCAGCAATATGATTCTCCTGCTTCGTACTTTTGACAATGATGTCATCAACATAAGTTAGCACGTTTCTGCCTATTTGAGATTGGAGAACCTTCGCAGTCATTCGGCTGAAACTTCCTCCAGCGTTTTTGAGCCCCTCAGGCATCCGAAGATAGCAATATGTGCCACTTGGAGTTATGAAGCTAGTTTTCGGCTCATCTTCCTTCTTCATCCAAATTTGATGATAGCCTGAATAGCAGTCTAACAAACTCATGAGCTCTGAAGAAGCTGCTGCATCAACTAAAGAATCTATCCTGGGCAATGGGAATTCATCCTTCGGACAAGCCTTGTTCAGATCTGTAAAATCGATACACATTCGCCACTTGCCATTGGCCTTTTTTACCATAACAGTATTGGCTAGCCACTCTAGGTACTTCACTTCTCTGATAACTCCTGCACTGAGGAGTCTTTTGACTTCATTACGAGCACCTTCGGCCTTATCATCTGACATTTTTCGAAGCATTTGCTTTCTGGGTCTGAAGGATGGATCGACATTGAGCGAATGCTCAATAACGTCCCTATTAACTCCGCAGAGATCATTGGCTGACCATGCAAAAACATCTTTGTTGTTGAACAAGAACCTTAGCAAGGTTTTCTCTTGTGTTTCGGATAACTGAGAGCCCAACAGCACCTTCTGTTCTGCTACATCCTCACATAAGAGCATGGGCTTCGGCTGATCTGCTGAAGCTGCTTTCTCCCTTCTGAATTTGTATTGTTCGCAAGCTTCAGCTCCATCTATGTTATGGATTGCTTTTGAATCAGTCCAGTTTCCTTCGGCCCTTCTGGCAGCTTCCTGGCTTCCATGAATAGCGATGGGTCCCTGATCCGAAGGTATCTTCATGCAAAGATAAGCAGGGTGAAGGATTGCTTCGAAGGCATTGAGGGTACCACGACCAATAATTGCATTATAAGGGTATTCCATGTCAACAATGTCAAACACAATTTGCTCAGTTCTAGTGTTATTGATGAATCCGAAGGTCACTGACATGGTGATCTTTCCCAGTGCTACAATCTGTCTCCCTCCGAAGCCACAAAGAGGATGTGTAGCATCATGAATCTTATCTTCTGGCTCTTGCATTTGCCTGAAGGCTTTAGCAAATATGATGTCAGCTGCACTACCTGTGTCAACCAAGACATTGTGAACCAGAAATCCTTTGATAAAACAAGAGATAACCATGGCATCGTTGTGTGGGTAATCTTTGAGCTGAAGGTCCTCTTGGGAGAAGGTAATAGGAATGTGAGACCATCTTGACTTGATGAAGGGTCCTTGCACCCCAACATGTTGTACCCTTCTCTGTGCTTCCTTCTTTTGTTTCTTGTTAGCTGGCTCTGAGGACGAGCCACCTGTGATCGGGAGCACCAGCTTCGGGTCCGAAGCAGCTCCAGCTTGATTGTTGAACGAAGCCATCAGCTCAAAAAGTGGAAGTGAGTTCACCGGAGGTGGGCGCCAATGTTGGGGACTTGTTCTCAAATGCTATAAATTAAGAACAAGGCAACATAAAATGTTAAATGATACTGTCCTTCGTCCGTGAACCATTATTCCTTTGAGGATAACGGATTTTGGACGAAGGTTGATGATAGTATTATTACGAAGTTGAACCTTCGTAATAAACTTTCAATAAACATTGTAAGATAATGCAAAATAAAAGGGATAAAATGGACGAATGAATCACAGATGCATTATGTTATATTCACTTAATATACTGAATCATTAAATACAATGATACCTATGCCTTGACAAAGGTTGTATTCCGAGAGATGCGATTGCAAATACCAGAATGCGTGAACAGTAACGGAATACTGTTCACTATTTATAGGCATAGGACACAGCCTGTGAGAAATTACAAGTATGCCCCTTATAAAAACTTACAACATTGACTCAGACATTTATGGACTAAAAGGTCATTCTATCTTTAAGTCGGTTTACACTGTCGAAGCTTCATGGAAAGGAACCTTCGGCCGTCTCATGCAAACAGCCTCAGTCGAAAGCTGCTTCTCCCTTGAAGACCTTCGGCGACGAAGCATAGACCCAACAAATAATGTAAGGAAAAGACTCAATGAATTCTACCCATTTAGCATGACGACGGTTCAGATTTGTTTGGGTACGAATATGTTTTAAAGCCTCATGATCAGAATGAATTATGAACTCACGATGCCAAAGATAGTGCTGCCATGTATGCAAAGTGCGCACTAAAGCGCAAAGCTCCTTATCATAAGTAGAATATTTTAGACTAGCACCGCTTAATTTTTTACTAAAATAAGCAACTGGTTTTCCTTCTTGTAACAAAACAGCACCTAGGCCAATACCGCTAGCATCGCATTCAAGCTCAAACACTTTATTAAAATCAGGCAATTGCAATAGGGGAGCTTGGGTTAATTTATCTTTCAAAGTGCTGAAGGCTACCTCCTGCGAATCACTTCAAGCAAACGGCACATCTTTCTTTGTAAGCTCATGTAGAGGCGCTACAATGGAGCTAAAATCACGAACAAATCTGCGGTAGAAACCGGCAAGTCCAAGAAAGCTCCGAATTTGTGTGACCGTCGTCGATGTAGGCCACTGCCGAATGGCAGCAATCTTGCTGCTATCCACCTCAATGCCCTGTGGAGTAACACCATAACCAAGAAACGAGACACATCGTGTGCAAAATATGCATTTTTCCATGTTAGCAAATAACAGGGCAGCACGCAATGCATCAAAAACAACACTTAAATGTTCCAAATGCTCTTTCTTAAATTTGTTGTAAATAAGGATATCATCAAAATAAACAACCACAAACAATCCTATGAAGGGCCTCAGAACTTCATTCATCACTCGCATAAAAGTGTTGGGAGCATTAGTCAATCCAAACGGCATAACCAACCATTCATATAAACCAAATTTTGTTTTAAAAGTCGTTTTCCATTCATCACCCAGTTTCATTCTAATCTGGTGGTAACCACTACGCAAATCAATCTTAGTGAAAATAATGGCACCACTAAGCTCATCTAGCATATCATCAAGGCGTGGTATAGGATATCGATAACGAATAGTGATGTTATTAATAGCTTGGAGAAGCTTCACAACTTCACGGGGAAGAGGTCCAGGGACTGGGGCGAGGCTGGGGGTCAACAGAAGGGGCTGGCCACAATGGCCGTGCTCAGGCAGAGATGGCGTGCGGTGGTGCTCGCTTTCCACGGCGAACTCCGGTGATCTCTGGCTCGGTCGGGGCTCTGGGTGCGCGAGTGCAAATGGCTAAGGCCTCTGGAGGTATTTATAGGCAAGGGCGACGTGCAGATGCGCTGGGCGGGGCGACCACGCACGGGGCGCGCGCTGCCGCGGCAAGTTCGCGCTCGGCCGACCTGACACGGCGTCGAGCACGTGGCTCTTTGCTTCTGCTCGAGTTCAAACGCTCATAGGTTGGAGATCTTCGCGTATTTGGGCATGATCACTGCACAAGATTTGCTTTCCCGACAGAGCTTTGTCGTTTATGTGTGGAAGTCGAGCGGTTTGGGGCTGTGTACAGAGAGTTGTCCCGTCGCTAAGGTGGCAGTGTCACAAGGTTGAGTCCCGAGATAAATCCATGTCAAGATCGTGTCAAACGGTGGAGAGAGGTTTCCAAACTTTGCCACGGTAGTGATGTTATTAATAGCACGACAGTCTACACGGCGTGGTAACCACTATGCAAATCAATCTTAGTGAAAATAATGGCACCACTAAGCTCATCTAGCATATCATCAAGGCGTGGTATAGGATATCGATAACGAATAGTGATGTTATTAATAGCACGACAGTCTACACACATACGCCATGACCCATCTTTCTTGGGACCAAGTAACACAGGAACAGAGCAAGGGCTAAGAGACTCATGAATGTATCCCTTGTCAAGCAACGCCTATACCTGGCGCTGAATCTCCTTCGTCTCATCCGAATTTGTATGGTACGGTGCGCGGTTCGGAAGCTGTGCGCCGGGGATGAGGTCGATCTGGTGCTCAATGCCACGAAGCGATGGGAGACCCGGTGGAAAGTCTTTGGGAAGACATCAGTGTACTCTTGCAAAAGGTTAGCAACCACAGGGGAAATAGCCTAAGATGGTGCATCATCAAGTGAAATGAGGACACTAGAGCATACAAGCGCATAGCATGGCAAATGAGCACCGTGTAGATCATCAAAATTAGCATGTGTAGCAAGTAAAACAGGAGCCTTCAACTTGATTTCTGAAGGAACAGAGGGCGATGGATCAAGTTGTTTAGCAGTTATAGCAGCTCGGGCAAGATCATCTTTAACAATTTGTTCAGGTGTCATTGGATGTATAATTATTTTCTGACCCTTAAAAATGAAAGAATAATGATTCGAACGACCATGATGCAAGCTATCAGTATCATATTGCCAAGGTCGACCAAGTAACAAAGAGCATGCTTCCATGGGAATAACATCACAATCAACAAAATCAGAATAAGCACCCATGGAGAAAGGAACACGCATGGAACGTGTGATTTTTATTTTACCACCATCATTAAGCCATTGAATGTGATATGGGTTTGGATGCTTACGAGTGGGTAACGACAACTTTTCGACCAGCATGGTACTCGCCAAATTGTTGCAACTGTCGCTGTCGATAATGATGCGAATTGACCGCTCCTGCACCACACCCTTTGTATGGAACAGAGTGTGTCGCTGATTCTTCTCGGGCAAAGCGACCTGTGTACTAAGAACACGCTGTATAACAAGACTTTCATACCTATCAGCGTCTCCCGGGTTGACATGTACCTCCGCCTGAGCTGTATGGTCAGTGGCAAGTAGTGCATGTTCAATTTCTTCAGAATCACTAGCAGAAGAGTACTCACCATCGTCACGAATGAGCAAAGTGCGCTTGTTTGGGCAGTCCCGAATCACATGGCCAAATCCTCTACAGCGATGACACTGAATATCCCGTGTACGACCTGTGGGTGGGGCAGTGCTGGCTGGTTTGGTCGTCTTCTCACGTGGAGTAGTGGTGGACGTGGATGGCGCAGGGGGAACTGGTGCTGAGGTGGATGTCGAGCTTCGTCCTACAAAAGGGTTAGAATATGGCTTCGAGCGGCATCCCTGCACTTCACGTTCAGCTTTGCAAGCATATTCAAATAAAGTAGTCATATCATAATATTCCTTATAATCAAGTATATCCTGGATTTCGCGGTTTAAACCACCACGAAAACATGCCATAGCAGCGTCGTTGTCCTCCAATATCCCACAACGAATCATACCTTTTTGTAACTCTTGGAAATACTCCTTAACAGATTGAGAACCTTGCTGAAAATGCTGCATTTTATTAAGCAAATCACGAGCATAATACGAAGGCACAAATCGATGTCGCATCACAGCTTTCAAGTGATCCCAAGTGGTTGGAATGGCAGTGGGATGTTTTATTTTATACTCACGCCACCAAATTAAAGCAAAATCAGTAAATTCACTAATAGCAGCTTTAACCTGAGAATGTGCAGCAATATCATGGCATGAAAATTTTTGTTCAACCTCTAAATCCCAATCAAGATATGCAACAGGATCATATTTGCCATTAAAAGGTGGAATTTTAAATTTAATCTTAGAAAATAAGTCATTAGGGGGATTACGAACCACACGGCGTGCACGACCACGACGATCTCCATCGTCCTGCTCAGTGTCACCATCGTAGTCCTGCTCCATCTTTGTGATCAACGCATCAAGGCATGCCAGGATGGTGTCGAGTGTGGTGCGAGTCGCTGTTTGAGCAAGGTCAAGCTGGTTGAAACACTCGGTCGTCGAAGTGACCATTGAATCAAGTCGTTCATGTATCGTCCTAATGTCAGCAGCAAGTCCATCAACTTGTCCCTTTACTTCCAGCAACTGGGCATCCACCGTGTCGTGTGCTCCTGCCATAGTTAGCGAAAACACCAAAACACCAAAAGGAGAAAAACCGACGATAACAGGGAAATGGTGGTGACAACTCGCTCAATGGAATGCTGTTATCAAGTTCTTATCTATTCTTACCAAGCCACAGTGGTGAACTGCAACCAACGGGTGGAACCGGTGAAAGATTGGATGAGCGATTGCCTAGAGAAACAGAAACCTTCTCATCGTAGAAATATGTGGAGTTTTGGGTAGGCTGCACTCAAGTCAAGGATTAGCACGATCAAACAAAAATGCAAAGTTGAATTATAGTGCAAAACACGAAACTATATTGCTGGCCACAAGTGCAAAGGACGGATGGAACTAGCAGAATGGCAGTACCGTAAATATTGTATTAGCGAGGCCAAAAAGGCACTAGTAGGAATCACATGTGATTTTATTTTTCTTTTTTGTATGATTTTTTAGATATTTTTCACAGCACAAGAAGCAACAAAATAGGAGCTACATGAAGTTTCACCTAAAACAGAGTTCAGATGTGGTTTATAGAAAATCAGGAAGTTCTCTGAAAAGTGTGCGAGAACTTTGACGAATTTTTTCTTTATTTTCCTGAATTTTTTTGACAATTTTATCGAAACCAAACAGGCCGTAGGATGGTGTCAACAAGCTCCTGTAAAAATTTCAGATTTTTTGAACAACCGAGCGAAAAGTTATGCCCGATTTAAGGAAGGTATGTTTAAAACGACCGAGATGAGACAACCGCTTTGTATCCTTTCTCCTTCGTTTTCTTTTTTTTGTTTCAGTTTTTTTACATAACCGAAGGAGAAAAACAAGGAAGCGGCGTTGACTCGGTTTGTTTTTTTTTGACATAACCGAAGGAGAAAAATAAGGAAGCGGCGTGATCAAACGGAATATGGTGGCGGCGCGCTAGGGTTTGAATGGTGGAATAACACAATGCAACCAGCAACAAATGACATGAAAGCACACAAATTCAACAATGCAGATTATTGAAAGAAAGTGCGAGGCTCAAAAGGGTGCTGGGATAAGGTCTAACCTAAATTTTTATGTGGTTTTGTGGACTGTAGGAGAAAAAAAACACTCGATAAACTCACCGATCAACCTGGAAATCTGATACCACTTGATAGAGCTGGAGTGCCCGATCTTTCGGTGAGTGGAGATAATTCCGATTTGGTGGAAGTAGACCCTTACGATCCGACTACAACGAGCGAACCCAAAGCGCCAATGCAATCGCTGAACCAACTCCCAATGGTTACTGACCTTGCTGATGCGAGATCGGCCTGATCACGAAGATCGTTTCCTGTGCGCGATCGAAGAACGAACAAGAAAAAGATGCGAGCAATCTTAATATCACTCGAGGTGGAGTTCTGATTCACAGAGGATAGCACGTATTTGTGCGTGTTCTGGGGTAGCTAAAGCTAGATGTAAAACAAAACTCAAGTTCTAAATGAAACAGGACTCTGACTAAATAGAGGAGAGGCGTGAACAGTAGGGCCGGCGCCACAGTACTGCGATTACTGTTCACGACTTCCCTAGGCGCCCCATCTGGGCCTTCCTATTGGGCCATCTTCTAATCTTCTTGTCCTTCGTTCTTTAACAGCATGATGTTGTTCAATTCTCTTGCACGGGCCCGAGTCACTGGCCCAGGTGGAAGGGTGGCGCCTGGACTGGGGAAGATGGTGCCTGGGCTGGAGAAGGTGCTGCTGGTGTAGATGTACTCGTGTTGGTGTTGATATCCTCATCAAGGAAGGCTGTGACACACCAGTGTCACCTAGGGTTTCTTCCTTAAGCTAACCCAAACCATTATCACATGTAAACCAAATGAAGGGATGAACATAAAAAAATAATAACAAAGGTTTGAATAAGTCTTTTATCCTAAAGAAACTCTCATTAATCATGTCATGAACCTCAAGGTAAGAAGAACTCTCAAACCCTAATTAATCTTAAGTGGACTATTTAAGCACATATAGGGCATTTGGGAAAAGACTTGGGAGAAAAATACAAATTTTGGTAAAAACCAAATAACAAAGTTTTAGTTCACTAATTAACCAACATAGTATAGTAAGAAAGTTTTGCCAATTGAATTTTTCAAAATCACTAAATCAGCCCCTGAACTAATGCACTTGGGAAAAAATCAGAAATTCAGAAATCTGAATTTCTGCCCCTTTCCAAAGATCAACCGTGTTCTCTGTTTTTCAAAACATAAATCAAACAAGTCCAAATAGCAAAGTGGCGCCAAATTTCCTGGAACACACCGTGGCAAAGTTTGGAAACCTCTCTCCACCGTTTGACACGATCTTGACATGGATTTATCTCGGGACTCAACCTTGTGACACTGCCACCTTAGCGACGGGACAACTCTCTGTACACAGCCCCAAACCGCTCGACTTCCACACATAAACGACAAAGCTCTGTCGGGAAAGCAAATCTTGTGCAGTGATCATGCCCAAATACGCGAAGATCTCCAACCTATGAGCGTTTGAACTCGAGCAGAAGCAAAGAGCCACGTGCTCGACGCCGTGTCAGGTCGGCCGAGCGCGAACTTGCCGCGGCAGCGCGCGCCCCGTGCGTGGTCGCCCCGCCCAGCGCATCTGCACGTCGCCCTTGCCTATAAATACCTCCAGAGGCCTTAGCCATTTGCACTCGCGCACCCAGAGCCCCGACCGAGCCAGAGATCACCGGAGTTCGCCGTGGAAAGCGAGCACCACCGCACGCCATCTCTGCCTGAGCACGGCCATTGTGGCCAGCCCCTTCTGTTGACCCCCAGCCTCGCCCCAGTCCCTGGACCTCTTCCCCGTGAAGTTGTGAAGCTTCTCCAAGCTTGAGCCGAGGCATTGCCTCACCGGAGAGGTGGATTCACCCTCGCCGGATTTCGATCGCCCGCCGCCGCGCGTGGGCAGAACAATCCGGTGAGCCATTCTCTAATTCCTTGTACCACTATCCTTCTTGACCTCTGGCGAAGCTCTCTAACCGGTTCACTTGGACAATCGCACCGTGAGTAGACCGGATTCCTAGCCGTCGACGAGCATCTTTGCTTGCGCACGTGGACCGGCCGACTCCGACCATTCCCGACAGCGACCCGCACATCGCCGTGACCCTCGGGACCTCCCCTACATCCTCGACCACCTCACAGGAGCAGTCTCGCCGCCGGTAAGCCCCTTCACCTCTTTCTTCC
Organism: Zea mays; assembly: GCF_902167145.1. Lineage (NCBI taxonomy): Eukaryota > Viridiplantae > Streptophyta > Magnoliopsida > Poales > Poaceae > Zea > Zea mays. The sequence goes on along the minus strand of NC_050096.1, from coordinate 136,099,604 downwards.
TCCGCGGACACTATTCCATTAGGGAAGGACTGCGGGTTCGATTTTGCAAAACCCTAGGGGGTTTTCGGCAGAGCCGTAGACTCAAGTGAATAGTGCATCGAGGACCTGTCTGTAATTCATTTAAAAATCTTTCGCCAAGGACCCCAGTGCAAAACTGTTTTTCCTTTAGCCATTTCTAATTAATATTTTTATATTCAGCAGAGAACTTGGAAAATTTATATCTTGAGTTATATTCAACCAAATTTAGCCAAACCAATTTTGCTAGATTCAAAATATTATGGACTATCAATTAAAAATACTGAAACCTATGCTTTCTGTTTTAAATTTTAGAGTTTGAAATTAATTACACAAACTAACCAAACCTTATTAAAATAAGAAAAATTAGTTATGCTTCTGTGCTGAACTTACGAAAATTTGTAGATGTTCAAACCCCATTTAGACACTATGTAAAAATACTAAACACCCCAGTATTGAAGATTTAAGTAGGATTATCTTTTAAAAGCCATATTTGCCCAAAACTTAAGAAAATCAGAAAGGTATTAGAAAATAATGAACAATGAATGTAATTATTTTTCCTAGTCTTCTAAGGTAATAGAGAACCTAGGAAAAATAAAGGGACCACTAGTCCAGAGCAGATTTTAGGTGAAATGTTTTATTAAGCATTAATCAAACTAGAAAACAATTATTAGAATTATAAAAACAATTCCAAAATTATTAATAAAAATCCAGTGGACTTGTAACCACTAGAGCCCCACTACAAAAATGATAAACACCCGAGCCCATCATTTTAAGTAGGGTAAATGTTGGGGACTTGTTCTCAAATGCTATGAATTAAGAACAAGGAAACACAAAATGTTAATAGTTAGAGTCCTTCGTCCTTCGAAGCATTATCTCCCTTAGGATATAATGATCTTCAGACAAAAGTCATGAAGGACATACCTTCATCATTGCAGTGTATATTAATGGAAGTAGAAGCATATGAAAACATGAGAAATAACATGAATAACCATATAACATCATGCATATCACTTTATTATCTCGTCATGAACAAATATGAACAATTATTGAATTACATTTATACCTTCGGCTTGATAGAAGGCAAAAGTCCAACCGTGACACACGAATGAATACAAGTCAGCGTGAATAGTACAGGGATATTGTTCATCTATTTATAGGCACAGGATGCAGCATGTGTGGATTTACATTCATGTCCTTTATAACTGATTACAATCATGACATAGATTATCATGGGCCAATCGGCCTTTTCATTGTTAAGTCGGTGCCACCCTTCGTCTCAAGGCGTGTCACTATGCCGAAGCTCCCCCGGATGGTAGCTTCGGATTTGCTTCTGTGTTGATCTTCCGAAGGTGTTTCTTCTTACAGGACCTTCGGCGACGAAGCAGACCCCCAATAGTAGCCCCTTCACAGTGCCAGATCGTTTTTCGTAACGAGCTCGACCCGTGAAAAATTCTCTTAGGTTTCGAAATGCCGAAGGTCCAAAAAACACCTTCCCTAAGCTCGTTGTCGAGAAACGATTAAATATTCCGAGTGCGAGGTGGTCCCACCATACGACGGGTACGCGCGATCTGGTGATTCACCTTCTCGCGCACTGTGGTCCACCGTTTAGTGGGTGCCGACGACTGTTCAGCGGGTGCGAGTGGCTTGACGATTTACCTTCCCACCTACAACACTATATAAATAGACGGGTAGGTGTGAAGTTATCACAACATTTATTACTATTGCACTGTTGTGCTGCTGAAAAATTTGACCATAGTCGAAGCTTATTCATCGTATTCTCAATCAGAGCATCGTCTTGTTTTAGCTTCGTCATAAGACGGAGCTTCGGCGAAATTGCAAAAAGTCATCAACTTCGTCAAAACCGTAAGAAATTCAGTATCAAATGGCCAGAGTGTGTTCAACAGCTAGAGTTACGCGCGACGGAGAGGAGGCCAAAGCTGCTGAGACTGCCCCAATCTCCGAAGTAATAAGGCAATAGGGACTGTTTGTAACAGAGGGTGCTTCTGACGAACGTGCACTGCTGCCGAAGCTGAAAAGGCTGACATTGAAGAGGGTGATGCTGAAGAAGAGATAAATTATAACATCATCATGCCATCCAAACCCAGCCACTGGGTCTTTGGAAAGTCTACTGTCTCTGAATCTGATATGCCCATGATGATAAAGCTAGGGTATTTCGGGAAGCCGAGATGAGGCTGATTCGTTTTGGCGGGGAAGAAACCACTCCGAAGCCAGAAAATGAGGAGGTGGTTGTTTTTAGAAGTTTCTTCAAAGCAGGATTGAGGTTTCCTTTGCATGAAATGATTAAGGATGTTTTGGAAGCTTTTGAAATTTATCTTCATCAGCTGACTCCTAACGCCATCGTTAGGCTCAGCGTCTTTATCTGGGCTCTCTGAAGCCAAGGAGTGGACCCGCTGGCCGAAGCTTTCTGTCGGGTGCACGAGCTTCATTTTCAGACGAAGGCTAGAGAAGATGGGCTACATGAGAATTTCGGTTGTTACAACTTTGCTTACTGCAAAGATATGAAGACTCCGGTGATCAGCTATCGCACCAAATGGCCAACCGGCTGGAAGAATGAGTGGTTTATGTTAAGGTTGATGAGAAGAAAGAGAAGATAGTTCAGAGCCCACTAAACCTAACCTTCAGGTTAACTATGCCCCTGTGCGACATGCTGCAAGGGTCACCATGCCGAACAGTTGTGGGCGAATTCCGAGTTGTATCTGAGCATATCGGTACTAGAGATTTGGTGCAGGAATACTTAGCCAATAGAGTATTTCCGACATTAAAGGAATGGAATATGCCGAAGCTTAAAGGAGAAAAGAAAAAGAATGAACTTGTTCGACTGCCCTATCACTTCAAGTTCAAGAAACATCTCAAAGAGCCTTGCCAAGAATGGTTGGAAATGATTGAAGCTATGTGCAATGAAATTTTGGGCAACTATACTAATAAAGAAGATCAATTGATGACCACGGCCTTCGGCACCCGACCGAAGCGAAGGCTGAACCAAGTAATGGATGCCCTGAAATTTGAATACCCTGACTATGAACGGTTAAGCAAGGGTGCCAAAGGGCCAAAGCAAAAAAGAGTTGTCAGTGTTATGAAAAGGCAAGCTGCTAGAATGATAGAAAAAGATGAGAAAGCTTCGAAAAAGAAAAAATCCAGCCCTGAGCCGAAGGTGGCTGTTCCGAAGAAAAGAAAAGCTTCGGCTGCGAAGCCAAAAACAACTGATATAGAGGAAGAAATTCCTTCAACGCCTCCTACTGCTGACGTGGAGGAAATTTTAAAGGTAATGACTGAATCTTTACCTCTCAAGCTAAGTCCGCTAGGGCCATAACTGATGAAGCTTTTACAGAAGAAGGAGGAGCCTGCGGCAATCAAGAAACCTACTGAAAAAGGTGAAGGATTATTACCGTTATTGATGCTATTGAAGAGACGCCACCGCTGGCCTCAGCGTCAAAAACACCGGCTGCCGAAGACACTGCATCTACCGAGGCTGCCCCCACTGAAGCTGCAACTGCCGAAGCTGAGACGGCCGAAGATACAAATCTAGAGGGCACCCTTTTTTATATTGATAAGATGCTTTTGAACATGGCCGCGAAAGAAGCTGCTACAGCTGCCGAAGAGACCCTGGCCCCAGTGCCCGGGAAAGAGAAGAAGATTGCCGAAGATACTTCAGAGGAAAAGGATTTTAATTTTCAAAACATACTTAGTCAAAAGCTGTCTAAGACTGAGAAGGAAGAGCTGAGGGATTATGCAATATCATGCGGCTATCAACCAGGAGGATTGCCCTTCGGTGGCGTTGACGAAGAGAGCTTAGGTTTCCTTTGGGACCGGACTAGAGCGAAGGTTGTCAGCACTCTATCGAAGAGTGTTGGCTTTCCGAAGCTTGAGGCCGACCTCAGCAGATACCGGCGGCAACATATCGCCGATAGCTTGTTTTATTCTAATTTTAAGGTAAAGTTCTTACCTTAACTTTTTATTGTTTTCGAGATGAAGGTTACTTCTGATGAAGGTTATTTTTTTCAGAGTCTACTACTAAGTAAAACCTTAAGGATGCAACAAGACCTCGAGGACAAGAAAAATAAGATTATAATTGAGGGCTTAGAGGGCAAAATTAAAGATCACGAAGCTGCGCTGGAGAAGAAGGATTTCATGCTTCAAACAATGGAGGGTTTGCTGGCAGAAGCCCAAGCCGAGATTGCTAGATTAAACAGTGAACTCTCCATGAAATCAAAAAGCTTCGAACAAGAGAAGAAGGATTTTGATGCAAAGCTTGAAGCTGAAGTTGCAAAGGGTTCGAACTTGCAAACGTTATTAAAGGAACTTCAAGATAACTGTCTGAGCTTCGGCAACCATTGCGTGCAACGACTGAAACAGGTCTTCAACTCAGTTGGAGCCAATTCTGAAAAGTTTAAACCTTCAGCTGAAGAACTGCCAAGCATCTTTGATCGTATTGAAGACGAAGTTGATGCTCTTGATGAAGTCATGGCTGGGCATGGTGACTTCTGTGCTCTGCTAGCTTCTCGTGGCACAGCTGTTGCTTTTATGAAGGCTGGTTGCACGCACGGGAATATTGTAAACAGGCCGAACTTCAGCTTATCACCAGCGGACTTGAATGACATCCCCGGCCTGGCCCGAAGCATTGGGAACAGATTCGTAACTCAAATTTGGGCGAAGGGTGGACGAAGCTTGGCTGGTGACGAAGCTCAAAGTCACCTTAAGCCGGTAATAAACTCATACCTTGTGCTTACCTTTTCCTTGAAACTTGAATTTACCTTATAACACTTTGTTATGTACAGGATGATGAAGCCGAAGAGCAATGATCCGAAGCTTGGCGGATGATCCGAAGCTTAGAGGGTGGTCATGAAGCCGAAGACGTTGCTATGAAAAAAAACTCTAGAGAAACTCTTGAATTATCCTTGTAAAGAATATTGTAATTTAAGAATTAGATACTACTCTATAAATTTGTCCATACCTTATAATATATTTTTACCTTTCCGTCCATGTATGAACTGCTTTGATGTGGACGAAACTTGTATTTTTTGAGCCGAAGGCGAAAAACACCTTTCCTTCTTTTCGTACACAACAAAGCATAAATCTGCTTCCTTTCCTTTCGCCGAAGCCTTATCATTAGAGCCGAAGTAACTGTTTGTATTTGTATAATATGATGATGATGATCCTATGTATGTCTAAATGAATGTATATGAATGCAATGAATGATGTGATGTATTGTGCAAATGAATGTCCAGGCACACGCTTACGAAGCCACACCAAAACTCCTCATTCCCTTAGTGTTGGGGGCCTTCGTCCTCCGAAGGTCCTCAAAAACATGATTTGACAATGTTTTCCGAGTGGATTATGTGAACAGGTATTTTCGGATCCAGAATTATGAATATGGAGCACGGCCAGGACGAAGCCTGAACCAGATGAAGGTCGAGTGTAGCCGAAGCTGTGCGCAGGGAAGCTTCGGCGCGATGACAGAAGGGGGAACCGACTTAAAGATGAAAAGACTTCGGGGGCCTCGACAGATTTCCATAAGCCGTTAACAAATGTAATGGACATGGATGTAATTTTACGTGGGCTGCGTCCCGCGTCTATAAATAGATGAACAGTATTCCCGTACTGGAGACGTTGACTTGGCATTTGCTTTTGGCATCACGCTCGTACTTTTCACCTTCTCTCAGGACCGAAGGTACATTTGTAATTTGGAATCATTTCTGTTTTTCCATGTTAATAAAATAGAAATGATTCTATGGTGATGCTTATATCATATTTCATGCTTTATGTGAGTCCTTCGTCATTACTTGTTATATTTACGAAGGTATGTCTCTCATGACCTTCGTCCGAGACTCATTATTTTCCGAAGGAACGTAATGCTTCGAAGGACGAAGGATTTTAACACTTAACACTTTTTATGTTGCCTTGTTCTTAACTCTTAGCACTTGAGAACAAGTCCCCAACATTGGCGCCCACCTCCGGTGAACTCACTTCCACTTCGAGTCTTCGTGAACACCTTCGGAAGCTATAGACCTTCGCTATGGCGCCGAAGAAAGCTTCAGTGGCTGGGGCTGCAGCACTACAACCGCTGGACCACAACCAGGAGACCGTCTCTCTTCGGGAGGCCAGAAGCCAGAAGAGAAAAGCTGTTAGCCCGACGCTTGAGGAAGAAGAGCTAGATCAAGAAATCAGAGAGATGGAGATGCTACATCAACAGGTGCAGAGGAAGAAGGAGAAGGTGGCCCGCCTAGCTGAGTTGCAAAGGCAAATTGACGAAGCTTCTGAGGAAGTTCGCCATCTCACTCACGATGAGCAGAACAGAAGGCCTCATCAGAAAGACCTTCATCAGGAGGGCTTCGTCAACGAAGACGACTGGTATGATAATTTCCATCAGGGAAATTTTGTTTTTGATGATGCTTCTCCTCTGTCTGCTGAGCTGCAGGCTACACCTTGGCCTCCATCCTATAAGCCACCCCAGCTCCCCATGTTTGACGGCCACTCCGACCCGAAGCAATTCTTGATGAGCTACGAAGCAACAGTGTCTTCGTACGGGGGCAACGCTGCAGTCATGGCGAAGTCTTTCGTCATGGCCGTCAGGAATGTTGCTCAGACCTGGTATTCCTCCCTTCGGCCAGGAACAATCACTTCATGGCAGAAGCTGAAGGATATGTTACTGACCAGCTTTCAAGGATTTCAAACGAAGCCGGTTACAGCTCAAGCTCTCTTCCAGTGTATTCAGGATCACGAAGAATACCTTCAGGCGTATGTCCGAAGGTTCTTACGATTGAGGGCGCAGGCACCAACGGTGCCCAATGAAATCGTTATCGAAGCCATGATCAAGGGGCTTCGTCCTGGACCTGCAGCTCAATACTTTGCTCGGAAGCCTCCTCAAACCTTGGAGAAATTGCTCCAAAAGATGGATGAGTACATTCGTGCTGACAATGACTTTCGCCAAAGAAGGGAGGAGGCCTTCAGATTTTCTGAGATGACCAGGGGCTTCGGAGGAAGATACTACCCGAGGCATGTCCGTTCCATTCACAGCACTCAGAATGATGATAAGGGGAGTCAGCAAAACAGGCCGCAGTGCTCCTCACAGGCTTCGGGGCAACAACAAACTTCCTTTCGGCCACCAGCTCCAAGAGGCAGAGGCGCCAGGGGCTTCGGCGGAAGATTCGGAGATCAGCCAAGGAGACTGTTTTGCCTATTCTGTGGAGAGGGCAAGGGCCACACCACTAGGACGTGCCATGTTACAATCCAGAAGCAAAAGGAACTAGCCGAAGCTGCATCTCAACAAGCTCAGTCGAAGCAGGTTATGCATACTGCTTCGTTTCATCCGCCTTATGTCCCACAATACGTAGACAACCACCCTGCGGCTTCTGTAGCTTCGGCAAGTCAACCTCAAGCTTCCTGGCAGCAGCCTCCGCCTCCACCTCCATTGCAGCAAGGTCAACAGCCAGAAGGGAGTCAATACGCTCCACAGCAGAGGGACTTCAGAGAACAGTCCGAAGCTCGCACAGTCAACAGCACTGTGCCAGAGTCGAAGCACATTTATTGACATATCCTACCTTTGATAGCAGTCTTTTCTATTCAGTTTTATTTTCTGTGAAGCAAAAAACATTGATAGTTTCCATGTAATAATTTCGTTGTTTCCACGAGAAAAATTTATTTGATTCACAGGCCTAAGTTGCCGAAGCCTAAAAATTTCTTCCGTTACCAAGAAGGACCTTCGGACTAAAAATCCTTCGGAGTAACAAAAAGTCGTTCTAAGGAACGCAGAGTAAGTTTATAAAGTCACAAAAAGTCGTTCCAAAGGGAGCGCAGCGTAAGTTTTCTGCTCAGAAGTCGTTCCTAAAGGAATGCAGAGCCTACAGCGAAAAGTCAACGCTGATACCGTCTAAGTAAAAGACGAAGAAGCTCCTAAGGGAGGCTTACAGCGAAAAGTCAACGCTGATACCGTCTAAGTAAAAGACGAAGAAGCTCCTAAGGGAGGCTTACAGCGAAAAGTCAACGCTGATGCCGTCTAAGTAAAAGACGAAGAAGCTCCAAAGACGTTCCTAAGGGAATGCAGAGCTTACGAATATATTTTATGTGTATCTTCGGAACAAATGTCACATGCATAACATAACATCATCACATCATTTTGCATAGCATAAGCATCATACATCATATCGCATGTGGCAAGAGAAGGGGACACTCTCAACCTTCGAAGGGATGCTTTGAAAAAGTGACATTGAAATTGTATAGCTTCGGAATACAGTTTCGGGGAATATTTTCACGAAACATGGGCGAACTTTATCAGATCAATATCAAAGTTGCATAGCTTCGGAAAATAGCTTCGGAAAATGTTTTCATGAGGCATCGATGTCATTCATCAGAATAATTTTGACGAAGGCTATCTTCTTCACGACGCATGAAAAGAAGGGAAGGTGTTTTTTCGCCGAAGGCTCAAAAGTGGTATGTATTTAAAGTTTCATGCATCGTAAAGAATTCAGTAATGAAAAGAAACTTGTATATTACATTCAAATGTACAAAGTGTTGCATAGATTACACTTTAAATGTTTTTTCCAAATAGCACCTAATCCTCCCTCAATACTGCTTTGGCGGCTTCATTCAGAAGTTGGTCAACAACCTTGTCCATGATAGTTTCGGCCATTTGATTAATTTCTTCATCCCCTTTTGTGTGGGGGACGGCAGATCGTCCAACAGTTTCTGAGCGAAGAGAACACTTCTTCAGTACTTTTACAAATCGCGAGCAAAGTTTAAAATGAAAATTACAACGCAACAAGAACGACTAGTTGGTACCTAACTGTCTTTCGGGCTCCCTACTCTTTTCGGCAGCGTCTGCTACTCTTCTAGCATCGTGTATGCCTTTTTCGCTTCTTTCAATGATCTCTCGCGCCATTCCTCGGCCGCCGTCGTTCCAGATATCAGTAAAAAATTTGCCTCCAACTACGCTCGCTTCGGCCGAGGGGTCTTTGATGTCTTCGGAAGACAAGGTAGCTTCGGATTGAGCTAAAAATTTTACATGTTCGCAACCTTTCTTCTCTAAGACGGAAGCAATTCCTCTGGCACCTGAAAAAGCACATATGTCGCCACGACTGTTCAGAATCTCTTCGAAGGCCTCTGCTTCGTGGCTAATCCATTCCAGCGGACCTTCGGGATTGCCTCGAGAGAAATTCTCTTCGCTGGAAAAGGCGCCTACGCTGGCGAAGCTGGATTTAATTTTATTCACACATTCTACAGATTTGACATAGCATTTCCCCTGAGATGTGCGAAGCTCCTTAACTTTTGATTCCAATTTGTTGACCATAAAATCACTAAGTTCTCGTTTCGTTTCTTCAAGAGCGCGCTCCTCTTTAGCTCTAGCCAGCTGTTTCTGAAGATCTTTAATCTCGCGTTTTTGAGCTTCGGCCTGGGCCTTTGAAGCAGCTTCGTCTTTCTTCACTTTATCTACCAGTGTAAGTAGAATTTTATCTTTTTCCAAAGCTTCGTTTCTCAGTTTGATAACTTCGGAGCGTAAATTATTAAACGCAATTTCATAGCTTTCATCTTCGGCGCTCTTTTGGGCTCTTAGTGCGTTGCTTAGGATCAGGCCCTATACGAAAAAGAATTCATATAAGAAAAAAGGAATGAGTTGCGTATAAGGGGATTTTTCAAGTGTTTAATTTCTATACCTTCAGGCTGTTGTACGCGAGGCTGTCTGCGAGATCCTCTTTCGTCATGGCGCTTAACCCAGCTTCAAGCTTCGGAAAGCCAATACTTCTGGCCATTTCTCGGCAGACAGATAGCTCTTTGTTGTCAGGCAGGCAGTATAAGAAGTCATCTTCATTCGTTCCATTGAATATTACTGCCCCCTTCGGATATTTTAGTTCCTTTGCATAATGGATGGCTTCATGAGTTTCTTCTTCAGATAGCTTCTTCCCCGAAGCATGTCGTATCATGTAATCACGCATGCTGGCAGGTGCTTCGGGGATGGCGGTGTCAGTTTCTTCAACTAATACTTGTTCTGGAATTTTTATTGCTTCGGCTTCAAAAGGTTGCTCCTTGCAGGGCTCTGAAGGCCCAGCTTCAGCTTTAGCTTGCTGAGCCGAAGCTTCAGTAGAAGCTTCAGCAATTTCAACACTCTTTTTTGGAATTGTGCTTGAAGACTTAATTGTCTCCAAGACGTCTAGTACATTTACCATTCTTTTCCTTTTTGGGGTCACTGATGGCCCCTTTTGGTTTTTTGCTGTTTCAATATTTACTGCAGGACTCAAAACTTCTAATGTTTTTTCCTTAGTCGGCTCTTTCGCTTCTTCCATTTTTTCTGTGGATGGTGCTTCGGCCATCTCTGCAGTTTCTGGCAGCAAGGTTGGCTGTTCAGCTTCGGTGGCCGAAGAAGCTTCTCCGGTGAACTCAGGCACCGAAGCTGGTTCAATATAGCGTGGCCGGTGTGTGAAGACTTTTATCCTCTTTCTCTTTGATTCTGGCTCGCTAGGAGCAGTTGCAGCTTCCCCTTCTGCAGAGGTTGTGTTCTTTCTTTTCTGCCCTCGAGTGGGATAACGATAGTCAGGGTAGACAAACCCAATGGCATCGAATACCCGATTCAGTCTCTTCTTTTTTCGGCCTCCGAAGGCTGCTGACATTGCATTATCTTCAGCCTTCGAGTAGGTCCCGAGTAGCTCATCACTTAAATTTTCAATGCTCTTCAACCAGTCATCATCAGGTTCAACGAATTTATCAGCATATTTGAATGTGTATTTCAGTCTAACTAGACCGCCTTCGTCGGGCTCTTTAATGGTCTCCTTCGGCATTTCCCACTTCTCCGCAAGTGGCCATACCCTGAATGCAATGTGTTCTTGGACCAAGTCCCTTGACCCAATAAACGAGCAGACTACCCCAAAGGCCCTTTGGCACTCTTCGGCGGCTTCGTCCATTTCAACCTTCGGCCTCCGAAGGCCGAAGCTTTGCCAAATAGGACGCACAATTATACCTTTGATGTCTTCTCGTCCTGATAAGTCATTCTTCACATAAAACCATTCTGTCATCCAATCCCCGGGCCATCTCTTCCGAAAGGTTGGTACGGGACAGCTTGCCCCGGACCGAGAAATGAAGCTGTAGCAGCCAAAGTTGTTATGGTACTGTTCCTTGCCCCAAGGCTTTGTTTCATATAATAATTCATGAACATTACAGAAGCTTCTCGCGTCAGGCTTCAGACCTTGGCTCCTCGCGGCCCACACGAAGATATTTAGCCTTATAATTGCCTCAGGAGTAAGTTGATGAAGATAGACTTCGAAGATTTTCAACACCTCCACGACGAAGCTGCTCAAGGGGAATCGCAGTCCAGCTTTCAAAAAGCTTCGGTACACCACAACTTCATTTTCTTCAGGGTGTGGACAAGTTTTTTCCCCTTCGTCCGCCCTCACAATGGACAGATCCCGGAAATACCTCCCTCTCATATTAACAAGATGTTTCTCTTTGATAGTTGATTTACCATAAACTGAATGGCTTGGTCGCCAGGGGCGATCTTCGGAGTCTTCGCCACCGCTGTCCACATCATAACTTTCACTGTCACCAGTGTCTTCAGACAGTCCCTCCAGAATTTCCTTGGTAATCTTTTCTGTGTTGGACTTCGACATGGCTATAAGAAACCCTAGGTTCTTCTCTTCATCAAGACTCAGCTTCATCTCAGCAGCAGCCTTCTTAGCAGCTTCAGACATCTTCGGAAGCGCTAAAAAACTGTTTTTAAAAGCCGAAGCTTCAAAGCTAAAAACTTAGCAGTGCACAAGAGCTAAAAAATGAATGAGCAGGAGTGGTTGGCCGGAAAGCGTGCGAAATAAGTTTGCGGCATGGCCGTATTTATACGCTTGATGCGTTGAAAGTTGAAAGACCCCACTTGTCATTGAATGTTGCTATTTTAGCAAAGGGAAGGTGTTTTTTCGGACCTTCGGCTCAAGGCCTTCGTCCATATCGCAATCTGAATTTTACAAATTAATATTGCGAGGGGCTACTGTTGGGGGCCTTCGTCCTCCGAAGGTCCTCAAAAACATGATTTGACAATGTTTTCCGAGTGGATTATGTGAACAGGTATTTTCGGATCCAGAATTATGAATATGGAGCACGGCCAGGACGAAGCCTGAACCAGATGAAGGTCGAGTGTAGCCGAAGCTGTGCGCAGGGAAGCTTCGGCGCGATGACAGAAGGGGGAACCGACTTAAAGATGAAAAGACTTCGGGGGCCTCGACAGATTTCCATAAGCCGTTAACAAATGTAATGGACATGGATGTAATTTTACGTGGGCTGCGTCCCGCGTCTATAAATAGATGAACAGTATTCCCGTACTGGAGACGTTGACTTGGCATTTGCTTTTGGCATCACGCTCGTACTTTTCACCTTCTCTCAGGACCGAAGGTACATTTGTAATTTGGAATCATTTCTGTTTTTCCATGTTAATAAAATAGAAATGATTCTATGGTGATGCTTATATCATATTTCATGCTTTATGTGAGTCCTTCGTCATTACTTGTTATATTTACGAAGGTATGTCTCTCATGACCTTCGTCCGAGACTCATTATTTTCCGAAGGAACGTAATGCTTCGAAGGACGAAGGATTTTAACACTTAACACTTTTTATGTTGCCTTGTTCTTAACTCTTAGCACTTGAGAACAAGTCCCCAACACTTAGGAATGACTGAAATCTCTTTGCCGTTTATTTTTTCGGCTGCACCGCTTTTTTCGGTGTAAGTTCTGCATCCCCTTAGGAACATCTTTTGAACTTCTTCGCCTTCTATTTCGGAGGTATCACCGTTGACTTTTCGGTGTAAGTTCTGCATTCCCTTAGGAACGTCTTTTGAACTTCTTCGCCTTATATTTCGGTGGTATTTGGCCCTGCATTCCCTTAGGAACGACTTTTGAGCAGAAAACTTACGCTGCGCTCCCTTAGGAATGACTTTTTGTAGCTTCGTCGTGCTCTGCATCCCCTTAGGGACGACTTTCGAGCTTCTCCCTGTTTTTTTTCTTTTCTGCACTCAATGGTGCATGCTCAAATTTTACATTTTACATATTTTTGGGGGATTTTGCTCTCGTAGAGCTGGATAAGAAAGGAAAAAATTACAAACTATGGCCCCATTAAAAACCTTTCTCCCCCTTTGGAAAGGAAAAGGGTGCCATAGGAAAAATGAAAAAGATTACATCAAATTACACATAATATCGTCAAAGCTCATCCACATTCTAAGATCTAGGAATGTCGTTGCCGTCCATATCCTTCAATCTGTAAGAACCGGGTCTTGACGAAGATACCACCAGAAAGGGTCCTTCCCACTTCAGTTGTAGCTTGCCTACTGTGTCTGGATTGGCCACTCGATGAAGTACCAAATGCCCTGTCTTAATGTTTTTCAGCCGAACTTTTCTGTCACGCCATTTTATTGTTTCGGCTTGATATTTATTGATATTCTCCACAGCCTGAAGTCTGGTCCCTTCTATAGCATCTTTTGCCACAGAATAATCAGCTTCGTCCTCTGCCGAAGCTACGTTCTAATTGACCCTGCCTTAGCTTCTTCTGGGGTTCTAGCTTCGTCACAAAACAATAACTTGAACGGTGTAAAACCTGTTGACCTTGATATAGTTGTATTGTGGCTCCACACCACTTTAATCAACTCATCTGGCCACTTTCCTCTGGGTTGATTGAAGATTAACTTCATTATTCCCGTCATTATAATACCATTTGCTCTTTCGACCAACCCGTTTGACTTCGGGTGTCTGACTGATGCAAAATGAATCTTTCTGTCAATCTTATCGCAGAAATCTTTGAAAGTTTCGACATCAAACTGTGTTCCATTGTCCACAGTTATAGCCTTCGGCACACCGAAGCGACAAACGATATTCTGCCAGAAGAATTTTTGGACTGTAACCAAAGTTATTGTAGCCAAAGGCTTTGCTTCAATCCACTTAGAAAAATATTCCACAGCCACCACGACATATTTCAAATTACCTTGTGCTGGTGGAATTGGGCCTAACAGGTCCAGACCCCATCTTTGCAATGGCCTGGTTGGTTGTATTAACTGAGTTAATGATGAAGGTTTTTTGGTCCCTTGCACATTTTTGACAATTTTCGCACTTTTGGACCAGATCTGTTGCATCCGAAGCTGCCTTCGGCCAGTAAAATCCCTGTCTAAAAACCTTTCCTAGCAAAGGCCTAGACCCAATATGAGATCCACACAATCCTGCATGTATCTCCTTCATTAGTTCTATACCTTCGGTTCTGGATAAACACTTGAGAAGGGGGGGAGAAAACTCCATGTTTGTATAATTCCCCTTCTATTATGTTATACGGTCTTGTTCTTGCTTCCATTATTTTATTATAAACTTCATCATCCGAGAGGCAGTTACGTATCTCCTTCATTAGTTCTATACCTTCGGTTCTGGATAAACACTTGAGAAGGGGGGGGAGCAAACTCCATGTTTGTATAATTCCCCTTCTATTATGATATACGGTCTTGTTCTTGCTTCCATTATTTTATTATAAACTTCATCATCCGAGAGGCAGTTACCCTGGAGAAAAGATATGATTTCAGTCCTCCAATCTTCACTATGTACCGGAGAAATGGCGAGCACTGCTCTCTCCATGAGTTCAACCGAAGGTGCCTTTATTGTTTCAAAAAATACTTCCGAAGGTAGAGGGAGCCCCTGAGCCGCTGATTTGGCTAACAGATCTGCATGCTCATTTTCGCCTCTTGGAATATTCTTGACAAAGAAACCTTCGAAAGAAGCCTCCAACCTTCGAACTGTATCCAAATATTTTTCAAGTTTCGGATCTCCTGCCTTGCTACTTTTATCTACATGGCCAGAAATGACTTGAGAATCAGTTTTCAGAATAGCCCTTCTTATTCCCATTGCCCTTAACTTCCGAAGCCCCAACAAGAGTGCTTCGTATTCGGCAATATTATTTGTACAACTAAAGTCTAGCTTGGCTGCATAACATGTTCTGACTTTCGAAGGTGCTACTAGAACAGCAGCTGCTCCTGCGCCGAAGGTTCCCCAAGAACCATCGTAGAACACTATCCAAGCTTCGGCATCTTTATTTATCTCTTCTTCCTGAGCCCATGGCGTCCAGTCAGCGATGAAGTCTACTAACGCCTGGGACTGAATTGAAGATCTATGCACATAATCAATGGTGAATTCATTAAGCTCTGCAGCCCATTTTCCAATCCTTCCAGTAGCCTCTCTGTTACTCATGATGTCCTTTAGAGGTTGTGACGAAGGAACAATTATGTGGTATGCTCGAAAATAATGCCGAAGCTTTCTGGAAGCCATTAACACAACATATAATACCTTCTCCAATTCTGTGTAATTTTTCTTTGATGGACTTAAAACTTCAGAGACGAAGTAAACTGGTGCTTTCTTTTTAGCCTGACCATCTAGCTTTTCCTGTAACAGTGCCGCACTCACTGCAGAATGCGAAGCTGCCACATATAAGAGCAATGGAGCCCCTGGCGCGGGTGGAGTTAATGTTGTTAAATCAATCAAATATTGTTTCAACTCTTCAAAAGCTTTTTGTTGTGCCAGGCCCCATTGAAAGGCTTCGGCTGACTTCAGTATTTCAAAAAACGGCAGATTTCTTTCCGCTGATCTGGATATGAATCTGTTTAATGATGCTAATCTTCCTGCCAGCCGTTGAGCCCCTTTCTTCGTGCTTGGTGGCTCCATTTGAAGGATAGCTTCGATGTTGCTTGGGTTAGCTTCAATTCCTTTCATTGATACCAGACAGCCAAGGAACTTGCCTTTCTTCACTCCAAAAACACATTTTTCTGGATTTAGTTTCAGGCCAGCTTGCCTGAAATTGGCAAATGTTTCTTGCAAATTAGCAATATGATTTTCTTGCTTCGTGCTTTTCACTATGATATCATCAACATAGGTCAGCACATTTCTGCCTATCTGGGAATGAAGGACCTTAGCTGTCATTATGCTGAAGCTTCCTCAAGCATGCTTGAGCCCCTCAGGCATCCGAAGATAGCAATAAGTGCCACTGGGAGTTATGAAGCTAGTCTTCGGCTCATCTTCCTTCTTCATCCAGATTTGATGATAGCCTGAATAACAATCCAATAGACTTATGAGCTCTGAAGAAGCTGTTGCATCTACAAGAGAGTATATTCTTGGTTGCGAGAATTCGTCTTTTGGGCATGCCTTGTTAAGATCTGTGAAGTCAATGCACATTCTCCATTTGCCATTGGCCTTCCTCACCATAATAGTATTGGCTAACCACTCTGGGTATTTTACCTCTCTGATGACACCAGCACTGAGAAGCCTTTTCACTTCATTCCGAGCACCTTCGGCTTTATCATCAGACATTTTCCGAAGCCTTTGCTTTCTTGGCCTGAAGGATGGGTCAACATTGAGTGAATGTTCAATGACATCTCTGTTGACACCACAAAGATCATTGGCTGACCAAACAAAGACATCTTTTTTGTGAAATAAAAATCTTATCAAAGTTTTCTCTTGCTCTTCAGATAACTGAGACCCCGGCAGTACTTTTTGCTCTACTATGTCTTCACATAGAAGCATAGGCTTCGGCTGATCCGCCGAAGCAGCCTTCTCTCTTTTGTATTTGTACTGTTCACAGGCTTCGACTCCATCTATGTTATGAATTGCCTTTGAATCTACCCAGTTTCCTTCAGCTTTCCTAGCAGCTTCCTGACTCCCATGAACAGCAATGGGCCCTTGTTCCGAAGGTATCTTCATGCATAGATATGCTGGATGAAGTATTGCTTCGAAAGCATTAACTGTCCCACGACCAATGATTGCATTGTTGGGGACTTGTTCTCAAATGATATGAATTAAGAACAAGGCAACACAAAATTTTAATAGTTCATCCTTCGAACCATTATCTCCCTTAGGATATAATGATCTTCAGACGAAAGTCATGAAGGACATATGTCACACCCGGTTTTAGAAGGCAAACCGAATGCGAACCATGTACGTGCCAGGATCAGTTATTCACGTACACAGCAGTTACATAACATGGACATCATCACACAGTGCTCAAAATAGTATTAAAATGGGAATAATAGTCGATTACATCATACGTCTGAGACGTCCATATAGTCCTTACAATAAATCAAAGTGCGAAAACGAAACGTAGATAACCGCGGCCTTCACAGGCAGCCGACTGGGGGTTGCCGCTAACCCACGCCTAGAACTCGTCGTAGTCTTGGAACTCCTGGAAGTCTCATTCCACAGCTTCATCTTCTCCTGAGCAGTGGTTGCAATGCTGACAACCTGGGGATGGGGGGTTTGGTGTGTAGAGCAAGGGTGAGTACACATCAACATACTCAGCAAGTATCCTGTTTGGCTGTAGTGGACTAGCTTTATGTGGGGATAAGTCAAGCAGTTGCTTTTAGTTGGTCAGATTATTATTTACTAATAGAAAGCCAGGTTTTAGCTTTAACCCAAGTTATTAGCCCGCTGTACCCTTTCCAAACGGAAAGAATACCACTTACCAGCACCATAGTCATAACCGAAACCATCGATCTCATAGCCACATGTACCAAAGTATCTCTGATCAAGTACCACTAATCACTGGAGCTCCCTTGGCCGCTCATAACCGTGAGCACGGCTGATATATCAGTTTTCAAACACTCTGCAGAGGTTGTGCACTTTACCCACAAGCCGTGATTCCCTCTTGCCTCGGGCCGATCAAACCCTTAAACACTACCAAGGTGAATAGGCAGGGTTTCACTACGTAGCCTTTACAAAGATTCCCCGGGGCTGTAGTCGCCCGTTAGGTTTCCTAAATGTACCGCACTCCTCCCCAAGGGACAAATCAACCTTGGCAGAGCGAGCCGCATACACCGAGCCCCATTGACGGCACGACGGCGAAGCGAACTACACCCCGGATCCTCTAATTATTCAGCTAAGGGCACCCCATTCCACCCTCATGGTTGCACTGTTTTCCCGGGCGGTCATCCATAGAACAGGTCCTTACGGAGAGGCACTCGAGAAACCGCTCGAGCCCCCTTAAAGCCACAAGTACAACATCATAATAAGAGAAGGGAAAACAGCGTATCATAGATAATCTCATCATGTTCATTGATTAGAGTTGAGCAATAGCATAAAGCTAACTAATAATAATCCAACCCATATAGGTAAACAAGGATATGGATAACAAAAGCTAGTCAGTCCTTAGGCATAAATGTGTAAAGCGGGATGTGAATTAAATAATGAATAGGACAGAGATAGGTCAAAGGACACTTGCCTCCACCAACCGACTGCTACTCAGGGGCTTCTCCTGCGAGTTCCTCGGGCTCTTCAACCGGATCGTTCTCTAAGCGGGTGCAAACATACATACATCCATCCACTGAAATTAGGAAACCAACAGTACACCATACAAGAGAACAAGTAGAGCAAATATGCATAGAATACCACATACGATAATGGATTTACCTTGGTTAGAAAGAAACGAGGGAAGGTCTCGCAAGGGTTAAGGCTTATGCTCGAGGGGCACTACGGGTAAACGAATGACTAGACGTCACGCACTCTCGTTCCAGTTGGTTCTAACAAGCGGATTAGCTACATGCACTAATGTAAACGCGATCACTTTTAGTAGATTAACATTGAATAAGATAGACGATTGACTATACAAATTAACTAACGTAACCAATTTCCAAATTGAGACTCCTACCTTATTAATATAAACAACGTGATTGGCGCATATAGGAGACGGGGGGGGGGGGGGGGTAGACGGGGGTTAGGGGGTAGACGATCGTGTCGCGGGCACGACGAGCTATGCCGGAACGCTGCGCGAACACACGCACGCGCAAAGCCACACTTAACGTGCTGCGAACGAGTCGCGCACGCGTCGGGGCCGTGCGCTGGCCGAGCTCGAGGCCACGCGCCGAAGGCACGCTGGGCCGAGCTCGAGGCCACGCCGAGGGCTGACACGACGCGAGCAAGGCACGGCGGGGCGAACGGGCAAGCACGCCGGGGAAAGCGAGCGCGGGCGAGCGAGGATACGGCCGGACGAGGCCGAGCGCGAGGACGGGCGGCCGAGCCGGGGCACGGGGGCGGTTGAACCGGGGGGGCGGCCGAGCTCGCCGGGAGGCGGGCGGCCGAGCCGGGGGCGGGCGCGCGGGCGAGCGGGACTAGCCGCGCCGCGGGAGGACGCCGGGCCACCACGGCCGGCCGAGCCGAGGGGCGGGGCGGGGCGCAGGTGCCGGGACGGGGCGCGCGCGGGCGGGCGGGGTTTGCCGAGGACGGGCGCGGTGGGGGGCCGAGGGCGGCCGAGCCGGGCACGAGCGGGGCGAGGCGGCTCGCCGGGGGGCGGCCGAGCACGGGGCGGCGCGGGGCGCCGGGGCGGCCAGGGAGCCGGGCCGAGCGGGCGAGGCTCGCCGAGCCGGGGCCGGGCGCGGCGAGGGCGGGTCGCCGGGGCCGAGCGGGCGGGGCGGCGCGGGCTCGCCGGACGAGGGCGCGGCCGGGCGCGAGCTCGCCGGGGGCGAGGCGGGGCCGGCGCGGGCACAGCCGGGCGCGGGCGCGGCTCGCCGGAGCGGGCGCGAGCGCAGCCGGGCGCGAACGGCCGGGGTGGCCGGGGCCGGGCCGAGCTCGCCGGGACGGCCGAGCCGGGGGCCGAGCCGGGCGGCGCGGGTGAGGGGAGGGCGCCGGTGGGAGGAGAGGGAGGAAGGAGAGGGAGGGGAGGAGGGAGGAGGAGGGGGGAGCCTCACCGGCGGGCGGGGAGGGGCGACGGCGGCGGCGGCGGTTAGGGCAGGGGAGGGAGAGAGAGAGAGAGATGACGGGCGGGGCCCGCAGGAGGATTTTTGGAAAAAAGGAAGAGGGGTGGGGGGCGGCTGGGCCGGTTGGGCCCAAAGTGGGGGAGGGAGGGGGCGCGCGGCTGGGCCGGCGCGGGGCTCACGCGGGAGGAGGGGGGAGGCGCGGCTGGGCCGCCAGCTGGGCCGGCCGAAGGGGTGGGGCGCGGCTGGGCCGAATAGGGGAGAAGGGGGGGGGGAGAGAGAGGGAAGAAAAAGAAAGAAAAGAAGAAAAGGCTTTTTCCTTTTTTCTAATTTCTAATTTTCTCTAGACGAAAGCATTCACATTTTTAATCAAACAAAAAGTATGCATGGTTCGGCATGGTGCATCACACAAAATAAAGTGTTTTAAGGTTTTGCTTCACACGAGGTCTAAAGCCAAAACCCGCTGCGACTTTGGAAAAGATCAAGGCTTAGCGAGAAGAAAAGGGAAAAAGGAAAGAGTAACGCTTGAATTTGGTGAGAGAAAAGAAGAAAAAATTCTACCACCAAATTCAGGGCGTTACAAACCTATCCCCCTTAAAAGAATCCCGCCCTCGAGATTCAGGGTTGGCTAGCAAAGAGCTCAGGGTACTTAGCCATCAGATCATCTTCACGCTCCCAGGTTGCTTCTTCCTCAGGGTGATGATTCCATCTAACTTTGCACATTCTGATGGTCTTCCTTCAGGTGACTCGGTCCGCAACCTCAAGGATCTGCACTGGCTTCTCAACGTAGGTCAAGTCCTCCTGGACTTCAAGACCTTCCACTGGCAACTGCTCTTCTGGCACACGCAAGCACTTCTTCAACTGAGACACATGAAAGACATCATGCACAACAGACAAATTCTCTGGCAAACTGAGCTGATAGGCCACTTCTCCACGTCTTGCAAGAATCTGATACGGACCGATGTAGCGGGGTGCTAGCTTGCCTTTGACTCCGAACCTCTTGACTCCTCTGATTGGTGACACTTTCAGATAGACAAAGTCTCCAACTTCAAAACTCAGCTCTCTTCTTCTTGTGTCTGCATAGCTTCGCTGTCTTGACTGCGCTATCTTCAGATTCTCTCGGACCATCTTGATGTTTTCTTCAGCTTCAAGCAAAATGTCTGGCCCAAACACTTGCTTTTCTCCATGCTGATCCCATTGCAACGGAGTTCTGCAACTCCTTCCATAGAGCGCCTGAAATGGTGACATCTTCAAACTGGCCTGATAACTGTTGTTATAGGAAAACTCTGCATAGGGCAATCTCTTGTCCCATCCGGACTGATCTTGCAAAGCACAGGCTCTCAACATGTCTTCAAGAATTTGGTTGGTCCTTTCGGTCTGGCCATCTGTCTGCGGATGATAAGCTGAACTGAAATTCAGATGCGTGCCCAAGGCTTCATGCAACTGCTGCCAGAAATGAGAGGTGAACTGCGTTCCTCTGTCTGACACTACCTTCTTTGGCACACCATGAAGACAAACGATCCGAGACATATACAATTCTGCCAATACGGCACTGCTATAGTTGGTCTTGATAGGTATGAAGTGGGCTGACTTGGTCAAACGGTCCACTACTACCCAGATGGAATCGTAGCCGGCTCGAGTGCGAGGCAATCCGACTATGAAATCCATACCAATTTCATCCCATTTCCACTGAGTGATCTGCAACGGTTGCAACAATCCAGCAGGTCTCTGATGCTCTGCCTTAATTCTTCGGCAACTATCGCACATAGCCACATGCTCTGCGATTTCCCTCTTCATTCCGTACCACCAGAATTTCTTCTTCAGATCCTGATACATCTTCTCACTGCCAGGGTGAATCGAATAGGCCGTCTCATGAGCTTCCTTGAGAATCAACTCCCGAATGGACTGGACATTAGGAACACACAAGCGGTCTTTGAACCATACCACGCCTTCTGCATCTTCTCGAAAATCTTTGCCTCTGCCATCTAGAATCAGTCGCCGGATCTCACTGATTTTCTCAACATTCTTCTGCGCTTCTTTGATTTCGCGCTCTAAGGTAGGTTCCAACTCAACTGTGACTCCTTGCGAATTGTTCAGAAATCCGAGACTCAACCTGTCAAACTCCTTGGCCAACTCATAAGGCATCGGACGAGCGACCATCAGATTGACTTGACTCTTTCTGCTCAAAGCATCTGCCACTACGTTTGCTTTGCCTGGATGGTAATGAATCTCCAACTCATAATCTTTGATCAATTCTAACCATCTTCGCTGCCTCATATTCAACTCTGACTGAGTGAATATGTACTTCAGACTCTTGTGGTCTGTGTAAACATCGCATTTCTGTCCATACAAATAATGCCTCCATGTCTTCAGTGCGTGAACCACTGCTGCCAACTCTAGATCATGGATTGGGTAGTTCTTCTCATGAACCTTCAGCTGTCGGGACGAGTAAGCCACAACTCTTCCCTCTTGCATCAACACGCATCCCAAACCTGTGTAACAAGCATCGCAATACACCGAGAAGGGCTTGTGCACATCAGGCAAGACTAGGACAGGCGCTGTAGTCAACTTCTTTTTCAGCGCTTCAAAGGCCTCTTGACATTTCTGGGTCCACTTGAACTCAACTTTGTTGCCTAGCAACGCTGTCATTGGTTTCGCAATCTTCGAAAACCCTTCAATGCATCGCCGATAATATCCGGCCATTCCAATGAAACTCTTGATTCCTCGAGCATCTGTTGGCGCTTTCCAGTTCAGAATGTCTGCCACTTTCTTCGGATCCACATCCAATCCTTCTTTGTTGATTATGTGACCCAAAAACAGGACTTCATTGATCTAGAACTCACACTTGCTCAACTTTGCATACAACTGGTGCTCTCACAATCTCTGCAATACCATCCTTAAATGATCTGCGTGCTCTTCTTCGCTTTGAGAATAAACCAGAATGTCATCAATGAATACTACCACAAACTTATCGAGATAATCCATGAATACACTGTTCATCAAGTTCATGAAGAACGCTGGCGCATTGGTCAAACCAAAAGACATCACTGTGAACTCATACAACCCATACTTGGTAATGAATGCCGTCTTCGGAATGTCCGAAGGTCGGATCCTGAGCTGATGATAACCTGACCTCAGATCAATCTTGGAGAACACACTGGCTCCTCTCAACTGGTCGAACAGATCTTCTATTCTGGGCAAGGGATACTTGTTCTTGATCGTGACCTCATTCAAAGCTCGATAATCAATACACATCCTCTTGGTGCCATCTTTCTTCTCCACAAATAGGACAGGGGCGGCCCAAGGCGAGGTGCTTGGCCAGATGTAACCTTTCTCTCACAGCTCATCAATCTGCTTCTTAAGTTCAACCAACTCTGGTCCGGATATTCTGTAAGCTCTCTTGAAGATAGGGGCGGTTCCAGGAAGAAGCTCTATGGCAAACTCAACTTTCCTCTCTGGTGGCATACCCGGTAAGTCCTTTGGAAACACATCTGGGAACTCGGACACAACCCTGATACTCTCAATTGGGTCTGCTTCGCTGCTATCAACAGCTAGCTGATAACAACTTCCTTTCTTTGGCTCAGGCGGGACTAACTCAGTCACCACTTCCTCTCCTAGTGGGGACACCAACTTGATGGTCCTTTTATCACAACTGATAACTGCCTGATACTTATCTAACCAATTCATCCCTAGGATGACATCTATTCCCTGAGTACCCATTACTATAAGGTTGGCGGGAAACGCTATCCCCCTTATTTCCACACTTATATTCAAACAAATGCTATCGGCTCAAATTCTACCATCAGCTGAGTCAATTTGAATGGGGGTTGACATGGTAGTAATTGGAAGATTATGTGCTTCTACCCATGATGCAGTAATGAAAGAATGTGTTGCTCCAGTATCAAATAACACTTCTGCAATATGGGAGTCGACTGGGAACATACCTACTATCATGCCGGGGGTCTCCTGAACTGCTTCAGCCTCCAAGTGGTTCAGCCTTCCATGATTATAGCGTGGCTGAGAGCGATTGCCTGCTCCAGGCTGAGGCACATTCTGCTTCGCTGGGGCATTGGGGCCTGACTGCTGCTGGGCTGCCTTCTTCGGACATTGCATCACCCAGTGGCCTTGCTCTCCACAGTGGAAACATGCTCTGTTTCCAACCTGAGCTGGTGCCGCCTGATTGTTCTGCTGGTTTGCTGGGACAGGAAGACGAGGTGCTTGCTGATTCTGCCTCTGAAACTGACCTCCTGACTGATTGCTCTGACGGTTCTGGTACTGGTGCTGAGGATATTGCCTTTGGAACTGCTGATGCTGCTGAGGTGGACGCTGGTTCTGCCTGAACTGCTGAGGTTGATTGCCTGAGAAACGAGGACGGTTGCTGCTTCCAGGCTGGGGTCCACTGATCTTGCGTTTACGATCCTCCATCTCCTTACACTTTCTTTCTGTCATGATTGCTCTGTCAATCAGGTGCTGGAATGTCGGGAAGGTGTGATTCATCAGTTGGTACTGCAGAGGGTCAACCAAGCCTCTCAGGAAACGGTACTGTCGCTTGGCGTCGGTGTTGACATCTTCAGGAGCATAGCGAGACAATTGCAGAAACCTGTCCCGGTACTCACTGACAGACAATGGCCCTTGCTTGAGGGCCAGGAACTCCTCCTTCTTCACTGTCATCAGACCTGCAGGAACATGGTACTGACGGAAGCTTCCTCTGAACTCTTCCGAGGTGATGGCGTCAGGGTGGGCATGGGTGGCGAGGTAAGACTCCCACCATGATTGGGCTGCTCCCCTCAACAGACGGGGACCATACAGGACTTTCTCCCTGTCATCGCACTGAGCGGTATGCAACTCCCGCTCCACAGTGCGCAGCCAGTCTTCAGCATCCATGGGGTCAGAAGAGTGAGCGAACGTTGGTGGATGACCTCTCATGAATTCAGCACGCTTGTCTCTGGGCATCTGAGGCTGAGGTGGGGCCTGCTGCTGCTGCTGCTGCTGCTGAATGGCGGCCAAAGTCTGACTGATGGCTTGAACTGCCTGAGTCTGCATCAGAAACATCTGCTCGATCGACATCGGGGGCGGGGGCGGCAGGTGCTGCTGCTGGGGCACCTCCTCCTGTTGAGCGGCTCGCTCCTGCTGAGCACGCCTTCCTCCTCTGCGCCTGTTCTCTGACATCTGCAGAATGCAACCACACATCAGGACTGATCTGGCAAATCTTGCAGCATAAGAAAAGAGTATAGAATTCTTCAACAGCACTGAACAGATGAGCATCTTCACTGATATCCAACACAGACCAACACAACTTCTCAGATAAAGAGGAAAGTGGAATAAAAGGTTTCCCAACTAGATAGCTAACTCCATTAACATAATAGGTAAACCAAAATGCAGGGGATACCCACACTCTGGTGACAGTCATTACAAAGATCCAAACCAAACATAGTTCATCATGACAAACATAGATGCACAGGATATAGCAAACTACCCTGTCTAACTAAGACTAGCTAAAAGCGAGACTAACGCTAAGACTGTAGCTTCTACGTATATGTTTCGTATTAATTACAAGATCCAACTCTAACGAGCTATGGTTCTAGAGTTATCTTGGTCTTGCAGTCGGGATTGCCATAAGACTGGTGTCCACGCCAAGGTGAGCGGTACGGGTGCTGAGTCCCGACGGGAGCGGGGGAACCATCATCCAGGTGACGACGTTCCGTGCGCTCAGCCCGCAGCAGGGCGATCTCAGCACGAGCCCTACTCAGCTCGTCTAATGCATGGTCCAGCTCCGTGTTTAGC
Organism: Zea mays; assembly: GCF_902167145.1. Taxonomy (NCBI): domain Eukaryota; kingdom Viridiplantae; phylum Streptophyta; class Magnoliopsida; order Poales; family Poaceae; genus Zea; species Zea mays. The sequence goes on along the minus strand of NC_050096.1, from coordinate 136,074,110 downwards.
ACGGCGGCTAGGTTGACTGTGCTGCTCAACCTAGGATTGCCCTCACCGACAGGTGAGACAATCACGCCTCCTGTGCTGCCAGATGGACGGCGGGGGTAATACTTCAGGTCAAGGCCGTCAGCTACCCCACCGAAAACCGAGCAGTAGTGCGAAAGCGCACGCCGTGCAGCATCTTGCATGGCTGCCTCAGCTGAGTCCCGCTCAGAGATAGAATAGTGGTCTGAGCAGGCCTCTGCACCCTGGAGACTGTTCTCCGGGTGGCGCACCAAGCAGGTTGCCTCCCAGCGGTCCAGGTAGACCCCGCGACTGTGCTGGTAGACCACACAACGATACTCGATAGACCAAGTATGCCGGTTAAGTGCCCGACGTAGCAGGGTGTCGAGCGCATCGTGGAAGTGACACCCGCGAGCAGCGTCGCGAGTGATGGGTCGAGCAACCCATCCTTCCGGCTCATGGTTAGCAGAGAAGTCGGTGTCGTGGCTCGAGCTGTCGTCGCCACCTCCATCATCTGGGTCTCCTCCAGCAGCTACTCCAGAAGCTGGGGCGCCCAGTGGTGGTGCAGGGGGCGCCTCCAGAGGAAGCACAGGGGAGCAGCTCCTCACGGACTCTATCTCCTGGTGGAGCGAGAAGGAAGAGCCCTGCTGCTCCTGTCGTCGACGTTCCTGCTCCTCATGCAGGCGGTGGTGCAGTCTCTCCAAGTGGCTGGACTGTCCGGCCACGGGACGGCGAAGCGGACGCTCAGCAAGGCGGGAGGGTAAGAGGGGGATGACGGACTTTCGTGCAGTGTGTCTAAGTCGAGCCATCTACAAAAGACATCGCAAGCAAAAGGGTGAGAACAGAATTAATATGACCAGCAAATAATGAATCATAAGTAAATGAAGGATTAGAATAAAACATAATTTTCAGCAAGGTATATTATATAGTAGAACATAGGTTTGGTCGGTATGACCAACTTTTGAAGGGATATCAAAGTCAAGGCAGGGACAGAGGTCTATAGTCCTTAGAACGATCATTCTACTCTAGGTTAGCGGTCCTACAGTCAGCACGGCTTTGATACCACTTATGTCACACCCGGTTTTAGAAGGCAAACCGAATGCAAACCATGTACGTGCCAGGATCAGTTATTCACGTACACAACAGTTACATAACATGGACATCATCACACAGTGCTCAAAATAGTATTAAAAGGGGAATAATAGTCGATTACATCATACGTCTGAGACGTCCATATAGTCCTTACAATAAATCAAAGTGCGAAAACGAAACGTAGATAACCGCGGCCTTCACAGGCAGCCGACTGGGGGTTGCCGCTAACCCACGCCTAGAACTCGTCGTAGTCTTGGAACTCCTGGAAGTCTCCTTCCACAGCTTCATCTTCTCCTGAGCAGTGGTTGCAATGCTGACAACCTGGGGATGGGGGGGGGTTTGGTGTGTAGAGCAATGGTGAGTACACATCAACATACTCAGCAAGTATCCTGTTTGGCTGTAGTGGACTAGCTTTATGTGGGGATAAGTCAAGCAGTTGCTTTTAGTTGGTCAGATTATTATTTACTAATAGAAAGCCAGGTTTTAGCTTTAACCCAAGTTATTAGCCCGCTGTACCCTTTCCATACGGAAAGAATACCACTTACCAGCACCATAGTCATAACCGAAACCATCGATCTCATAGCCACCTGTACCAAAGTATCTCTGATCAAGTACCACTAATCACTGGAGCTCCCTTGGCCGCTCATAACCGCGAGCACGGCTGATATATCAGTTTTCAAACACTCTGCAGAGGTTGTGCACTTTACCCACAAGCCGTGATTCCCTCTTGCCTCGGGCCGATCAAACCCTTAAACACTACCAAGGTGAATAGGCAGGGTTTCACTACGTAGCCTTTACAAAGATTCCCCGGGGCTGTAGTCGCCCGTTAGGTTTCCTAAATGTACCGCACTCCTCCCCAAGGGACAAATCAACCTTGGCAGAGCGAGCCGCATACACCGAGCCCCATTGACGGCACGACGGCGAAGCGAGCTACACCCCGGATCCTCTAATTATTCAGCTAAGGGCACCTCATTCCACCCTCATGGTTGCACTGTTTTCCCGGGCGGTCATCCATAGAACAGGTCCTTACGGAGAGGCACTCGAGAAACTGCTCGAGCCCCCTTAAAGCCAAAAGTACAACATCATAATAAGAGAAGGGAAAACAACGTATCATAGATAATCTCATCATGTTCATTGATTAGAGTTGAGCAATAGCATAAAGCTAACTAATAATAATCCAACCCATATAGGTAAACAAGGATATGGATAACAAAAGCTAGTCAGTCCTTAGGCATAAATGTGTAAAGCGGGAGGTGAATTAAATAATGAATAGGACAGAGATAGGTCAAAGGACACTTGCCTCCACCAACCGACTGCTGCTCAGGGGCTTCTCCTACGAGTTCCTCGGGCTCTTCAACCGGATCGTTCTCTAAGCGGGTGCAAACATACATACATCCATCCATTGAAATTAGGAAACCAACAGTACACCATACAAGAGAACAAGTAGAGCAAATATGCATAGAATACCACATACGATAATGGATTTACCTTGGTTAGAAAGAAACGAGGGAAGGTCTCGCAGGGGTTAAGGCTTATGCTCGAGGGGCACTACGAGTAAACGAATGACTAGACGTCACGCGCTCTCGTTCCAGTTGGTTCTAACAAACGGATTAGCTACATGCACTAATGTAAACGCGATCACTTTTAGTAGATTAACATTGAATAAGATAAACGATTGACTATACAAATTAACTAACGTAACCAATTTCCAAATTGAGACTCCTACCTTATTAATATAAACAACGTGATTGGCGCATATAGGAGACGGGGGTTAGGGGGTAGACGATCGTGTCGCGGGCACGACGAGCTATGCCGGAACGCTGCGCGAACACGCGCACGCGCAAAGCCACACTTAACGTGCTGCGAACGAGTCGCGCACGCGTCGGGGCCGTGCGCTGGCCGAGCTCGAGGCCACGCGCCGAACGCACGCTGGGCCGAGCTCGAGGCCACACCGAGGGCCGACACGACGCGAGCAAGGCACGGCGGGGCGAACGGGCAAGCACGCCGGGGAAAGTGAGCGCGGGCGAGCGAGGATACGGCCGGACGAGGCCGAGCGCGAGGACGGGCGGCCGAGCCGGGGCACGGGGGCGGTTGAACCGGGGGGGCGGCCGAGCTCGCCGGGAGGCGGGCGGCCGAGCCGGGGGCGGGCGCGCGTGGGCGAGCGGGGCTCGCCGCGCCGCGGCAGGACGCCGGGCCACCACGGCCGGCCGAGCCGAGGGGCGGGGCGGGGCGCAGGTGCCGGGACGGGGCGTGCGCGAGCGGGCGGGGTTTGCCGAGGACGGGCGCGGCGGGGGGCCGAGGGCGGCCGAGCCGGGCACGGGCGGGGCGGGGCGGCTCGCCGGACGGCGGCCGGGCACGGGGCGGCGCGGGGCGCCGGGGCGGCCAGGGAGCCGGGCCGAGCGGGCGAGGCTCGCCGAGCCGGGGCCGGGCGCGGCGAGGGCGGGTCGCCGGGGCCGAGCGGGCGGGGCGGCGCGGGCTCGCCGGACGAGGGCGAGGCCGAGCGCGAGCTCGCCGGGGGCGAGGTGGGGCCGGCGCGTGCGCAGCCGGGCGCGGGCGCGGCTCGCCGGAGCGGGCGCGAGCGCAGCCAGGCGCGGGCGACGCGGGGTGGCCGGGGCCGGGCCGAGCTCGCCGGGACGGCCGAGCCGGGCGGGGTCGGGGGCGCGAACGGCCGGGGTGGCCGGGGCCGGAGCCGGCCGGGCGCGGGCGAGGAGAGGGCGGCCGGGGCCGGGCCAAGCTCGCTGGGACGGCCGAGCCGGGGGCCGAGCCGGGCGGCGCGGGTGAGGGGAGGGCGCCGGAGGGAGGAGAGGGAGGAAGGAGAGGGAGGGGAGGAGGGAGGAGGAGGGGGGGAGCCTCACCGGCGGGCGGGGAGGGGCGACGACGGCGGCTCGAACGAGCAGGGGAGGGCAGGGGAGGGAGAGAGATAGATGACGGGCGGGGCCCGCGGGAGGATTTTTGGAAAAAAGGAAAAGGGGTGGGGGCGGCTGGGCCGGTTGGGCCCAAAGTGGGGGAGGGAGGGGGCGCGCGGCTGGGCCGGCGCGGGGCCCACGCGGGAGGAGGGGGGAGGGGCGGCTGGGCCGCCAGCTGGGCCGGCCGAAGGGGGGGCGCGGCTGGGCCGAATAGGGGAGAAGGGGGGGGGGGAGAGAGGGAAGAAAAAGAAAGAAAAGAAGAAAAGGCTTTTTCCTTTTTTTTCTAATTTCTAATTTTCTCTAGACGAAAGCATTCACATTTTTAATCAAACAAAAAGTATGCATGGTTCGGCATGGTGCATCACAAAAAATAAAGTGTTTTAAGGTTTTGCTTCACACGAGGTCTAAAGCCAAAACCCGCTGCGACTTTGGAAAAGATCAAGGCTTAGCGAGAAGAAAAGGGAAAAAGGAAAGAGTAACGCCTGAATTTGGTGAGAGAAAAGAAGAAAAAATTCTACCACCAAATTCAGGGCGTTACAACATACCTTCATCATTGCGGTGTATATTAATGGAAGTAGAAGCATATGAAAATATGAGAAATAACATGAATAACCATATAACATCATGCATATCACTTTATTATCTCGTCATGAACAAATATGAACAATTATTGAATTACATTTATACCTTCGGCTTGATAGAAGGCAAAAGTCCAAGCGTGACGCACGAATGAATACAAGTCAACGTGAACAGTACATGGATATTGTTAATCTATTTATAGGCACAGGACGCAGCCTGTATAGATTTACATTCATGTTCTTTATAACTGATTACAATCATGACACAAATTATCATGGGCCAATCGGTCTTTTCATCTTTAAGTCGGTGCCACCCTTCGTCACAAGGCGTGTCACTATGCCGAAGCTCCCCCGGATGGTAGCTTCGGCTTTGCTTCTGTGTCGATCTTCCGAAAGAATTTCTTCTTACAGGACCTTCGGCGACGAAGCAGGCCCCTAACAGTAGCCCCTTCACGGTGCCAGATCGTTTTTCGTAACGAGCTCGACTCGTGAAAAATTCTCTTAGGTTTCGGAATGCCGAAGGTCCGAAAAACACCTTCCCTGAGCTCGTTGTCGAGAAACGATTAAACATTCCGAGTGCGAGGTGGTCCCACCATACGACGGGTACGCGCGATCTGGTGATTCACCTTCTCGCGCACTGTGGTCCACCGTTCAGTGGGTGCGGGCGACTGTTCAGCGGGTGCGAGCGGCTTGACAATTTACCTTCCCACCTGCAGCACTATATAAACAGACGGGTAGGTGTGAAGTTACCACAGCATTTATTACTATTGCACTGTTGTGCTGCTGAAAAATTTGACCATAGCCGAAGCTTATTCATTGTATTCTCAATCAGAGCATCGTCTTGTTTTAGCTTCGTCATAAGAGGGAGCTTCGACAAAATTGCAAAAGTCATCAACTTCGTCAAAACCGTAAGAAATTCAGTATCAAATGGCCAGAGTGGGTTCAACAGCTAGAGTTACGCGCGATGGAGAGGAGGCCGAAGCTATTGAGACTGCCCCAATCTCCAAATTAATGAGGCAATCGGGACTGTTTGTAACAGAGGGTGCTTCTGATGAAGGTGCACCTGCAGCCGAAGCTGAAAAGGCTGACATTGAAGAGGGTGATGCTGAAGAAGAGATAGATTATAACATCATCATGCCATCCAAACCCAGCCACTAGGTCTTTGGAAAGTCTACTATCTCTGAAGCTGATATGCCCATGATGATAAAGCTAGGATACTTTAGGGAAGCCGAGAAGAGGCTGAGTCGTTTTGGCGGGGAAGAAACCACTCTGAAGCCAAAAAATGATGAGGTGGTTGTTTTCGGAAGTTTCTTCAAAGAAGGATTGAGGTTTCTTTTGCATGAAATGATTGGGGATGTTTTGGAAGATTTCAAAGTTTATCTTCATCAGCTGACTCCTAACGCCATCGTTAGGCTCAGCGTCTTTATCTGGGCTCTCCGAAGCCAAGGAGTGGACCCGCTTGCCGAAGCTTTCTGCCAGGTGCACGAGCTTCATTATCAGACGAAGGCTAGAGAAGATGGGCTACACGAGAATTTCGGCTATTACAACTTTGCTTACCGCAAAGATATGAAGACTCCGGTGATCAGCTATCGCACCAAATGGCCAACCGGCTGGAAGAATGAGTGGTTTTATGTTAAGGTTGATTAGAAGAAAGAGAAGATAGTTCAGAGCCCACTGAACCTAACCTTCAGGTTAAATAGGCCCCTATGCGACATGCTGCAAGGGTCACCATGCCGAACAGCTGTCGGCGAATTCCCAGTTGCATCTGAGCATATCGGTACTAGAGATTTGGTGCAGGAATACTTAGCCAATAGAGTATTTCTGACATTAAAGGAATGGAATATGCCGAAGCTTAAAGGAGAAAAGAAAAAGAATGAACTTGTTCGACTGCCCTATCACTTCAAGTTTAAGAAACATTTCAAAGAGCCTTGCCAAGAATGGTTGGAAATGATTGAAGCTATGTGCAATGAAATTTTGGGCAACTATACTAAGAAAGAAGGTCAATTGATGATCGCGGCCTTCGGCACCCGACCGAAACGAAGGCTGAACCGAGTAATGGATGCCCTGAAATTTGAATACCCTAACTATGAACGGTTAAGCAAGGATGCCGAAGGGCCAAAGCAAAAACGACTTGTCAGTGTTATGAAAAGGCAAGCTGCTAGAATGATAGAAGAAGATGAGAAAGCTTCGAAAAAAAATCCAGCCCTGAGCCGAAGGTGGCTGTTCCGAAGAAAAGAAAAGCTTCGGCTGCGAAGCCAAAAACAACTGATATAGAGGAAGAAATTCCTTCAACACCTCCTGCTGCTTACGTGGAGGAAATTTTAAAGGTAATGACCGAATCTTTACCTCTCAAGCTAAGTCCACTAGGGCCACAACTGATGAAGCTTTTACAGAAGAAGGAGGAGCCTGCGGCAATCAAGAAACCTGCTGAAAAAAGGCGAAGGATTATTACCGTTATTGATGCTATTGAAGAGATGCCACCGCCGGCCTCGATGTTAAAAACACCGGTTGCCGAAGACACTGCAGCTACCGAGGCTGCCCCCGCTGAAGCTGCAACAGCCGAAGCTGAGATGGCCGAAGATACAAATCTGGACGGCACTTTTTCTGATATTGATAAGATGCTTTTGAACATGGCCGCGGAAGAAGCTGCTACAGCTGCCAAAGAGACCCTGGCCCCAGTGCCTGGGAAAGAGAAGGAGATTGCCGAAGATACTTCGGAGGAAAAGGATTTTAATTTTCAAAACATACTTGGTCAAAAGTTGTCTAAGACTGAGAAGGAAGAGCTGAGGGATTATGCAATATCATGCGGCTATCAACCAGGAGCATTGCTCTTCAGTGGCGTTGACGAAGAGAGCTTAGGTTGCCTTCGGGACCGGTCTTGAGCGAAGGTTGTTAGCACTCTACCGAAGAGTGTTGGCTTTCCAAAGCTTGAGGCCGACCTCAGCAGATACCGGCGACAACATATCTAGCTTGTTTTATTCTAATTTTAAGGTAAAGTTCTTACCTTAACTTTTTATTGTTTTCGAGATGAAGGTTACCTCTGATGAAGGTTATTTTTTTTAGAGTCTACTACTAAGTAAAACCTTGAGGATGCAACAAGACCTCGAGGACAAGAAAAATGAAATTATAATTGAGGGCTTAGAGGGCAAAATTAAAGATCATGAAGCTGCTCTGGAGAAGAAGGATTTCATGCTTCAAACAATGGAGGGTTCGTTGGCAGAAGCCCAAGCCGAGATTGCTAGATTAAACAGTGAACTCTCCATGAAATCAAAAAGCTTCGAACAAGAGAAGAAGGATTTTGATGCAAAGCTTGAAGCTGAAGTTGCAAAGAGTTCGAACTTGCAAAAGTCATTAAAGGAACTTCAAGATAAATGTCTGAACTTCGGCGACTGTTGCATGCAACGACTGAAACAGGTCTTCAACTCAGTTGGAGCTAGTTCTGAAAAGTTTAAACCTTCGGCTAAAGACCTGCCAACCATATTTGATCATATTGAAGGCAAAGTTGATGCTCTTGATGAAGTCATGGCTGGGCATGGTGACTTCTGCGCTCTGCTAGCTTCTCGTGGCACAGCTGTTGCTTTTATGAAGGATGGTTGCACGCATGGGAATATTGTAAACAGGACGAACTTCAGCTTATCACCAGCGGACTTGAATAACATCCCCGGCCTGGCCCGAAGCATTGGGAATAGATTCGTAACTCAAATTTGGGCGAAGGGTGGATGAAGCTTGGCTGGTGACGAAGCTCGAAGTCACCTTAAGCAGGTAATGATAGAGCTGGAGTGCCCGATCTTTCGGTGAGTGGAGATAATTCCGATTTGGTGGAAGTAGACCCTCACGATCCGACTACGACGAGCGAACTCGAAGCGCCAATGCAATCGCTGAACCAACTCCCAATGGTTACCGACCTTGCTGATGCGAGATCGGCCTGATCACGAAGATCGTTTCTTGTGCGTAATCGAAGAACGAACAAGAAAAAGATGCGAGCAATCTTAATATCACTCGAGGTGGAGTTCTGAATCACAGAGGACAGCACATATTTGTGCGTGTTCTGGGGTAGCTAAAGCTAGATGTAAAACAAAACTCGAGTTCTAAATGAAACATGACTCTGACTAAATAGAGGAGAGGCGTGAACAGTAGGGCCGGCGCTACAGTACCACGGTTACTGTTCACGACTTCCCTAGACGCCCCATTCGGGCCTTCTTGTTGGGCCATCTTCTAATCTTCTGGGCCTTCGTTCTTTAACAGCATGATGTAGTTCAATTCTCTTGCACGGGCCCGAGTCACTGGCCCAGGTGGAAGGGGTGGCGCCTGGACTGGGGAAGATGGTGCCTGGGCTGGATAAGGTGCTGCTGGTGTAGATGTACTCGTGTTGGTGTTGATGTCCTCATCATCCTCCCCTTCTTGAACTGAAGTCGTCCTCGACGGCAACTCCTCATCTTCTCCCACATACGGTTTCAAATCTGCAACATTAAAACTAGTGGAAACACCAAACTACGGAGGCAGGTCAAGGATATAAGCATTAGCATTAATTAGGGGTGGTAACGGGCCATCTAATTTAGGCTAGCAAATTTAAGGATCGAATCAAGTTAGGGCCGAATCATAAAACAATATAATTTTGAACTAACAAAATTAAGGGCTTTGTTGGTTTGTGAAGCAAGTATTAGGGCCATGATCCATTACCACCCCTAGCATTAATCTTGGTTAGTATCTTAAAAGGACCAGCAGCACGAGGCATCAATTTAGAACGGCGCAAAGTAGGAAAACGATCCTTTCTCAAATGCAACCAAACCATATCACCAGGTTCAAAAGTAACTAGTTTCCGGCCTTTACTACCAGTAATGTGATATTTAGCATTAGCAGCAGCAATGTTTTGTTGAGTTTGTTCATGGAGGTCAATCATTTGTTCAACATGTGCAACAACATCTATGTGTGGGGCGTCCGCAGCATCAAGCGAAAACAAAGCAATAGGCGCCCTAGGAATGTAACCATAAACAATTTGAAAAGGGCACATCTTTGTAGAAGAATGTGTTGCATGATTATAAGCAAACTCAACATGAGTCAAGCAATCCTCCCAACGTTTCAATTTTTTGTCTAAAACAGCCCTAAGCATGGTAGACAAAGTTCGATTAACTACCTCAGTTTGACCATCAATCTGAGGGTGACAAGTGGTGCTAAACAGCAATTTAGTTCCCAATTTATTCCACAGAGATTTCCAAAAATGACTGAGAAACTTAGCATCACGATCCAAGACTATTGTATTGGGAATATTGTGCAAACGAATAATCTCTCTAAAAAACAATTCAGCAACATTGCTAGCATCATCAGTCTTATGACAAGGTATGAAATGAGCCATTTTGGAGAATCGATCAACAACCACAAAAATGCTATCCCTCCCCTTCTTAGTTCTAGGCAATCCCAAAACAATATCCATCAAAATATCAATCCACGGGGAAGTAGGAACAAGCAAAGGCATATACAAACCATGGTTGTTCAACCGTGACTTAGCTTTCTGACAAGTAGTGCAGCGTGCAACATGGCGCTCAACATCAGCGCACATCCGAGGCCAAAAGAAGTGGGCAACCAACACCTCATGTGTCTTGTAGACGCCAAAGTGCCCCATGAGACCGCCTCCATGCGCTTCCTGTAACAACAAAAGACGAACCGAGCTAGCTGGAACACACAGCTTGTTAGCGTGAAACAGGAACCCATCCTGTATGTGAAATTTGCCCCATGGTTTCCCATTAATACAATGGCCGAAAGCATCTTTAAAATCAACCTCGTCAACATGTTGATCTTTCACAGTGTGCAAACCAGAGATTTTAAAATTTAACTGTGACAACATGGTATAGCGACGAGACAAAGCATCAGCAATAACATTGTCCTTCCCGTTCTTGTGTTTAATAATGTAAGGAAAAGACTCAATGAATCCTACCCATTTAGCATGACGACGATTCAGATTTGTTTGGGTACGAATATGTTTTAAAGCCTCATGATCAGAATGAATTATGAACTCACGATGCCAAAGATAGTGCTGCCATGTATGCAAAGTGCGCACTAAAGCGTAAAGCTCCTTATCATAAGTAGAATTTTTGAGACTAGCACCGCTTAATTTTTCACTAAAATAAGCAACTGGTTTTCCTTCTTGTAACAAAACAGCACCTAGCCTAATACCGCTAGCATCGCATTCAAGCTCAAACACTTTATTAAAATCAGGCAATTACAATAGGGGAGCTTGGGTTAACTTATCTTTCAAAGTGCTGAACGCTACCTCCTGCGAATCACTCCAAGCAAACGACACATCTTTCTTTGTAAGCTCATGTAGAGGCGCTGCAATGGAGCTAAAATCACGAACAAATCTGCGGTAGAAACCGGCAAGTCCAAGAAAGCTCCGAATTTGTGTGACCGTCGTCGGTGTATGCCACTCCCGAATGGCAGCAATCTTGCTGCTATCCACCTCAATGCCCTATGGAGTAACAACATAACCAAAAAACGAGACACGTCGTGTGCAAAAGATGCATTTTTCCATGTTAGCAAATAACTGTGCAGCACGCAATGCATCAAAAACAACACTTAAATGTTCCAAATGCTCTTTCTTAGATTTGCTGTAAATAAGGATATCATCAAAATAAACAACCACAAACAATCCTATGAAGGGCCTCAGAACTTCATTCATCACTCGCATAAAAGTGCTGGGAGCATTAGTCAATCCAAACGGCATAACCAACCATTCATATAAACCAAATTTCGTTTTAAAAAGCCATTTTCCATTCATCACCCAGTTTCATACTAATCTGGTGGTAACCACTACGCAAATCAATCTTAGTGAAAATAATGGCACCACTAAGCTCATCTAGCATATCATCAAGGCGTGGTATAGGATATCGATAATGAATAGTGATGTTATTAATAGCACGACAGTCTACACACATACGCCATGACCCATCTTTCTTGGGAACAAGTAACACAGGAACAGAGCAAGGGCTAAGAGACTCACAAATGTATCCCTTGTCAAGCAACACATGTACCTGGCGCTGAATCTCCTTCGTCTCATCCGGATTTGTAAGGTACGGTGCACGGTTCGGAAGCTGTGCGCCGGGGACGAGGTCGATCTGGTGCTCAATGCCACGAAGCGGTGGGAGACCTGGTGGTAAGTCTTTGGGAAATACATCGACGTACTCCTGCAAAAGGTTAGCAACCACAGGGGGAATAGCCAAAGATGGTGCATCATCTAGTGAAATGAGGACACTAGAGCATACAAGTGCATAGCATGGCAAATGAGCACCGTGTAGATCATCAAAATCAGCACGTGTAGCAAGTAAAACAGGAGCCTTCAACTTGATTTCAGAAGGAACAGAGGGCGATGGATCATGTTGTTTAGCATTTATAGCAGCTCGGGCAAGATCATCTTTAACAATTTGTTCAGGTGTCATTGGATGTATAATTATTTTCTGACCCTTAAAAATGAAAGAATAATGATTCGAACGACTATGATGCAAGCTATCAGTATCATATTGCCAAGGTCGACCAAGTAACAAAGAGCATGCTTGCATGGGAATAACATCACAATCAACAAAATCAGAATAAGCACCCATGGAGAAAGGAACACGCACGGAACGTGTGATTTTTATTTTACCACCATCATTAAGCCATTGAATGTGATATGGGTTTGGATGCTTATGAGTGGGTAACGACAACTTTTCGACCAGCATGGTACTCGCCAAATTGTTGCAACTGCCGTTGTCGATAATGATGCGAATTGACCAATCCTGCACAACACCCTTTGTATGGAACAGAGTGTGTCGCTGAATCTTCTCGGGCAAAGCGACCTGTGTACTAAGAATACGCTGCACAACAAGACTTTCATACCTATCAGCGTCGCTGGGGTTGACATGTACCTCCGCCTGAGCTGCATGGTCAGTGGCAAGTAGTGCATGTTCAATTTCTTCAGAATCACTAGCGGAAGAGTACTCACCATCGTCACGAATGAGCAAAGTGCGCTTGTGTAACACCTCAAAATCTCATTTTGAGAATTAGGTAAAAAAATTTCCAAAGATCTTGAATTAGAATTGTTTTTTTTGAATCCCCATAACTTTTGAAGTCACATCTCCTAAAATAAAAGTTTTATAATAAAGGTTCAATAAAAGATTCTTCTATAAATTATCTTTTGTTGAAATGTATATGAACATCTTCTAATAAGTAATCATACAATAGAAACTATTTGTCTGAAAATAATTATATGTGTGCTACATATCTAAAAACATTTTTCTTATGTAGGATAAAAGAATAGTTTTACAGCATGTCATGCTGGGTTTTTGTTTGTGCACTTGATTTTGCAACCTTAACTGGGATTCAAATTTGTCATTTGAATGAAAATAAGCTAGAAAAAATCAAAACAGAAAATAAGAAGGGGAGGCTGGGGCGAACGTCCTGCGGGCGTTGGTTTGCAGATCAACGGCTGTGATTAGTTTGCGCGTACCAATTCGCTTGCATCGATCCGGTCCATCCATTTCCGATCTGGCGCATAGGATTCCATCGGAGTATATTAGATCAGGCCCGTCAATCGTTGATCCGACGTCTCGCGCCGCATACCGTTTCACAGAGTTGGGGGATCTAATCCGGTGCGTCCGTATCGGATCGGGTGGTCGATCTCGCTTCGTACCCCTTCGGCCGTAGTATTTTGCTAAAGAGCCCCTCTGGATTTAGGATACTAACCCGCGGTCCAGTCCAGGATTTTTTGTGTCTTGGGAATCTTTCCCCGAGACCCCTGGGTTCTCTGTAAATAGTGCGCGCAGCCCAGGCAGGGAAGAAAAACCTATAAAATCATTTAGAAATTGATTTTTAGTGTAAAAATAAATGCCAGAATTTGTTTAATTCATAGAAAATGCATACTAGGTCCAAATTAATCCATTTCAGTTTCTATGATTTTGTAATAATGTTGTTTATCACCCTGTGTCTCTGTTTTAACATGAAAATGGTATTAAAATTTATTTCTTAATTAACCTCGTATCAAATACATAAAACCTTAGGAAATTCGTGTCTCCTCCGTTTTAACTCCGATTTGATCCGTTCAAGTTCCGTTAGTCTCGTAGCAACGCATAGATTATTATTATTCAGTTGTTCTTATGTTTGGTGTGATGTTAATTTTGCCTATACCATGTATGTTTGTATTACTACGACTAGCAGTGAGGTCACGAGAATCTGAAGATCATCCTGGTACCTGGAATCTCAAGTCTCAGGCAAGTTGTGCCCTTGTCCACTTTGTACCCAATAATGTTCTTTATAATCATTTACCATGCATAGGTTTAATTTTGATGGGACCCAATAGGTCACCCTAGTTTGTTTATCCTGAATACCTTGTTTACCCCTGAATCACTTGGGTAGTTCTGCTACTGCTTTATATGGTTTTGGGTTAATATTTCATTATATCTATGTTCCAATTATGTTGTTATTTTATTTATGTTCATGACAAGATCACTAAATGTTAATTGGAACATAGAGCTTAACTTGAGAAACACGTGCCACCACAAGGGTTTATGGACGCCCTTGGCTGACTAATTAGGAAAGCTAGTGGAGGACTACCTTACCCGAAAGGGGCAAGGGCAGTAGGGGAGTGGTCAGTGTAGGGAGGCCCTCGGGAGGATTTTGCTGCGATGGCGGTCCTGCAAGGGATTCCTGCATTGGAGCTTCCTATAAACTGTAGCGGGTTTTCTGAAGCTAGTGGAACTTTGTAAAGGCCTCGTAGTGTTACCCTGCCTCGCCTCCTCGGTAGAGGTGTATGGGAAGTCGCGATCCCTTGGCAGACGGGTAACATCTCTTGTGGGTAAAGGGTACCACCTCTGCAGAGTGTAAAACTGGTATACTAGCCGAGCTCACGGTCATGAGCAGCTCAGGACTCTCTGATGATTAACTTATGGAACTAAATTCAATTTGTCATATGCATTGCATCGCAGGTGATGTTGTTACTTTTGTTCTACTACTTAATTGGGTTGGTATTTACTTATACTTAGTAATTGCTAATAAAATTTTGACCAACTTTAAAAGCAATGCTCAGCTTCAACCATCCTCTTTGGTAAGCCTTACACTTCACATGAGCTCCCACCTTTGGCGAGTTCATTCACATTATTCCCCACAACTTGTTGAGCGATGAACGTATGTGAGCTCACTCTTGCTGTCTCACACCCCCCCCCCCCCACAGGTCAAGAACAGGTACCGCAGGATGAGGCGCGAGGAGGATGCTGCGATGAGATCGTGAGAGAGATCTAGGCCGTCGTCTCCCAGTCAACTTTGGGTTGCTGGACCGTTGTCTCCTTATAATGTAAATATTTATTTATTTTGTATAGAACTCCTATTATATAGTAAAGTTGTGACATTCGATCCTGTGCCATGATTCATCATATGTGTGAGACTTGGTCCCAGCACACCTGGTGATTATGTTCGCGCCCGGGTTTTGGTGCCCCGAAATCTGGGTGTGACAGAAGTGGTATCAGAGGAATGTTGACTGTAGGACGAAACCTAGATAGAACTGGACAACCAATACTTACTTACCCTTGCTACTCTTGTCCTTTCTAAACTCTTCTTAATCTTTTCTCATCTATTTCCGCTTTACTCTGATTACTCTTACCTTTTCACTCTAAAGACAAAAGTGGATTTCACACTTTGAAATCCCATATCTAAAGTGACCTTTAGGAATAGGAAACCTAATCTTAGGAACAAAAACAAAACTACTTTTATCTATGCACTTGAATGTTTGTTCTTATGATACTTGTCTGATTTGGATCTTTGATTGAGTGTGATGGGTTGTGGATTAATGTCCACAATTGCATCTGCCTATACATCTAGGCATAAAGAAAAATGCTTATAAAACTAGCTAGACAAACTAGATTATTCCTCATTAAAGTATCTAGCCTAACAATATCCATCTCCATTAGAAAGATTCTATCTTACACTCATAGATCCATCCTATCTTAAAAGATACTCATCTTATCTTGAAAAGATCTTATGTCACCCTAATAGATCTAACTGACCTCAAAGGATTCTACCTTATCCTTATGGATTCATCTTGCCCTAATTAGCATATTTATCCCACTCTAAAATAACAACCATGAGCAGAAGATCTAACTCAACCAATAGAGTCATGATGAATTGTATAACCTATCTACTCCCACCTAACATCAAACAAGATTTTGACCTACATCATGTAGTCTATCTCATCCATATCTATCTTAACCATATTCCCCAACCCCGATGATATGCACTCACCTCGAGTCAATGAGACCAAGACTGGAGAAGAAAGGATCAACCTCGTCAAGGAAGTCAAACTCGATCTTCAGATGCTTTACCATCGAGCAAGGAGTTTCTTCCTTACCATACACTTTCTTACCCTAGGCTATTCTTGCCCTAACCTACCCATCTTTTATAATAAAATGACTATACATCTAGATACCCATGCTTTCCTAGCCACTTTCTAATTAACATGAAACTTCTTATTCTTGAACTAATCAGAAGACTAAAGGCTAAACTATCAATAAAGTTTTTTTACATCTCTTTCCTTACAAATCTCGAGGACGAGATTATTTTTAAGGGGGTAGGATTTGTAACACCTCAAAATCTCATTTTGAGAATTAGGTAAAAAAATTTCCAAAGATCTTGAATTAGAATTGTTTTTTTTTTGAATTCCCATAACTTTTGAAGTCACATCTCCTAAAATAAAAGTTTTATAATAAAGGTTCAATAAAAGATTCTTCTATAAATTATCTTTTGTTGAAATGTATATGAACATCTTCTAATAAGTAATCATACAATAGAAACTATTTGTCTGAAAATAATTATATGTGTGCTACATATCTAAAAACATTTTTCTTATGTAGGATAAAAGAATAGTTTTACCGCATGTCATGCTGGGTTTTTGTTTGTGCACTTGATTTTGCAACCTTAACTGGGATTCAAATTTGTCATTTGAATGAAAATAAGCTAGAAAAAATCAAAACAGAAAATAAGAAGGGGAGGCTGGGGCGAACGTCCTGCGGGCGTTGGTTTGCAGATCAACGGCTGTGATTAGTTTGCGAGTACCGGTTCGCTTGCATCGATCCGGTCCATCCATTTCCGATCTGGCGCATAGGATTCCATCGGAGTATATTAGATCAGGCCCGTCGATCGTTGATCCGACGTCTCGCGCCGCATACCGTTTCACAGAGTTGGGGGATCTAATCCGGTGCGTCCGTATCGGATCGGGTGGTCGATCTCGCTTCGTACCCCTTCGGCCGTAGTATTTTGCTAAAGAGCCCCTCTGGATTTAGGATACTAACCCGCGGTCCAGTCCAGGATTTTTTGTGTCTTGGGAATCTTTCCCCGAGACCCCTGGGTTCTCTGTAAATAGTGCGCGCACCCCAGGCAGTGAAGAAAAACCTATAAAATCATTTAGAAATTGATTTTTAGTGTAAAAATAAATGCCAGAATTTGTTTAATTCATAGAAAATGCATACTAAGTCCAAATTAATCCATTTCAGTTTCTATGATTTTGTAATAATATTGTTTATCACCCTGTGTCTCTGTTTTAACATGAAAATGGTATTAAAATTTATTTCTTAATTAACCTCGTATCAAATACATAAAACCTTAGGAAATTCGTATCTCCTCCGTTTTAACTCCGATTTGATCTGTTCAAGTTCCGTTAGTCTCGTAGCAACGCATAGATTATTATTATTCAGTTGCTCTTATGTTTGGTGTGATGTTAATTTTGCCTATACCATGTATGTTTGTATTACTACGACTAGCAGTGAGGTCACGAGAATCTGAAGATCATCCTGGTACCTGGAATCTCAAGTCTCAGGCAAGTTGTGCCCTTGTCCACTTTGTACCCAATAATGTTCTTTATAATCATTTACCATGCATAGGTTTAATTTTGATGGGACCCAATAGGTCACCCTAGTTTGTTTATCCTGAATACCTTGTTTACCCCTGAATCACTTGGGTAGTTCTGCTACTGCTTTATATGGTTTTGGGTTAATATTTCATTATATCTATGTTCCAATTATGTTGTTATTTTATTTATGTTCATGACAAGATCATTAAATGTTAATTGGAACATAGAGCTTAACTTGAGAAACACGTGCCACCACAAGGGTTTATGGACGCCCTTGGCTGACTAATTAGGAAAGCTAGTGGAGGACTACCTTACCCGAAAGGGGCAAGGGCAGTAGGGGAGTGGTCAGTGTAGGGAGGCCCTCGGGAGGATTTTGCTGCGATGGCGGTCCTGCAAGGGATTCTTGCATTGGAGCTTCCTATAAACTGTAGCGGGTTTTCTGAAGCTAGTGGAACTTTGTAAAGGCCTCATAGTGTTACCCTGCCTCGCCTCCTCGGTAGAGGTGTATGGGAAGTCGCGATCCCTTGGCAGACGGGTAACATGACTTGTGGGTTAAGGGTACCACCTCTGCAGAGTGTAAAACTGGTATACTAGCCGAGCTCACGGTCATGAGCAGCTCAGGACTCTCTGATGATTAACTTATGGAACTAAATTCAATTTGTCATATGCATTGCATCGCAGGTGATGTTGTTACTTTTGTTCTACTACTTAATTGGGTTGGTATTTACTTATACTTAGTAATTGCTAATAAAACTTTGACCAACTTTAAAAGCAATGCTCAGCTTCAACCATCCTCTTTGGTAAGCCTTACACTTCACATGAGCTCCCACCTTTGGCGAGTTCATTCACATTATTCCCCACAACTTGTTGAGCGATGAACGTATGTGCGCTCACTCTTGCTGTCTCACACCCCCCCACAGGTCAAGAACAGGTACCGCAGGATGAGGCGCAAGGAGGATGCTGCGATGAGATCGTGAGAGAGATCTAGGCCGTCGTCTCCCAGTCAACTTTGGGTTGCTGGACCGTTGTCTCCTTATAATGTAAATATTTATTTATTTTGTATAGAACTCCTATTATATAGTAAAGTTGTGACATTCGATCCTGTGCCATGATTCATCATATGTGTGAGACTTGGTCCCAGCACTGTGAGACTTGGTCCCAGCACACCTGGTGATTATGTTCGCGCCCAGGTTTTGGTGCCCCGAAATCCGGGTGTGACAGCTTGTTTGGGCAGTCCCGAATCACATGGCCAAATCCTCTACAGCGATGACACTGAATATCCCGTGTACGCCCTGTGGGTGGGGCAGTGCTGGCTGGTTTGGTCGTCTTCTCGCGTGGAGTAGTGGTGGACGTGGATGGCGCAGGGGGAACTGGTGCTGAGGTGGATGTCGAGCTTCGTCCTACAAAAGGGTTAGAATATGGCTTCGAGCGGCATCCCTGCACTTCACGTTCAGCTTTGCAAGCATATTTAAATAAAGTAGTCATATCATAATATTCCTTATAATCAAGTATATCCTGGATTTCGCGGTTTAAACCACCACGAAAACGTGCCATAGCAGCGTCGTTGTCCTCCAATATCCCACAATGAATCATACCTTTTTGTAACTCCTGGAAATAGTCCTTAACAGATTGAGAACCTTGCTAAAAACGCTGCATTTTATTAATCAAATCACGAGCATAATACGAAGGCACAAATCGATGTCGCATCGCAGCTTTCAACTGATCCCAAGTGGTTGGAATGGTAGTGGGATGTTTTATTTTATACTCACACCACCAAATTAAAGAAAAATCAGTAAATTCACTAATAGCAGCTTTAACCTGAGAATGTGCAGCAATATCATGGCATGAAAATTTTTGTTCAACCTCTAACTCCCAATCAAGATATGAAGCAAGATCATATTTGCCATTAAAAGGTGGAATTTTAAATTTAATCTTAGAAAATAAGTCATTAGGGGGGTGACGAACCACACGACGTGCACGACCACGACGATCTGCATCGTCCTGCTTAGTGTCACCGCCATAGTCCTGCTCCATCTTTGTGGTCAACGCATCAAGGCGTGCCAGGATGGTGTCAAGTGTGGTGCGAGTCGCCGTTTGAGCAAGGTCAAGCTGGTTGAAACGCTCGGTCGTCGAAGTGACCGTTGAATCAAGCCATTTGTCACACCCGGTTCCAGGGGGTAGAACCGAGTCCGTAGCATATGTGTGCCAGGATCTACTTCCACACATATGTTGACGTCACAAGTGTAATATATCAAAATAACAATGCATAAAAGCGTAAATATCAATTATATTAACATATTACACTTCAAACAGACATAATGTCTTAACCTTTATTCATCAAAGTACAGCGAAACAAGGACATCCATCCACAGGAAGATGGCAGGGGGTATCACTAGACTAGCATCCATGGAGATCAGCATCATAACTTCATCTGCAAACTTCTGATCAAAATTAAGCAAGGGTGAGCTCACTTATGGTCGGGGCTCAGCAAGTGGGGGAAAAACTAATGCAGGTATAACAAGGTGAGGCTAAGGCTGAGCAGTAAGCATTTTAGTTGGTCAACATTTTATTAACACCTGTCTTACTAATAAAGTGTGAATCCCAAGTATTCCCATTAAACAAAGGTGTAAGAGTATATAAAAAACACTTAAGTGAAACCACTTAAGCAAACCATTAGTTTTTCCCCCACTTGCTGAGCCCCAACCATAAGTGAGCTCACCCTTGCTTAATTTTGATCTGAAGTTTGCAGATGAAGTTATGATGCTGATCTCCATGGATGCTAGTCTAGTGATACCCCCGGTCATCTTCCTGTGGATGGATGTCCTTGTTTCGCTGTACTTTGATGAATAAAGGTTAAGACATTATGTCTGTTCGAAGTGTAATATGTTAATATAATCGTTATTTACGCTTTTATGCATTGTTCTTTTGATATATTACACTTGTGACGTCAACATATGTGTGGAAATAGATCCTGTCACACATATGCTATGCACTCGGTTCTACCCCCTGGAACCGGGTGTGACACCGTTCATGCATCGTCCTAATGTCAGCAGCAAGTCCATCAACTTGTCCCCTTACTTCCAGCAACTGGGCATCCACCGTGTTGTGTGCTCCTGCCCTAGTTAGCGCAAACACCAAAACACCAAAAGGAAAAAAAACCGACGACAACAGGGAAATGGTGGTGACAACTCGCTCAATGGAATGCTGTTATCAAGTTCTTATCCGTTCTTACCAAGCCACAGTGGTGAACTACAACCAACAGGTGGAACCGGTGAAAGATTGGATGAGAGCGATTGCCTCGAGAAACAGAAACCTTCTCGTCGTAGAAATATGTGGAGTTTTGGGTAGGCTGCACTCAAGTCAAGGATTAGCACTATCAAACAATAATGCAAAGTTGAATAATAGTGCAAAACACGAAACTATATGGCTGGCCACAAGTGCAAAGGACAGATGGAACTAGCAGAATGGCAGTACCGTAAATATTATACTAGCGAGGCCAAAAAGGCACTAGTAGGAATCAGAGGTGATTTTCTTTTTCTTTTTTGTATGATTTTTTTGATATTTTTCTCAGTACAAGGAGCAACAAAATAGGAGCTACACGAAGTTTCACCTAAAACAGAGTTCATATGTGGTCTACAGAAAATCAGGAAGTTCTCTGAAAAGCGTGCGAGAACTTTGACGAATTTTTTCTTTATTTTCCTGAATTTGTTTGACAATTTTATCGAAACCAAACAGGCCGTAGGCGAGTTTGGCCGACCTAAGAATGGTGTCAACAAGCTCCTGTAAAATTTCAGATTTTTTGAACAACCGAGCGAAAAGTTATGCCCAGTTTAAGGAAGGTATGTTTAAAACGACCGAGATGAGACAACCGCTTTGTATCCTTTCTCCTTCGTTTTCTTTTTTTTGTTTCAGTGTTTTTACGTAACCGAAGGAGAAAAACAAGGAAGCGGCGTTGACTCGGTTTTTTTTGACGTAACCGAAGGAGAAAAATAAGGAAGCGGCGTTGACTCGGTTTGTGGCGTGATCAAACGGAATATGGTGGCGGCGCGCTAGGGTTTGAATGGTGGAATAACACAATGCAACCAGCAACAAATAACGTGAAAGCACACAAATTCAACAATGCAGATTATTGAAAGAAAGTGCGAGGCTCAAAAGGGTGCTGGGATAAGGTCTAACCTAAATTTTTATGTGGTTTTGTGGACTGTAGGAGAAAAAACACTCGATAAACTCACCGATCAACCTGGAAATCTGATACCACTTGATAGAGCTGGAGTGCCCGATCTTTCGGTGAGTTGAGATAATTCCGGTTTGGTGGAAGTAGACCCTCACGATCCGACTACGACGAGCGAACCCGAAGCACCAATGCAATCGCTGAACCAACTCCCAATGGTTACCGACCTTGCTGATGCGAGATCGGCCTGATCACGAAGATCGTTTCCTGTGCGTAATCGAAGAACGAACAAGAAAAAGATGCGAGCAATCTTAATATCACTCGAGGTGGAGTTCTGAATCACAGAGGACAACACGTATTTGGGCGTGTCCTGGGGTAGCTAAAGCTAGATGTAAAACAAAACTCAAGTTCTAAATGAAACAGGACTCTGACTAAATAGAGGAGAGGCGTGAATAGTAGGGCCGGCGCTACAGTTCCGCGGTTACTGTTCACGACTTCCCTAGGCGCCCCATCCAGGCCTTCCTGTTGGGCCATCTTCTAATCTTTTGGGCCTTCATTCTTTAACAGCATGATGTAGTTCAATTTTTTTTGCACGGGCCCGAGTCACTGGCCGAGGTGGAAGGGGTGGCGCCTGGACTGGGGAAGATGGTGCCTGGGCTGGAGAAGGTGCTGCTGGTGTAGATGTACTCGTGTTGGCGTTGATGTCCTCATCAGGTAATAAACTCATACCTTGTGCTTACCTTTTCCTTGAAACTTGAATTTACCTTATAACGCTTTGTTATGTACAGGTGGACGAAGCCGAAGAGCAATGATCCGAACCTTGTAATATATTTTTACCTTTCCATCCATGTATGAACTGCTTTGATGTGGACGAAACTTGTATTTTTTGAGCCGAAGGCGAAAAACACCTTCCCTCCTTTTCGTACACAACGAAGCATAAATCTGCTTCCTTTCCTTTCACCGAAGCCTTATCATTAGAGCCGAAGCAACTGTTTGTATTTGTATGATATGATGATGATGATCCTATGTATGTCCAAATGAATGTATATAAATGCAATGAATTATGTGATGTATTGTGTAAATGAATGTCCAGACAGACGCTTACGAAGCCACATCAAAACTCCTCATTCCCTTAGGAATGACTGAAATCTCTTTACCGTTTATTTTTCGGCTGCACCGCTTATTTTTCGGTGTAAGTTCTGCATCCCCTTAGGAACGTCTTTTGAACTTCTTCGCCTTCTATTTCGGCGGTATCACCGTTGACTTTTTGGTGTAAGTTCTGCATTCCCTTAGGAACGTCTTTTGAACTTCTTCGCCTTATATTTCGGCGGTACTTGGCTCTACATTCCCTTAGGAACTACTTTTGAGCAGAAAACTTACGCTGCGCTCCCTTAGGAACGACTTTTTGTAGCTTCGTTGTGCTCTGCATCCCCTTAGGAACGACTTTCGAGCTTCTCCCTGTTTTTTTCTTTTCTGCACTCGATGGTGCATGCTCAGATTTTACATTTTACATATTTTTGGGGGATTTTGCTCTCGTAGAGCTGGATAAGAAAGGAAAAAATTACAAACTATGGCCCCATTAAAAACCTTTCTCCCCCTTTGGAAAGGAAAAGGGTGCCATAGGAAAAATGAAAATGATTACATCAAATTACACATAATATCGTCGAAGCTCATCCACATTCCAAGATCTAGGAATGTCGTTGCCGTCCATATCCTTCAATCTGTAAGAACCGGGTCTTGACGAAGATACCACTAGTAAGGGTCCTTCCCACTTCAGTTGTAGCTTGCCTACTGTGTCTGGATTGGCCACTCTCCGAAGTACCAAATGCCCTGGCTTAATGTTTTTCAGCTGAACTTTTCTGTCACGCCATTTTATTGTTTCGACTTGATATTTATTGATATTCTCCACAGCTTGAAGTCTGGTCCCTTCTATAGCATCTTTTGCCACAGAATAATCAGCTTTGTCCTCTGCCAAAGCTACTGTTCTGATTGACCCTGCCTTAGCTTCTTCTGGGGTTATAACTTTGTCACCAAACAATAACTTGAATGGTGTAAAACCTGTTGACCTTGATATAGTTGTATTGTGGCTCCACACCACTTTAATCAATTCATCTGGCCACTTTCCTCTGGGTTGATTGAAGATTAACTTCATTATTCCCGTCATTATAATACCATTTGCTCTTTCGACCAGCTCGTTTGACTCCGGGTGCCTGGCTGATGCAAAATGAATCTTCATGCCAATCTGATCGTAGAAATCTTTGAAAGTTTTGGCATTAAACTGTGTTCCATTGTCCACAGTTATAGCCTTCGGCACACTGAAGCGACAAACGATATTCTACCAGAATAATTTCTGGACTGTAACCAAAGGCTTTGCTTCAATCCACTTAGAAAAATATTCCACCGCCACCACGACATATTTCAAATTACCTTGTGCTGGTGGAAGTGGGCCTAACAGGTCCAGGCCCCATCTTTGCAATGGCCAGGTTGGTTGTATTAACTGAGTTAATGACGAAGGTTGTTTTTGATCCCTTGCACATTTTTGACAATTTTCGCACTTTTGGACCAGATCTGCTGCATCCGAAGCTGCCTTGGGCCAGTAAAATCCCTGTCTAAAAACCTTTCCTAGCAAAGGCCTAGACCCAATATGAGATCCACACAATCCTGCATGTATCTCCTTCATTAGTTCTATACCTTTGGTTCTGGATAAACACTTGAGAAGGGGGGAGCAAACTCCATGTTTGTATAATTCCCCTTCTATTATGATATATGGTCTTGTTTTTGCTTCCATTCTTTTATTATAAACTTCATCATCCGAGAGGCAGTTACCCTGGAGAAAAGATATGATTTCAGTCCTCCAATCTTCACTATGTACTAGAGAAATGGCGAGCACTACTCTCTCCATGAGTTCAACCGAAGGTGCCTTTATTGTTTCAAAAAATACTTCCGAAGGTAGAGGGAGCCCCTGAGCCGCTGATTTGGCTAACAGATCTGCATGCTCATTTTCGCCTCTTGTAATGTTCTTGATAGAGAAACCTTCGAAAGACGCCTCCAACCTTCGAACTGTATCCAGATATTTTTCAAGTTTCGGATCTCTTGCCTTGCTACTTTTATCTACATGGCCAGAAATGACTTGAGAATTAGTTTTCAGAATAGCCCTTCTTATTCCCATTGCCCTTAACTTCTGAAGCCCCAACAAGAGTGCTTCGTATTCGACAATATTATTTGTACAACTAAAGTCTAGCTTGGCTGCAAAACATGTTCTGACTTTCAAAGGTGCTACTAGAACAGCTGCTGCTCCTGCGCCGAAGGTTCCCCAAGAACCATCGCAGAACACTGTCCAAGCTTCAGCATCTTTATTTATCTCTTCTTCCCGAGCCCCTGGCGTTCAGTCAGCGATGAAGTCTGCTAACGCCTAGGACTGAATTGAAGATCTATGCACTCAATGTTCGGCTGACTTCAGTATTTCAAAAAACGGCAGATTTCTTTCCGCCGATCTGGATATGAATCTGTTTAATGATGCTAATCTTCCTGCCAGCCGTTGAGCCCCTTTCTTCGAGCTTGGTGGCTCCATCCGAAGGATAGCTTCGATCTTGCTTGGGTTAGCTTCAATTCCTTTCGTTGATACCAGACAGCCAAGGAACTTGCCTTTCTTCACTCCAAAAACACATTTTTCTGGATTTAGTTTCAGGCCAGCTTGCCTGAAGATGGCAAATGTTTCTTACAAATCAGCAATATGATTTTCTTGCTTCGTGCTTTTCACTATGATATCATCAACATAGGTCAGCACATTTTTGCCTATCTGGGAATGAAGGACCTTGGCTGTCATTCTGCTGAAGCTTCCTCCAGCATTCTTGAGCCCCTCAGGCATCCGAAGATAGCAATAAGTGCCACTGGGAGTTATGAATCTAGTCTTCGGCTCATCTTCCTTCTTCATCCAGATTTGATGATAGCCTAAATAACAATCCAATAGACTCATGAGCTCTGCAGAAGCTGCTGCATCTACAAGAGAATCTATTCTTGTTAGCGGGAATTCGTCTTTTGGGCATGCCTTGTTAAGATCTGTGAAGTCAATGCACATTCTCCATTTGCCATTGGCTTTCTTCAACATGACAGTATTGACTAACCACTCTGGGTATTTTACCTCTCTGATGACACCAGCACTAAGAAGCCTTTTCACTTCATTCCGAGCACCTTCGGCTTTATCATCAGACATTTTTCGAAGCCTTTGCTTTCTTGGCCTGAAGGATGGGTCAACATTGAGTGAATGTTCAATGACATCTCTGTTGACACCATAGAGATCATTGGCTGACCAAGCAAAGACATATTTGTTGTGAAATAAAAATCTTATCAAAGTTTTCTCTTACTCTTTAGATAACTAAGACCCAGCAGTACTTTTTGCTCTACTATGTCTTCACATAGAAGCATAGGCTTCGGCTGATCCGCCGAAGCAGCCTTCTCTCTTTTGTATTTGTACCCCACAGGCTTCGACTCCATCTATGTTATGAATTTCCTTTGAATCTGTCCAGTTTCCTTCGGCTTTCCTAGCAGCTTCCTGACTCCCATGGACAGCAATGGGCCCTTGTTCCGAAGGTATCTTCATGCATAGATATTGTTGGGGGCCTTCGTCTTCCGAAGGTCCTCAAAAATATGATTTAACAATGTTTCTGAAGTGTAATACATGAACAGGTACCTTCGGACTCGGTTCAGAACCACAGTGTGAGAAGCACGAAGAATATGAAGGTTGACGTAGAGCCAAAGCTATGTGCAAGGGAGCTTCGGCATGGTAGCAGAAAAGGGAACCGACTTAAAAGGGAAAAGGCTATTTAGACCTCGATGGATCACTATAGAGTCATTAGCAAATGTAAATGGCACGGGTGTAATTTTACATGGGCTGTGTCCCGTGCCTATAAATAGATGAACGGTGCTCCTGTACTGTTCAGGCTGACTTGGCATTTGCTTTTGCGTCACGCTCGTACCTTTACCTTCTTTCAAGCCGAAGGTACATTTGTAATTTAATATCATTTCTATTTTTTCATGACAATAAAATAGAAATGAGCTGATAATGATACATAATTGTTCATGCTATCTTTTACATTCCATATGATTCTCTTTTCATTATCGTATGCTGCAATGATGAAGGTATGTCCTTCATGACCTTTGTCCGAAGATCATTATATCCTAAGGGAAATAATGTCTCGAAGGACAAAGGGCAGTAACATTTAACATTTTTTGTTGCCTTGTTCTTAACTCATAGCATTTGAGAACAAGTCCCCAACATTGGTGCCCACCTCCGGTGAACTCTTTTCGACCACCTTCGGCAAGCATTGACCTTCGTCATGCCACCGAAGAAAGTTTCAGCGCTAGGGGCTGCCGCACTGCAGCCACTGGACCCAAATCAAGAGACCCTTTCTCTTCAAGAGGCCCGAAGCCAGAAGAGGAAGGCCACTAGTCCAACACCCCAGAAGGACGAGTTGGATCAAGAAATCAGAAACATGGAGATGCTTCATCAGCAAGTGCAAAAGAAGAAGGAGAATATGGCCCGACTAGCTGACCTTCAAAGGCAGATTGACGAAGCCACTGAAGAAGTACGCCACCTTGCTCAAGACGAGCAAGATCGAAGGTCCCCAGCACAGGGAACTTCATCAAGAGGGCTTGTTCAACGACGATGGATGGTATGATGATTTTAATCATGATACCTTTACTTTTGATGATGCTTCTCCCTTGGCAGCAGAACTGCAGGCTATCCCGTGGCCCCCATCATACAAGCCACCTCAGCTTCTAACGTATGATGGGCATTCAGACCCGAAGCAGTTCTTGATGAGTTATGAAGCAACTATATCTTCATACGGAGGCAATGCAGCTGTCATGGCCAAGTCCTTCGTCATGGCAGTTAAGAATGTGGCTCAAACATGGTATTCTTCTCTTCGGCCAGGGACTATCACTTCATGGCAGAAGCTCAAGGACATGCTGGTGACAAGTTTCCAGTGCTTTCAGACGAAGCCAGTCACAGCTCAGGCTCTATTTCAATGCACGCAAGATCATGAGGAGTATCTCCAGGCATACGTCCGAAGGTTCTTGTGTCTAAGAGCACAAGCGCCTACAGTGCCCAATGAAATTGTCATTGAGGCCATGATCAAGGGGCTTCGTCCAGGACCTACTGCCCAGTATTTTGCTAGAAAGCCTCCACAGACTTTGGAGAAGCTGCTTCAAAAGATGGATGAATACATCCGCGCTGACAATGACTTTTGTCAAAGATGGGAGGAAGCCTACAGATTCTCTGAGATGACCAGGGGCTTCGAAGGGAGAATCCACCCAAGGCATGTCAGGTCAATCCACTCCACCCAGAGTGATGACATAGGAAGTCAACAACAGAGGCCACAATATTCCTCGCACGCTTCGGGGCAACAACAAAGCTATTTTCGGCCGCCAGCTCCAAGAGGCAGAGGCGCCAGGGGCTTTGGAGGAAGGTTTGGGGATCAACCTAGGAAAATTTATTGCTTATTATGTGGTGAGGACAAGGGCCATACTACAAGGATGTGCCATGTCACCATTCAGAAACAAAAGGAAATAGCAAAAGCCATAGCTCAGCAGAACCAGCCAAAGCAGGTCATGCATACTGCTTCGTATCACTCACCCTACATACTAGAGTATGTGGGTAACCATCCTGCAGCGTCTGTTGCTTCGGCTAGTCAGCCACAGGCATCCTGGCCACAGCCTCCACCTCCGCCACCACTACAACCTGCATATTCATGAGGCCAGCAGCCAGAAGGGAGCCAACAGACCCATCAGCAGCGAGACTTCAGGGAGGAGTCCGAAGCTCGTACAGTCAACAGTACTGTGCCAGAATCGAAGCATATCTATTGAGAGATATCCTACCCCTGAAACAGTTTTTACTTTCATTGTCATTTTCTTTTTTAATAAGGAACAATTATTGAAAACCTAGTTCTCTTGTTATTTTCCATTTCTTGTAATAGCTTCGTTCTTGCAATAGTGAAATATATCTTCTCCACATACTCACGAAGTTCAAAAAGTCGCTGAAGCACAAAAGTCGTTCCTAAGGAAACACGGAGCTAAAAATTACATTACAAGTATCACCGAAGCTACAAAAAGTCGTTCTAAGGAACACAGCGTAAGTTTGCCAAAGCTACAAAAAGTCGTTCCTAAGGGAGCGAAGTGTAAGTTTTCTGCTCAAAAGTCATTCCAAAGGGAATGCAAAGCCAAATACCACCGAAATATAAGGCGAAGCGTGAAAAGTCAACACGAATACCGCCGAAATAGAAGGCGAAGAAGTTCAAAAGACGTTCCTAAGGGAATGCAGAACTTACAGCGAAAAGTCAGTGCTGATACACCAAAAAATAAGCGGTGAAGCCAAAAAATAAGCGGCAAAGAGATTGTGTATTCCACTATGGGGGTGTGAGTGTGTATCTTCGGCATAAACATCATTTTGCATAACATAACATCATCACATCATTTCGCATAACATAACATCATACATCATATTGCATCAATGGCACAAGAAGGGGATACAATGTTGACCTTCGGAGAATGCTTCGAAAAAGTGAAATTGTGCTAAGGCACAAAATAAGTTTTGAAGAAATACAGCTTCATCAGCTCTGATGTGGAGGAAAAAATCTATTGTTGACGAAGCATTAATGATTTTGCGATGCTTGGAGGATTTTTTACGAAGCATAAAAGCTCTTTTTACGAAGCATGAAAAGAAGGGAAGGTGTTTTTTCGCCGAAGGCGCAAAACGGTATGTACATAAAAGTTTCATGCATCGCAAAGAAATGAATTACAAAGCCATTCATATATTACATTCAAAACCCATGAGTACCAAATATTACAAGCATAGTCCAGCAAATGTTACATTAATATTCTAGCACTGTTTTTACAATAGCTATTCTTCTTCTTTCAAAACTTTATCTGCAGCTTCGGTCAGCAGCTGGGTAACAACTCCGTCTACAATAGTATCGGCTATGTTCATAATTTCTGTTGATTCCTTTGCCTTTGGGTCGACCAGTGACTCGAAGGGCGCTGGGGGAGGAGATAGTTCAGCTACGGTAGAAAACGTAAATCAGTTCGAAGTCACAAAAATAAACAACAAAGTTAAAAACCATTAAGTAATACCTATTCGTCTCTCAAGCTCTGCAACCTTTTCAGCTGCTTTTATTGGCTCTCGAGTGTCATGAATATCTTTTTCGTTTTTCTTTATTATTTCATGGGCCATTCCTCGGCCGCCATTTTCCTATATGTCAGTGAAAATTTTTCCACCTAGCTATTAAGCTTGCTTCGGCCGAGGGGGTCCTTCGTATCATCAATGCAGAGGGCAGCTTCGGCCTGAGCCAAGGTTTTAACATGCTCACAACCTGACTTCTCCAAAATAGCTGCAATTCCCCTCGCACCAGAGAAGGCACAGACGTCCCCACGGTCACTCAAAATTTCTTCAAAAGCTTCGGCTTCGCTGCTGATCCACTCAATTGGGCCCTCAGGATCGCCTCTTATGAAGTTGTCTTCACTCGAGTACGCGCCCACGTTGGCGATGCTAGTTTTTATCTTTTTGACGCATTCTACAGATTTTTCAAAACATCTTTCTTTTGATGAGCAAAGTTCTGCAAATGTTTTTTCCCAATAAATTTTCCAGTAATCACTGGCATCTCGGTCAGCTTCGGCAATAGCGCATTTCAATTTGGCTTCGGCCAGTTGTTTTTGAAGGTTTTCAATTTCATTCCTTTGGACTTCAGAATGAGCCTTGAAGTTAGCTTCATCCACTTTTACTTTATCCACCAATGTAAGTAGAATTTTGTCTTTTTCCAAAGCTTCGTTCCTTAGT
Source organism: Zea mays (assembly GCF_902167145.1). Taxonomy (NCBI): domain Eukaryota; kingdom Viridiplantae; phylum Streptophyta; class Magnoliopsida; order Poales; family Poaceae; genus Zea; species Zea mays. The sequence continues at coordinate 136,043,677 of NC_050096.1, read as the reverse complement.
TTTATAACCTCTGTTCGAATGTTGTTGAGAGCAATAGTGCAACTCTCGTCTTCAGCATTCTTTTGTGCCCTTAAGGCGTTGCTAAGTATTAAGCCCTATATGAAAAGAATGAATGGATTAATATAAGAACAAACGAATAATTCAAAATTCATAAACCTCCAAATACACAATTTTTGTACCTTCAGACTGTTATATGCAAGGCTATCCACAAGATCGTCCTTCGTCAAGGCGCAGAGGCCAGCTTCATGCTTTGGGAACACCATACTTCTGGCCATCTCCCGGCAGACAGATATTTCTTTGTTGTCTGGGAGGCAATATAAGAAGTCATCTTTGTCTGTGCCATTAAACACTAAGGCCCCTTTCGGGTATTTTAGTTCTCGAGCATAGTGTTTAGCTTCAAAAATTTCTTCTTCAGATAATCTTTTTCCCGAAGCGTGTCGAATAATATAATCAAGGACTTCGGAAGACGCTTCGGGAGCAGGAGCGGCAGCTTTTTCAGGCAAAATCTGCTCTATACCTTCTTCTGCTGCTGCCTTTTCTCCAGTTTCCGAGGATTTCTCCTTGGCGGGCACTGAAGGCCCAGCTTCGGCGTCAGCCTGGCTCAGTATAGCTTCGGCTTCGGTCAGCTTTGTCTCGGTTTCAATCTGTGTTTTTGAAGCCTTGGCAATTTTTCCTGGAGTGGAGCTTGAAGCTTTTATCGTCTCCAACACATCTAATACACTAGCCATCCTTTTTCTCTTGGGGGTTGTTGTTAGACCTTTTTGTGTCTTCGGCACCTCCATTCCTGCCGAAGGGCTTAGAACTTCTAATGTTTTCGTCCCTTTGGTTCCCGGTTCTTCAATTTTTCAGTCTTCGGCATTGCAGCCGGCTCTTCAATCTTCTGCATAAGAGCATGTCCTTTGACTTCAATAGCTGAAGAAGTCTCACCACCAAATTCAGGCACTATGGCCGGTTCAATGTAGCGCGGACGGTGAGTAAGGACCTTCAGTTTTTTCCTCTTCGGCGCAGGCTCGCTTGGAGTTGCGCCCTTTCTTTTCTGCCCCCTCGGCGGGTACCGATAGTCAGGGTACACAAATCCAATAGCGTCAAAAACCCTATTTAGTCTTTTCTTTTTTCGGCTCCCAAAGGCCGCAGATATTGCATTATCTTCAGATTTGGAGTATGCTCCTAGTAGTTCATCACTAGTATTTTCAACACATTTCAGCCAATCATCGTCTGGTTCGATAAATTGGTCTCTAAACCTGAAGGTGTATTTCAATCGAACCAAACCACCTTCGCTAGGGTTAGTGATGGTTTCCTCTGGCATTTCCCAGCTGTCTATCAGTGGCCATATCCTATAGGCTACATGTTCTTGAACTAAATCCCTTGTCCCGATGAAAGAGCAAACTGTGCCGAAGGCCCTTCGGCATCCTTCGGCTGCTTCATCAATTTCTACCTTCGGTTTCCGAAGGCCGAAGCGGGACCAAATGGGGCGCCTGATGATCTCTGTAATATCTTCTCTCGCTTTTAAATCATTCTTCACATAGAACTATTCTTTTATCCAGTCTCCGGGCCTTCTCTTCCGAAAAGTTGGCACTGGGCAGCTTGAGCCAGAACGAGCAATGAAGCTATAGCAACAAAAATTATTATGATACTGTTCTTTGCCCCAGGGCTTCGTCTCATACGAAAGTTCGTGCATGCTGCAAAAACATTTTGCACTTGGCTCTGAACCTTGATTCCTCACGGCCCAGACGAAGATCCCCATTCTGATAATGGCTTTGGGAGTAATCTGGTGAAGGAAAATCTAATATATCTTTAAAACTTCAACCACAAATCTGCTTAAGGGGAACCGAAGCCCAGCTTTGAAGAAGCTTCGGTAGATCACAACTTCATTTTCTTCAAGAACAGGAACAGTCCTGTCTCCAACGTCATCCCTCACAATAGACATATCTCGAAAATACCTTCCTCTCATATTATCAAGATGACTCTGTTTAATAGTTGATTTTCCAAAAACTGCATGACTTGGTCGCTATTGCCGATCTTCAGAGTCTTCGCCCCCACTTTCTGCATCGTAACTGTCGCTGTCATCAGTATCTTCAGATAGGCCTTCTAGAATCTCCTTAGTAATCTTTTCTATATTTGTCTTTCCTAATGATTCAACAAATCCAGCAGTCTTCTCCTCAAGGAGCTTGTCCTCTTCGCTCAGCTTCGTCTCAGCAACAACTTTTTTATCTTGAGACATCTTCTCTTCGGAAATGATGAAAATGTGTTTTTAAAGCCGAAGCTTAGAAAATCTAAAAAACCAAGCAAGCGTTAGTAGGCAAGAGCTAAAAAGTTGAGCAAGCAAAGCAGGCGGCAAGTAGCGTACCAAATGTGCTCGGGGTGAGTTCTTATTTATACGCCCAGTGCGCTCCAAATTGGAGGGCCCCGTCTATCATTGATTGTTGCTATTCTAGCAAACAGAAGGTGTTTTTTCGGACCTTCGGCTTAGGGCATTCGTCCATATCGCAATCTGAATTCGTTATTCTAACAAATTAATATTGCGAGGGGCTACTGTTGGTGGCCTTCGTCTTCCGAAGGTACTCAAAAACATGATTTAACAATGTTTCTGGAGTGTAATACATGAACAGGTACCTTCGGACTCGGTTCAGAACCACATTGTGAGAAGCACGAAGAATACGAAGGTTGACGCAGAGCCGAAGCTATGCGCAAGGGAGCTTCGGCATGGTAGCAGAAAAGGGAACCGACTTAAAAGGGAAAAGGCTATTTAGACATCGATGGATCACTATAGAGTCATTAGCAAATGTAAAGGGCATGGGTGTAATTTTACATGGGCTGTGTCCTGTGCCTATAAATAGATGAACAGTGCTCCTGTACTATTCAGGCTGACTTGGCATTTGCTTTTGCGTCACGCTCGTACCTTTACCTTCTTTCAAGCCGAAGGTACATTTGTAATTTAATATCATTTCTATTTTTCCATGACAATAAAATAGAAATGAGCTGATAATGATACATAATTGTTCATGCTATCTTTTACATTCCATATGATTCTCTTTTCATTATCGTATGCTGCAATGATGAAGGTATGTCCTTCATGACCTTCGTCCGAAGATCATTATATCCTAAGGGAAATAATGTCTCGAAGGACGAAGGGCAGTAACATTTAACATTTTTTGTTGCCTTGTTCTTAACTCATAGCATTTGAGAACAAGTCCCCAACAGATATGCTGGACGAAGTATTGCTTCGAAAGCATTAAGTGTCCCACGACCAATGATTGCATTGTAGGGGTATTCCAGGTCAACAATGTCAAACCCAACCTGTTCAGTCCTTGTGTTGTGAACAAAGCCCAAGTTTACCGGCATTGTGATTTTGCCAAGTGCTACAATTTGCCTTCCTCCAAATCCACATAGAGGATGTGTAGCATCATGGATCTTGTCCTCTGGTTCTTGCATCTGTCTGAAAGCCTTAGCAAATATGATATCTGCTGCACTGCCTGTATCAAACAGAACATTATGGACCAAAAATCCCTTAATGACACAAGATATAACCATAGCATCATTATGAGGGTAATCTTTGAGCTGAAGGTCCTCCTGGGAGAAGGTGATTGGGATGTGGGACCATTTTGACTTAATGAAGGGTCCCTGTACCCCAACATGTTGCACCCTTCTCCGTGCTTCCTTCTTCTGCTTCTTGTTAGCCGGCTCTGAACCTGAGCTGCCTGTTATCAGGAGCACCAGCAGCTTCGTAGCCGAAGATACTTCAGCTTGGTTGTTGAATGAAGCCATCAGCTCAATCAGTGGAAGTGAGTTCACCGGAGATGGGCGCCAATGTTGGGGACTTGTTCTCAAATGCTTCGGCTTGATAGAAGGCAAAAGTCCAAGCGTGACGCACGAATGAATACAAGTCAGCGTGAATAGTACAGAGATACTGTTCATCTATTTATAGGCACATGACGTAGCCTGTGTGGATTTACATTCATGTCCTTTATAATAGATTACAATCATGACATAGATTATCATGGTCCAATCGGTCTTTTCATCTTTAAGTCGGTGCCACCCTTCGTCTCAAGGCGTGTCACTATGCCGAAGCTCCCCCGGATGGTAGCTTCGGCTTTGCTTCTGTGTTGATCTTCTGAAGGTGTTTCTTCTTATAGGACCTTCGGCGACAAAGCAGACCCCCAACAACAACCTGTTCAGTCCTTGTGGTGTGAACAAAGTCGAAGGTTACCGGCATTGTGATTTTGCCAAGTGCTATAATTTGCCTTCCTCCGTAGCCACATAGAGGATGTGTAGCATCATGGATCTTGTCCTCTAGTTCTTGCATCTGTCTGAAAGCCTTAGCAAATATGATATCTGCTGCACTGCCTATATCAACCAGAACATTATGGACCAAAAATCCCTTAATGACACAAGATATAACCATAGCATCATTATGAGGGTAATCTTTGAGCTGAAGGTCCTCCTGGGAGAAGGTGATTGGGATGTGGGACCATTTTGACTTAATGAAGGGTCCCTGTACCCCAACATGTTGCACCCTTCGCTGTGCTTCCTTCTTCTGCTTCTTGTTAGCCGGCTCTGAACCTGAGCCACCTGTTATCGGGAGCACCAGCAGCTTCGTAGCCGAAGATACTTCAGCTTGATTGTTGAACGAAGCCATCAGCTCAATCAGTGGAAGTGAGTTCACCAGAGGTGGGTGCCAATGTTGGGGACTTGTTCTCAAAGGCTATGAATTAAGAACAAGGCAACACAAAATGTTAATAGTTAGAGTCATTCGTCCTTCAAAGCATTATCTCCCTTAGGATATAATGATCTTCAGACGAAAGTCATGAAGGACATACCTTCATCATTGCAGTGTATATTAATGGAAGTAGAAGCATATGAAAACATGAGAAATAACATGAATAACCATATAACATCATGCATATCACTTTATTATCTCGTCATGAACAAATATGAACAATTATTGAATTACATTTATACCTTCGACTTGATAGAAGGCAAAAGTCCAAGCGTGACGCACGAATGAATACAAGTCAGCGTGAAGAGTACAGGGATACTGTTCATCTATTTATAGGCACAGGACGCAACCTGTGTGGATTTACATTCATGTCCTTTATAATTGATTACAATCATGACACAGATTATCATGGGCTAATCGGTCTTTTCATCTTTAAGTCGGTGCCACCCTTTGTCTCAAGGCGTGTCACTATGCCGAAGCTCCCCTAGATGGTAGCTTCGGCTTTGCTTCTGTGTTGATCTTCCGAAGGTGTTTCTTCTTACAGGACCTTCGGCGACGAAGCATACCCCCAACAGTAAACAAATAGAACTTGATATTGAGCCATATTTCAATTAAATCATGAGCAAACCAAAAAGTGTGCAACAGTGAGCAAATAAATTTTTACCAGATTAGTAATGAAGTAGATCACCAGAGAAAAATGCAAAACCTAATTAAAAGCTACAAATAATACCCATTGCCAATACTTCATTGAAAAGGCCATTTAATCCACATAATTGCTACCACCTTTCCCTTAAGCAAAAAGTTACCAAACTTCAGAATGATTGCTCTTGCAAAAAGAAGAAGATAGGAAAAATTGGAAATATGTTGTTTGATATTTTTCAAATATAGTGATAGTAGAAAGCACCCCTTTGGCTAGGAACTTTGGAAAATCATAATAAAATAACTAATAAGTATTAGTGGCTGAAAATTTGTACAAAGTCATGTTATAACAGCTAGATGCCAACAACAATAAGTCTTAGAGAATAACTCACTGTAAAAAGAAGGTTGTAGTTCAAAACACCCCCTCTGCCCTAATACATGATAATTTTATACAGAGAGGACCACTCACTTTTTAAAAACCCCAAATTTTGAGACAGGGACTTATACACTAGTAAGAAGCCATTGTAATTTTTGCACAATTTTTGGAAATTTATTAAGCTATCTTGTAGTTCAAACCCACCTTAAAAGCATAAAAGAAATAAGAAGGGAGAGAGGGAATAATAAATCTCACTCTAGTGATTCAGCTAGAAACCTTAATAAACTCTCACCAAGACATCAAAAAGAAATCAGTGGAACACCAAAATAAACCTACCACTTAGCTTAACCAAGCTTGACCCTAAATTGCTAAGTGTACCACAAGAATCTTCAGTAGCAAGATTAAGCTCTACCTTATTTAAGTGGATCATTCACCATCAAAGTTTAATTGCTAAATTGCATATCATATCATGCATGTATCTTACTCATTGCATTCATTAGATTGCAATCTCGCTGACGGAGAGTACGTGCTCATCCCCGAGCAAGGAGCTGTCCACGAGGAAGACCAGGAGCAAGCTCCCGAGACTGCCATCGAGGACCTCCCCGTAGCCCCAGCATTTGAAGGCAAGCCTCGGTTTATGCATAACCGTTTATATATGCTACTTTACTACACTTAATGTTTGTAGGCTTGTAATGTGCACTTAAGTGTAGGAGTTGCTTGAAACCTTTAGTTGCATGAACATAGGATTCCTTTTTGAGATGGATACTAGTATGCTAGGTCGAGTAGCTGCTATGCTAATCAGGATCTCGGTAGAAGTCGAGTGATTTTTCTAGCACTCGCGCGAGGTCAGGAATTGATTGTATTCATCTTGATACAGGATCTATGATGGTCTATGGACTTGGATCCAGGGAGGATGCCTTGTCCATGAGACGGGAAAAGGAATTAAGGATTAATGTGTGGATACCTGAGTCAAGCGTTTGAACGTACTAAACACATGTCGGGAAATATGGTAACCGGTAAACCTAGTACCTGAGTGAAGCCGGGCGCAGACTTTTCCCCTCACTTGTCCTGAGACTTGGTCTCCCATGCTAGCTATGGTGGGTACAAGTGCGGTCACTGCATGGCGGTAGCCGGGGTCGGTGGAGCATTGTATGCAAAGGCGGTGAGCCCTGGCCGCGAACGGGGAATCGATGGGGACGGTTGATATGTGTGGGGACGGAGTGCCCTTACATGTCGTGTGTTTAGGTTTACCTTGCAAGGATAAAAACTCGATTCAAATTGTCTGCTTCTCGCAGCTAATGAGACTGCTTGACCCCTTGTACTACAATGAGTAAGAAGTGAAATGAGGTTTACATGAGATAACTTGTTGTTTGTACTAAATGCATGTTACTATGTATGCTTAGAAGGAGCAAACTTAGCTAAAATAATGATACTAGAAATTGAAAAGCTAAAAATTGATTTTAGAGTCAGCTAGTGCTTTTGGCAAACCAAACCCCTCAGCCAAACAGTTGCATGGTCTAGAGGTAGAGGAGTAGTTTCCTCACAACGGGTAAGTCTAGCTGAGTATTATTATACTCAGCCTTGCTTGTGGCATAATTTTTGCAGGTACGCTTCAGGATATGGTTGATGGTGTGACTAGGCCTACCACCCTGCCACCGGGTTGGACGGTCGAGTGGGATGCTGCTCCGGTAGGATAGGAGCAAGAGGAGTAGTGGGCTAGGCCTTGCCCAATTCCTCGCTACCGACGATATCGATTATCCGCTGCATCTTATTTTATGAACTTATATCCGCTACTTGAAAAACTCCGATCTATGTAATAATTCAGTACTTTAATTTGAGGTCTTTCTGTTTTATTGTATTTCTTCTGTGACTCACCTTCGAGTGAGATTGTGGTATTTGATCCTGGTTAAGTGGCTTTATCGGACTAGATCTGAGGGACTGACGGGTTATTCCGATTTAAGTGTGTTACGGACCCTGAGGCGTGACTTAGGCACTTAAGCTGGAATAATTCGGGCGGTTCTGCCACACGTAGTCCAAGGATTTTTCGAAACATATTTCCTTGGATTCACGAAGCTCCTCAATATTTTTCTCCAGCCTGGCCTTCCACCATTCACAAATCTCTTGGCTGGCCTTCGCGACTTCACAATTTTCTTTGGCTTCGGCCAGTTGTTTCCGAAGGTCATCAACCTCGGATTTTTGGGCTTCAGCCTGAGCATTGTACTTAGCTGCGACTTCTTTTATTTTACTCACCAATGAAATCAAAATTTTGTCTTTCTCTAGACCTTCGTTTCTAAGTTCAATTACCTCTAAGCGAAGGTTGTTGAGAGCTACTGTACAACTTTCGTCTTCGGCGCTCTTTTGTGCCCTCAAGGAATTGCTAAGAATCAAGCCCTACAAAGAAAAACAAATAATTGAGTATGACAATGAAATACTTCATTTCCAACTTTAAAGTTAACTTCTATACCTTTATACTGTTGTATGCAAGGCTATCAGCAGGATCATCCTTCGACATAGCCGAAAGGCCTTCCTCAAGCTTCAGAAATCCCATACTTTTAGCTATCTCCCAGCAAACGAATATTTCTTTGTTGTTCGGGAGACAGTATAGGAAATCATCTTCGTTAGTGCAATTGAACAATAAGGCCCCCTTTGGATATTTTAGTTTCTGGACGTAGTGTCTGGCTTCTAGGATTTCTTCTTCAGACAATTTTTTTCCCTAAGAATGTCGAATAATGTAATCAACATTTTCGGCTAGAGCTTCGGGGGCAGGAGATTTTGCTTTTTCCATCATATCTTGCCCCGCTGTCATGCCAGTATCTAAAATTTGTTGCTCAGCTTTATCATCAGACGCGGCAGCCTTCATTTTAATGGCACTGAAGGCCCATCTTTGGCTTCGGCCTGGACTTTCACGGCTTCGGCAATTTTCTTAGTAGGAGCAGGGCTCAAGGCCTTTGTGGTCTCCATGACAATGTCTAGCACGCTGGCCATGCTCCTTCTATTGGAAGCTGCGGCAGGAGCTTTTTGCACTTTCGGAAATTCTGCCTCTACTGGCGGGCTCAGAATTTCTGGCATTTTCACTGATTTTTCCACTTTTGGCTCTTCGGCCGAATCATATTTGGCTTTGGTTGGCCCGACTGTAGGCACCTTTGGCACTACATTAGACCCTTCAGTGCTCTAAGCGGCGGCAGCGGCATGTTCTGCTTTGGCAGTAGAGGAGGTCCCCTCACCAAATTCAGGCACTACGGCCATTTCAATATACCGAGGCCGGTGTGTCAAAACCTTCATTTTCTTACCCTTCGGCACAGCGGTGGCGGCCGAAGCGGTAGTTTTCCTCTTTTTTTCTTTCCTCAAGGGATAGCTATAGTCAGGATATACGAAGCCAATTGCGTCAAAAACCTTGTTTAATCTTTTCTTGCCCCGACCCCCGAAGGCTGCGGACAAGGCATCATCTTCGGCCTTGGAATATTTCCTAAGCAGCTCATCGCTGGTAGCATCAATGCATTTCAACTAGTCATCATTTGGTTCATCAAACTTCTCTCTGAATCTGAAGTTATATTTCAATCGAACTAAGCCACCTTTACTGGATTCAACAGTAGTCTCCTTTAGCATTTCTCAGCTATCCACAAGTGGCCACACCTTATAGGCTATGTGCTCTTGGATTATTACTCTTGTGCCAATGAAGGCACAAACATTGCTAAAGGCCTTCTAGCATGCTTCGACGTCATCCTCAATAGCAACCTTCGGCCTTCGGAGGCCGAAGCGAGACCAGATGGGGCGCTGGATGATTTCTTTGATATCCTTCCTTTCAGTCAGATCATTTTTAACATAAAACCACTCCTCCATCCAGGCCCGGGCCATCTTTTCTGGTATGTTGGTACCAGGTAGCTTGCATTAGAGCGAGCAATGAATCCGTAACAACCGTAGTTGTTGTGGTATTGTTCCTTGCCAGTAGCCTTCATCTCTTATAATAGCTCGTGCATATTGCAGAAGCACTTCGCACTCGGCTCTAGCCCCTGGCTTCTTACAGCCCAGACAAACATCCCCATCCTAATTATAGCCAAGATGACCAAGACCGAAGGCCTCAACATAGAGAGCTTCGTCAAAACAATTACTACAACGATGATGAATGGTATGATGATTTCCATCATGGCAATTTTGCTTTTGATGAATGGTATGATGATTTCCATCATGACAATTCCTCTACCCCGTGTTTCCCATCATACAAGCCACCCCAACTTCCTATGTATGATGGGCACTCAGACCCGAAGCAGTTTCTAATGAGCTACGAGGTAACCATATCTTCTTATGGGGGCAACACTGCAGTCATGGCAAAATCCTTCGTCATGGCAGTCAAAAGTGTCGCACAAACTTGGTACTCTTCTCTCCGGCCAGGGACAATCACATCATGGCAGAAGCTTAAGTATATGCTAATCACTAGCTTCTAAGGACTTCAGACGAAGCTGGTCACTGCTCAGGCTTTGTTCCAGTGCACGCAAGACCATGAGGAGTACCTTCAGGCGTATGTCCGAAGGTTCTTGTGTCTGAGAGCACAAGCGCCTACATTGCCCAATGAAATTGTCATCGAGGCCATGATTAAAGGGCTTCGGCCAGGACCTACGGCTCAGTATTTTGCCAAGAGACCCCCACAAACCCTGGAGAAGCTTCTCCAGAAGATGGATGAGTACATCCGGGCTGATAATGATTTTCGCCAGAGAAGGGAAGAAGCATACAAGTTTTCTGAGATGACCAGGGGCTTTGGTGGAAGAATCCACCCAGGCATGTCAGATCGATCCATAACTCTAGCCTAAGTGATGATAGAGGAAGCCAACCTTAAAGGCCACAACACAGCTCCCAATCTTTAGGGTAACAACAAAGCTCTTTCAGGCCACCAGTCTCAAGGGGCAGAGGCGGCAGGGGCTTCGGAGGAAGATATGGGGATCATCCCAGGAGGCTATATTGTTTATCCTGTGGTGAAGATAAGGGCCACACCACAAGAACATGCCAAGTTATAATACAGAAGCAAAAGGAGATTGCCAAAGCTGAGGCGTGGCAGAATCAGCCGAAGCAAGTCTTACATACTGCTTCATGCTACTCTCCCTATGTACCAGTGTACGTAGGCAATCAACAACCTTCGGCTTCTGTCGCTTCGGCAAGTCACTCTCAAGCTTCCTGGGCCTAGCTCCCATTACCACCACCATTACCACCCACTCAGACCCGAAGCCAGCAGCCAGAAGGGCACCAACACGCACAACAGCATCGTGATTTTTGGGAGGAATCTGAAGCTCACACAGTCAACAACACCGTGCTAGAATCCAAGAATATTTATTAAAGTATATCCTATTCTTGATGTATCTTTATCTTTTATTCCATTCTAATTTTTGTATGAGAAACAAGTCATGCAGGGCTAAATTTCGATTTTATGTAATAATTGTGCCTGTATCAGCGAGTAAAATACGTCTTAAACAGACTTCTGAAGCTACAAAACTCGTTCCTAAGGGAGCGAGGAGTAAGTTCCGAAGCTACAAAACTCGTTTCTAAGGGAGCGCAGAGTAAGTTCCGAAGCTACAAAAGTCGTTCCTAAGGGAGCGCAGAGTAAGTTCCGAAGCTACAAAAGTCGTTCCCAAGGGAGCGCAGAGTAAGTTTTTGAAGCTCAAAAGTCGTTCCTAAGGGAATGCAGAGCTTAAATACCACCGAAATATAAGGTGAAGAAGCTCCAAAGTCATTTCTACGGGGATGCCGAGCTTATAGACTCCATAGTCGTTCCTAAGGGGATGCAGAGTCTTGTGTGTGCCAGTGTGGGTGTGTATGTGTGTGTGTTCGGCATCACCATCATATTGCATCATATCATCGCATCATTCCGCATAACATTACATCATACATCATATTGCATCAACGGCAAAAAGATTGGATACGAAGCAGATCTTCGACAATACTTTGTTGAATAAAAATATGCTGAGGCACGAAGTAAACCTTCGGAAAACACAATTTCATCACAATAGATTCACCATTAAGGGCCTTCTTTCTTTATGAAGCATGAAAAGAAGGGAAGGTGTTTTTTTTCACCGAAGGCTCAAAAACGGTATGTGCGTAAATTTCATGCATCGTAAAAAAAATAAATTACAATAATTTACATGACTAATTAATTGTTTCATACACCAAATGTTACATAGTATCATTACAATAAAGTCTAATCTTCCTTAAGTATTTTCTCTGCGGCTTCATTCAGCAGCTTGTCGACGACTTCGTCGACGATGGAGTTAGAAACACTAATTATATCCAGTGCTTCTTTCATGACCAGATCGGCTAGGGGGTTGTATGGCTCGGGCAGCGGTGACAGTTCAGCTGTAATAGGTGATGAGGACATCAACACCAACACGAGCACATCTACACCAGCAACACCTTCTCCAGCCCAGGCACCATCTTCCCCAGTCCAGGCGCCACCCCTTCCACCTAGGCCAGTGACTCGGGCCCGTGAAAGAGAATTGAACTACATCATGTTGTTAAAGAACGAAGGCCCGGAAGAATAGACGACCAGCCCAATTCCAGCCCATAAGGGACGACCTAGGGTTGGCCGCCCCTAGGGGCTGCGCCCCCTCTCTATTTATCCAGGAGCTGCGCCTCCTTTATTTTCCGAGTTTTGTTTTAGATCTAGCTTTAGCTACCCCAGAACACGCACAAATACGTGATGTCCTCTGTGATTCAGAACTCCACCTCGAGTGATATTAAGATTGCTCGCATCTTTTTCTTGTTCGTTCTTCGATTGCGCACAGGAAACGATCTTCGTGATCAGGCCGATCTCGCAGCAGCAAGGTCGGTAACCATTGAGAGTTGGTTCAGCGATTGCATTGGCGCTTCGGGTTCGCTCGTCGTAGTCGGATCGTGAGGGTCTACTTCCACCAAATCGGAATTATCTCCACTCACCGAAAGATCGGGCACTCCAGCTCTATCAAGTGGTATCAGATTTCCAGATTAATCGGTGAGTTTATCGAGTGTTTTTCTTCCTACAGTCCACAAAACCACATAAAAATTCAGGTTAGACCTTATCCCAGCACCCTTTTGAGCCTCGCACTTTCTTTCAATAATCTGCATTGTTGAGTTTGTGTGCTTTCGCGTTATTTGTTGCTGGTTGCATTGTGTTCTTCCACCATTCAAACCCTAGCGCCGCCACCATCTCCCGTTTGATCACGCCACAAACCGAGTCAACATCGTTTCCTTGTTTTTCTCCTTCGGTTACGTAAAAAAAAACAGAAAAAACAAACCGAGTCAACGGCCGTTTCCTTGTTTTTCTCCTTCGGTTACGAAAAAAAACAGAAAAAAAACAAACCGAGTCAACAGCCGCCTCCTTGTTTTTCTCCTTCGGTTACGTAAAAAAAAACAAAAAAAAAAGAAAACGAAGGAGAAAGGATACGGTTGTCTCATCCCGGTCGTTTTAAAACATAACTTGAGGTACCTTCCTTAAACCGGGCATAACTTTTCGCTCGGGTGTCCAAAAAATCTGAAATTTTTACAGGAGCTTGTTGACACCATTCTGAGGCCGGCCAAACCCACCTACAGTCTGTTTGGGTTTCGACAAAATTGTCAAAAAAATTCAGGAAAATAAAGAAAAAATTCGTCAAAGTTCTCGCACGCTTTTTAGAGAACTTCCTGATTTTCTGTAGACCACATCTGATCTCTGTTTTAGGTGAAACTTCGTGTAGCTCCTATTTTGTTGCTTCTTATGCTGAGAAAAATATCAAAAAAATCATACAAAAAAGAAAAACAAAATCACTTGTGATTCCTACTATTGGCCTCGCTAGTACAATATTTACGGTACTGCCATTCTGCTAGTTCCATCCGTCCTTTGCACTTGTGGCCAGCAATATAGTTTCGTGTTCTGCACTATAATTCAACTTTGTATTATTGTTTGATTGTGCTAATCATTGACTTGAGTGCAGCATACCCAAAACTCCACATATTTCTACGACGAGAAAGTTTCTGTTTCTCCAGGCAATCGCTCATCCAATCTTTCACCGGTTCCACCTGTTGGTTGCAGTTCACCACTGTGGCTTGGTAAGAACGGATAAGAACTTGATAACAACACTACTGTGAGCGCCTTGTGAGCAGTACACCCCTGTTTTTGTCGTTGGTTTTTTTTCTTTTCTCCTTTTGGTGTTTTGGTGTTTGCGCTAACTATGGCAGGAGAACACGACACGATGGATGCCCATTTGCTGGAAGTAAGGGAACAAGTTGATGGACTTGCTGCTGACATTAGGACGATGCATGAACGGCTTGATTCAACGGTCACTTCGACGACCGAGTGTTTCATCCAGCTTGACCTTGCTCAAACGGCGACTCGCACCACACTCGACACCATCCTGGCACGCCTTGAGGCGTTGACCACAAAGATGGAGCAGGACTACGGCGGTGACACTGAGCAGGACGATGGAGATCGACGTGGTCGTGCACGCCGTGTGGTTCGTCATCCCCCTAATGACTTATTTTCTAAGATTAAATTTAAAATTCCACCTTTTAATGGCAAATATGATCCTGCTGCATATCTTGATTGGGAGTTAGAGGTTGAACAAAAATTTTCATGCCATGATATTGCTGCACATTCTCAGGTTAAAGCTGCTATTAGAGAATTTACTGATTTTGCTTTAATTTGGTGGCGTGAGTATAAAATGAAGCATCCCACTGCCATTCCAACCATTTGGGATCAGTTGAAAGCTGCGATGCGACATCGATTTGTGCCTTCGTATTATGCTCGTGATTTGCTTAATAAAATGCAGCGTTTTCAGCAAGATTCTCAATCTGTTGAGAACTATTTCCAGGAATTACAAAAAGGTATGAATCGTTGTGGGATATTGGAGGACAACGATGCTGCTATGGCACGTTTTCGTGGTGGTTTAAACCGCGAAATCCAGGATATACTTGATTATAAGGAATATTATGATATGACTACTTTATTTGAATATGCTTGCAAAGCTGAACGTGAAGTGCAGGGACGCCGCTCGAAGACATATTCTAACCCTTTTGCAGGACGAAGCTCGACATCCACCTCAGCACCAGTTCCCCCTGCGCCATCCACGTCCACCACTACTCCACGCGAGAAGACGACCAAACCAGCCAGCACTGCCCCACCCACAGGTCGTACACGGGATATTCAGTGTCATCGCTGTAGAGGATTTGGCCATGTGATTCGAGACTGCCCAAACAAGCGCACTTTGCTCATTCGTGACGATGGTGAGTACTCTTCCGCTAGTGATTCTGAAGAAATTGAACATGCACTACTTGCCAATAACCATGCAGCTCAGGCGGACGTACATGTCAACCCGGGCGACGCTGATAGGTATGAAAGTCTTGTTGTGCAGCGTGTTCTTAGTACACAGGTTGCTTTGCCCGAGAAGAATCAGCGACACACTCTGTTCCATACAAAGGGTGTTGTGCAGGAGCGGTCAATTCGCATCATTATCGACAGTGGCAGTTGCAACAATTTGGCGAGCACCATGCTGGTCGAAAAGTTGTCGTTACCCACTCGTAAGCATCCAAACCCGTATCACATTCAATGGCTTAATGATGGTGGTAAAATAAAAATCACGCGTTCCGTGCGTGTTCCTTTCTCCATGGGTGCTTATTCTAATTTTGTTGATTGTGATGTTATTCCCATGGAAGCATGCTCTTTGTTACTTGGTCGACCTTGGCAATATGATACTGATAGCTTGCATCATGGTCGTTCGAATCATTATTCTTTCATTTTTAAGGGTCAGAAAATAATTATACATCCAATGACACCTGAACAAATTGTTAATGATGATCTTGCCCGAGCTGCTATAACTGCTAAACAACTTGATCCATCGCCCTCTGTTCCTTCTGAAATCAAGTTGAAGGCTCCTGTTTTACTTGCTACACGTGCTGATTTTGATGATCTACACGGTGCTCATTTGCCATGCTATGCACTTGTATGCTCTAGTGTCCTCATTTCACTTGATGATGCACCATCTTTGGCTATTCCCCCTATGGTTGCTAACCTTTTGCAGGAGTACGCTGATGTCTTTCCCAAAGACTTTCCACCGGGTCTCCCACCGCTTCGTGGCATTGAGCACCAGATCGACCTCATTCCCGGCGCACAACTTCCGAACCGCGCACCATACCGTACAAATCCGGATGAGACGAAGGAGATTCAGCGCCAGGTACAGGCGTTGCTTGACAAAGGATACATTCGTGAGTCTCTTAGCCCTTGGTCTGTTCCTGTGTTACTTGTTCCCAAGAAAGATGGGTCATGGCGTATGTGTGTAGACTGTCGTGCTATTAATAACATCACTATTCGTTATCGCTATCCTATACCACGCCTTGATGATATGCTAGATGAACTTAGTGGTGCCATTATTTTCACTAAGATTGATTTGCGTAGTGGTTACCACCAGATTAGAATGAAACTGGGTGATGAATGGAAAACGGCTTTTAAAACGAAATTTGGTTTATATGAATGGTTGGTTATGCCGTTTGGATTGACTAATGCTCCCAGCACTTTTATGTGAGTGATGAATGAAGTTCTGAGGCCCTTCATAGGATTGTTTGTGGTTGTTTATTTCAATGATATCCTTATTTACAGCAAATCTAAGAAAGAGCATTTGGAACATTTAAGTGCTGTTTTTGATGCATTGTGTGCTGCCCAGTTATTTGCTAACATGGAAAAATGCATCTTTTGCACACGACGTGTCTCGTTTCTTGGTTATGTTGTTACTCCACAGGGCATTGAGGTGGATAGCAGCAAGATTGCTGCCATTCGGGAGTGGCCTACACCGACGACGGTCACACAAATTCGGAGCTTTCTTGGACTTGCCGGTTTCTACCGCAGATTTGTTCGTGATTTTAGCTCCATTGCAGCGCCTCTACATGAGCTTACAAAGAAAGATGTGCCGTTTGCTTGGAGTGATTCGCAGGAGGAAGCGTTCAGCACTTTGAAAGATAAGTTAACCCAAGCTCCCCTATTGCAATTGCCTGATTTTAATAAAGTGTTTGAGCTTGAATGCGATGCTAGCGGTATTGGGCTAGGTGCTGTTTTGTTACAAGAAGGAAAACCAGTTGCTTATTTTAGTGAAAAATTAAGCGGTGCTAGTCTGAAATATTCTACTTATGATAAGGAGATTTACGCGTTAGTGCGCACTTTGCATACATGGCAGCACTATCTTTGGCATCGTGAGTTCATAATTCATTCTGATCATGAGGCTTTAAAACATATTTGTACCCAAACAAATCTGAACCGTCGTCATGCTAAATGGGTAGAATTCATTGAGTCTTTTCCTTACATTATTAAACACAAGAACGGGAAGGACAATGTTATTGCTGATGCTTTGTCTCGTCGCTATACCATGCTGTCACAGTTAGATTTTAAAATCTTTGGTTTGCACACTGTGAAAGATCAATATGTTGACGATGTTGATTTTAAAGATGCTTTCGGCCATTGTATTAATGGAAAACCGTGGGGCAAATTTCACATACAGGATGGGTTCCTGTTTCGCGCTAACAAGCTGTGTGTTCCAGCTAGCTCGGTTCGTCTTTTGTTGTTACAGGAAGCACATGGAGGCAGTCTCATGGAGCACTTTGGCGTCTACAAGACACATGAGGTGTTGGCTGCCCACTTCTTTTGGCCTCGGATGCGCGCTGATGTTGAGCGCCTTGTTGCACGCTGCACTGCTTGTCAAAAAGCTAAGTCACGGTTGAACAACCATGGTTTGTATATGCCTTTGCCTGTTCCTACTTCCCCTTGGATTGATATTTCGACGGATTTTGTTTTGGGATTGCCTAGAACTAAGAAGGGGAGGGATAGAATTTTTGTGGTTGTTGATCGATTCTCCAAAATGGCTCATTTCATACCTTGTCATAAGACTGATGATGCTAGCAATGTTGCTGAATTGTTTTTTAGAGAGATTATTCGTTTGCACGGTATTCCCAATACAATAGTCTCGGATCGTGATGCTAAGTTTCTGAGTCATTTTTGGAGATCTCTGTGGAATAAATTGGGAACTAAATTGCTGTTTAGCACCACTTGTCACCCTTAGACTGATGGTCAAACTAAGGTAGTTAATCGAACTTTGTCTACCATGCTTAGGGCTGTTTTAGACAAAAATTTGAAACGTTGGGAGGATTGCTTACCTCATGTTGAGCTTTAGACAAAGATGTGCCCTTTTCAAATTGTTTATGGTTACATTCCTAGGGCGCCTATTGCTTTGTTTTCGCTTGATGCTGCGGACGCCCCACACATAGATGCTCTTGCACATGTTGAACAAATGATTCATCTCCATGAACAAACTCAACAAAACATTGCTGTTGCTAATGCTAAATATCAGATTACTGGTAGTAAAGGCCGGAAACTAGTTACTTTTGAACCTGGTGATATGGTTTGGTTGCATTTGAGAAAGGATCGTTTTCCTACTTTGCGCCGTTCTAAATTGATGCCTCGTGCTGCTGGTCCTTTTAAGGTACTAACCAAGATTAATGATAATGCTTATATCCTTGACCTGCCTGTGGAGTTTGGTGTTTCCACTAGTTTTAATGTTGCAGATTTGAAACCGTATGCGGGAGAAGATGAGGAGTTGCCGTCGAGGATGACTTCAGTTCAAGAAGGGGAGGATGATGAGGACATCAACACCAACACGAGCACATCTACACCAGCAGCACCTTCTCCAGCCCAGGCACCATCTTCCCCAGTCCAGGCGCCACCCCTTCCACCTGGGCCAGTGACTCGGGCCCGTGCAAGAGAATTGAACTACATCATGTTGTTAAAGAACGAAGGCCCAGAAGAATAGACGACCAGCCCAATTGCGGCCCATAAGGGACGACCTAGGGTTGGCCACCCCTAGGGGCTGCGCCCCCTCTCTATTTATCCAGGAGCTGCGCCTCCTTTATTTTCTGAGTTTTGTTTTAGATCTAGCTTTAGCTACCCCAGAACACGCACAAATACGTGCTGTCCTCTGTGATTCAGAACTCCACCTCGAGTGATATTAAGATTGCTTGCATCTTTTTCTTGTTCGTTCTTCGATTGCGCACAGGAAACGATCTTCGTGATCAGGCCGATCTCGCAGCAGCAAGGTCGGTAACCATTGGGAGTTGGTTCAGCGATTGCATTGGCGCTTCGGGTTCGCTCGTCGTAGTCGGATCGTGAGGGTCTACTTCAACCAAATCGGAATTATCTCCACTCACCGAAAGATCGGGCACTCCAGCTCTATCAATAGGCAAACTGTTAGTTCGAAGCCAGAAAATAAACACCGAAACTAAAATTCAAAAACAATACCTATACGCCTTTCGTGCTCAGCAGCTTCTTCGGCTCGCCTAGCTTCTTCTCGGGCTTCATGGGTTTCTTTTTTATTCTTCTTTATGATTTTGTTGGCCAATTCCCGGCCACCGTTAACCCAGACATCGGAATAAAATTTTCCGCCTACAAAAGTAGCTTCGGCCGAAGGGTCTTTCGGGTCGTCTGTGGAGAAGGCGGCTTCAGTTTGGGCCGCAGCTTTAACGTGGTCACAACTAGCCTTCTATAGAATTGCCGCAATACCTCGAGCGCCAGTGAAAGCACAAATATCCCCGCGATCGCTCAGGATTGCTTCAAAAGCTTCGGCTTCCCCGCTTATCCAATCAATAACACCTTCGGGGTCACCTCGAATAAAATTCTCTTCGGAAGAATAAGCACCTACTTTAGCAAAGCTGCTTTTCAATTTTCTTACGCAATCCAAGGACTTCTCGAAACACCTTTCCTTGGATTCGCGAAGCTCCTCAACAATTTTCTCTAGCCTAAATTTCGACCATTCACTAATTTCTTGACTAGCTTTTGTAAGTGCAAAATTTTCATTAGCTTCGGCAAGTTTTTTCCGAAAGTCTTCAATTTCGGCCTTATAAGCTTCGGACTGACTGTTAAATTTTGCTTCATCTTCTTTCACCGTATCCACGAATGAAAGTAGAATTTTATCCTTCTCCAAGGCTTCATTCCTCAGCTTGATAACTTCCAATCGAAGGTTGCCAAGGGCTATCACGCAGCTTTCATCTTCAGCATTCTTTTGCGCCCTCAAGGCATTGCTAAGAATTAAGCCCTTCAAGAAGATAGAATCAGCACGAGAATATACGACAAGATATTTTATCTTTAAGTTCATCACTTTCGTACCTTCAGACTGTTGTATGCAAGGCTGTCTGCAAGGTCATCTTTTGACATGGCGGAAAGACCAGCTTCAAGCTTCGGAAATCCCATACTTTTGGCCATCTCCCGGCAGATGGATATCTCTTTGTTGTCCGGGAGACAGTATAGGAAATCATCTTCATCCTTGCCGTTAAACACTAAGGCCCCCTTCGGGTATTTCAGTTCCCTAGCATAGTGTTTGGCTTCTAAAATTTCTTCTTCGGATAATCTTTTTCCCGAAGCATGTCGAATAATATAGTCAAGATCTTCGGATGGTGCTTTAGGAGTAGGGGATTTGGCTTTTTTGGCCACATTATTCTCTAGAGCTATGCTAGCATCTGGAAATTCTTCTCCAGCCCTCTGTTCAGTTGCGGCAGGCTCTGCCTTCACGGGCACTGAGGGCCCATCTTCGGTTTCAGCACGAACCGTAACAGCTTCGACAACTTTCTTCATAGGGGTAGGAGTTAGTGACCTTGTCGTCTCCATGACAGCGTCCAGCACGCTTGGCATTCTCCTCTTGGGGGTAATTGCGGGAGTTTTTGCCACCTTCAGCAATTCTGCCTCTGGTGGTCCTGTCTTTTCCTCTTGGTCTAGCTTCTCGGCTATCTTTTCTTCAGCTTCGGCAGTTTGCATCGACACTCCGGCCGATTCGGCTGCAGAAACCTTTGGTACTACTGCCGATTCTTCGGCGCTCTGAGCGGTAGGAGCAGCTTGTTCCGCTTTAACATTGGAAGATGCTCCTTTATCAAATTTTGGCACTATGGTCGTCTCAATGTATCTCGGTCGGTGCGTCAAAACATTGATCTTTTTGCCCTTCGGCACAACAGAGATGGTCGAAGCGGCAGTTTTCCTCTTTTTCCCCTGCTTTCGCGAGGGGTAGCAGTAATCAGGGTATATGAAACCAATCACATCAAAAACTCTGTTCAACCTTTTCTTTCCTCGACCTCCGAAGGTTGAGGTCAAAGCATCATCTTTGGGTCTAGTGTATGCCCCAAGTAACTCGTCGCTAGTAGCCTCAATACATTTCAGTCAATCGTTGTTTGGTTTGTCAAATCGGTCTCTATACCTGAAGGTGTATTTCAAGTAAACCAATCCACTCTGACTGGACCCAGCAGCAGTCTCCTTCGGCATTTCCCAATTTTCCACAAGTGGCCATACCTTGTAGGCTATGTGCTCTTGAACCAGGTCTCTTGTGCCAATGAAGGCACATACATTGTTGAAAGCATTCTGGCATGCTTCGGTATCATTATCAAGTGCAGTAGTTGGTCTTCAGAGGCCGAAGCGAGACCAGATGGGGCGTTGGATAATCCCCTTTATGTCTTCCCTTTCAGTCAGATTATTCTTGACATAAAACCATTCCTCTATCTAGGCCCCGGGCCACCTTTTCCAAAATGTTGGAACGAGGTAACTTACATCGGAGCGAGGAACGAAGCCATAACAACCGAATTTGTTGTGATATTGCTCTTTACCAGTGGCCTTCGTCTCGTACAAAGGTTCATGCATGTTGCAGAAGCACTTCGCGCTTGGCTCCAGCCCTTGGCTTCTCACGGCCCAAACGAAAATACCCATTCTAATTATAGATTCGGGATTGATTTGATGAAGGAAGATTTCAAATGTCTTCAAAACTTCAACCAAAAATCTGTTCAAAGGGAATCGAAGACCTGCTTTCATAAAGCTTCTATAAACAACAACTTCATCTTTTTCTGGCGGAGGGGTGGCGCTGTCTCCCCCAACCCTTACAATAGACATGTCACAAAAATATCTCCCCTTCATGGCATCAATATGGCTCTGTTTGATAGATGACTTTCCGAAGATGGTATGGCTTGGCATCTAGGGCCGATCTTCAGAATCTTCATCCCCACTTTCCACATCATATTCATCACTATCGTCAGAATCTTCAAACAAATCTGCCATTATTTCATTTGTGATCTTCTCTGTGTTTGTTTTTTCCATAGCTTCGTAAAACCCAACAAGAGCAGGGTCTACAACCTTCTTCAGACATCTTCTTCTCTTCAGACATTCAACAAGCACTTGTGTATATCACGAAGCTCGCAAATCAAGCGGGAGCTGATAGCAAGAGAATTAAAATTTGAGAAAACAATACAAGCAACTGAAATGGCGCAACAAATGCCACCGTTGTGGGTTTCTATTTATATGCCTAGTGCATTGCAACTTGGTCTGCCCCATTTGTCATTGACTTTCGCTATTCTAGCGAAGGGAACGTGTTTTTTCGGACGTTTGGCTAAAGGCCTTCATTCATGTTGCAGTCTGAAATTGTTAAACAACAAACTAATCCTGCGAGGGGCTACTGTTGGGGTCCTTCGTCTTCGAAGGTCCTCAAAAACATGACTAACATGCTTTTTGGTATAATATACTGTCATAGGAAGCTTCGGCTTTGAGATGAAGGTGTACATGGTATGAAAGGCGCAATCTGGAAAAAGGATGAACCAGTTCCGAAGCTCTGATGGAGAAGCTTCGGCTTAGCGCAGGGATGATGATGAAGGACGAAACCGACTTAAAAGGAAAAGACTGCTGAGTCCTCGACATATTACCTTTTGACTAATAAAAAATGTGAGGGACATAAATTTAATTTTACCCAGGCTACGTCGTGTGCCTATAAATAGATGAACAGTAACACCGTACTGTTCACGTTGACTTGTAATCGCTCGCACGTCACTCTTGGACTTTTGCCTTCTGTCAAGCCGAAGGTATAAATGTATTTTGATATTACTAATGTTTGTTCATGATTATATAATAATAATGTGAATAATATGATGACTTGATACAATTATTCATGTTTCCTTCTATATCCCTGTTTATATTCTTACATATTGAAATGATGAAGGTATGTCCTTCATGAACTTCGTCTGAAGATCATTATACCCTAAGGGAAATAATGCTTCGAAGGACGAAGGTCTTTAACCATTAGCATTTGTGTTGCCTTGTTCTTAATTTATAGTATTTGAGAACAAGTGACCAACAGTTCCAATCCTTGCTTTAGCTCCATCCTTTACTATGTTCATGCTCCTATCCTGCATGTTTTATCGCTCCCCTTGTCTTTTGATGGCCTTATAGTAGTTTCCACATTGTAAGAAAAGATCCACCATGTACTTAAAAGGAACGTATAGCAACGAGATGTTTGTTTTTGTATGCTTGTGTTGTTTGTCTTTATGTTATGACTGATTTGCTTCTTTGTGATGAGTGTTGATGTGTTGTGGCCCTTGGTCCGCAATGACATTAGTTTACTAGCTGAGTGTCATAGAGTTAGGTAGCTAGGTGCTCTCCCTTTTCTCTCTTTAATCCATCTATGCTTACCTTTTATATCTATACCCTTCCCTCTTGCACCTGTCCGATTGGCAACCTCCAACCTCTTTTAATCGGTCAAGATCAGAGTTGGCAGTATCTTCATCAAGTGCGTATCAATGCTCTTGTTAAGGGGGTTAGCCGCTAACCCCAATGAACATAATGCGATTAACATCAACCAACTAGATCAAAGTGAAGCAACGAAAGTGTGTGTGGGTCCTAACCCACATGTCCAAAAGATCCTCAGGAATTGTATCAATTGGCTTCGAGCATCTGAAGGCCAAAGCAACCAGTTCGCAAGATAAAGTTGCCAGAGTCAAAGACCGACGAACCAATCTCACTTTCTTGCTAGCCTCTTCTTGAATCTCGAGGGCGAGATTCTATTAAGGGGGTTAGATTTGTAACACCCTGAATTTGGGGGTATAAAATTTCTTTTATAATATCCACCAAATTCAGGTGTTACTCTCTCCCTTACCGCTTTTCTTCTCTTTTTTTAAATAATGGAGAGTTATTTTATACAAGTTTTTAGTGTAGTAAAATGAAACCCTAAAAGAGTTTTGATTATTGCATCATGCTGGAGCACCCATTTTTTTATGATGATTGTGTTTGTTGTGCATTCGTCTAGATTCATAAGGCATGGTATATTTTGAATTCAAAACTTAAAGAAATTTTAAATATAAAGGGAAGAAGAGAAATAGACAAAGAAAAGAAGAGGAACATAAAAGAAAAAGCCAAGAATTCTTTCCCCTTCATTTTCCCCAATCGTGACTCGTTCCCCCCTTCCTGGGCCGCTCGGCCACCCCAGCCCACGCACCTTCGCCTCCCACCCCCAACCCCCCCCCCCCCCCCGCATCCTGCTCGCACTCCTGGGCCGCTGCGTGCGCCCACGGCCCAGCTACCCCCGCATCCCTGGCTCGCTCCCGCAGCGCGCGTGGCCAGCCCACCCCGCGCGGCCCACGCGCCTTCACCCCTTCAGCCTGCCCTGCACCGGCCCAAGCCCCCCTCCCGCTTCCACTCGGCCCAGCTGACTTGGGTCGCGGTGCCTCGCGCCAGCGCACTCTAGACACCCGCGCTCCTGTGCCCCAGCGGCCCGCGCGCGTGGGCAACGCCTAGCCGAGCGTCACTGGCCTGGTGCCACTGCAATTTGGCCCCACCAGTCATCTCTTTCAACTGCCTCCTCCTTTTTCTCAGCTGTGCACGCACCTATCTCTGCTAGATCCGCCCACGTCGCGCCGATTTCGCAGCAGCAGTTCACACCCATCTCATTGGCCCCGTTCTTCTCTCTCTCGTAGCCACGACATCTCGCCGGCCCTCCTTGTTGCGTGCGGCTCGCCGGTGCAGCCCGAGCTCCCCTCTGTGCGCGGCTCGGCCGTGCAGCTTGCTGGCGCAGCCGTTGCGCGCGGCCCGCTGCGTGCGGCAGCGGTTCGCGCGGCCAGCGCGGCGCGCAGGCTGCGCCTCGCGTGGCCCGCGCACGTCGGTGCGGCCCTTGCGTGTGCCCCCGGCGCGGCCTCGTGCTCACGTCCCGCGCGGCCCGTGTGTGTGCCCCCAGCGCGGCCTCGCACTCCCGTCCGGCACGGCCAGTACGTGTGCCCTCAGCGTGGCCTGCGTGTGGCTGGTGTG
This sequence comes from Zea mays, assembly GCF_902167145.1. Taxonomy (NCBI): domain Eukaryota; kingdom Viridiplantae; phylum Streptophyta; class Magnoliopsida; order Poales; family Poaceae; genus Zea; species Zea mays. The sequence continues at coordinate 136,018,876 of NC_050096.1, read as the reverse complement.
CCCATGATTCGCTCGCGCATGCCCGGCGCAACCTCAGGCGCATCCTGCGTGACCCCGGCATGTCGTCATTGCCATCGTCGTTCGTGCCCACAGCAGCCCCAGCATAATCTGTGCGGCGTAACGGCAGCCTCGCCGTCGCTTCGCGTCGTGCGCGTAGCACGTCCTCGTGCTTCGCCACGAGGTCGTCTGGCCGTCCGCCGTCATTACGGGGTGAGCATCGTCTACGCGTTAGTAACATCATTTTGCCATGTCTCATGTTTTAAATAATTAATTATGTTTTTGTTTAACTAACGTTAATTAATTAGACTTTTCATTTAAACAAATTTATAGTTTTTAAGTTGAGCTTTATAAATGCACGTCGACGTGATTAATATTAACTCAAACGTTCTGGCCTAATGTTCGTTTAATATAAATGCGACGTTTATTTAGTTTATCTCGCGTGTCGAGCGCGCGGTTTTGCACGTGGTTACGTGCTGATCTGCGTGTCGTTCGCTCACGTCGTCGCGTTGGTTCGCGCGTGTCACGCGATGTCGTGCGCTTTGTTTCGCACAGTGTCACGTGTCGTCACACATCATTCACGTGGGTCGCGCGTTGTTCAGGCACGTTGTTCCAACGTGTGGCGCTCGCCGTCAGCGTGTTTGTTCGCGTGTCCGGTCCATGCACTACTCGCGTGTTGTTGCGTGCGTGGTCACGCATCGTTCGTGCGTGTCGCACGTGCTGTTTCACATGTGTCGAGCACGTCGTTTTCTTGCGTGTCGCGTGGCGTTCTCGCATGTCGCGCGCTGTCCGCGCGCGATAGTAGACTGTTCGCTTATAATCACTCATGTCGGTTTATTTAACTATTTGTTTAATCGTCGACTGTTAAAATAGTTAGTTAGTCAAAACGAAGTAGTAGTTTTAATTTACATTTGATTAATATCAATTAATATAATTATGTTGAATTGGATGTTCTAATTAGTACTTGTTTGGCGTAAACGCGCTAACCCCTTGACCATAGCTTCGTCTATCGTGGTTCTTTTCCCCGCGTGATCGTAGAAGCGCTCTCTTGTTTTATAATGCTTGTTTTGATAATATTTTATCTTGTATGGTGTAATGTTCTTATGCAAGTATATGTTTGCTTGTGTCTGTTTGTATTTGTTGTGCATCGCGAATAGATCGTGAGCTGTTTCCGAGCTTCGAGGAATCGACGGTCAAGCTTCGGCTACCTAATGATCCACGAGTTCTACAAGATCGAAGATCCTGAGCATCTGTTTGGTGAAGACATGTGTCCTCTGACCCATTATGTCCCATTTACTTTATAATTTATTGTCCCGCATACTATGAACAACCTTGACTAGCTTTCTATTTACCTTGTCCTTGATTACCTTTCGGGTTACTATGGTTAGCTTCATGCTATTGCTTTACTTTAATCAATGAACATGATGGGATACAATGATGATACTATGATTTTATTCTGGATATGATGATATTGTGACATTTAAGGGGGCTCGAGCGGTTTCTCGAGTTCCTCTCCATAAGGACCTGTTCATTGGATGACCGCCCGGGAAAACAGTGCAACCATGAGGGTGGTATGGGACGCCCTTAGCTAAATAATTAGAGGAACTAGGGTGTAGTTCGCTTCGTCGTCATGCCGTCAATGGGGCTCGGTGTATGCGGCTCGCTCTGCCAAGGGTGGATTGCCCCTTGGGGAGGAGTGCGGTACATTTAGGAAACCTAACGGGCAGCTACAGCCTCAGGGAAACTTTGTAAAGGCTTCGTAGTGAATCCTTGGCCATTCACCTCGGGAGTGAATAAGGGTCTTGCAAGCCCAGGCTAGAGAGGGAATCACGGCTCGTGGGTAAAGTGCGCAACCTATGTAGAGTGTTATGAATCTGATATATCAGCCATGCTCGTGGTTATGAGCGGCCAAGGGAGCTCCATTAATTAGAGACACATTGATCAGAGATGTTTTGTTTACAGATGATGATGAGGATAATGATGGTTTTTATGATTATGATTATGCGTATGGTTTCTAGTATTCTTTCCATTTGGAAAGAGTACTTTTGGGTTAACAACTTGGGTTAATGTTAAAACCTGGCTCTCTACTATTAATAATTATCTGACCAACTAAAAGCAACTGCTTGACCTTAACCCCACATAAAGCTAGTCCACCTCAGCCAAACAGGACATTTGCTGAGTACACTGATGTGTACTCACTCTTGCTTTCACAAAACACCAGGTTGCCTTTGGTGCAATCTATGCTCAGGTAAAGAAGAAGGTGTCGAGGCGGATCTCCAGGAGTTCCAGGACTTCGACGAGTTCGAGGATTAGGCTAGCGACCTTCCCCAGTCAGCTGCCTCTGGTGGGTTGTTTACGTTGGCTACGTTTCGATTATGTGTACTTTTATTTATATTATGTAAATGGCCTTAGTCTGTAATATTATTACTTACTCTTTATTGTTATTCGAAGCATTGTGCTATGATGTGTCATTTATGTAATAGCTGTGTACGTGAATTACTGATCCTGGCACGTACATGGTTCGCATTCGGTTTACCTTCAAAACCGGGTGACACAGAAGAAAGAAGCACAGAGAAGGGCACAACATGTTGGGGTGCAAGGACCCTTCATAAAGTCCAAGTGGTCCCATATTCCAATCACCTTCTCTCAAGAAGACCTTCAGCTTAAGGATTATCCTCACAACGATGCAATGGTCATATCTTGTGTTATCAAGGGATTTCTGGTCCACAATGTCCTGGTAGAAATAGGTAGTGCAGCGGATATCATCTTTGCAAAGGTTTTTAGGCAAATGCAAGAGCCAGATGACAAGATACATGATGCAACACACCCTCTTTGTGGTTTCTTAGGAAAACAGATTGTGGCACTTGGCAAGATAACAATGTCGGTTAACTTCGGCTACGTTCACAACACAAGGACAGAGCAGGTTGTCTTTGATATTGTTGTTATGGAGTATCCATACAATGCAATCATTGGTGGAGGGACGCTCAATGCCTTCGAAGCTATACGTCACCCAGCATACCTTTGCATAAAGATACCATCGGAACAAGGGCCCATTGCTGTGCACGGGAGTCAAGAAGCTGCTAGAAGAGCCGAAGGAAGTTGGACAGATTCGAAGGCTATTCATAACATAGATGAAACTGAAGCTTATCAACAGTATAAGCATAAAAGAGAAAAAGCTGCTTCGGTAGATCAGCCAAAACCTATGCTTTTGTGTGAAGACATAGCAGAGCAAAAAATGCTGCTAGGGTCTTAGTTATCTGATGAGCAGGAAAAGACTTTGCTAAGGTTCTTGTTTAACATCAATGATGTTTTTGCTTGGACAGCCAATGATCTCTGTGGTGTTAATAGGGACATCATCGAGCACTCACTCAATGTAGACTCGTCCTTCAGACCAAGGAAATAGAGACTTCAGAAAATGCCTGATGACAAGACCGAAGGTACACGAAATGAAGTGAAAAGACTTCTAAGTGCTAGTGTTATTAGAGAGGTAACATACCCAGAGTGGCTGGCCAATACAGTCAGGGTAAAGAAAGCCAACAGAAAATGGAGGATGCATATTGATTTTACAAATCTCAACAAGGCATGTCCAAAGGATGAATTTCCATTGCCAAGAATAGATTCCCTTGTAGATGCAGCAGCTACTTCGGAACTCATGAGCTTATTGGATTGCTACTCAGGCTATCACCAAATCTGGATGAAAAAGGAGGATGAGCCGAAGACAAGCTTCATAACTCCTGAGGGGCTCAAGAATGCTGGAGGAAGCTTCAGCAGAATGACTGCCAATGTTCACCACTCCCAAATTGGCAGAAATGTGCTGACATATGTTTATGATATTATAGTGAAAAGCACAAAGCAAGAAAACCATGTTGCTGATTTGCAAGAGACATTTGCCAATTTCAGACAAGCTGGTCTTAAGTTAAATCCAGAAAAATGTATCTTCAGAGTAAAGAAGGGTAAGTTTCTTGGTTGTCTGGTATCGACAAAGGGCATTGAAGCTAACCCGATCAAAATCGAAGCTATCCTTTGGATGGAGCTGCCAAATTCATAAAGGGGGCTCAACGGTTAGCAGGAAGGTTAGCATCGTTAAATAGATTCATTTCAAGATCATCAGAGAGGAACCTACCTTTCTTTGAAATATTGAAATCAGCCGAAGTCTTCCAATGGGGTCCAACTCAACAGAAAGCCTTCGAGGAGCGGAAGCAGTATTTGATAGATTTAACAACTCTAACCCACCTTCATCAGGGACCCCATTACTTCTATATGTGTCTGCTTCCCATGCTGCGGTTAGTGCGACACTTGTACAGGAGAAACAAGATGGCCAAATAAAAAAGCAAGCACAGGTATACTTCATCTCCAAAGTACTCAGCCCATCAAAGAAAAATTACACAGAATTGGAGAAGGTATTGGATGCTGTATTGATGGCCTCCAGGAAGCTTCGGCATTACTTCCAAGCATATCATATAATAGTGCCTTCATCACAACCCTTAAATGACATAATCAGGAACAGAGAAGCTACAGGAAGGGTCGGAAAATGGGCCGCAGAACTCAATGAATTCACCATTGATTATGTACATAGATCTTCAATACAATCTCAGTCGTTAGCAGACTTCATTGCTGATTAGGCGTCAGGGGCTCAGAATGAAGAAACAATAAAAGATGCCGAAGCTTGGACGGTATCTTGCGATTTGTCATGGGAGACCTTTGGTGCAGGGGCAGCTGCTGTCCTAGTTGCACCTTCCAAAGTCAGAACATGTTGCGCAATAAAATTGGAGTTCAGCTGTACAAATAATATTGCCGAGTACGAAGCTCTTCTCTTGGGGCTTCGGAAGCTAATGGCAATGGGAATAAGAAGGGCAATCCTCAAGACTGATTCACAAGTTATCGCAGGCCATGGGGACAAAAGCAGTAAGGAAAGAGACCCAAAGCTTGAAAATATTTAGATGCAGTCCGAAGGTTGGAAGCCTCTTTTGGAGGATTTTCTGTAAAAAATATCCCAAGGGGAGAGAATGAGCATGCATACTTATTAGCTAAATCAGCGGCACAGGGGCTCCCTTTACCTTCAGAAGTATTTTTTGAAACAATAAAGGCACCTTCGGTCGAGCTCATGGAAAGAGCAGTGCGCACAATTTCACATGTACATAGTGAAGATTGGAGGACTGAAATTGTATCCTTCCTCTAGGGTAACTGTATTTCAGATGATGAAGCCTATAACAAAAGAATGGAAGCAAGGACAAGGCCATATGTCATAATAGAAGGGGAATTATACATGCATGAAGTTTGCTCTCCGTTACTAAAATGCTTGTCAAAAACCGAAGGACAAGAATTAATGAAGGACATACATGCAGGGATATGTGGAGCCCATATTGGGTCTAGACCTATACTAGGGAAAGTTTTCAGACAAGGTTTCTACTGGACGAAGGCAGCTTCGGATGCAGTAGAATTAGTACAGAAATATGAAAATTGCCAAAGATGTGCAAGAGATCAGAAGCAACCTTCGTCTTTGACTCAACTAATACAACCAACTTGGCCACTGCAAAGATGGGGTTTGGATTTGTTAGGACCGTTACCACCAACACAAGGCAACCTAAAATATGTTGTGGTGGTGGTGGAATACTTCTCCAAGTGGATTGAGGCAAAGCCTCTGGCTACAATAACTTCGGCCACAGTACAAAAATTCTTCTGGCTAAGTATCATTTGTCGATTCGAAGTGCCGAAGTCTATCACCATTCATAACGGAACTCAGTTTGATGCTGAAACTTTCAAAACTTTTTGTAGCCAAATTGGCACAAAAATACACTTTGCATCAGTGAGGCACCCTAAGTAAAATGGGTTGGTAGAAAGGGCAAATGGAATCATAATAACAGGAATAATGAAGTCAATTTTCAATCAGCCTAAAGGAAACTGGCCAGACGAATTAATAAAGGTGGTTTGGAGCCACAATACTGTTGTATCAAGGTCAACAGGGTTTACTCCGTTCAAGCTTCTGTTCGGTGATGAAGCAATAGCACCAGAAGAAGCAAGAACGGGTTCAATAAGAACCTTGTCTTCGACAGAAGATGAAAGTGACTGCCAAGTAACAAAAGATACCATAGAAGGGACCAGGCTTCAAGCCATAGAGCACGTCAACAAATACTAGGCCGAAACAATAAAATGGCGTGACAGAAAAGTTAGATTGAAAAACATCAAGCCAGGTCATTTAGTGCTTCAAAGGGTGGCTAACCCCAATACAGTAGGGAAGCTTCAGCTCAAATGGGAAGGCCCTTTCTTGGTAGTATCTTCGTCAAGACGCAGTTCTTACAGGCTGAAGGATATGAGTGGCAACGACATACCCAGGTCTTAGAATGCGGATGAGCTTCGGCGATATTATGTGTAATTGATGTAATTTTCTTATTTTGTTCCCTATGGCACCCTTTTCCTTTCAAGAGGGGAGAAAGGTTTTTAATGGGGCCATAGGTTGTAATTTTCAATTTTTCTTGATTAGCCCTATGTAATAAGCTCTGCATCCCCTTAGGAACGACTTTGGAGCTTCTTCACCTTATATTTCAGTGGTATTTAAGCTCTGCATCCCCTTAGGAACGACTTTGAAGCTTCTTCACCTTCTATTTCGGTGGTATTTAGGCTCTGCATTCCCTTAGGAATGACTTTTGAGCTTCGAAAACTTACTCTGCGCTCCCTTGCGAATGACTTTTGTAGCTTCGGAACTTACTCTGCACTCCCTTAGGAACGACTTTTGTAGCTTCGGAACTTACTCTGCGCTCCCTTAGGAACGAGTTTTGTAGCTTTGGAACTTACTCCTTGCTCCCTTAGGAACGAGTTTTGTAGCTTCAGAAGTCTGTTTAAGACATATTTTACTCGCTGATACAGGCACAATTATTACATAAAATCGAAATTTAGCCCTTCATGACTTGTTTCTCATACAAAAATTAGAATGGGATAAAAGATAAAGATTCATAAAGAATAGGATATTCTTTAATAGATATGCTTGGATTCTGGCATGGTGCTATTGACTGTGCGAGCTTCGGATTCCTCCCGAAAATCACGCTGCTGTTGTGCGTGTTGGTGCCCTTCTGGATGTTGGCTTCGGGTCTGAGTGGGTGGTAATGGTGGTGGTAATGGGAGCTGGATGTACTCCATTCCTTTGGCGGAAATCATTATCGGACCCTAGAGAAGCTCCTCAGACCCTAGAGAAGCTCCTTCAGAAGATGGATGAGTACATCCGGGCTGATAATGATTTTCGCCAAAGAAGGGAAGAAGCCTATAGGTTTTCTGAAATGACTAGGGGCTTTGGAGGAAGAATTCACCCTAGGCATGTCAGATCAATCCATAACTCTAGCCATAGTGATGACAGAGGAAGCCAGCTGCAAAGGCCACAACACAGCTCCCAATCCTTAGGACAACAGCAAAGCTCTTTGAGGCCACGAGCCCTAGGGGTAGGGGCGGCATGGGCTTCGGAGGAAGGTATGGGGATCAGCCCAGAAAGCTCTATTACTTATTCTGTGGTGAAGACAAGGGCCACACTACAAGAACATGCCATGTCACTATTCAGAAGCAAAAGGAGATTGCCGAAGCAGAGGCGCGACAGAATCAGCCGAAGCATGTCTTACATACTGCTTCATGCTATTCTCCCTACGTACCAGAATACGTAGGTAATCAACTTGCGGCTTCTGTTGCTTTGGCAAGTCATTCACAAGCTTCCTGGGCCCAGCTCCCATTACCACCACCATTGCCACCTACTCACACCCGAAGCCAGCAGCCAAAAGGGCACCAGCACGCCCAACAACAGCGCGACTTTCGGGAGGAGTCCGAAGCTCGTACAGTCAATAGCACTGTGCCAGAGTCGAAGCATATATACTAAGAAATATCCTACTTTTGATGTATCTTTATCTTTTATGCCATTTTATTTTTTGTACAAGAAACAAGTGACGAAGGACTTAATTTCCATTTCTTGTAATAATTGTGCCTGCATCAATGAGAAAAATATACCTTCCTCACAGACTTCCGAAGCTCGAAAGACGTCTCTAAGGAAGCAAAGTAAATTCCGAAGCTCAAAAGTCATTCCTAAGGGAATGTAGAGCCAAAAATTACGATCTGAAGCTGAAAAAGTCATTCCTAAGGGAGCGCAGTGTAAGTTTTCTGCTCAAAAGTTGTTCATAAGGGAATGCAGAGCCAAAAAATAATGATCCGAAGCTGCAAAAGTCGTTCCTAAGGGAGCGCAGCGTAAGTTTTCTGCTCAAAAGTCATTCCTAAGGGAATGCAGAGCCAAATACCACCGAAATATAAGGTGAAGAAGCTCAAAAGTCGTTCCTAAGGAGATGCAGAGCTTAAATACCACCGAAATAGAAGGTGAAGAAGCTCAAAAGTCGTTCCTAAGGGGATGCAGAGCTTAAAGACTCAAAAGACGTTCCTAAGGGGATGCAGAGTCTTGGATATTCCAGCGTGAGCGTGTGTGTGTGTGTCTTCGGCATCACCATCATCTAGCATCATATCATCCCGCATAACATTACATCATACATCATATCGCATCAACAACAAAAAGGATTGAATACGAATCAAATCTTCGGCAATACTTTGGTAAAAGAAAATGTGCTAAAGCACGAAGCGAACTCTAGGAAAGACATTTTTATCGGACTTACCAAAGCAGGGGTTTCTTTCTTTATGAAGCATGAAAAGAAGGGAAGGTGTTTTTTCGCCGAAGGCTCAAAAATGGTACGTGCGTAAATTTCATGCATCGTAAAGAAATATATTACAGAAATTTACATGTCTGATTAATTGTTTCATACATCAAATATTACAAAGTATTATTACAATAAAACCTAATCCTCCCTAAGAATTTTTTCTACGGCTTCGTTCAATAGTTTATCGACGACTTCGTCGATAATGGAGTTAGCAATGCTCATCACATCCACTGCTTCCTTCATGTCCGGATCAGCCAAAGGGTTGTATGGCTCCGGCAGCGGTGACAGTTCAGCTGTAGTAGGTAAGCTATTAGTTCGAAGCCACAAAGTAAGTACCGAAGCTAAAATTCAAAAACAATACCTATGCGCCTTTCGTGTTCAGCAGCTTCTTCAGCTCGCCTAGTTTCTTCTCGGGCGTCATGGGTGTCTTTTTCATTCTTCTTTATAATTTTGTTGGCCAATTCTCGGCCACCGTTCACCCAGACATCAGAATAAAACTTTCCGCCCACCAAAGTCGCTTCGGCTGAATAGTCTTTTGTGTCATCTATGGAGAAGGCGGCTTCGGCCTGGGCTGTAGCTTTGATGTGATTGCATCCAGCCTTCTCCAGAATAGCCACAATTCCCCGAGCGCCGGAGAAAGCAAAATATCCCCACGATCGCTCAAGATTTCCTCGAAAGCTTCGGCTTCTCCGCTTATCAACTCAACAACGCCCTCGGGGTTGCCTCGGATAAAATTTTCCTCAGAGGAATAAGCACCTACTTTGGAAAAGCTAGTTTTTAATTTTTCACGCAATCCAAGGATTTTTCAAAACATCTTTCCTTGGATTCGCGAATCTCCTCAATATTTTTCTCTAGCTTGGTCTTCCACCATTCACTAATTTCCTGGCAAGCCTTTGCGACCGCACAATTTTCATTGGCTTCGGCAAGTTATTTCTGAAGGTCTTCAACCTCAGCTTTATGAGCTTCGGCCTGGGCGTTGTATCTCGCCTCATCTTCCTTCACTTTATTCACCAATGAAATTAGAATTTTGTCCTTCTCCAGGGCTTTGTTTCTCAGCTGAATCACCTCTGATCGAAGGTTGCCAAGAGCTATCGTGCAGCTTTCATCCTCCGCATTCTTATGATCCCTCAGGGCATTGCTTAGAATTAAGCCCTGCGAAAAAGAAGGATAGAGGTTTAGCATGAGAATAAAAACTTTATTCCCAAATTCTCAAACTTTAAGTTTCCAAATTCTGTACCTTCAGGATGTTGTATGCAAGGCGTCCGCAAGATCATCCTTCGACATGGCAGAAAGGCCTACCTCGAGCTTCGGAAATCCCATACTTTTAGCCATCTCCCGGCAGACAGATATCTCTTTGTTATCCGGGAGATAGTATAAGAAATCATCTTCGTCTGTACCATTGAATACCAAGGCTCCTTTTGGGTATTTCAGCTTTTGGGCATAATGATTGGCCTCTGCAATCTCTCCTTCAGATAACCTCTTTCCTGAAGCATGACAAATAATAAAATCAAGATTCTTGGATAGAGCTTCGGGACCAGGACATTTAACTTCTTCGGCTATTTCTTGTTCAGCCCCTTCCTCAACTGTAGCGGGCTTCATCTCAACAGACTCTGAAGGCACCGCTTCGGCTTCAGCCTCGGCCGTAGTAGCTTCGACAACTTTCTTCGTGGGAGCAGGAGTTAATGTTTTTGTGGTTTCTATGACAGCGTCTAGCACGCCGGCCATTCTCCTTCTCTTGGGAGTTGTGGCAGGAGCCTTTGTCACCTTCGACAATTCTGCCTCTACCGGTGGGCTCATAATTTTTGGCATCACCACTGTTTCTTCCAATTCTGGCTCTTTGGCCGCATCATCCTTGGCTTCGGCTGGCCCGACTATAGGCACCTTCGGCACTACAATAGATCCTTCAGCGCTCCGAGCGGCGGGAGCAGCTTGTTTTGCTTCGGAAGTGGAGGAGGTCTCTTCACCAAATTCAGACACTACGGTCGTTTCAATATATCGAGGCCGGTGGGTCAAAACATTTATTTTCTTGCCCTTCGGCACAACAGTGGTGGCTGAAGCGGCAATTTTCCTCTTTTTTCTTGACTTCTCAAGGGGTAGTAGTAATCAGGATATATGAAGCCAATTGCATCAAAAACCCAGTTCAATCTTTTCTTGCCCCGACCCCCAAAGGCTAAGGACAAGGCATCATCTCCAGCCCTGGTATATGTCCCAAGCAACTCGTCGCTAGTAGCCTCAATGCATTTCAACGAGTTGTCATTTGGTTCGTCAAACCTCTCTCTGTATCTGAAGGTATATTTCAATCGAACTAATCCACCTTCTCTGGATTCAGCAGTAGTCTCCTTTGGCATCTCCCAGCTATCCACAAGTGGCCACACTCTGTAGGCTATGTGCTCTTGAATTATGTCCCTTGTGCCAATGAAAGCACAGACATTGCTAAAAGTCTTCTGACATGCTTTGGCATCACTTTCAATAGCCACATTTGGCCTTTGGAGGCCGAAGCGAGACCAGATGGGGCGCTCGATAATTTCCTTAATATCCTCCCTCTCAATCAGATTATTCTTAACATAAAATCATTCCTCCATCCAGACCCTGGGCCATCTTTTCCGGTATGTTGGAACCGGGTAGCTTTCATTAGAGCGAGCAATGAATCCGTAACAACCTAAGTTGTTGTGATACTGCTCTTTGCCTGTGGTCTTCGTCTCGTACAAAAGTTCATGCATACTGCAAAAACACTTCGCGCTCGGTTCTAGCCCTTGGCTTCTTACAGCCCAAATAAACAAGCCCATTCTAATTATAGCTTCAGGAGTAAGTTGATGAAGAAAGATCTTAAATATCTTTAGCACTTCAATCAAAAATCTGCTTAATGGGAACCGAAGACCCGCCTTCAAAAAGCTTTTGTAAATAACCACCTCATTTTCTTCAGGAGCAGGGGCGGTGCTATCTCCACCAACCCTCACAATAGACATATCACGAAAGTATCTTCCTCTCATAGCGTCAACATGACTTTGCTTAACAGTCGACTTTCCGAAGATGGTATGGCTTGGTCGCCAGGGCCGGTCCTCAGAATCTTCATCTCCACTTTCTACATCAAAGTCATCACTGTCATCAGAATCTTCAGATAAATCTGCCATTATCTCCTTTGTGATTTTCTTTGTATTTGTTTTTGCCATGGATTCGTAAAACCTAGCAATAAAAGGGTCTACAACCTTCTTCCCATCATACATCTTCTCCTCGGATATCTTCTTCTCCTTAGACATCTTCTCTTCAGACATGGAACAAACACTTGTCTTTAAGACGAAGCTCGAAAATCAGGCGAGATCTGATAAGCAAGAGTTAAAAATGTGAGAAAATAACGCAAGCAACAGAAATGGTGCATCTGTTGGGAGCCTTCATCTTCCGAAGGTCCTCAAAAACACAACTAACATGTTTTCCATGTATAATAAATTCACAGGGACCTTTGGCCTCGGAATGAAGTTGTACACGATATGAAACGCGTGGTCTGGGAGAAGGATGAACCAGTTCTGAAGCTACGCGTGGAGAAGCTTCGGCTTAGCGGTGGAAAATGAAACCGACTTAAAGAGGAAAAGGCTATCTAGTCCTCGATAGATTGTCCTTAAGTCAATAGTAAATATAAAGGGCATGAATGTAATTTTACACAGGCTGCATCTTGTGCCTATAAATAGATGAACAGTAACACCATACTGTTCACGCTGACCTGTATTCACTTGCATGTCATACTTGGATTCTTACCTTCTGTCAAGCCGAAGGTATAAATGTAGTTCGATATTGTTCATGTTTATTCATGATGACATAATAAAAATATCCTAATGATGTCATATGATTATTCATGTTATTTTACATGTTTCATATGTTTCTACTTTCATTATTATATACTAAAATGATGAAGGTACGTCCTTCATAACCTTCGTCTGAAGATCATTATATCCTAAGGGAGATAATGCTTTGAAGGACGAAGGTTTTTAACCATTAACAATTTTATGTTGCCTTGTTCTTAACTCATAGCATTTGAGAACAAGTCCCCAACATTGGCGCCAACCTCCAGTGAACTCATTCGACCACCTTCGGCAAGCTCTGACCTTCGTCATGCCGCCGAAGAAAGCTTCAGGGCTAGGGGCTGCGCTGCAGCCACTGGACGTCAATCAGGAAACACTGCGTGAAGCCAGAAGTCAAAAAAGGAAGGCATCAAGTCCAACGCCTCAGGAGGAGGAGTTGGACCAAGAAATAAGGAACCTCGAAGCCATCCACCAGTAGGTCTAGAGGAAGAAGACGAAGATGCTTCGTCTTTCCGATCTACAGAAGAAGATCGATGAAGCTGCTTAGGAAATGCGTCATCTCACTCAAGATGACCAAGACCGAAGACCTCAATGTAGAGAGCTTCGTCAGAACAATTCCTACGATGATGATGAGTGGTATGATGATTTCCATCATGGAAATTTTGCTTTTGACGATGCTTCTCCTCTGTCAGCAGAACTGCAGGCTACCCCATGGCCTCTATCATACAAGCCACCCCAGCTCCCCATGTATGATGGGCACTCAGATCCGAAGTAGTTTCTGATGAGCTACGAAGCAACCATATCTTCATATGAGGGCAATACTGCAGTTATGGTGAAATCCGTCGTCATGGCAGTCAAGATTGTTGAGCAAACCTAGTACTCCTCTCTTTGGCCAGGAACAATCACATCATGTCAGAAGCTAAAGGACATGTCGATCACCACTTTCCAAGGGTTTCAGACGAAGCCGGTTAATGCTCAAGCTTTGTTCCAGTGCACGCAAGACCTTGAAGAATACCTCCAGGCGTATGTCCAAAGGTTCTTGCATTTGAGAGCACAAGAGCCCACTGATAGAGCTGGAGTGCCCGATCTTTCGGTGAGTGGAGATAATTCCGATTTGGTGGAAGTAGACCCTCACGATCCAACTACGACGAGTGAACCCGAAGCGCCAATGCAATCGCTGAACCAACTCCAAATTGTTACCGACCTTGCTGATGCGAGATCGGCCTGATCACGAAGATCGTTTCCTGTGCACAATCGAAGAAAAAGATGCGAGCAATCTTAATATCACTCGAGGTGGAGTTCTGAATCATAGAGGACAACACGTATTTGTGCGTGTTCTGGGGTAGCTAAAGCTAGATGTAAAACAAAACTCAAGTTCTAAATGAAATAGGTCTCTGACTAAATAGAGGAGAGGCGTGAAAAGTAGGGCCGACGCTACAGTACCGCGGTTACTGTTCACGACTTCCCTAGGCGCCCCATCCGGGCCTTCCTGTTGGGCCATCTTCTAATCTTCTGGGCCTTCATTCTTTAACAGCATGATGTAGTTCAATTCTCTTGCATGGGCCCGAGTCACTGGCCTAGGTGGAAGGGGTGGCGCCTGGACTGGGGAAGATGGTGTCTGGGCTGGAGAAGGTGCTGCTGGTGCAGATGTACTCGTGTTGGTGTTGATGTCCTCATCACCCACAGTGCCCAATGAAATCGTCATTAAGGCCATGATCAAAGGGCTTCGGCCAGGACCTACGGCTCAATACTTCGCTAGGAAACCCCCTAAGACCCTAGAGAAGCTGCTTCAAAAGATGGATGAGTACATCCGAGTCGATAATGATTTTCGCCAGAGAAGGGAAGAAGCTTATAGGTTTTCTGAGATGACTAGGGGCTTCGGAGGAAGAATCCACCCTAGGCATGTCAGATCAATCCACAGCTCCAGTCAGAGTGATGATAGAGGAAGCCAGTTTCAGAGGCCATAGAACAGCTCACAATCTTCAGGGCAGCAGTAGAGCTCCTTCAGGCCACCAACTCCAAGGGGCAGAGGCGGCAGGGGCTTCGGAGGAAGATATGGGGATCAGCCCAGGAAACTCTATTGCTTATTCTGTGGTGAAGACAAGGGCCACACTACAAGAACATGTTAGGTCACAATTCAGAAGCAAAAAGAGATTGTTGAAGCAGAAGCCTGGCAGAATCAGCCGAGGCAGGTTTTACCTACTGCTTCGTGCTACTCTCTCTATATATCAGAATACGTGGGTAATCAACCTGCATGTTCTGTTGCTTCGGCAAGTCATTCACAAGATTTCTGGCCCCATCTCCCACTACAACCACCATTGCCACCTACTCATACCCGAAGCCAGCAGCTAGAAGGGCACCAACACGCCAAACAGCAGCGTGACTTCAGGGAGGAGTCTGAAGCTCGTACAGTCAATAGCACTATACCGGAATCAAAGCATATATACTGAGGAATATCCTACTTTTGATGTACTCTTATCTTTCATGTCATTTTAGTTTTTATGTGAGAAACAAGTAATGAAGACTTAATTTCAATTTTTTGTAATAATCGTGCTTGCACCAGAGTGAAATATATCTTCCTCATGGATTTACGAAGCTTGAAAGACGTGTCTAAGAAAGCGGAGTAAAATTCCGAAGCTCAAAAGTCGTTCCTAAAGGAATGTAGAGCCAAAGATCATAATCCGAAGTCGTTCCTAAGGGAGCGCAGCGTAAGTTTTCTGCTCAAAAGTCATTCCTATAGGAATGCAGAGCCAAAAAGTATGATCCGAAGCTGCACAAAAGTCGTTCCTAAGGGAGCGCAGTGTAAGTTTTCTGCTCAAAAGTCGTTCCTAAGGGAATACAGAGCCAAATACCACTGAAATATAAGGTGAAGAAGCTCAAAAGTCATTCCTAAGGGGATGCAGAGCTTAAAGACTCAAAAGTCGTTCCCAAGGGGATGTAGAGTCTTGTGTGTTACAGTGTGGGCGCGTGGGTGTGTGTCTTCGGCATCCTCATCATTTTGCACCATATCATCATATCATTTCGCATAACATTACATCATACAACATATTGCATTGACGACACAAAAATTGAATACGAAGCAAATCTACATGCAAATGCTTCGTCAAAATGAAAATGTGCTGAGGCACGAAGTAAGCTTCGGGAAATATAGTTTTATCAGACTTGCTATAGAAGGGATTTCTTTCTTTACGAAGCATGAAAAGAAGGGAAGGTGTTTTTTCGCCGAAGGCTCAAAAACGGTATGTGTGTAAATTTCACGCATCGTAAAGAAATATATTACATTAATTTACATGTCTCGTCAATTGTTCCATACACCAAATGTTACAAAGTATTTTTACAATAAAGTTACAAAGTATTATTACAACGAAGTCTACTCTTCTCTAAGGATCTTTTCCACAGCTTCGTTTGATAATTTGTCGACAACTTCGTCGATAATAGAATTTGCAAGGCTCATAACGTCCAATGCTTCCTTCATCTCCGGATCGGCCAGGGGATTGTACGGCTCCGGCAGCGGTGATAGCTCAGCTGTAATAGATAAACTATTAGTTCGAAGCCACAAAGCAACTACCGAAGTTAAAATTCAAAAAACAATACATATGTGCCTTTCGTGCTCAGCAAACTCTTTGGTTCGCCTAGCTTATTCTCGGGCGTCGTGGGTGTCTTTTTCATTCTTTTTTATAATTTCATGGGCCAATTCGCGGCCACCGTTCACCCAGACATCAGAATAAAATTTTCCGCCCATCAAAGTCGCTTCGGCTGAAGGATATTTTGTATCATCTATGGAGAAGGCAGCTTCGACATTGGCTATAGTTTTGACGTGATCGCATCCAGCCTTCTCCAGAATAGCCGCAATCCACCGCGCACCAGAGAAAGAACAGATATCTCCGCGATCGTTCAGAATTTCCTCAAAAGCTTCGGCTTCCCCGCTTATCCACTCAATAACGCCCTCGGGGTCGCCTCGAATGAAATTCTCCTCAGAGGATTAGGGACCAACTTTTGCAAAGTTGTTTTTCAAATTTTTCACGCAGTGTGACACCCTAGTGTCACCTAGGGTTTCTTCCTTAAGCTAACCCAAACTATTATCACATGTAAACCAAATGAAGGGATGAACATCAAAAAATTAATAACAAAGGATTGAAATAAGTCTTTTATCCTAAAGAAACTCTCCTTAATCATATCATGAACCTCAAGGTAAGAAGAACTCTCAAACCCTAATTAATCTTAAGTGGACCATTTAAGCACATAAAGGGCATCTGGGAAAAGACTTGGGAGAAAAATACAATTTTGGTAAAAACCAAATAACAAAGTTTTAGTTCACTAATTAACCAACAAAGTATAGTAAGAAAGTTTTGCCATTTGAATTTTTCAAAATCACTAAATCAACACCTGAACTAATGCATTTGGGAAAAATTCAGAAATTCAGAAATCTGAATTTCAGCCCCTTTCCAAAGATCAACCGCGTTCTCTGTTTTTCAAAACTTAAATAAAAAAAGTCCAAATAGCAAAGTGGCGCCAAATTTCCAGAAACACACCGTGGCAGAGTTTGGAAACTTCTCTCCACCGTTCGACACGATCTTGACATGGATTTACCTCGGGACTCAACCTTGTGACACTGCCACCTTAGCGACACGACAACTCTCTCTACACAGCCCCAAACCGCTCGACTTCCACACATAAACGACAAAGCTCTGTCGGGAGAGCAAATCATGTGCAGTGATCATGCCCAAATACGCGAAGATCTCCATCCTATGAGCGTTTGAACTCGGGCAAAAGCAAAGAGCCACGTGCTCGACGCCGTGTCAGGCCAGCCGAGCGCGGACTAGCCGCGGCAGCGCGTGCCCCATGCGTGGTCGCCCCGCCTCGCGCGTCTGCACCTCGCCCTCGCCTATAAATGCATCCAGAGGCCTTAGCCGTTTGCACTCGCGCACCCAGAGCCCCGCCCGAGCCAGAGATCACCGGAGTTCGCCGTGGAAAGCAAGCACCACCGCCCGCCATCTCTGCCCGAGCACGACCGTTGTGGCCAGCCCCTTCTGTTGACCCCCAGCCCCTGGACCGCTTCCCCGTGAAGCCGTGAAGCTTCTCCAAGCTTGAGCCGAGGCATTGCCTCACCGGAGAGGCGGATTCACCCTCGCCGGATTTCGGTCGCTCATCGCCGCACGTGGGTAGAACAATCCGCTGAGTCATTCTCTAATTCCTTGTACCACTATCCTTCTTGACCTCTGGCGAAGCTCTTTGACCGGTTCACTTGGACAATCGCGCCGTGAGCAGGCCGGATTCCTCGCCGTCGACGAGCATATCCGCCTGCGCACATGGACCGGCCGTCTCCGACCATTCCCGACGGTGACCCGCACATCGCCTTGACCCTCGGGACCTCCCCTACATTCTCGACCACCTCACCGGAGCAGTCTCGCCGCCGGTAAGACCCTCCACCCCTTTCTTCCTTCGTGGCCACTATTCCATTAGGGAAGGACCGCAGGTTCGATTTTGCAAAACCCTAGGGGTTTTTCTGCAAAGCCGTAGACTCAAGTGAATCGTGCACCGAGGACCTGTCTGTAATTCATTTAAAAATCTTTCGCCAAGGACCCAGCGCAAAACTGTTTTTCCTTTAACCATTTCTAATTAATCTTTTTATATTCAGCAGAGAACATGGAAAAATTATATCTTGAGTTATATTCAACCAAATTTAGCCAAACCAATTTTGCTAGATTCAAAATATTATGGACTATCAATTAAAAATACTGAATCCTATGCTTTCTATTTTAAATTTTAGAGTTTGAAATTAATTATAGAAACTGACCAAACCTTATTAAAATAAGAAAAATTAGTTATGCTTCTGTGCTGAACTTAAGAAAATTTGTAGATGTTCAAACCCCATTTAGACACTATTTAAAAATACTAAACACCCTAGTATCTAAGATTTAAGTAGGGTTATCTTTTAAAAGACATTTTTGCCCAAAACTTAAGAAAATCAGAAAGGTATTAAAAAATAATGAACAGTGAATGTAATTATTTTTCCTAGTCTTCTAAGGTAATAGAGAACCTAGGAAAAATAAAGGGACCCCTAGTCCAGAGCAGATTCTAGGTGAAATGTTTTATTAAGCATTAATCAAACTAGAAAAACAATTATTAGAATTATGAAAACAATTCCAAAATTATTAATAAAAATCCAGTGGACTTGTAACCACTAGAGCCCCACTACAAGAATGATAAACACCCCAGCCCATCATTTTAAGTAGGGTAAACAAATAGAACTTGATATTGAGCCATATTTCATATTAAATTATGAGCAAACCAAAAAGTGACGCGGCCTAGGGGCCTTACGTCAGGCTCCGCTCGTTGGCTTATGTCACGGGCAACAAGCCACGTGGTAGCATCGGGTTTCCGTCTGAGCGGGGATCGCTAGCGCGCGGTATAAGGCCCGGACACGTGTCAGTATCGGACCCTTGCTCATATCAAGGTTTCCCCTGTCCCAATACCTTGTTGTTGCCTGGACCTTACTCGGAGGGACCTGGACCTCATCCAAGGGACCTGGCACGCTTACTCGGGAGTCTTGAGCCACAATCGGGGGTCCGGGTTGTGCGTACAGGGGTCCGGTGCCCCCTCGCGGAGGTCCGGCCCGACTGATACATCCTGGATGTATAATCTTTTCTTGCCATTTGGTGCCCCTTGATCTGCCCACGTGGTGGGATGAGCGTTGTTCACCGTGTGGCTAAGGAGCGGCGTACGGGCACCGCGTCTTCATATTGTAGTAGGTGGTACCCCTGATTCAGGGTACCGACAGTGGCCCCCGGGCCCGCCTCAGGGGAGGATACGAGCTTGCAGGTGGGGCCAAAGTTTGACTGATTGGCTCGCTGCTTCTGTGCGCCCGTTTGATGCAATTACTGTCGGTCCGCCCTTGGTCACGCTGACTGCCACGCCTGTCCCCGCGGCTGACTGACCCGTGACCTCCGCACTTAATGGCTTTGTTGTGCCATGCACAGGGTGCCTCGAGTTGCTGCATTGGTTTTGAAAATTTAACTTCTCCATCATCTGCGGCGGCCCCGAGGAGGCATGGTACTGGCGCGAGTGGCGGTGCTACTTCTCTGTACGTAGAAACCGGCGCGCCAGGTTCATGACATGTGGGCCTGGGTCCTCGTGCCAGAGGTTGGACCGCTGGTTGCGGCGAAGCCAAGGGGGCACCCAACCGCGGGGCGATTGCACGCTCCTTGTGCGACGGTTCGTCCTCTTGACCGTTGGTTGCGGCGAAGATGAAGGGGCACACAACCGCAGGGCAGTTGCACGCTCCTTGTGCGGCGGTTCGCCTTCTTGACCGTTGGTTGCGGCGAAGATGAAGGGGCGGACAACCGCGGGGCGGTTATATGCTCCTTGTGCGGCGGTTCGCCTTCTTCGCGCTTCAGGCCAGCTTGTATGACATGTGAGGCCTGGCCCCCATGTCATAGGATGGGAACCCTGGTGCGCATTGGGGGAGACCTTGCCCGTGACGCTTCGAGGCGCGAGCGTGGAAATCTGCCTTTAAAAAGGAGTTCACCGCTCGAGTAGCAGCTATGTCTTGCTTCTTTCCCACTCACAGTGCCCTTTCGCCTTCGAGCTCTCTGCGCCCCTTTGCCTTCAAGGTTTCTGCTTCGCGTTGCCGTAGTTTGCCATGGCCTTGTGACTTCATCCCAAGCGCGCCCAGACTGAGCGAGTGCTCGAAATGGTATACCGCCTGCTTGGACAAAATGCACCAGTGCTCAGCGGAAGGATTTGCGCCGGCGTCAACCACCCCGATGAGCTTGCCGCTAGAGAGTTCATGCCTTTTGTCCTCCCTAGCAGGCCAGTGCTACCGGTCTTGTCTTCCCTCTACCGGAGGTGCGCGGCCTTGTGGGAGAGACGCTCTTCCACCGGTGCTTGGCTTCAAGGATGTTCATCAGCCTCACGGTGGTGGGGAGCGAGCTGAGCCGCGGCTTCGGCTTCCACATGGGCTGGTGCCCGCCTCTTCCTCTAGCATTCGGAGGAAAAGGATGATCAACAGCCTTGTGAAGGAGTCAAACTTCGGCTATGCGGTCTCGGCCAGACCGCAAGCACCGCCTTCCACCGTGCTCCCAGCTCCATGGCTTGGATGGTCTTGTCCTTACCCCCATAGGGGGAAGGAGGCGAGGACCTCTTCACCATGGTGCGCTTGCTGAGGTGGTCGCCACCGCTGGGGAGGCTGCCTGGCGCAGAGGTGTTCACCGCCGCTGGTGAGGCTTCCCGTTGCAGAGGTGGTTGCCTCTGCTGGCGAGCCGCTCGGAGCTGAGGTGATGTAGCTGAGGTGCCCGATCTTTCGGCGAGTAGAGATAATTTCAATTTGGCGGAAGATGACCCTTGCGATCCGACTACGACGAGCAAGCCCGAGGCGCCAATGCAATCGCTGAACCAACTCCCTGTGGTTACTGACCTTGCTGATGCGAGATCGGCCTGATCACGAAGATCGTTTCCTGTGCGCAATCGAAGAACGAACAAGAAAAAGATGCGAGCAATTGATTCTATTACTCGAGGGTGGAGTTCTGAATACACGAAGACAGCGCAGATTTGCGCGTGTTCGAGAGTAGCTAAGGCTAACGTAAAACAAAACTCCAAAATAAAGGAGGCGCAACTCCTGGATAAATAGAGGGGGCGCAGCCCCTAGGGGTGGCCAACCCTAGGTCGTCCACTATGGGCCGCAATTGGGCTGGTCGTCTATTCTTCTGGGCCCTCATTCTTCAGTAGCATGACGAAGTTAAGATCTCTGGCACGGGCCCGAGTGATTGGCCCAGCTAATGAAGGAAGTGGCGCTTGATGTGGAGGTGCTGCTGGTGTAGTCGTACTCATAGTGATGTCCTCATCATCCTCACCTTCTTGAAGTGAAGTCGTCCTCGACGACAACTCCTCATCCTCGGCCATATATGGTTTCAAATCTGCAACATTAAAACTAGTGGAAACACCAAATTCCGCAGGCAGGTCAAGGATATAAGCATTATCATTAACCTTTGTTAGCACCTTAAAAGGACCAGCAGCACGAGGCATTAATTTAGAACGGCGCAAAGTAGGAAACCGATCCTTTCTCAAGTGCAACCAAACCATATCACCTGGCTCAAAAGTAACATGTTTTCTTCCTTTACTACCAGCAACCTGATTTTTTGCATTAGTAGCAGCAATGTTCTGTTTCGTTTGTTCATGTATGGTAATCATTTATTCAACATGTGCAGCAGCATCTACATGTGGGGCGTTCGCAGCATTAAGTGAAATCAAATCAATAGGTTCCCTAGGGATGTAACCATAAACAATCTGGAAAGGGCACATCTTTGTAGAAGAATGTGTGGCATGATTGTAAGCAAAATCAACATTAGGCAAGCAATCCTCCCAACGTTCTCAAATTCTTGTCTAAAACAGCCCTAAGCATGGTAGATAAAGTTCTATTTACTACCTCAGTTTGTCCATCAGTCTGGGGGTGACAAGTAGTGCTAAACAACAATTTAGTTCCCAATTTATTCCAAAGAGATCTCCAAAAATGGCTTAGAAACTTAGCATCGCGATCAGAGACTATTGTTTTTGGAATACCATGTAAACGAATAATTTCTTTAAAGAACAATTCAGCAACAATGCTAGCATCATCAGTTTTATGACAAGGTATAAAGTGAGCCATTTTAGAGAATCTATCAACAACCACAAAAATACTATCCCTCCCCTTATTAGTTCTAGGCAAGCCCAAAACAAAGTCCATAGAGATATCAAGCCAAGGAGAAGAAGGGACAGGCAAAGGCATATACAAACCATGGTTGTTCAACTGTGACTTAGCTTTCTGACAAGTAGTGCAGCGTGCAACAAGGCGCTCAACATCTGCGCGCATCCGAGGCCAAAAGAAGTGGGTAGCCAACACCTCATGCGTTTTGTAGACGCCAAAATGCCCCATGAGACCGCCTCCATACGCCTCCTGTAACAACAAAAGACGAACCGAACTAGCTGGAACACACAGCTTCTTAGTGCGAAACAGGAACCCATCCTGTATGTGAAATTTGCCCCATGGTATCCCATTAATACAATGGCCGAAAGCATCTTTAAAATCAGCATCGTCAACATATTGATCCTTCACAGTGTCCAAACCAAAGATTTTAAAATCTAATTGTGACAGCATGGTATAGCGACGAGACAAAGCATCAGCAATAACATTGTCCTTCCCGTTCTTGTGTTTAATAATGTAAGGAAAGGACTCAATGAATTCGACCCATTTAGCATGACGACGGTTCAGATTTGTTTGGGTACGAATATGTTTTAAAGCCTCATGATCAGAATGAATTATGAACTCACGATGCCAAAGATAGTGCTGCCATGTATGCAAAGTGCGCACTAAAGCGTAAAGCTCCTTATCATAAGTAGAATATTTCAGACTAGCACCGCTTAATTTTTCACTAAAATAAGCAACTGGTTTTCCTTCTTGTAACAAAACAGCACCTAGCCCAATACCGCTAGCATCGCATTCAAGCTCAAAAACTTTATTAAAATCAGGCAATTGCAAGAGGGGAGCTTGGGTTAAGTTATCTTTCAAAGTGCTGAACGCTACCTCCTGTGGATCACTCCAAGCAAATGGCACATCTTTCTTTGTAAGCTCATGTAGAGGCGCTGCAATGGAGCTAAAATCACGAACAAATCTGCGGTAGAAACCGGCAAGTCCAAGAAAGCTCCGAATTTGTGTGACCGTCGTCGGTGTAGGCCACTCCCGAATGGCAGCAATCTTGCTGCTATCCACCTCAATGCCCTGCGGAGTAACCACATAACCAAGAAACGAGACACGTTGCGTGCAAAATGTGCACTTTTCCATGTTACCAAACAAGCGAGCAACACGCAAAGCATCAAAAACAACACACAAATGTTCTAAATGCTCCTCTATAGACTTGTTGTAAATAAGGATATCATCGAAATAAACAACAACAAACAAACCTATGAAGGCCCGTAGAACTTCGTTCATTAAAAGCATAAAGGTGCTGGGAGCATTAGTCAATCCAAATGGCATAACCAACCATTCATATAAACCAAATTTTGTTTTAAAAGCCATTTTCCATTCATCACCGAGTTTCATTCTAATCTGATGGTAACCGCTACGCAAATCAACCTTAGAGAAAATAACGGCACCACTAAGCTCATCTAACATATCATCAAGGCGTGGAATAGGATATCGATAACGAACTGTGATGTTATTAATAGCACGACAATCTACGCACATATGCCATGACCCATCTTTCTTTGGAACGAGTAAAACAGGAACCGAGCAAGGGCTAAGAGACTCACGAATGTAACCCTTATCAAGCAGCGTCTGCACCTGGCGCTGGATCTCCTTCGTCTCCTCTGGATTTGTACGGTACGGGGCGCGGTTCGAAAGAGAAGCGCCGGGGATGAGATCGATCTGATGCTCAATGCCACGGAGGGGAGGAAGACCCGGTGGTAAGTCCGTAGGATAAACATCAGCATACTCCTGCAAAAGGTTAACAACAACAGGGGTTATATCCATAGACGGTGCATCATCAAGCGGAACAAGCATGCGCGAGCATACAAGTGCATAACAGGGCATATGAGCTTCATGGAGATCATCAAAATCAGCACGTGTAGCAAGTAAAACAGGAGAGTGCAACTTGATTTCAGATTTAATAGGTGCGGCTGATGTCGATTTGACTTGTTGTGCAGTTTTAGCAGCCCTAGTAAGATCATCTTTCAAAATTTGTCAGGGGTCATTGGATGTATAATTATTTTCTGGCCTTTAAACCTGAAAGAATAATGATTTGAACGACCATGATGTAAACTATCAGTATCATATTGCCAAGGTCGACCCAATAACAAAGAGCATGCTTCCATAGGAATAACATCGCAATCAGCATAATCAGAATAAGAACCCAGCGAAAAGGGGACACGTACCGAACGTGTTACCTTTATTTTACCACCATCATTAAGCCATTGAATGTGATACGAATGTGGATGTGTGCGAGTGGGCAAGGATAATTTCTCTACCAACGCTGTACTTGCCAAATTGTTGCAGCTGCCACTATCGATGATGATGCGAATCGACCGTTCGTGCACGACGCCCTTGGTATGGAATAGAGTGTGTCGCTGATTTTTTTCGGCCTGGGCAACCTGTGTGCTGAGAACACGCTGCACAATAAGACTCTCATACCTATCGGCGTCGATGGGATCAACGTGGACTTCCTCATTTTCTGCATGGTTAGTGGCAATCATAGCATGACTAGTTTCCTCAGAATCACTGGCTGAAGAGTACTCACCATTGTCACGTATAAGCAAGGTACGCTTGTTTGGGCAGTCCCGAATCATGTGCCCAAACCCTCTGCAACGATGGCACTGAATATCCCGTGTACGTCCTGTGGAAGAAGCGGCGCCTTTGGCAGGGGGCACCACTGGCTTGCTCGTCCCTGTGCACGATGTAGTGCTAGGCGTAGAAGGTGCAGGGCTGGAAGGAGTTGAGTTGTGTGTTGGACCCCGGCCTGCAAAAGAGTTAGTATATGTCTTTGATCGTCGTCCCTGCACTTCACGTTCAGCTTTGCAAGCATATTCAAACAATGTGGTTATATCAAAATAATCCTTATAATCAAGTATATCCTGAATTTCCCTGTTCAAACCACCACGAAAACGCGCCATAGCAGCGTCATCCGACTCAACCAAACCACAACGAAGCATACCCTTTTGTAACTCCTGGTAATATTCCTCAACAGACAGTGAACCTTGTTGAAAACGCTGCATTTTGTTAAGCAAATCACGAGCATAATAGGAAGGAACAAATCTGTGACGCATGGCAGTTTTTAATTGGGTCCAAGTAATGACACTGTTAATGGGAAGTTTTTGTTTATACTCACGCCACTTGGCTATTAGCAAAATCAGTAAATTCACTAATGGCAGCCTTCACTTGGCTATTAGCAGGAATATCATGGCATGAAAATTTCTGTTCTACCTCCAATTCCCAATCAAGATATGCAGCAGGATCATATTTACCATTAAAAGATGGAATTTTAAATTTAATCTTAGAAAATAAGTCATTAGGGGGATGACGAACCACACGACGTGCACGACCACGGCGATCTCCATCGTCCTGCTCAGTGTCACCGCCGTATTCCTGCTCCATCTTTGTGGTCAATGCATCAAGGCGTGCCAGGATGGTGTCGAGTGTGGTGCGAGTCACCGTTTGAGCAAGGTCAAGTTGGTTGAAACGCTCGGTCGTCGAAGTGATCGTTGAATCAAGCCGTTCATGCATCGTCCTAATGTCAGCAGCAAGTCCATCAACTTGTCCCCTTACTTCCTGCAACTGGGCATCCACCATGCCGTGTGCTCCTGCCATAGTTAGTGCAAACACCAAAACACCAAAAGGAGAAAAACCAACGAAAAAACAGGGGTGTACTGCTCACAAGGCGCTCACACTAGTGCTGTTATCAAATTCTTATCCGTTCTTACCAAGCCACAGTGGTGAACTGCAACCAACAGGTGGAACCGATGAAAGATTGGATGAGCGATTGCCTGGAGAAACAGAAACCTTCTCGTCGTAGAAATATGTGGAGTTTTGGGTAGGCTGCACTCAAGTCAAGGATTAGCACGATCAAACAATAATGCAAAGTTAAATTATAGTGCAAAACACGAAACTATATTGCTGGCCACAAGTCCAAAGGATGGATGGAACTAGCAAAATGGCAGTACCTTAAATATTGTACTAGCGAGGCCACTAGTAGGAATCACAAGTGATTTTGTTTTTCTTTTTTTTTGTTGATTTTTTTGATATTTTTCTCAGCACAAGAAGCAACAAAATAGGAGCCACACGAAGTTTCACCTAAAACAGAGATCAGATGTGGTCTACAGAAAAAGAGCAAGTTCTCTGAAAAGCGTGCGAGAACTTTGACGAATTTTTTTCTTTATTTTCCTGAATTTTTTTGACAATTTTGTCGAAACCCAAACAGACCATAGGTAAGTTTGGTCGGCCTCAGAATGGTGTCAACAAGCTCCTGTAAAAATTTCAGATTTTTTGGACACCCGAGCGAAAAGTTATGCCCGTTTTACGGAAGGTACCTCAAGTTATGTTTTAAAAACGACCGGGATGAAACAACCGTATCATTTCTCCTTCGTTTTCTTTTTTTTGTTTCTTTTTTTTAGTAACCGAAGGAGAAAAACAAGGAAGCGGTCGTTGACTCGGTTTGTTTTTTTTGTAACCGAAGGAGAAAAACAAGGAAACGGCCGTTGACTCGGTTTGTTTTTTCTGTTTTTTTGGCGTAACCGAAGGAGAAAAACAAGGAAAAGATGTTGACTCGGTTTGTGGCGTGATCAAACGGGAGATGGTGGCGGCGCTAGGGTTTGAATGGTGGAAGAACACAATGCAACCAGCAACAAATGACGCGAAAGCACACAAATTCAACAATGCAGATTATTGAAAGAAAGTGCGAGGCTCAAAAGGGTGCTGGGATAAGATCTAACCTGAATTTTTATGTGGTTTTGTGGACTGTAGGAAAAAAAACGCTCGATAAACTCACCGATCAACCTGGAAATCTGATACCAATTGATGTAGCTGAGGTGCCCGATCTTTCGACGAGTAGAGATAATTCCGATTTGGCGGAAGATGACCCTTGCGATCCGACTACGACGAGCAAGCCCGAGGCGCCAATGCAATCGCTGAACCAACTCCCTGTGGTTACCGACCTTGCTGATGCGAGATCAGCCTGATCATGAAGATCGTTTCCTATGCGCAATCGAAGAACGAACAAGAAAAAGATGCGAGCAATCGAATCTATTACTCGAGGGTGGAGTTCTGAATACACGAAGACAGCGCAGATTTGCGCGTGTTCGAGAGTAGCTAAGGCTAACGTAAAACAAAACTCCAAAATAAAGGAGGCGCAGCTCCTGGATAAATAGAGGGGGCGCAGCCCCTAGGGGCAGCCAACCCTTGGTCGTCCACTATGGGCCGCAATTGGGCTGGTCGTCTATTCTTCTGGGCCCTCATTCTTCAGTAGCATGACGAAGTTAAGATCTCTGGCACGGGCCCGAGTGATTGGCCCAGCTAATGAAGGAAGTGGCGCTTGATGTGGAGGTGCTGCTGGTGTAGTCGTACTCATAGTGATGTCCTCATCATGAGGTAGTCGTCGCCGCTGGCGAGCCGTCGGTGCAGAGGTGGTCGCTACCGACGGTGCAGAGGTGGTCGCCTCCGCTGGCGAGCCGCTCGGAGCTAGCTACCCACGCGGCCCTACTGGTGTGGAGGTAGTTCATACCTGTATTGTAGATATGGAGCTTGGACTCCACTTGAAGGCGGATGTAATACTTTTGCTTTTTGTAAGGTACTTTTGAGTACTATTTATCAAGCAGTATTAGCACTTATCTGTGTACCACTTGTCCCTGTTGTGTGTGGTGTAACTGATTCCTCCTTGGTACCTGGCCCTCGGGATGTAGGCTCGATTTGTCGAGGCTACAGACCAGCATACCTAAGAAAGAGTTGGCAATGGCCCCCAGGAGGTAGCCTCGACTGGGACCTGATCCTGCACATAGCTTTGGCTAGGGAGCATTAGTAGTACACCCACAGGACCCGCCATCTGACACTAGTCATCCTTTGATACATGCTCGGGACCTGCAGGGTCTAGTCTGGGAGGCCAAGTTGTGCGTCCGGTCCCCCTGGATGGTGGTTCTAGGTACTAGGACACCTGTTACAGAGTGGTGGAGCATGCAGGCCCACGGTACGGGACCAGGCTGAATGGCTACACGGGCTCCGGACCACCCTAGGAGACAAGTGCCCATTCTCTAGTTTCAGACCCCAGGCTGCCGGACCCACATGACTTATAGCTCCAAATACTAGGGTACCCGTCACGGAGTGGTGGAGTGTGCAGGCTTTCGGGTATGGGACCAGGCTAAGCGGCCACACAGGCTCTGGACCACCCCATGGAACGGGCTCCCGTTCTTTAGAACCGGCCCCTAGGTTGTCGGGCCCTCCTGCTTTCGCAGAGAGGTCCTAAACTGCAAGCCTGACTGTTCCATTCGGATGACATTATGTCTGATGGAAACGGAACTGTTTGGGTGGGTTAGATAAAATAATATCTGGAAAACTGCAAGGTAAGACCATGGAGCAGTAGGATAAACTATCGTAGAGGCACATCTGAGGGGGTAAATTTTTTCTTTATAACCTGTCATGCATGGGTGCAGACCAACAGGCCGGGCTTATGAGGGCGGACCTCACCGGGTTGGCGTACATGTATGCATTACCTAGTTACAAAAGGGAGAAAAATTCGACCCCTCTACTTGCTCCTATGGATAGAACTTACAGAGATGCTCCTATGGCCAGGAAGAGGTCCTCCTTTAGTCATAGCAAGATAGTCATCCCCGGGTCGGCGTATTCCCATCACCTTGAAGGGTCCTTCCCATCTGGGGGAGAGTTGCGGAGCCCTTCTTGGTTTGGTACCTGCCGTAGGACTAGGTCCCAACCCTGGGTTCCCATCTGCGTTTGATGAGGGAGTCCTCGTCCTCGTGCTGTAGCCATTTCTGCATGGACCTGTCAGAAGCCTGGACCCATGGGGAGTCCAGAAGGATTTCCGGGGGAAGGCAGGCTTCGGCCCCATAGACCGAGGAGTTCGCGGTCCCTCCGGGGGTTCACCTAGTTGTCGCCGCCGGAGTGGGAGTCTCCGGCGAAGACATCCTTCAGGTCCCCCTCGGGTGACTGATACCCGAGGTCCCATTCAGTCGCGGCCACCTCGCTGTCGTCGACCTTTTCTTTGCTACACGCTGTCCTTGGAAGACTGCTCGTGCTGCTCTCTGACGCGTTTTGCGAGGTCAATGATCTCACGACACTCCGCGGTACAGTGGCGACCGTAGGAGTGCATAGGACATGAGCCGCTGTTACCCCTCTGCGACCGTGGGCGTTTGTTGCGGTCGCCCCGGCCCCCGGTCGCGGCTGCAACGACCAGAGCGATGGACCGCGACTTCTGGTAGTCGCGGTCCTTCTTCTTTTTCTTCCTACCATCCCGGGGACGGCACTTGAGCCACCCGACTGGGCAGCCCCGGTTTGTGGGGCTGAGTGCCAAGCATGGCCCTCGGCGGCTCTAGCGCATTTGTCGGCCAGAGCGAAGAGTGTGGGCACAGTCTCCACATCATGCGTGGCCAACTTCTCCAACATTTTATCATCACGTACTCCCTGGCGGAAGGCCGTGATGATGGAAGCATCGGAAATGCGAGGTATAGTACCTCGCACCTTAGTGAAGCGGGAGATGAACGTCCGGAGAGTCTCCCCGAGCTCCTGCCTTACCGCGTGGAGGTGGGCTTCCACACCGTGCTGCTGGTAAGCATTGGCGAAGTTCGCAACGAACCGCACGCAGAGCTCTTCCTAGGAGTAGATTGACCCTGGGGCGAGGTTCATGAGCCAAGTCCGGGCATGTCTAGACAAGGCAACATGAAAATATGTTGCCATCACAGCGTTGTTTTCACTTGCTGCTGTGATAGCGGTGACGTACACCCGCAGGAATTCCGACGGGTTTGATGTACCGTCGTACTTTTCCGGCAAGTGCGACCGAAATTTGGATGGCCATGACGTCGCATGGAGATGATCCGCGAGAGCGACGCAGCCCACGCCGGCCAAGGGGACACCTGCTTGGGACCGGGTGCCCATTGGGGCCTGCGGTGCTACCGCAGTGAAGTCATGATCGAGGTTGCGACCCTCGATGTTTTGGCAGCGCTCGCGCGCCCTCTCTAAAGACACTCAGGCGTCCTCTCCCGCACGCCTGCGGTTGAGTTCTGCCCGGAGGTCGTTGGTCTGTGCACCACTCACTGAGGGTGAGCGCACAGACTCCGACGTCTCATGTTGGCGGCGGGATGACCGTGGCCTCGACCTGGTCGAGGTAGAATGTGCCATGCTGAGCAGTCAGTCGATGTCGTCCCGCCACTGCTTCATGGCCCCTGGTGAGGCCGTGGAGCTTGGAGGGTGACGCAGCAACTCCCTGGCTGCTGACAATGCTCCCGGAGCCGCCCTCGACGGAGTCCAGGATGTCTGCGCAGTTGTATGCTGTCGTGCAGCATGCACAGCAGCAGTGCCTGGCCCTGGGCGGTTGGGAACCTGTGGCGTGGAAGAAACAACTTCTTCTTCACCAGGAAATCCGTTGAAGTCTCGACGCGGTGCTCCATGATTTGCACCATCATGCTGAGCGAGGAAACAAGCAAAAACCTAATGCCTAGGCCCCTACCTGGTGCGCCAAATGCCGGAGAGGAAATTCTCCGGCCGGGTGGCGCAGTGCACCCGCCCTAAGTCCTAAGATGTGGAGGGGGCTTAAGTGTTTTGCTTGTTGCGAGATGTAGGAATGAACACGCGAGAGTTTAGAGTGGTTCGGGCTGCCGGAGCGTAATACCCTACTCCACTGTGTGTTGTATTGCTTGAGAGCATGAGTTGTGTCTTGGATGACTTGGGTCTAAAGAGCCCTCTGTCTAAGTGTGTCTAAGAGAGCCTGTCCCCTTGTAATGTTGCATGCCTCCCCTTTTATATCTAAGGGGGGCATGTACAAGGGTGCTGAGCCCCGACATGTGGGCCCAGGAATATCGCAGAAGTAGTACTTGGAGCTACTAATATTTGATACTGGGGCAATCTTCTTGTGCCCTGCCACCCGAGATCTGCGTATCCTCGGCGTGCAGGGGAAGCTTCTCGTATAAAGGATGATGATCACAGTGTGCCGCGCGGCACGGGCGTACTGTTTGATAATAGACTGGACAGGTGTGTCGTCTGCAGTATTGCTCTGGCGCCGCCTGCCAGCGGAATGGACAGGACACATTAAATGCTGAGGGGGCACATCGCCTGTCAGTAGGGTGGACAGGCTGCGCGTCCTCTCCGCAATAAATGCAGAGACCGCGCGGCCTAGGGGCCTTACGTCAGGCTCCGCCTGTTGGCTTATGTCACGGGCAACAAGCCATGTGGTAGCATCGGGTCTCCGTCTGAGCGGGGAGCGCTAGCGCGTGGTATAAGGCCCGGACACGTGTCAGTACCGGACCCTTGCTCATGTCATGGTTTCCCCTGTCCCGGGACCTTATTGTGGCCTGGACCTTACTTGGAGGGATCTGGACCTCATCCAAGGGACCCGGCACGCTTACTCGGGAGTCCTGAGCCACAATCGGGGGTCCGGGTTGTGCGTACAGGGGTCTGGTGCCCCCTCACGGAGGTCTTGCCCGACTGATACATCCTGGATGTATCATCTTTTCTTGCCATTTGGTGCCCCTTGATCTGCCCACGTGGTGGGATGAGCGCTGTTCACCGTGTGGCTAAGGAGCGGCGTACGGGCACCGCGTCTTCATATTGTAGTAGGGGGTACCCCTGATTTAGGGTACCAACAGCTAGGAACTTTGAAAAATCATAATAAAATAACTAATAAGTATTAGTGGCTGAAAATTTGTACAAAGTCATGTTATAACAGCTAGATGCCAACAAAAATAAGTCTTAGAGAATAACTCACTGTAAAAAGAAGGTTGTAGTTCAAAACACCCCCTCTGCCCTAATACTTGATAATTTTATACAGAGAGGACCACTCACTTTTTAAGAACCCCAAATTTTGAGACAGAGACTTATACACCAGTAAGAAGCCATTGTAATTTTTGCAGAATTTTTGGAAATTTATTAAGCTATCTTGTAGTTCAAACCCACCTTAAAAGCGTAAAAGAAATAAGAAGGAAGAGAGGGAATAATAAATCTCACTCTAATGATTCAGCAAGAAACCTTAATAAACTCTCACCAAGACATCAAAAAGAAATCAGTGGAACACCAAAATAAACCTACCACTTAGCTTAACCAAGCTTGACCCTAAATTGCTAAGTGTACCACAAGAATCTTCAGTAGCAAGATTAAGCTCTACCTTATTTAAGTGGATCATTCACCATCAAAGTTTAATTGCTAAATTGCATTAACACATCATGCATGTATCTTACTCATTGCATTCATTAGATTGCAATCTCGCTGACGGAGAGTATGTGCTGATCCCCGAGTAAGGAGGTGTCCACGAGGAAGACCAGGAGCAAGCTCCCGAGACTGCCATCGAGGACCTCCTCGCAGCCCCAGCATTTGAAGGCAAGCCCCGGTTTATGCATAACCGTTTATATATGCTACTTTACTACACTTAATGTTTGTAGGCTTGTAATGTGCACTTAAGTGTAGGAGTTGCTTGAAACCTTTAGTTGCATGAACTTAGGATTCCTTTTTGAGATGGATACTAGTATGCTAGGTCGAGTAGTTGCTATGCTAATCAGGATCTCGGTAGAAGTCGAATGATTTTTCTAGCACTCACGCGAGGTCAAGAATTGATTGTATTCATCTTGATACGGGATCTATGATGGTCTATGGACTTGGATCCAGGGAGGATGCCTTGTCCATGAGACGGGAAAAGGAATTAAGGATTAATGTGTGGATACCTGAGTCAAGCGTTTGAACGTACTAAACACATGTCGGGAAATATGGTAACCGGTAAACCTAGTACCTGAGTGAAGCCAGGCGCGGACTTTTCCCCTCACTTGTCCTGAGACTGGGTCTCCCATGCTAGCTATGGTGGGTACAAGTGCGGTCACTGCACGGCGGCAGCCGGGGTCAGTGGAGCATTGTATGCCAAGGCGGTGAGCCCTGGCCGCGAACGGGGAATCGATGGAGACGGTTGATATGTGTGGGGACAGAGTGCCCTTACATGTCGTGTGTTTAGGTTTACCTTGCAAGGATAAAAACTCGATTTGAATCGTCTGGTTCTCGCAACTAATGAGACTGCTTGACCCCTTGTACTACATTGAATAAGAAGTGAAATGAGGTTTACATGAGATAACTTGTTGTTTGTACTAAATGCATGTTACCATGTATGCTTAGAAGGAGCAAACTTAGCTAAGATAATGATACTAGAAATTGAAAAGCTAAAAATTGATTTTAGACTCAGCTAGTGCTATTGGCAAACCAAACCCCTCAGCCAAACAACTGCTTGGTCTAGAGGTAGAGGAGTAGTTTCCTCACACCGGGTAAGTCTAGCTGAGTATTAGTATACTCAGCCTTGCTTGTGGCATAATTTTTGCAGGTACGCTTCAGGATATGGTTGATGGTGTGACTTGGCCTACCACCCTGCCACCAGGTTGGACGGTCGAGTGGGATGCTGCTCCGGCAGGATAGGAGCAAGAGGAGTAGTGGGCTAGGCCTTGCCCAATTCCTCGCTACCGACGATATCGATTATCCGCTGCATCTTATTTTATGAACTTATATCCGCTACTTGAAAAACTCCGATCTATGTAATAATTCAGTACTTTAATTTGAGGTCTTCCTGTTTTATTATATTTCTTCTATGACTCACCTTTGAGTGAGATTGTGGTATTTGATCCTGGTTAAGTGGCTTTATCGGACTAGATCTGAGGGACTGACGAGTTATTCCGATTTAAGTGTGTTACGGCCCCTGAGGCGTGACTTGGGCACTTAAGCTAGAATAATTCGGGCGGTTCTGCCACAGCTGGTATCGGAGCAAATACCACCACAGAGAAGCACAATAAACCATGAATACCAATTTTCAAAAATCTAAAACTTGCTTAGAAACTAGTATGACTCGTCAGGACTAGACCATTAGACCTAGGACAAAAGACCTTAGGAGTAGAGGGAGAAATAGGTGGCTAAGTAAGTAGGCCATGTGGGCTAGTCCTTAACTTTTTAAAAGGATGCCCTAGGAGCACCCTTTATTTCGGAGAGGAGACGTTATTTTCAGCATGCATGCATTATAAAACTAAAAGGGATTAGACACTAAAGAAGTAAAAATTTGAGCTAACCCGCTTCCTTTCAAACCATCCAGGCTCTTTTATTTTCTTCCTTCCACCATAATCTTTACATCTGATACCCTTCCGCAGATGAATTCACCCACCCCCGTTAGTGGAGGAGACACTCATTTTTGCTCTGACTTCCTTTCTCACGATGGCTTTCCTTCCATCTTGTGGGAA
Organism: Zea mays; assembly: GCF_902167145.1. Taxonomy (NCBI): domain Eukaryota; kingdom Viridiplantae; phylum Streptophyta; class Magnoliopsida; order Poales; family Poaceae; genus Zea; species Zea mays. The sequence goes on along the minus strand of NC_050096.1, from coordinate 135,984,474 downwards.
GTGTTTAACTCCACCAGTTACCCTACGCCCCCTTGTACATGGTGCAGTTGTACGAGGAGCATCGGGTACCATGTTGCCGAGTCTGGCTGACTTTGCAGGCTCATCACCTTCAGCAGGGTTGGCATTCTCTTGACTCCGAGATGATTGGATTCAGGACGGACGACACCACTGAAGCAGCAGCCATGAAGACTCTGACGACTTTCTGTGGCTACCATCCCCTGGAGATGCTGATGCACCCCTTGGGACTCTTCCCTGCTGAGAAGAAGGATGACCCCATGTGGTGCAACCGTGTGAGCCATGTGAAGGACGTATGGGCGATGTATCCTGACTTGGTTGGGAGGGTCACTGTTCAGTGCATGAGTGTGTTGTACCGCCTTCAGGCTCTGCAGAGCGACGCTATGGCACATCTTGCTAACCTCGTTCAAACCACCAAGCTCACCCTCGAGAACCGAGAAGACTTTGTGGTCGACTTGTCCTCAGAGTTGGTGGAGAAGGACCTACAGGTGGAAAGGCTAAGCGAGCGCATCACCACCTTGGTGTAGCAGGTGGAGATCCGAGACAACACTATTGATGTCTTGGAGATCCAGCTTCATGATGTGCAGCGGGAACTCAAAAAAGCTAATGACCACCTGGACATGCACCACTTAGAGATGGAGGCCAATGAAGCCGGAAGCGAGGGAGAAGAGGCTCCTGAGGAGTTAGGACCAGCCCGTGGTGCCAATGGGACTACCTCCGCGATGCCCCCTTCACCCACATCCAGTATCGCTTCCACCGCTCAGGGTTGATCAGTCGCTTTGATGCTTTAGGCGGATATAAACCTACGCGAGCTCAGTGATGGCAGATTTTGGACTAGGCTTACGGGTACTTTCCCCTAATTGATGTAACCCTAGCGAACTTTTGAGATCTGTGGGATGTTTGTAACATGCTATCTTCATTCGAACTTAAATGTTATGATTATGGCAATTTTCTTTCCATAAGAGATAATAGCATGTCGTTCGAAATTGTGAGTTGAGATAACAATGGTGACAATCTCTGTCTTCAGATGGCAGCAGGCAGCATCGCCGGCAAAACGAGCAAGTTCCCCCGCCACCTCCTCCAGCTCCCACAGTGCAAAAGGAGCTAATGTCCCAGCAGAACGAGATTCTGCGACAGCTCTTGCAGCGCCAGCCCCACCCTCAGTAGCATGGTGGAGGCCAGCCGCAGCGACCTCCGGCAGCGGCAACCTACCAGGAGTTCCTAAGTATGCAACCGCCCTTTTTCACCAAGGCAGAGGATCCGTTGGATGCCGACGTGTGGCTACGTGTCGTGGAATCCAAGTTTCCCCTCCTCACAGGAGACTGCCCTGATGTTACCAAGGCTCGCTTCGCCGCGCAGCAGCTTCATGGCCCTGCTCGGACTTGGTGGGACCACTTCTGTGCTATGCTACCTGCTGGTCATGAAGTGCCTTGGGAGGAATTCAAGATTGCTTTCAGAGGGCACCATATCCCAGTAGGAATTCTTGATCGCAAGCTGAATGAGTTTATGGCACTCAACCAGGGAACGCGCACAGTATTGTAGTACGCTCAGGCCTTCAACGACCTATGCCAGTACGTAGGTTATCATGCCGATTCCGACGAGAGGAAGAGAGATCGCTGCCGCAGGGGTCTCAATACCAAGCTGCGGGAACGTCTCAACAGTGTCCGGGCTGATAGCTTCAATGAGTTGGTCAACCTGGCCATCTCCCAGGAGGACTGTATTGTAGCTCACTGGGCAGAGAAGAAGAGAAAGGAACCAATGGCAGCACCATCCGCTCAGGCCCAGAGTTTCAGGATTGTTTCTCACAATCAGAGCAGGGGATTTCAGCAGCAGGCAGGCAGATGGGTGATCAGGCCACCTCAGCAGCAGCAACCGACACCCGCTCGTTTTCCAGCTCCTGCTCCAAGGAACAGTCAGCCTCCGCAGCAGCAGCAGTTCCGCTAGGGCAATGGGAACAAGTGTTTCACTTGTGGCAATGTGGGCCACTATGCCATGAATTGCCCAAGAAATCAGCAGAGGCAGATGCCAGCACCAAATCAAGACAAGGGAAGAAAGTAGAAGGTGCAAGTCAGGCAAGGGAAGCTCAACTTCACTACTCTAGAGGAGTTACCTGAGGGAGCCCCCATCATGACTGGTATGTTTCAGTTTTTAATCAACCTACTTTAATTCTGGTGCATCTCATAGTTTCATTAGCCAGAAGTTCAGTGCTAAATGTCAATTGCCTTTCTGTCATACAAAAGGGTCATTCATGATACCCACACCTGGGGGTAAAATTGCAACCAACCAATTAATCCAAAGTGTGCCTATCTCAATGGGAAGTAAAATCTTCAAAACCACACTCCTAATTTTGGGATTAGAGGGTATGGACATCATTCTGGGAGCCGACTGGATGACTCATCATCGAGTAGTATTGGATGTAGCTGCCAGAGCTCTGGAAATTCATTCCCCTACCTCCGAAGACCTGGTGTTGTATCTACCCAGCCAAGATTCTACTCAATCATGTGCTTTTGCTATGATGGAGTCACCTGTGAAGAAGATTCCAGTGGTCTGTGAGTATGCAGATGATTTTCCTGATGAATTGCCTGGAATGCCACCAGACCGGGACATCGAATTCGCCATCGAGTTGCAACCGGGAACGACACCTATTTCTAAGAGGCCTTACTGGATGCCACCCGCTGAGTTGGCAGAATTGAAGAAGCAATTGCAAGAATTGTTGGACAAAGGTTTTATTCGCCCAAGTACTTCGCCTTGCGGATGTCCAGCCTTGTTTTTAACTAAGAAGGATGAAAGCTTGAGGCTGTGCATAGATTACCGCCCCCTTAATGTGGTAACTATCAAGAACAAGTATCCTTTGTCTCATATTGATGTTCTTTTCGATCAGTTGGTCGGAGCCAAAGTGTTTTCCAAGATAGACCTTCGCTCCAGCTATCATCAGATCAAGATACGGGCAAGTGATGTCTTTTGGGCTGACCAATGCACCAGCATATTTCATGTATCTGATGAATTCAGTTTTCATGCCTGAATTGGACAAATTCGTAGTGGTTTTCATCGATGATATCCTGGTGTTGGAACTTGCTCTCGGTCGCAAGGGGGGCCATCAAGGGTGAACAGTGACGTCAACAGGGTTACGCGCAAGATGGCAATAGCTCTGTTAATCTGGCCTCTCACGGGCACTGTGCGGGGGTATTTATAGGTACCTGAGCGCCCAGCGCCTTGTGTTAAGGACGCATGTGCCCTCAGCTACCTAGGTTATCCCCAGAATATTCCCATAAAGCAGGGTTACAGACTGTAATTACAGGGATGCCTTTACAAATTAGGCCCGTAACACGCGGCGGCCACGCAGGGCCCGTTACAATGGGCCGGATCACACGTGGGCCTCTGAGCTGGGCGAGGCTGCACTGTGGGATGACGCCGTCGTGGCCCTTCGTCTGGTGCCGAATAGAGCGAAGGGTGTCCCTGCCCGTTTTGTCTCTGTCAGACCAGCGACTGCAGCGAAGGCCTCGAGCGAAGGGTGGCGTCTTTGCCTTCGCCCCAACATCTGCCCTCCGAGGGACCAGTTCGACAAAGTCACCTAGTGCCGAAGACATCGCTAGATGGCGGAGACGCTGCCCTCGCTCGAAGTGGTTCCGCGGGGGTTTTTGACATGACCGTTGATTGACAGCGCACTGTTGGATTGCGGGTTTCCCGAAGAGTCGCGCCCTGTCTATAAAAGGGGGCGGGGGTCGGCGCTTTTTGAACTTCACTTTCCGTGCTCCGTGAAAACCCTAGCCAACTTTTTCACCGTCTTGTTGCTCGTCTGCCCGCCGTGCTCTTGTTCGCCGGAGATCTGGCTCGAGTGAAGCAGACCGCCCGCCGCCGCCGATGGTACGTAGCGATGCCGACCTCCTCTTCTTCCGCTGCCGCTACGCCGCCGGCCGACGCCTCGCCGCCGGCCAACGCCTCGTCTGAGGAGACGCTGAGTAGTTTGATGGCGGAGGAGTTGCGCGCCGGCGATTCTGTGGATTTTGGCGTGTCGCGGATGTCGTCGGTCCGCGTGCAAGATATGCAGCGGTTGGGTTACTTCGGCGGCGGAGTTGCTCGTGTCCCGGGGACGGAGGAAGTCCCCGAGCCGGAGGGCGAGTTGGTTGTGTTCGAGGCGTTCTTCGCCGCTGGTCTCCGCCTGCCTGCGCACCGATTTGTTGGCGAAGTCCTGCACAGGTTTAACGTTCAGATACATCAGCTGACACCGAACGCCGTGGTGGCTCTGTCAAAGTATGTCTGGGCGACGACTTCGTACGGCGAAAGCCATCGGTCGAAGTCTTTGCGAAGTATTATTGCTTGCACTGGCAGAAGAGGATGATTGGAAATGAAGTTGCTCAGTTTAGGTCCTGCACGTTTACGCCGAAGACCGGCAAGACCACGATGCAGGTAGTCGAGTTGGTTCCTTGCGCCCGCAACAAGTGGGGCAACTGGAATGAGTTTTGGTTTTACGTTGCTGAGGGTACCGTCGAAGACCATGAGGGACTCCCCATGTCCGAGATGTGTTCTCATTTTTACTCAGCGTACCCGCCCTTTGAGGTGGCGGAGGAGGATGCGGACGAAGGGGCCCTTCGGTGCGCCGCCGGCCTGAGCAGTGGGCGCGATTTGGTTGAAGAATTTGTGGCGTACGGGGTATGGCCCTTGGCGCATGGCTGGGCGTTGGGCGAAGTGTGCCCTCGCCAGATGCCTTTCCATGGTGGGAGGGTGGTGCGAAGTCCCGCCTTCGCGCTGAATCTGCGAAGCCACGATCCGGCCGCCTTTGTGCGTGAGGCGGAGGATGGGGCGGTGCGGCTCGTTGGTCGTTACGTGCCGAGGACAGAGGGCCAGCGCAGCTGGGAAATCCGCGGGTCGAATGACCGTCTGAACAGGGTTTTTGAATTGAATCAATTGCCGTATGACGGCTATCCCGGTCAAGACGATGTGGACCACCGTGGGAAGAAGCCGGTGGTGGAGACTAGAGTCGACCCTGCGCCAGCGGCCGCCCCATCCTCTAAGAAGAGGAAACTAGGTACTGCCATGGGAGGACTTGGGGTTTCCGATGGTTTTGCTAGAGAGTTGATGAGGACATGCGCGGCCCCGGGGGGAAGGATGTCTTCGCCTGAGCTCCGGGAGTCTTCGGCTCGGATGCTGAGGGTTACCGGGGGTTGTTGGCCTAGGAATGTTCCTATCCCCCGCGCGGCTGGCGAGGACTTTTTTACATCTCGCATGGTTCGTGAATGGAGAGTTTTTCCTTACGGGCGGAATATTGCTGCTGTTGTGTCGGCAGTGATGGACAAGGATCGCCAGGGAGCTGCACAAAAGTGTCAGGCGCCCGTCAGGCTTCATGAAGCCAGGCCGAAGAGGCAGCGGGGGGCTGCGAAGGCTGCGGCCCCTGGCGGAGGCAACCCGCCGCTGGCGGCGAAGTCGGGCGTCCCTGCATCTAGCAAGGCGCCGGAGGCAACGGCAGGCGCCGGAGGCTCCAAATCGACGAAGGCTGTGCCGCCGTCCAGCAGAGTGCCGGAGGTCGCGAAGGCGGCCCGAGCGTTGTCGTCGTCAGGCAAGCGTGTCGCCGACTTCACCACCGATATTAGTGTGGACGACTATCTTGGTGGTAAGCCGTTGGCTCGTTTTTTTTAATTCGTTGATACGTCGCAGGGTCGGACGAAGGCCAACTTGCTATAGTTGTGCCTGCCGCGGCGACCACGACATCTGCCGTAGTGCCAAAGGCGAAGGGCGGGGCTCTTAGCGCTGGAGGCGAGATGTCGGCACTCGCGGCGGTCAGGGATGAGGCGGGCGCTGTGTCCCGCCGGCTGAAGGATGTGACAGAGGCACTAAGTCAGGTCCGTTGAGCTAGACTTCGGTTTTTTTTGCGGCTTTGCTGGGGCCGTGGTCTTACGTGTGTCCTGCAGGTGGCTGACTTCGCCAACCGCACAGCGTCGGGGGCCTTCACGGCAATTGTGTCTGCTGAAGTCGAGAGACTTCGGACGCAACATGCTGACGCTGTCCGTGAAAAATCGGCCGCCGACATTAAGTGCCGCAAGCTGGCGGACAAGGTGGCCGCACTGGAGAGGGAGAAGACTGACCTCCGACGCCAACTGGTGGGGGAGAGGAGGGAGACCAACGAGGCCCTCGCCCAGGCGCAGGCTGCACAGGCGGAGGCTAATCTGGCGCGGGCAGAGGGCAATCTTGCTAGGGAGCGCGTCGAGCAGCTACAGGAGCGGCTCACCGCCCTGGAGAGCCGTGTGGAGATGGCCGAGGCCGCGTCGCGCGCGGAGGCGGAGCGGACGCGCAAATAGCTTATGGATTCATACCGTGAGCTAGGCGTGCGGACCGGTGACTTCGAAGTGCCGAACCGAGATCCCGGACTTCGCTGCCTGGAGTGGGTGCAGGAGGAGTTGCAGGCACTCCCCACTATCGTGGAGGGGTTTATGTCATATGCCTCCCTGGTCACCTGCGAGGGGGCGATGAACGCGCTCTCCCGCGAAGGGTGCCGGCACTTCGAGGTCTTCGACCAAGCCGATGAAGATTTTGAGCGAGAGATCTACAAGGTTGAGGACCCCATAGTGAAGGAATCCGCCGGAGCCATCTACGACCGGATGTGGGGTCCGCACGGTCGCGAGGTGGTCAGGGAGCGGGCCGAGACGGCGAGGGCTCAGGTAACGTTTGGCGTTTGTTTGGCGTTTGCTGGATTTGGGCTATGTGTGGGTTTGCTGAATTTTGTGTGTTGTGTCTTAGGCGGCGCGTGGCGAGAGGGTAGATGACTTCGGGGCGTTGAACAGCGCGCTGCCTGACCCGGAGCCGACCCCGGCGGAGGCCGTGTCCGGGGCCGCCCTGGAGCCACCCCCGGAGACTGCGGAAGGCGCACCGGATGCCCCCGCATCCGCTGCGGCCGGTGGAGACCTGCCCCTAGAGACCGCCGAAGGCGCACCTGATGCCCCCGCTGCCGCTGCGCCGAGTGCTGAAGATCCTGCGACGGTGGCGGCGGAGGCGACAGCGGAGGCAACGGCGGAGGCAACGGCGGAGGCAACAGCGGGGTCTTCGCAGGTGGCGTAGTGGGTGTAGATAGTTAGGGAATTTTGGATATGTTGCTGAATTTTGGTTGCTGCGCAGGTTCAAGATTTCGGGCCTGCGCACGCAACCGCCACTACTAAATTTTTGGCGGCTTCGACCGTGGATGGTGGTAATAAATGTGATGGTTCTGCCTCTAAGTTTTCTGATTTTGCTAACTCTGGGAGCTCGATTGAGTGGACTGAGGAGTCGTTGGAGGAGGACTTGGACTACTTTGCGGCCTTGGATGTGGCTACGACGGAGGCTTCACCGCACGCTGCAGACACAGAAGATGTGCCTGGTCCTAGTACCGGGCGCCGGCGACGAAGGGCGGTTGCGAAGCGCAGAGTGAGTGAAGCGGAGGGAGGTCGGCTTCGTGTGAGTAGGGCTGGCCGGCAGGAACTATTGACTTTGCCAGCCGCCGTCAGTACAGGTGAAGGGAAATTGCGAAGTCTTTTTGCGGGTGAGGAGCTTAGGATAATGTTATTTAATTATAGGGAGATGGGAATTATTCCCAAGGCTGAGCCGATGTAGAGTGTGGTGCCCTCGATTGTACATGTGTAAAGGCTTGTATGATGAGGTTGTGTGCCCCCGCACACTTGGCTATGCTTGCGAAGGCTTTATGTACTTGGTCTGGTGTGTTTTGTTGTGCTAGTCCGGCTGCACCCTTAGGCGGCTTCTGCACGGATAGTCTTCGCGGTAGACTGAGGTTTTTCGCACTTGTTGTGCTAGTCCGGCTGCACCCTTAGGCGACTTCTGCGCGGATAGTCTTCGCGGTAGACTTCGGTTTCTTTTCGCACTTGTTGTGCTAGTCCGACTGCACCCTTAGGCGACTTCTGCGCGGATAGTCTTCGCGGTAGACTTCCGGTTTTTTCGCACTTGTTGTGCTAGTCCGGCTGCACCCTTAGGCGACTTCTGCGCGGATAGTCTTCGCGGTAGACTTCGGTTTTTTCGCACTTGTTGTGCTAGTCGGGCTGCACCCTTAGGCGACTTCTGCGCGGATTTGTCGCACGCGAGGGTGGCTAGCGCTGAGCCTCGCGGTGACCTTGTAGTGGTCGAATGTCGAAGACCGTCGTCGCGGTCTTTTTTTGACGCATGTTTTTGCGGGGGATTTTTCACACATATATTACATGGCTCCGCCTCGTTAAAAACCTCACCCCCTGGGAGGAAAAGAGTGCGGGCCGGTATAAGATTGTTTTTTGCGGATTACAAGGGCGAATCAGCCCTGATGATTCAAACAAAAAAATTGCGGAGGTTGTCGATGTTCCAGGAGTGCTCCAGGTCTTCGCCGTTTGGCGTTGTAAGCCTGTAAGCGCTGGGGGAAGCTTTCGTCTTGACTATGAAGGGGCCCTCCCACTTGGGCTCCAGCTTGCCCTTGGACTCTGTCCGAGCTGTTCGGACGAGTACGAGGTCCCCTTCGCTGAATTCCCTCGGGATGACTGTGTGGTCGCGTCATGCTTTTGTCTGGGCTTGGTATTTGTTTAGGGCCCGTAGGGTGAAGACTCGGTCTCCGTCAATGAGATCCTTTGAAGTTGGCTCGTCCACGTCGGGGATGGCTGACGGAACTGTTCGCGGGGACCCATGCTTTATTTCTTGTGGGGTCATGGCCTCCGATTCGTATAGAAGGCGGAAAGGAGTAAACCCGGTCGCCCTGCACTCAGTCGTGTTTAGTGCCCAGACTGCCTCGGGTAACAAATCGGTCCATCTGCCCTTTTTTTCATCGAGGAGCATCTTTTTGACAACTTTGAAGATTTTCCCATTGGCGCGTTCCACAACTCCGTTGGACTGCGGATGATAGACTGAGGCGAAGGCAAGCTTGGTTCCAATGGAGAAGCAAAAATCCTTGAAGTCTTGGCTGTCAAACTGCTTGCCGTTGTCAACTGTTAGTTCGGACGGTACTCCGAAGCGGCAAACAATGTTTTGCCAAAAGAATTTCTGGGTAGTTTTTGATGTTATTGTGGAAACAGCCCTTGCCTCGATCCATTTGGTGAAGTACTCGACAGCGACGAAGGCGAATTTAAGGTTCCCCTAAGCGGTGGGCAGGGGCCCAACAATGTCCAGGCCCCAGCGCTGGAGAGGCCATGTGTGGGCAATCAGCTTTGTATACTGCGAGGGGTTGCTTGACCGAGGAGAAAACTTCTGGCAGGCTTCGCAGGACCTTGTGACCCGATTTGCGGCGCAGATCATTGCGGGCCAGTAAAAGCCTTGGCGGATCACCATAGCAGCTAGGGCCCTTGGCCCTGCGTGCGAGCCGCACGTGCCACTGTGGACTTCGTGTAGGATCTGGATGCCCTCGGTTTCGGTGATGCACTTAAGCATTGGCTGACTGACCCCTTTCTTGTAGAGTTGGCCTTCAATCAGTGCGAAGTCTCGGCTTCGATGACCGAAGCGCTTGGCCTCACTGATGTCGGTTGGATGATAGTACCCCTGTAGGAATAGGGTTATTGGTGCCCGCCAGTCTTCGGTCATGATAAGGTTGACTATGCGGTGGCCCTCGCTGTCATTAGTTATTTGGAGCCCTTCGGGGCTCCGGACGGCTGGCGTGCCGATGACATGAAAGAATACGTCGGAGGGCAAGGACTCGCCCCTGGCGGGGGCCTTGGCCAATGCGTCGGCCTCTTCATTCTTGGCCCGATCCACATGTTGCAAGGTGAATCCCTTGAATTGTCTCTCGAGGCTTTGGATGGCCGCGAGGTATTGCATAAGTGCGGGGTCCTTTGCTGCATAGTCTTTCTCGACTTGGCCGGCAACTACCTTGGAGTCTGTTTTGATGATGCAGGTGGTGACCGCGAGGTACTATTTTAATGAGGCGAAGGCCGCTGCCTGCTCTGGTCCCCAGGCGAAGTCTTTTGCACCACGAAGTGTTTTGAGGAAGGGGAGACTTCGCTCGGCGGACCTGGAGATGAATCTGTTGAGAGCGGCCAATATGCCTGTCAGGCGCTGGACGTCTCTGGCGGACTGCGGAGGCGTCATGTTTATGATGGCCTAAATCTTGGTTGGGTTGGCCTCGATGCCGCGGTGCGATACCAGGTAGCCCAATATTTTGCCTTGGCGAACGCCGAAGACGCACTTTTCCGGGTTTAGGCAGAGTCGTGCGTCTCGCATGTTCGCGAACGTCTCGGCGAGGTCAGTGAGATGGTCCGCCTTGCTCTTGCTAGCGACGACAATGTCGTCCACATATGTGAATATATTTCTGCCAACTTGCCCGTTGAGCACTGTCTTGGTAAGCCTGGAGAAGGTGGACCCGGCGTTCTTGAGTCCCTCCGGCATCCTGATGAAGCAATATGTGTCGAAGGGTGTTATAAAGCTGGTGCTAGCCTTGTCTTCCTCCTTCATGTATATCTGGTGGTAACCGGAGAAGCAGTCGAGGAGTGACATGACTTCGCATCCGGCCGCGCTATCGACTATTTTGTCGATCCGCGGCAACGGGAAATTGTCCTTTGGGCATGCCTTATTGAGACTGGTGAAGTCGATGCACACTCTCCACTTCCCGCTCTTTTTCTGCACCATCACTACATTGGAGAGCCACGTGGGGTAAGCCACCGGCTCGATGAATTTGGCTTCCAGGAGGCGGTGCACTTCTGCCTTGGCGGCCTCTGTCTTCTCGTCGGACATCTTGCGAAGCCGCTGTTTTTTCGGCCTTACCGAAGGGTCGATTCCCAAGATGTGCTCAATTATGGAACGGCTGACCCCGACCAGATCGAGGGCTGACCAGGCGAAGACATCTTTGTTCTTGGAAAGGCAGCAGAGGAGCTTGTCCTCTTCATGCGAAGTGAGGTCTTCGCTGATAGTGACTGTCTGCTTGGGCGTGGCCTGATCGAGGGGGACAGTCTTTGTCTCGTCGTTGCTCTGCAGCTGTGCCTTGTCGTGCTGTTTGTCGGTTGGGCTGGTGGGCGCAGGGACCTCACACTGGGCCGTGAGGCAGTGCACGTTTCTCTGACCGGGCACGAAGTCCCGCTCTATGTTGCGCGCCGTCTGCTGGTTGCCGTAGACCGTAATAACGCCTAACGGACCTGGTATCTTCATACATAGGTACAGTCCATGAATGGCGGCTTCGAACTTATTGATGGAGCCCCGGCCCATGATGGCGTTGTATGGATATACCATATCCACAATATCAAATGTCACTTGCTCACTTCGTGCATTGGGTGCTACACCGAAGGAGAGGGGCAACTCTATTTTGCCGACAGGAAAGGTGCCCTTGCTGCCGAAGCCATACAACGGGTTGTCTGAAGGCTTGAGCAGGCTGTGGCTTATGCCCATGCGATCGAAGGCGTGGAGAAAGATGATGTCCGCCTGACTGCCATTGTCAACTAGGACTTTGTGTAGGTCCCAGCCGGCCACGCTGCAATTGATAACCATGACGTCGCAGTGGGGGGCGCTGCGCAGGTCGACGTCCCGTGCGTCGAAGGTTAGCGGTATGTGGGACCACTTCGTCTGCACGACTGGGCCGGTGACGGCGACGTGGTTGATGCTGCGGTAGTGATCCTGCTTCTGCCTCTTTGTGTCGAAGTCAGTGCTGGACCCCCCAGTTATCATGTGAATGACTCCGCGGTATGGCTGATCGGCGAAGTCTTCCTGCTTTGGAGCATGGGGGATGTTTTGATGTTGCTGGTGTGGTGGTGGTGGTGGGGGAGGTACGATTTGTACTTCCTGATGGTGTTGGTAAGCGTGGTGCGGTGGATGCGGTGGATGCGGGGCGGGGGCGTGGATATATGGTGGAGGGGGTTGCTGGTAAGTGTGTGCGACAACTCTGGGGTTGTCGGCTGGTTGCGCCCGTGCCATCCTGTCTCTGGTGGCCTTTGTTTCTGGGCAGTCTTTGGTTTGGTGGGCGCAGTCTTCGCCGTGGAAGAGGCAGTAGAATCGGCGCGGCGGCTGCGCACGCCCCCGACCCCTACCGCGAGTTCCACTTCCGCGGCCCTGGGGGGATACTCCTGGTGACGAGGGGCGTCAGCAGCGGGGTGCTCGTTGGCGATGTTATGCACTTGCTGTTGATTGCGGCCGTCTCGTCCGGAGTCTGGCTGCGGAGTCCTCGTCCACGTGCGGCTGGACTGTGGAGCATCTTTTGGCTTCCTTTGAGACTCAACCTTACGCTGGTGGAGCTCTTCGGATTTGGCGTATTTTTCAAACAGCTGATATAATTTCTGGAGGTTCCTGGGCGGATCTCTGATGCAGTGGCTGTAGAGGACGCCGGCGTGAAGGCCACAGATAGAGTAGTGGATAGCGATCTGGTCGTCGACTGAGGGCAGCTGTGACTTGAGTGTTAAGAATTTGCGGTAATACTCCCGCAGAGTCTCCTTTTCCAGCTGCTTGCAGAGCGAGAATTCGGCCAAGGCGTCAGTGTCTGGGCGGTACCCTTGGAAGTTGAGCAGGAACTTGTCCCGGAGGCTTCTCCAGGAATCAATGGACAGCGGAGGCAACTTGGTGAACCAGGTGAGAGCGGGGCCTTCTAGGGCGATGATGAAAGACTTCGCCATTGTGGCGTCGTCCCCTCCGGAAGATGCAACGGCGACCTGATAACTCATTATGTACTGCGCCGGGTCGGTGCTGCCGTTGTACTTGGGATAGGTCCCTGCCCGGAAGTTAGCTGGCCAAGGCGTCACTTGCAGGTGTGGCGCCAGGGGACTTCGCTCGTCGAGATAGTTAACCCCTTGGAATGGCGCGGCGTGCGGGAAGGTATGGTCGCGCTGGGGGAAACGCGGGTCTTCCTATTGTGCGCGGTCTTGCAGGGGTGGCCCATGCTGCAGGCCGAGGTGGCCTTCGCGTGTGTCTTCCAGTTGTGCGCGCTGCTGGAGGGGTGGCCCGTGCTGCAGGCCAAGGTGGCCTTCGCGCTGCATCAGCGCGATCTCCCGCTCGAGGTCTTGGGTCTTCTGCTCTTCGTCGCGTATCATTTGCCGCACTTTGGTTAGTGCGGACACGCGCTGGCGCTTGGCCTCCAGTATCTCTTTCTGCCTCTGGAGATTGCGGTTTTTGAGGCGCAGGGCGCGCAGCTGTAGCTGTTCTTCCGCTGAGACGCCGAGGACTTCACCATCCTCGGTGAGGTCCGCGCCCTCCAGTGAGGCGAAGCCTGGGGGTGGCTGCGATTGTCCTTCAGGGCCGCAGGTGCGGAGAGTGTCGTCTTCGCAGGTGCGGGGAACGTTGTCTTCAGTGGCCTCCTGGTGGGTGGATTGGGTGAGGGCGAGGGCCTTGCCCTTTCTTGCGGCAAGCAGTGCTGCCTTCGCAGCCTCGTCAGCCTTCGGGTTAGCTCTCTTGGGTGCCATCGCGGGTGGTTTTCTCGTAGCACGAACGGTGGGCGCCAAATGTTGGAACTTGCTCTCGGTCGCAAGGGGGGCCAACAAGGGTGAACAGTGACGTCAACAGGGTTACGCGCAAGATGGCAATAGCTCTATTAATCTGGCCTCTCACGGGCACTGTGCGGGGGTATTTATAGGTATCTGAGCGCCCAGCGCCTTGTGTTAAGGACGCATGTTCCCTCAGCTACCTAGGTTATCCCCAGAATATTCCCATAAAGCAGGGTTACAGACTGTAATTACAGGGATGCCTTTACAAATTAGGCCCGTAACACGCGGCGGCCACGCAGGGCCCGTTACAATGGGCCGGATCACACGTGGGCCTCTGAGCTGGGCGAGGATGCACTGTGGGATGACGCCGTCGCGGCCCTTCGTCTGGTGCCGAATAGAGCGAAGGGTGTCCCTGCCCGTTTTGTCTCTGTCAGACCAGCGACTGCAGCGAAGGCCTCGAGCGAAGGGTGGCGTCTTTGCCTTCGCCCCAACACCTGGTGTACTCAAAGAACGAAGAAGAGCATGCCGGGCATTTGCATGTAGTGCTTCAACGTCTGCGAGAGCACTATCTTTATGCCAAATTGTCAAAATGTGATTTTTGCCTAAAGGAAATCAAATTCTTGGGTCACACTATCTCTCAGGCAGGCATAGCTATTGATCCTGATAAGGTGCAAGAGGTGATGAACTGGAAGACGCCAACGATTGTCCATCAGATTCAGAGTTTTGTGGGATTAGCTGGTTATTACCGAAGATTCATTCCGTATTTCTCTCGAATTGTGAAGCCCATAACTAAATTGTTGAAGAAAGAAGCCAAGTTTGTTTGGGGTCAGAAGTGCGAAGATGCCTTCCATGCGTTGAGGCAACATTTGACCACAACACCGGTGTTAGCGCAACCCGACAACAACAAGCCATTTGATGTGTATTGCGATGCCTCTGGCACTGGACTAGGTTGTGTCTTGATGCAAGACAACCGAGTCATTGCTTATGCATCGAGAGCACTCAGGCCTCATGAGCAGAATATCCCACTCATGACCTGGAGTTGGCAGCCATGGTTCATGCAGTGAAAATGTGGAGACACTACTTGATGGGAACCCACTGCAACATCTTCACTGATCATAAGAGCCTTAAGTATATCTTTACTCAGGCTGATCTCAACATGAGGCAGAGAAGATGGCTAGAGCTGATCAAGGATTATGACCTGGAGGTACATTATCACCCAGGAAAAGCCAATGTGGTAGCAGATGCCTTGAGTCGGAAATTGCAATGCAACTGTGTTATGATGGATTCTCGCATTAACACCTTGTGTGATGAGTTGAGCAAAATGAAGATTGAAGTGATTTCTGGTGCTTTGTCTCACATTTCCGTTGAGCCAGCTTTGCAAGACCAGATCATCATGGACCATCTCAGTGACAAGGGAGTGCAAATTATTAAGGAAAACCTCCATCAGAAGACCGAGAAGTATAAATGTTTCCGCCAAGATGGAAAGGGTATATTGTGGTTTGAAAGCAGATTGGTGGTTCCTAAGAATAAGGATCTCAAGAAGAAAATCTTGGATGAGGCCCATCTCTCCAAATTATCCATGCATCCAGGGAGCACCAAAATGTACCATGATCTGAAGCCCCTATATTGGTGGACCAGAATGAAGAGGGAGATAGCCCAATATGTATAAGAATGTGACACATGTTAGAGGATAAAGGCAAGCCACTTGAAATCGGCTAGAGCTTTGCAACCCCTATCTATACCTTCGTGGAAATGGGATGACATCAGCATGGATTTCATTATGGGTCTGCCCATCACCTCTCGTCATCATGATTCGATTTGGGTTATTGTGGACTGACTGAAGAAAGTGGCACATTTTCTCCCAGTGCACACCACCGATAAGGCTCAAAAGTATGCAGAGTTGTACATTGACCGAATCGTGTGTTTGCATGGATTGCCCCAGACCATTATATCTGACTGAGGAGCCCATTTGTTGCCAGATTTTGGGAACAACTGCAAGAGTCTTTGGGAACCAAGCTAATCAGGAGTTCAGCTTACCACCCACAGACTGATGGTCAAACCGAGAGGGTAAATCAAATTCTTGAAGATATGCTGAGAGCTGGTGCGATCGATTATCGCAAGAACTAGGATAAGCACCTCTCCTTGGCAGAGTTTGCTTATAACAACAGTTATCAATCCAGCCTAAGGATGGCACCCTTCGAAGCTCTCTATGGTAGAAGGTGTAGAACACCCCTCAATTGGTCTCAGCCTGGAGAAAGAGAAGTTTTCGGACCTGACTTAGTGACTGATGCCGAAAGGAAGGTCAAACTAATCAGGAAAAATGTAGAAGCTGCTCAGGCCAGGCAAAAGAGTTACCATGACAAGAAAAAGGAAACCTCTCTAGTTCAAGGTGGGAGATTTCGTATATTTGAAGGTATCACCCACCAAAGGAGTGCAGAGGTTTGGAATCAAAGGCAAGTTAGCCCCTCGTTACATTGGACCTTATGAGATCATAGAAGCATGTGGACCCGTGGTATACAAATTGAAGTTACCTCCAAAAATGTCTGCCATCCACAATGTGTTCCATGTATCTCAACTGAAGAAGTGTGTTCGATTGCCGACCGAGATCATAGCAGAACCAGAATTGGAGATAGAGCCAGATCTATCGTACCAATAGTACCCTTCCAAGGTTCTGGATTGCAAAGAAAGATCAACTCGGGCTAAATCGATCAAGATGTATAAGATCCAATGGAGTAATTACTCAGAGGAAGAGGCTACTTGGGAGACTGAGGAATTTCTGCGTTCCAACTTCCCCGATTGCCTACCTAAGGAAATTGTTACGTAATCATGCCCAATCCCTCCTCCTGCCCTTCGAATCTAAATTTCAGAAAAATGATCTTAATATAAAGAGAGTTAATTATAAGACAAGAAATAAAAGGACTTCCTTCTGAAGTTGCAAAGAGAATGACATTCGAAGAGCAGTTGCCTTAATAAATAAGCATCCACTTCAAGTAAGTCTCACCCTTTGCTTAACCCGGGAGGACTCTTTCCCGAATCTCGGGACGAGATTCCTTTAAGGGGGGAAGGCTGTGACACACCAGTGTTACCTAGGGTTTCTTCCTTATGCTAACCCAAACCATTATCACATGTAAACCAAATGAAGGGATGAACATCAAAAAAATTAATAACAAAGGTTTGAATAAGTCTTTTATCCTAAAGAAACTCTCCTTAATCATGTCATGAACCTCAAGGTAAGAAGAACTCTCAAACCCTAATTAATCTTAAGTGGACTATTTAAGCACATAAAGGGCATTTGGGAAAAGACTTGGGAGAAAAATACAAATTTTGGTAAAAACCAAATAACAAAGTTTTAGTTCACTAATTAACCAACAAAGTATAGTAAGAAAGTTTTGCCATTTGAATTCTTCAAAATCACTAAATCAGCCCCTGAACTAATGCACTTGGGAAAAAATCAGAAATTCAGAAATCTGAATTTCAGCCCCTTTCCAAAGATCAACCGTGTTCTCTATTTTTTCAAAACATAAATCAAACATGTCTAAATAGAAAAGTGGCGCCAAATTTCTTGGAACACACCGTGGCAAAGTTTGAAAACCTCTCTCCACCGTTTGGCATGATCTTGACATGGATTTATCTCGGGACTCAACCTTGTGACACTGCCACCTTAGCGACGCGACAACTCTCTGTCCACAGCCCCAAAACGCTCGACTTCCACACATAAATGACAAAGCTCTGTTGGGAGAGCAAATCTTGTGCAGTGATCATGCCCAAATACGCGAAGATCTCCAACCTATGAGCGTTTGAACTCGGGCAGAAGCAAAGAGCCACGTGCTCGACGCCGTGTCACGCCGGCCGAGCGCGGACTGGCCGCGGCAGCGCGCGCCCCGCCCTGCGCATCTGCACCTCGCCCTCGCCTATAAATGCCTCCAGAGGCCTTAGCCATTTGCACTCGCGCACCCAGAGCCCCGCCCGAGCCAGAGATCACCGGAGTTCGCCGTGGAAAGCGAGCACCACCGCCCGCCATCTCTGCATGAGCACGGCCATTGTGGCCAGCCCCTTCTGTTGACCCCCATCCTCGCCCCAGCCCCTGGACCACTTCCCCGTGAAGTCGTGAAGCTTCTCCAAGCTTGAGCCGAGGCATTGCCTCACCGGAGAGGCGGATTCACCCTCGCCGGATTTCAGTTGCCCGCCACTGCGCGTGGGCAGAACAATCCGGTGAGCCATTCTCTAATTCCTTGTACCACTGTCCTTCTTGACCTCTGGCGAAGCTCTCTGACCGGTTCAATTGGACAATCGCGTCGTGAGTAGGCCGGATTCCTAGCCGCCGACGAGCATCTCCGCCTGCGCACGTGGACCAGCCGACTCCGACCATTCCCGACAGTGACCCGCACATCGCCATGACCCTCGGGACCTCCCCTACATCCTCGACCACCTCACAGGAGCGGTCTCGCCGCCGGTAAGCCCCTTCGCCCCTTTCTTTCTCCGTGGACACTATTCCATTAGGGAAGGACCGCAGGTTCGATTTTGCAAAACCCTAGGGGGTTTTCGGCAGAGCCGTAGACTCAAGTGAATAGTGCATCGAGGACCTGTCTGTAATTCATTTAAAAATCTTTCGCCAAGAACCCCAGCGCAAAACTGTTTTTCCTTTAACCATTTCTAATTAATCTTTTTATATTCAGCAGAGAACTTGGAAAATTTATATCTTGAGTTATATTCAACCAAATTTAGCCAAACCAATTTTGCTAGATTCAAAATATTATGGACTATCAATTAAAAATACTGAAACCTATGCTTTCTGTTTAAAATTTTAGAGTTTGAAATTAATTACACAAACTAACCGAACCTTATTAAAATAAGAAAAATTAGTTATCTTTTAAAAGCCATTTTTGCCCAAAACTTAAGAAAACCAGAAAGGTATTAGAAAATAATGAACAGTGAATGTAATTATTTTTCCTAGTCTTCTAAGCTAATAGAGAACCTAGGAAAAATAAAGGGACCCCTAGTCCAGAGCAGATTTTATGTGAAATGTTTTATTAAGCATTAATCAAACTAGAAAACAATTATTAGAATTATAAAAACAATTCCAAAATTATTAATAAAAATCCAGTGGACTTGTAACCACTAGAGCCCCACTACAAAAATGATAAACACCCGAGCCCATCATTTTAAGTAGGGTAAATGTTGGGGACTTGTTCTCAAATGCTATGAATTAAGAACAAGGCAACACAAAATGTTAATAGTTAGAGTCCTTCGTCCTTCGAAGCATTATCTCCCTTAGGATATAATGATCTTCAGACGAAAGTCATGAAGGACATACCTTCATCATTGCAGTGTATATTAATGGAAGTAGAAGCATATGAAAACATGAGAAATAACATGAATAACCATATAACATCATGCATATCACTTTATTATCTCGTCATGAACAAATATGAACAATTATTGAATTACATTTATACCTTCGGCTTGATAGAAGGCAAAAGTCCAAGCGTGACACACGAATGAATACAAGTCAGCGTGAACAGTATAGGGATAATGTTCATCTATTTATAGGCACAGGACGCAGCATGTGTGGATTTACATTCATGTCCTTTATAACTGATTACAATCATGACACATATTATCATGGGCCAATCGGTCTTTTCATCTTTAAGTCGGTGCCACCCTTCGTCTCAAGGCGTGTCACTATGTCGAAGCTCCCCTAGATGGTAGCTTCGGCTTTGCTTCTGTGTTGATCTTCCGAAGGTGTTTCTTCTTACAGGACCTTCGGCGACGAAGCAGACCCCCAACAGTAGCCCCTTCACGGTGCCAGATCGTTTTTCGTAACGAGCTCGACCCGTGAAAAATTCTCTTAGGTTTCGGAATACCGAAGGTCCAAAAAACACCTTCCCTAAGCTCGTTGTCGAGAAACGATTAAATATTCCAAGTGCGAGGTGGTCCCACCATACGACCGGTACGCGTGATCTGGTGATTCACCTTCTCGCGCACTGTGGTCCACCGTTCAGTGGGCGCAGACGACTGTTCAGCGGGTGCGAGCGGCTTGACGATTTACCTTCCCACCTGCAACACTATATAAACAGACGGGTAGGTGTGAAGTTACCATAGGATTTATTACTATTGCACTGTTGTACTGCTGAAAAATTTGACCACAGCCGAAGCTTATTCATCGTATTCTCAATCAGAGCATCGTCTTGTTTTAGCTTCGTCATAAGACGGAGCTTCGGCAAAATTGCAAAAAGTCATCAACTTCGTCAAAACCCTAAGAAATTCAGTATCAAATGGCCAGAGTGCGTTCAACAGCTAGAGTTATGCGCGACAGAGAGGAGGCCGAAGCTGCTGAGACTGCCCCAATCTTCGAAGTAATGAGGCAATCGGGACTGTTTGTAACAGAGGGTGCTTCTGACGAATGTGCACCTGCTACCGAAGCTGAAAAGGCTGACATTGAAGAGGGTGATGCTGAAGAAGAGATAGATTATAACATCATCATGCCATCCAAACCCAGCCACTGGGTCTTTGGAAAGTCTACTGTCTCTAAATCTGATATGCTCATGATGATAAAGCTAGGGTACTTCAGGGAAGCCGAGAAAAGGCTGATTCGTTTTGGCGGGGAAGAAACCACTCCAAAGCCAGAAAATGATGAGATGGTTGTTTTCAGAAGTTTCTTCAAAGTAGGATTGTGGTTTCCTTTGCACGAAATGATTGGGGATGTTTTGGAAGATTTCGAACTTTATCTTCATCAGCTGACTCCTAATGCCATCGTTAGGCTCAGCGTCTTTACCTGGGCTCTCCGAAGCCAAGGAGTGGACCCGCTTGCCGAAGCTTTATGCCGGGTGCACGAGCTTCATTATCAGACGAAGGCTAGAGAAGATGGGCTATACGAGAATTTCGGCTGTTACAAATTTGCTTACCGCAAAGATATGAAGACTTCGGTGATCAGCTATCGCACCAAATGGCCAACCGGCTGGAAGAATGAGTGGTTTATGTTAAGGTTGATGAGAAGAAAGAGAAGATAGTTCAGAGCCCACTGAACCTAACCTTCGGGTTAACTATGCCTATGTGCGACATGCTGCAAGGGTCACCATGCCGAACAGCTATGGGTGAATTCCGAGTTGTATGGATTTGGTGCAGGAATACTCAGCCAATAGAGTATTTCCGACGTTAAAGGAATGGAATATGCCGAAGCTTAAAGGAGAAAAGAAAAAGAATGAACTTATTTGATTGCCCTATCACTTCAAGTTCAAGAAACATTTCAAAGAGCCTTACCAAGAATGGTTGGAAATGATTGAAGCTATGAGCAATGAAATTTTGGGCAACTATACTAAGAAAGAAGATCAATTGATGACCGTGGCCTTCGGCACCCGACCGAAATGAAGGCTGAACCAAGTAATGGATGCCCTAAAATTTGAATACCCTGACTATGAACGGTTAAGCAAGGGTGCCGAAGGGCCAAAGCAAAAAAGAGTTGTCAGTGTTATGAAAAGGCAAGCTGCTAGAATGATAGAAAAAGTTGAGAAAGCTTCGAAGAAGAAAAAATCCAGCCCTGAGCCGAAGGTGGCTGTTCTGAAGAAAAGAAAAGCTTCGGCTGAAGCCAAAAACAACTGATATAGAGGAAGAAATTCCTTCAACGCCTCCTGCTGCTGACGTGGAGGAAATTTTAAAGGTAATGACTGAATCTTTACCTCTCAAGGTAAGTCCACTAGGGCCACAACAGATGAAGCTTTTACAGAAGAAGGAGGAGCCTGCGGAAATCAAGAAACCTACTAAAAAAGGTGAAGGATTATTACCGTTATTGATGCTATTGAAGAGACGCCACCGCTGGCCTCGGCGTCAAAAACACCGGCTACCGAAGACACTGCATCTACCGAGGCTGCCCCCGCTGAAGCTGCAACTGCCGAAGCTGAGACGGCCGAAGATACAAATCTGGAGGGCACTTTTTCTGATATTGATAAGATGCTTTTGGACATGGTCGCGGAAGAAGCTGCTACAGCTGCCGAAGAGACCCTGGCCCCAGTGCCCAGGAAAGAGAAGAAGATTGCCGAAGATACTTTGGAGGAAAAGGAATTTAATTTTCAAAACATACTTGGTCAAAAGTTGTCTAAGACTGAGAAGGAAGAGCTGAGGGATTGTGCAATATCATGCGGCTAACAACCAGGAGCATTGCTCTTCGGTGGCGTTGACGAAGAGAGCTTAGGTTGCCTTTGGGACCGGACTGGAGCGAAGGTTTTTAGCACTCTATCGAAGAGTGTTGGCTTTCCGAAGCTTGAGGCCGACCTCAGCAGATACCGGCGGCAACATATCGTCGGTAGCTTGTTTTATTCTAATTTTAAGGTAAAGTTCTTACCTTAACTTTTTATTGTTTTCGAGATGAAGGTTACTTCTGATGAAGGTTATTTTTTTCAGAGTCTACTACTAAGTAAAACCTTAAGGATGCAACAAGACCTCGAGGACAAGAAAAATGAGATTATAATTGAGGGCTTAGAGGGCAAAATTAAAGATCACGAAGCTGCGCTAGAGAAGAAGGATTTCATGCTTCAAACAATGGAGGGTTCGCTGGCAGAAGCCCAAGCCGAGATTGCTAGATTAAACAGTGAACTCTCCATGAAATCAAAAAGCTTCGAACAAGAGAAGAAGGATTTTGATGCAAAGCTTGAAGCTGAAGTTGCAAAGAGTTCGAACTTGCAAAAGTCATTAAAGGAACTTCAAGATAAATGTCTGATCTTCGGCAACCGTTGTGTGCAACGACTGAAACAGGTCTTCAACTCAGTTGGAGCCAGTTCTAAAAAGTTTAAACTGATGTAGCTGAGGTGCCCGATCTTTCGGCGAGTAGAGATAATTCCGATTTGGCGGAAGATGACCCTTGTGATCCGACTACGACGAGCAAGCCCGAGGCGCCAATGCAATCACTGAACCAACTCCCTGTGGTTACCGACCTTGCTGATGCGAGATCAGCCTGATCACGAAGATCGTTTCCTCTGTGCAATCGAAGAACGAACAAGAAAAAGATGCGAGCAATCTAATCTATTACTCGAGGGTGGAGTTCTGAATACACGAAGACAGCGCAGATTTGCGCGTGTTCGAGAGTAGCTAAGGCTAACGTAAAACAAAACTCGAAAATAAAGGAGGCGCAGCTCCTGCATAAATAGAGGGGGCGCAGCCCCTAGGGCGGCCAACCCTAGGTCGTCCACTATGGGCCGCAGTTGGGCTGGTCGTCTATTCTTCTGGGCCCTCATTCTTCAGTAGCATGACGAAGTTAAGATCTCTGGCACGGGCCCGAGTGATTGGCCCAGCTAATGAAGGAAGTGGCGCTTGATGTGGAGGTGCTGCTGGTGTAGTCGTACTCATAGTGATGTCCTCATCATCCTCCCCTTCTTGAAGTGAAGTCGTCCTCGACGACAACTCCTCATCCTCGGCCATATATGGTTTCAAATCTGCAACATTAAAACTAGTGGAAACACCAAATTCCGCAGGCAGGTCAAGGATATAAGCATTATCATTAATCTTTGTTAGCACCTTAAAAGGACCAGCAGCATGAGGCATTAATTTAGAACGGCGCAAAGTAGGAAACCGATCCTTTCTCAAGTGCAACCAAACCATATCACCTGGCTCAAAAGTAACATGTTTTCTTCCTTTACTACCAGCAACCTGATTTTTTGCATTAGTAGCAGCAATGTTCTGTTTCGTTTGTTCATGTATGGTAATCATTTGTTCAACATGTGCAGCAGCATCTATATGTGGGGCGTTTGCAGCATTAAGTGAAATCAAATCAATAGGTGCCCTAGGGATGTAACCATAAACAATCTGGAAAGGGCACATCTTTGTAGAAGAATGTGTGGCATGATTGTAAGCAAATTCAACATGAGGCAAGCAATCCTCCCAACGTCTCAAATTCATGTCTAAAACAGCCCTAAGCATGGTAGATAAAGTTCTATTTACTACCTCAGTTTGTCCATCAGTCTGAGGGTGACAAGTAGTGCTAAACAACAATTTAGTTCCCAATTTATTCCAAAGAGATCTCCAAAAATGGCTTAGAAACTTAGCATCGCGATCAGAGACTATTGTTTTTGGAATACCATGTAAACGAATAATTTCTCTAAAGAACAATTCAGCAACAATGCTAGCATCATCAGTTTTATGACAAGGTATAAAGTGAGCCATTTTAGAGAATCTATCAACAACCACAAAAATACTATCCCTCCCCTTCTTAGTTCTAGGCAAGCCCAAAACAAAGTCCATAGAGATATCAAGCCAAGGAGAAGAAGGGACAGGCAAAGGCATATACAAACCATGGTTGTTCAACCGTGACTTAGCTTTCTGACAAGTAGTGCAGCGTGCAACAAGGCGCTCAACATCAGCGCGCATCCGAGGCCAAAAGAAGTGGGCAGCCAACACCTCATGCGTTTTGTAGACGCCAAAATGCCCCATGAGACCGCCTCCATGCGCCTCCTGTAACAACAAAAGACGAACCGAACTAGCTGGAACACACAGCTTGTTAGCGCGAAACAGGAACCCATCCTGTATGTGAAATTTGCCCCATGGTATCCCATTAATACAATGGCCGAAAGCATCTTTAAAATCAGCATCGTCAACATATTGATCCTTCACAGTGTCCAAACCAAAGATTTTAAAATCTAATTGTGACAACATGGTATAGCGACGAGACAAAGCATCAGCAATAACATTGTCCTTCCCGTTCTTGTGTTTAATAATGTAAGGAAAGGACTCAATGAATTCGACCCATTTAGCATGACGACGGTTCAGATTTGTTTGGGTACGAATATGTTTTAAAGCCTCATGATCAGAATGAATTATGAACTCACGATGCCAAAGATAGTGCTGCCATGTATGCAAAGTGCGCACTAAAGCGTAAAGCTCCTTATCATAAGTAGAATATTTCAGACTAGCACCGCTTAATTTTTCACTAAAATAAGCAACTGGTTTTCCTTCTTGTAACAAAACAGCACCTAGCCCAATACCGCTAGCATCGCATTCAAGCTCAAAAACTTTATTAAAATCAGGCAATTGCAAGTGGGGAGCTTGGGTTAACTTATCTTTCAAAGTGCTGAACGCTACCTCCTGCGAATCACTCCAAGCAAACGACACATCTTTCTTTGTAAGCTCATGTAGAGGCGCTGTAATGGAGCTAAAATCATGAACAAATCTGCGGTAGAAACCGGCAAGTCCAAGAAAGCTCCGAATTTGTGTGACCATCGTTGGTGTAGGCCACTCCCGAATGGGAGCAATCTTGCTGCTATCCACCTCAATGCCCTGCGGAGTAACCACATAACCAAGAAACGAGACACGTTGCGTGCAAAATGTGCACTTTTCCATGTTACCAAACAAGCGAGCAGCACGCAAAGCATCAAAAACAGCACGCAAATGTTCTAAATGCTCCTCTATAGACTTGCTGTAAATAAGGATATCATCGAAATAAACAACAACAAACAAACCTATGAAGGCCCGTAGAACTTCGTTCATTAAACGCATAAAGGTGCTGGGAGCATTAGTCAATCCAAATGGCATAACCAACCATTCATATAAACCAAATTTCGTTTTAAAAGCCGTTTTCCATTCATCACCGAGTTTCATTCTAATCTGATGGTAATCGCTACGCAAATCAACCTTAGAGAAAATAACGGCACCACTAATCTCATCTAACATATCATCAAGGCGTGGAATAGGATATCGATAACGAACTGTGATGTTATTAATAGCACGACAATCTACGCACATTCGCCATGACCCATCTTTCTTTGGAACGAGTAAAACAGGAACCGAGCAAGGGCTAAGAGTAGGGCTGACAATGGGCTATAAATTTTGCACTATAAGATTTAAGGATCGAAGCGGGTTAGGATCGGGCTCTATTTTTAGTCATTTTGAACTATAATTTATTTAGGGCCTTGACATTTTGTGAAGAACTATTTGGATCACGATCCATTACCACCCCTAGCTAAGAGACTCATGAATGTAACCCTTATCAAGCAGCGTCTGCACCTGGCGCTGGATCTCCTTCGTCTCCTCTGGATTTGTACGGTACGGGGCGCGGTTCGGAAGAGAAGCGCAGGGGATGAGATCGATCTGATGCTCAATGCCACGGAGGGGAGGAAGACCCGGTGGTAAGTCCGTAGGATAAACATCAGCATACTCCTGCAAAAGGTTAACAACAGCAGGGGGTATATCCAAAGACGGTTCATCATCAAGCGGAACAAGCATGCGCGAGCATACAAGTGCATAACAGGGCATATGAGCTTCATGGAGACCATCAAAATCAGCACGTGTAGCAAGTAAAACAGGAGAGTGCAACTTGATTTCAGATTTAATAGGTGCGGCTGATGTCGATTTGACTTGTTGTGCAGTTTTAGCAGCCCTAGTAAGATCATCTTTCAAAATTTGGTCAGGGGTCATTGGATGTATAATTATTTTCTGGCCTTTAAACATGAAAGAATAATGATTTGAACGACCATGATGTAAACTATCAGTATCATATTGCCAAGGTCGACCCAATAACAAAGAGCATGCTTCCATAGGAATAACATCGCAATCAGCATAATCAGAATAAGAACCCAGCGAAAAGGGGACACGTACCGAACGTGTTACCTTTATTTTACCACCATCATTAAGCCATTGAATGTGGTACGGATGTGGATGTGTGCGAGTGGGCAAGGATAATTTCTCTACCAACGCTGTACTTGCCAAATTGTTGCAGATGCCACTATCGATGATGATGCGAATCGACCGTTCGTGCACGACGCCCTTGGTATGGAATAGAGTGTGTCGCTGATTTTTTTCGGCCTAGGCAACCTGTGTGCTGAGAACACGCTGCACAACAAGACTCTCATACCTATCGGCGTCGATGGGATCAACGTGGACTTCCTCATTTTCTGCATGGTTAGTGGCAATCATAGCATGACCAGTTTCCTCAGAATCACTGGCTGAAGAGTACTCACCATTGTCACGTATAAGCAAGGTACGCTTGTTTGGGCAGTCCCGAATCATGTGCCTAAACCCTCTGCAACGATGGCACTGAATATCCCGTGTACGTCCTTTGGAAGAAGCGGCGCCTTTGGCAGGGGGTGCCACTGGCTTGGTCGTCCCTGTGCGCGATGTAGTGCTAGGCGTAGAAGGTGCAGGGCTGGAAGGAGTTGAGCTGTGTGTTGGACCCCGACCTGCAAAAGAGTTAGTATATGTCTTTGATCGTCGTCCCTGCACTTCATGTTCAGCTTTGCAAGCATATTCAAACAATGTGGTTATATCAAAATAATCCTTATAATCAAGTATATCCTGAATTTCCCTGTTCAAACCACCACGAAAACGCGCCATAGCAGCGTCATCTGACTCAACCAAACCACAACGAAGCATACCCTTTTGTAACTCCTGGTAATATTCCTCAACAGATAGTGAACCTTGTTGAAAACGCTGCATTTTGTTAAGCAAATTACGAGCATAATAGGAAGGAACAAATCTGTGGCGCATGGCAGTTTTTAATTGGGTCCAAGTAATGACACTGTTAATGGGAAGTTTTTGTTTATACTCACGCCACCAAATTAAAGCAAAATCAGTAAATTCACTAATGGCAACCTTCACTTGGCTATTAGCAGGAATATCATGGCATGAAAATTTCTGTTCTACCTCCAATTCCCAATCAAGATATGCAGCAGGATCATATTTACCATTAAAAGATGGAATTTTAAATTTAATCTTAGAAAATAAGTCATTAGGGGGATGACGAACCACACGACGTGCACGACCACGGCGATCTCCATCGTCCAGCTCAGTGTCACCGCCGTATTCCTGCTCCATCTTTGTGGTCAATGCATCAAGGCGTGCCAGGATGGTGTCGAGTGTGGTGCGAGTCGCCGTTTGAGCAAGGTCAAGTTGGTTGAAACGCTCGGTCGTCGAAGTGATCGTTGAATCAAGCCGTTCATGCATCGTCCTAATGTCCGCGGCAAGTCCATCAACTTTTCCCCTTACTTCCTGCAACTGGGCATCCACCATGTCGTGTGCTCCTGCCATAGTTAGCGCAACACCAAAACACCAAAAGGAGAAAAACAAACGACAAAAACAGGGGTGTACTGCTCACAAGGCGCTCACACTAGTGTTGTTATCAAGTTCTTATCCGTTCTTACCAAGCCACAGTGGTGAACTGCAACCAACAGGTGGAACCGGTGAAAGATTGGATGAGCGATTGCCTGGAGAAACAAAAACCTTCTCGTCGTAGAAATATGTGGAGTTTTGGGTAGGCTGCACTCAAGTCAATGATTAGCACGATCAAACAATAATGCAAAGTTGAATTATAGTGCAAAACACGAAACTATATTGCTGGCCACAAGTGTAAAGGACGGATGGAACTAGCAGAATGGCAGTACCATAAATATTGTACTAGCGAGGCCACTAGTAGGAATCACAAGTGATTTTGTTTTTCTTTTTTGTATGATTTTTTGATATTTTTCTCAGCACAAGAAGCAACAAAATAGGAGCTACACGAAGTTTCACCTAAAACAGAAATCAGATGTGGTCTATAGAAAATCAGGAAGTTCTCTGAAAAGCGTGCGAGAACTTTGACGAATTTTTTTCTTTATTTTCCTGAATTTTTTGACAATTTTGTCGAACCCCAAACAGACAAGCTCCTATAAAAATTTCAGATTTTTTGGACACCCGAGCGAAAAGTTATGCCCGTTTTACGGAAGGTACCTCAAGTTATGTGTTAAAAACGACCGGGATGAAACAACCGTATCCTTTCTCCTTCGTTTTCTTTTTCTTGTTTCTGTTTTTTTTGAGTAACCGAAGGAGAAAAACAAGGAAGCGGTTGTTGACTCGGTTTGTTTTTTTTTCTGTTTTTTTTCGTAACCGAAGGAGAAAAACAAGGAAACGGCCGTTGACTCGGTTTGTTTTTTTCTGTTTTCTTTTTGACGTTACCGAAGGAGAAAAACAAGGAGACGATGTTGACTCGGTTTGTGGCGTGATCAAACGGGAGATGGTGGCGGCGCTAGGGTTTGAATGGTGGAAGAACACAATGCAACCAGCAACAAGGAAACGCGAAAGCACACAAATTCAACAATGCAGATTATTGAAAGAAAGTGCGAGGCTCAAAAGGGTGCTGGGATAAGATCTAACCTGAATTTTTATGTGGTTTTGTGGACAGTAGGAAAAAAACGCTAGATAAACTCACCGATCAACCTGGAAATCTGATACCAATTGATGTAGCTGAGGTGCCCGATCTTTCGGCGAGTAGAGATAATTCCGATTTGGCGGAAGATGACCCTTGCGATCCGACTACGACGAGCAAGCCCGAGGCGCCAATGCAATCGCTGAACCAACTCCCTGTGGTTACCGACCTGGCTGATGCGAGATCGGCCTGATCACGAAGATCGTTTCCTGTGCGCAATTGAAGAACGAACAAGAAAAAGATGCGAGCAATCTAATCTATTACTCGAGGGTGGAGTTCTGAATACACGAAGACAGCGCAGATTTGCGCGTGTTTGAGAGTAGCTAAGGCTAACGTAAAACAAAACTCGAAAATAAAGGAGGCGCAGCTCCTGCATAAATAGAGGGGGCGCAGCCCCTAGGGCGGCCAATCCTAGGTCGTCCACTATGGGCCGCAGTTGGGCTGGTCGTCTATTCTTCTGGGCCCTCATTCTTCAGTAGCATGACGAAGTTAAGATCTCTGGCACGGGCCCGTTGATTGGCCCAGCTAATGAAGGAAGTGGCGCTTGATGTGGAGGTGCTGCTGGTGTAGTCGTACTCATAGTGATGTCCTCATCATAAACCTTCAGCTGAAGACCTGCCAAGCATCTTTGATCGTATTGAAGACGAAGTTGATGCTCTTGATGAAGTCATGGCTGGGCATGGTGACTTCTGCGCTCTGTTAGCTTCTCGTGGCACAACTGTTGCTTTTATGAAGGCTGGTTGCACGCACGAGAATATTGTAAACAGGCCGAACTTCAGCTTATCACCAGCGGACTTGAATGACATCCCTGGTCTGGCCCGAAGCATTGGGAACAGATTCATAACTCAAATTTGGGCGAAGGGTGGACGAAGCTTGGCTGGTGACGAAGCTCAAAGTCACCTTAAGCCGGTAATAAACTCATACCTTGTGCTTATCTTTTCCTTGAAACTTGAATTTACCTTATAACACTTTTTTATGTACAGGATGACGAAGCCGAAGAGCAATGATCCGAAGCTTGGCGGATGATCCAAAGCTTAGCGGGTGGTGATGAAGTCGAAGACGTTGCTATGAAAATCAAACTCTAGAGAAACTCTTGAATTATCCTTGTAAAGAATATTGTAATTTAAGAATCAGATACTACTCTGTAAATTTGTCCGTACCTTGTAATATATTTTTACCTTTCCGTCCATGTATGAACTGCTTTGATGTGGACGAAACTTGTATTTTTTGAGCCGAAGGCGAAAAACACCTTCCCTTCTTTTCGTACACAACAAAGCATAAATCTGCTTCCTTTCCTTTCGCCGAAGCCTTATCATTAGAGCCGAAGCAACTGTTTGTATTTGTATGATATGATGATGATGATCCTATGTATGTCTAAATGAATGTATATGAATGCAATGAATGATGTGATGTATTGTGCAAATGAATGTCCAGACACACGCTTACGAAACCACACCAAAACTCCTCATTCCCTTAGGAATGACTGAAATGTCTTTGTCGTTTATTTTTCGGCTGCACCGTTTATTTTTCGGTGTAAGTTCTCCATCCCCTTAGGAACGTCTTTTGAACTTCTTCGCCTTCTATTTCGGCGGTATCACCGTTGACTTTTCGGTGTAAGTTCTGCATTCCCTTAGGAACGTCTTTTGAACTTCTTCGCCTTATATTTTGGTGGTATTTGGCCCTGCATTCCCTTAGGAACGACTTTTGAGCAGAAAACTTACGCTGCGCTCCCTTAGGAACGACTTTTTGTAGCTTCGTCATGCTCTGCATCCCCTTAGGGACGACTTTCGAGCTTCTCCCTGTTTTTTCTTTTCTGCACTCGATGGTGCATGCTCAGATTTTACATTTTACATATTTTTGGGGGATTTTGCTCTCGTAGAGCTGGATAAGAAAGGAAAAAATTACAAACTATGGCCCCATTAAAAACCAATCTCCCCCTTTGGAAAGGAAAATGGTGCCATAGGAAAAATGAAAAAGATTACATCAAATTACACATAATATCGTCGAAGCTCATCCACATTCCAAGATCTAGGAATGTCGTTGTCGTCCATATCCTTCAATCTGTAAGAACCGGGTCTTGACGAAGATACCACAAGAAAGGGTCCTTCCCACTTCAGCTGTAGCTTGCCTACTGTGTCTGGATTGGCCACTCTCCGAAGTACCAAATGCCCTGGCTTAATGTTTTTCAGCCGAACTTTTCTGTCACGCCATTTTATTGTTTCGGCTTGATATTTATTGATATTCTCCACAGCCTGAAGTCTGGTCCCTTCTATAGCATCTTTTGCCACAAAATAATCAGCTTCGTCCTCTGCCGAAGCTACGCTCTAATTGACCCTGCCTTAGCTTCTTCTGGAGTTATAGCTTCGTCACCAAACAATAACTTGAACGGTGTAAAACCTTTTGACCTTGATATAGTTGTATTGTGGCTCCACACCACTTTAATTAACTCATCTGGCCACTTTCCTTTGGGTTGATTGAAGATTAACTTCATTATTCCCGTCATTATAATACCATTTGCTCTTTCGATCAGCCTGTTTGACTTCGGGTGCCTGACTGATGCAAAATGAATCTTCGTGTCAACCTTATCGCAGAAATCTTTGAAAGTTTCGGCATCAAACTGTGTTCCATTGTCCACAGTTATAGCCTTCGGCACACCGAAGCGACAAACGATATTCTGCCAGAAGAATTTTTGGACTGTAACCAAAGTTATTGTAGCCAAAGGCTTTGCCTCAATCCACTTAGAAAAATATTCCATCGCCACCACGACATATTTCAAATTACCTTGTGCTGGTGGAAGTGGGCCTAACATGTCCAGGCCCCATCTTTGCAATGGCCAGGTTGGTTGTATTAACTGAGTTAATGATGAAGGTTTTTTGGTCCCTTGCACATTTTTGACAATTTTCGCACTTTTGGACCAGATCTGTTACATCCGAAGCTGCCTTCGGCCAGTAAAATCCCTGTCTAAAAACCTTTCCTAGCAAAGGCCTAGACCCAATATGAGATCCACATAATCCTGCATGTATCTCCTTCATTAGTTCTATACCTTCGGTTCTGGATAAACACTTAAGAAGGAGGTAGCAAACTCCATGTTTGTATAATTACCCTTCTATTATGATATACGGTCTTGTTCTTGCTTCCATTCTTTAATTATAAACTTCATCATCCGAGAGGCAGTTACCTTGGAGAAAAGATATGATTTCAGTCCTCCAATCTTCACTATGTACTTCCGAAGGTAGAGGGAGCCCCTGAGCCGCTGATTTGGCTAACAGATCTGCATGCTCATTTTCGCCTCTTGGATTGTTCTTGACAGAGAAACCTTCGAAAGAAGCCTCCAACCTTCGAACTGTATCCAGATATTTTTCAAGTTTCGGATCTCTTGCCTTGCTACTTTTATCTACATGGCCAGAAATGACTTGAGAATCACTTTTCAGAATAGCCCTTCTTATTGCCATTGCCCTTAACTTCCAAAGCCCCAACAAGAGTGCTTCGTATTCGGCAATATTATTTGTACAACTAAAGTCTAGCTTGGCTGCATAACATGTTCTGACTTTCGAAGGTGCTACTAGAACAGCAGCTGCTCCTGCGCCGAAGGTTCCCCAAGAACCATCGCAGAACACTATCCAAGCTTCGGCATCTTTATTTATCTCTTCTTCCTGAGCCCCTGGCGTCCAGTCAGCGATGAAGTCTGCTAACGCCTAGGACTGAATTGAAGATCTGTGCACATAATCAATGGTGAATTCATTAAGCTCTACAGCCCATTTTCCAATCCTTCCATTAGCCTCTCTGTTACTCATGATGTCCTTTAGAGGTTGTGACGAAGGAACAATTATGTGGTATGCTTGAAAATAATGCCGAAGCTTTCTGGAAGCCATTAACACAACATATAATACCTTCTCCAATTCTGTGTAATTTTTCTTTGATGGTCTTAAAACTTCAAAGTCGAAGTAATACTGGTGATTTCTTTTTAGCCTGACCATCTAGCTTTTCCTGTACCAGTGCCGCACTCACTGCAAAATGTGAAGCTGCCACATATAAGAGCGATGGAGCCCCTGGCGCGGGTGGAGTAAATGTTGTTAAATCAATCAAATATTGTTTCAACTCTTCAAAAGCTTTTTGTTGTGCCGGGCCCCATTGAAAGGCTTCGGCTTACTTCAGTATTTCAAAAAACGGCAGATTTCTTTCTGGTGATCTGGATATGAATCTGTTTAATGATGCTAATCTTCCTGCCAGCCGTTGAGCCCCTTTCTTCGTGCTTGGTGGCTCCATCCGATGGATAGCTTCGATCTTGCTTGGGTTAGCTTTAATTCCTTTCGTTGATACCAGACAGCCAAGGAACTTGCCTTTCTTCACTCCAAAAACACATTTTTCTGGATTTAGTTTCAGGCCAGCTTGCCTGAAATTGGCAAATGTTTCTTGCAAATCAGCAATATGATTTTCTTGCTTCGTGCTTTTCACTATGATATCTCAACATAGGTCATCACATTTCTGCCTATCTGGGAATGAAGGACCTTAGCTGTCATTATGCTGAAGCTTCCTCCAGCATGCTTGAGCCCCGCAGGCATTCGAAGATAGCAATAAGTGCCACTAGGAGTTATGAAGCTAGTCTTCGGCTCATCTTCCTTCTTCATCCAGATTTGATGATAGTCTGAATAACAATCCAATAGACTTATGAGCTCTGAAGAAGCTGCTGCATCTACAAGAGAGTCTATTCTTGGTAGCGGGAATTCGTCTTTTGGGCATGCCTTGTTAAGATTTGTGAAGTCAATGCACATTCTCCATTTGCCATTGGCCTTCTTCACCATGATAGTATTGGCTAACCACTCTGGGTATTTTACCTCTCTGATGACACCAGCACTGAGAAGCCTTTTCACTTCATTCTGAGCACCTTCGGCTTTATCATCAAACATTTTCCGAAGCCTTTGCTTTTTTGACCTGAAGGATGGGTCAACATTGAGTGAATGCTCAATGACATCTCTGTTGACACCACAGAGATCATTGGCTGACCAAGCAAAGACATCTTTGTTGTGAAATAAAAATCATATCAAAGTTTTCTCTTGCTCTTCAGATAACTGAGACCCCAGCAGTACTTTTTGATCTACTATGTCTTCACATAGAAGCATAGGCTTTGGCTGATCCGCCGAAGCAGCCTTCTCTCTTTTGTATTTGTACTGTTCACAGGCTTCGACTCCATCTATGTTATGAATTGCCTTTGAATCTGTCCAGTTTCCTTTGGCTTTCCTAGCAGCTTCCTGACTCCCATGAACAGCAATGGGCCCTTGTTCCGAAGGTATCTTCATGCATAGATATGCTGGATGAAGTATTGCTTCGAAAGCATTAACTGTCCCACGACCAATGATTGCATTGTTGGGGACTTGTTCTCAAATGCTATGAATTAAGAACAAGGAAACACAAAATGTTAATAGTTCATCCTTCGAAGCATTATCTCCCTTAGGATATAATGATCTTCAGACGAAAGTCATGAAGGTCATACCTTCATCATTGCAGTGTATATTAATTGAAGTAGAAGCATATGAAAACATGAGAAATAACATGAATAACCATATAACATCATGCATATCACTTTATTATCTCGTCATGAACAAATATGAACAATTATTGAATTACATTTATACCTTCGGCTTGATAGAAGGCAAAAGTCCAAGTGTGACACACGAATGAATACAAGTCAGCGTGAACAGTACAGGGATAATGTTCATCTATTTATAGGCACAGGACGCAACATGTGTGGATTTACATTCATGTCCTTTATAACTGATTACAATCATGACACAGATTATCATGGGCCAATCGGTCTTTTCATCTTTAAGTCGGTGCCACCCTTCGTCTCAAGGCGTGTCACTATGCCAAAGCTCCTCCGGATGGTAGCTTCGGCTTTGCTTCTGTGTTGATCTTCCGAAGGTGTTTCTTCTTACAGGACCTTCGGCGACGAAGCAGACCCCCAACAGTAGCCCCTTCACGGTGCCAGATCGTTTTTCGTAACCAGCTCGACCCGTGAAAAATTCTCTTAGGTTTTGGAATGCCGAAGGTCCGAAAAACACCTTCCCTGAGCTCGTTGTCGAGAAACGATTAAATATTCCGAGTGGGAGGTGGTCCCACCATACGACGGGTACGCACGATTTGGTGATTCACCTTCTCGCGCATTGTGGTCCACTGTTCAGTGGGTGCGGGCGACTATTCAGCGGGTGCGAGCGGCTTGACGATTTACCTTCCCACCTGCAGCACTATATAAACAGACGGGTAGGTGTGAAGTTACCACAACATTTATTACTATTGCACTGTTGTGCTGCTGAAAAATTTGACCATAGCCGAAGCTTATTCATCGTATTCTCAATCAGAGCATCGTCTTGTTTTAGCTTCGTCATAAGAGGGAGCTTCGGCAAAATTGCAAAAGTCATCAACTTCGTCAAAACCGTAAGAAATTCATTTTCAAATGGCCAGAGTGCGTTCAACAGCTAGAGTTACGCACGATGGAGAGGAGGCCGAAGCTATTGAGACTGCCCCAATCTCCGAAGTAATGAGGCAATCGGGACTGTTTGTAACAGAGGGTGCTTCTGACGAAGGTGCACCTGCTGCCGGAGCCGAAAAGGCTGACATTGAAGAGGGTGATGCTGAAGAAGAGATAGATTATAACATTGTCACACCCGGTTTTAGAAGGCAAACCGAATGCGAACCATGTACGTGCCAGGATGAGCAATTCACGTACACAGCAGTTACATAACATGGACATCATCACACAATGCTCAAATAGTATTAAAAAGGGAAATAATAGTTGATTACATCATATGTCTTAGACATCCACATAGTCTTTACAATAATCAAAGTGCGGAAAAGAAACGTAGATAAACGCGGCCTTCACAGGCAGCCGACTGGGGGTTGCCGCTAACCCACGCCTAGGACTCGTCGTAATCTTGGAACTCCTGGAAGTCTCCTTCCACGGCTTCACCTTCTCCTGAGCAGTGGTTGCAATGCTGACAACCTGGGGATGGGGGGGGGTTTGGTGTGTAGAGCAAGGGTGAGTACACATCAACATACTCAGCAAGTATCCTGTTTGGCTGTAGTAGACTAGCTTTATGTGGAGTTAAGTCAAGCAGTTTCTTTTAATTGGTCAGGTTATTATTTACTAGTAGAAAGCTAGGTTTTAGCATTAACCCAAGTTATTAACCCAAAGTACCCTTTCCAAACGGAAAGAATACCACTTACCATTACCATAATCATAAACATCATCCTCGTCACCACCTGTAATCCAACCATCTCTGATCAAGTACCACTAATCAATGGAGCTCCCTTGGCCGCTCATAACCGCGAGCACGACTGATATATCAGTTTCATAACACTCTGCAGAGGTTGCACACTTTACCCACAAGCCGTGATTCCCTCTTGCCTCGGGCCGGTCAAACCCTTAAACACTACCAAGGTGAGTCGGTAGGGTCTCACTATGTAGCCTTTACCAAGATTCCCCGGGGCTGTAGCCGCCCGTTAGGTTTCCTAAATGCACCGCACTCCTCCCCAAGGGGCGAACCGAACTTGGCAGAGCGAGCCGCATACACCGAGCCCCATTAACGGCACGACGGCTAAGCGAACTACACCTCGGTTCCTCTAAATATTCAGCTAAGGGCATCCCATTCCACCCTCATGGTTGCACAGTTTTCCCGGGCGGTCATCCAACGAATAGGTCCTTACGGAGAGGCACTTGAGAAACCGCTCGAGCCCCCTAAAGTATCACCAGTCCAACATCATAATCATAATGACAACATCGTATCATAAGTGTTCACATCATGTTCATTGATTAAAGTAAAGCAATAGCATGAATCTAACCATAGTAGCCCAAAAGGTAATCAAGGACCAGGTAAATAGAAAGCTAGTCAATCCTTAGGTTGTTCATAGTATGCGGGACAGTAAATTATAAAGTAAATGTGACATAATGGGTCAGAGGACACTTGCCTTCACCAAATAGATGCTCAGGGTCTTCGATCTCATAGAACTCGAAGAACAGGATCATTTGGTCGCCGAAGCTTGACCGTCGATTTCTCAAAGCTTGGAAACGAATCGCGATCTAATCGCAACACGAAGCGAAGACAAACAGGCACAAGCAAACAAACATATATATGCATAAGAATATTACACCATACAAGATAAAACATTATAAAAGCGTGCAGTATAAAATCGAGCTCGCTTCTACCGTTACGTGAGGAAAAGAAACGTCGAACTCGAAGGTACGGTCTAGAAGTTATTCACGTTTATACTAAACAAGTATTAATTAGAATATTTAGTTCGACATACTCACATTATTCGACATTTATTTAATGTAAATTAAAACTAGTACTTAGTTTCAATTTTCTATTCTAATAGTTGTTGGGTTAAACAAATAATTAATTAATTAACACGTGCGATTGTAAGCGAATTGGTTTGATAGGGTAGGGTTGGCTATACTGCTGGTGCGAAAGGTGAGAAAATAATAAATAGATGACGCATTTATACTAAGCAAGTATTAAATCAAAGCATTTGTGTTGGCATTAATCACTTTAACATTTATTCATAAAAGCGTAAAGTAAAGTTGTACATTAGTTTTTAATAGAATGTTATTTTAATAACCAACGACTAAAAAATTAAGTAATTAATTAGCGAAAACATGCGCCATGATAAAGTAATATTTTATTAACATGTTCCGACGTTATTGCGAAGCTGACACAACTAAAATGGGTGGAAAAGTGTTTATTACGCAAAATATATTGAATATTTACAATTCGTCAATTATTTATGGCGTGGTGTGATTTCGATGTTCGTAAATGAGCCATGTCGAAGACCACAGGATCGTAGCCGCATAAAATTATTGTTGTGGGCATAATTTCTATTGGCGCGTCGCATGCCACATGGAAGGGAAGCATGGTGCATGTCGTGCAATGTGCATGTGCGTGGCTAGGGGTAGTTTCTTTTTTCCATCTAATCGCACGCAGGGGCTTTGAGGTGCCTGGAATGGTGCTGCATGCAACAGCTCTAGATCTGCATGTCGTGCATGTAGGGGTCCGTTGGTGGCGGTTTCTTCGTTTCTCCTTCAACTGCACGCACGCAGGCAGCGCTGAGGCATTTCTCGCAGGGGAGGGGGCGGTGCTTGTTGGCAACGCCGGAGTCTGGCCGGGCGGCAGGGCTCTACAGCTGGGCGGGCTCGCCGCCGTGCGCGCATGGGCGAGTCTCCAGGAGCTCGCGCGTTGCAGGTTGGCCTGCCAGCGCTACTTCAGACATGGGCGAGAGGCGAACGCACGGCCATGGACAGAAGCTACGTGAGGAGGGCAAGGAAGAGGCGTGGGTGAGGCTTGGCGCTGGCTCGCTGGTCGTGCCTGCGCGTGCTCCTGCATGGGCTAGGGATGGCAGTAGGGGAGGCTCGGTACGTACAGGATGCCATGGCTGCAAGTAGCTAGTCAGGGCTTCGGTCGATGGGCTGAGCGCGTGGCCGCGTCGGCCGTGGGAGGAGGGAGTGGGGCGCACGCCGCGCGCAGGGAGAAGGGCTGAGCACTTGCTATGCAGGTAGCGATGGGGAAGATGTCTAGGGGAGAGAGGGGAGGGAGGATTTCTTACCAGAGAAGAAGGCTCGCCGGTGGAAGTCTGTGCTGGTGGGCCGCGCTGGCTGGCCACGCCACACCGGGGATCGGAGACCGAGGCCGGCTGCCTCCATGGCTGCGTGCATGGTTGCCGGATCCTCGCGTTGTGGGAGAGACGGTTTGAAGGGGAGAGGAGTGGGGGCGCGTGGGACCCGTGGCTAGGTAGAGTCCGGGCGCGGATGTTCCATGTGGGGGCGCTGCTAGCACGGTTACGGCGGCGCGAGGCTAGGGGTGTGGCTGGGCTGGCCCATGGGGCTGAGGGAGGGAGGCCGGACTAGGCCGCGTGCTTGGTCGGGGCTGGGCCGAGAAGGACGTGTGGGATTTCTTTCTCTTTATCTATTTCTTTCCTTTTTTGTATTTTCCTTTGAATTCAAATGCAAGCACCAATTTGCGGGCTACGTGAATGCACAACTAGAATAAATCAACATACAAAAATGAAAAAAAATAATCCGGCATGTTGCGCAATAATCAAAACTTCTCTAGGGTTCATTCCACTAGGCTTAAGCCAATATAAGACAAAATAACTTCCCATTTTTAGGAAAAATAGAAGGAAAGCAAAGAAATGAGAGAGTAACACCTGAATTTAATGTATATTAGGAAATAAATTTTATACCCAAATTCAGGGTGTTACAAACATCATCATGCCATCCAAACCCAGCCACTGGGTCTTTGGAAAGTCTACTGTCTCTGAAGCTGATATGCCCATGATGATAAAGCTAGGGTACTTCGGGGAAGCCGAGAAGAGTCTGATTCGTTTTGGTGGGGAAGAAACCACTCCGAAGCTAGAAAATGATGAGGTGGTTGTTTTTAGAAGTTTCTTCAAAGCAGGATTGACGTTTCCTTTGCATGAAATGATTGGGGATGTTTTGGAAGATTTCAAAGTTTATCTTCATTAGCTGACTCCTAACGCCATCGTTAGGCTCAGCGTCTTTATCTGGGCTCTCCGAAGCCAAGGAGTGGACCCGCTTGCCGAAGCTTTCTGCCGGGTGCACGAGCTTCATTATCAGACGAAGGCTAGAGAAGATGGGCTACACAAGAATTTCGGCTGTTACAACTTTGCTTACCGCAAAGATATGAAGACTCCGGTGATCAGCTATCGCACCAAATGGCCAACCTGCCGGAAGAATGAGTTGTTTTATGTTAAGGTTGATGAGAAGAAAGAGAAGATAGTTCAGAGCCCACTGAACCTAACCTTCGGGTTAAATAGGCCCCTGTGCGACATGCTGCAAGGGTCACCATGCCGAACAGCTGTGGTTGAATTCCCATTTGTATCTGAGCATATCGGTACTAGAGATTTGGTGCAGAAATACTTAGCCAATAGAGTATTTCCGACGTTAAAGAAATGGAATATGCTGAAGCTTAAAGGAGAAAATAAAAAGAATGAACTTGTTCGACTGCCCTATCACTTCAAGTTCAAGAAACATTTCAAAGAGCCTTGCCAAGAATGGTTGGAAATGATTGAAGCTATGTGCAATGAAATTTTGGGCAACTATACTAAGAAAGAAGATCAATTGATGACCGCGGCCTTCGGCACCCGACCGAAACGAAGGCTGAACCGAGTAATGGATGCCCTGAAATTTGAATACCTGGACTATGAACGGTTAAGCAAGGGTGCCGAAGGGCCAAAGCAAAAACGACTTGTCAGTGTTATGAAAAGGCAAGCTGCTAGAATGATAAAAGAAGATGAGAAAGCTTCGAAAAAGAAAAAATCTAGCCCTGAGCCGAAGGTGGCTGTTCCGAAGAAAAGAAAAGCTTCTGCTGCAAAGCCAAAAACAACTGATATAGAGGAAGAAATTCCTTCAACGCCTCGTGCTGCTGACGTGGAGGAAATTTTAAAGGTAATGACCGAATCTTTACCTCTCAAGCTAAGTCCACTAGGGCCACAACTGATGAAGCTTTTATAGAAGGAGGAGCCTGCGGCAATCAAGAAACCTACTAAAAAAAGGCGAAGGATTATTACCGTTATTGATGCTATTGAAGAGACGCCACCGCCGGCCTCAGCGTCAAAAACACCGGCTGCCGAAGACACTGCAGCTACCGAGGCTGCCCCCACTGAAGCTGCAACTGCCGAAGCTGAGACGACCGAATATACAAATCTGGAGGGCACTTTTTCTGATATTGATAAGATGATTTTGAACATGGCCGCAGAAGAAGCTGCTACAGCTGCCGAAGAGACCCTGGCCCCAGTGCCCAGGAAAGAGAAGGAGATTGCCGCAGATACTTCGGAGGAAAAGGATTTTAATTTTCAAAACATACTTGGTCAAAAGCTGTCTAAGACTGAGAAGGAAGAGCTGAGGGATTATGCAATATCATGCGGCTATCAACCAGGAGCATTGCTCTTCGGTGGCGTTGACGAAGAGAGCTTAGGTTGCCTTCGGGACCAGTCTTGAGCGAAGGTTGTTAGAACTCTATCGAAGAGTGTTGGCTTTCCAAAGCTTGAGGCCAACCTCAGCAGATACCGGCGGCAACATATCGTCGGTAGCTTGTTTTATTCTAATTTTAAGGTAAAGTTCTTACCTTAACTTTTTATTGTTTTTGAGATGAAGGTTACTTCTGATGAAGGTTATTTTTTTAGAGTCTACTACTAAGTAAAACCTTGAGGATGCAACAAGACCTCGAGGACAAGAAAAATGAGATTATAATTGAGGGGTTAGGGGGCAAAATTAAAGATCATGAAGCTGCTCTGGAGAAGAAGGATTTCATGCTTTAAACAATGGAGGGTTCGCTGGCAGAAGCCCAAGCCGAGATTGCTAGATTAAACAGTGAACTCTCCATGAAATCAAAAAGCTTCGAACAAGAGAAGAAGGATTTTAATGCAAAGCTTGAAGCTGAAGTTGCAAAGTGTTCGAACTTGCAAAAGTCATTAAAGGAACTTCAAGATAAATGTCTGAACTTCGGCAACTGTTGCGTGCAACGACTGAAATAGGTTTTCAACTCAGTTGGAGCCAATTCTGAAAAGTTTAAACCTTCAGCTGAAGACCTGCCAAGCATCTTTGATCATATTGAAGGCAAAGTTGATGCTCTTGATGAAGTCATGGCTGGGCATGGTGACTTCTGCGCTCTGCTAGCTTCTCGTGGCACAGCTGTTGCTTTTATGAAGGCTGGTTGCATGCATGGGAATATTGTAAACAGGATGAACTTCAGCTTATCACCAGCGGACTTGAATGACATCCCCGGCCTGGCCCGAAGCATTGGGAACAGATTCATAACTCAAATTTGCGCGAAGGGTGGACGAAGCTTGGCTGGTGACGAAGCTCGAAGTCACCTTAAGCATGTAATAAACTCATACCTTGTGCTTACCTTTTCCTTGAAACTTGAATTTACCTTATAACGCTTTGTTATGTATAGGAGGACGAAGCCGAAGAGCAATGATCCGAAGCTTGGCGGATGATCCGAAGCTTAGCGAGTGGTGATGAAGCCGAAGACGTTGCTGTGAAAAAAAAACTCTAGAGAAACTATTGAATTATCCTTGTAAAGAATATTGTAATTTAAGAATCAGATACTACTTTGTAAATTTGTCCATACCTTGTAATATATTTTTACCTTTCCGTCCATGTATGAACTGCTTTGATGTGGACGAAACTTGTATTTTTTTGAGCCGAAGGCGAAAAAAACCTTCCCTTCTTTTCGTACACAATGAAGCATAAATCTGCTTCCTTTCCTTTTGCCGAAGCCTTATCATTAGAACCGAAGCAACTATTTGTATTTGTATGATATGATGATGATGATCCTATGTATGTCTAAATGAATGTATATAAATGCAATGAATGATGTGTTGTATTGTGCAAATGAATGTCCAGAAAGACGCTTACGAAGCCACATCAAAACTCCTCATTCCCTTAGGTATGACTAAAATTTCTTTGCCGTTTATTTTTCGGCTGCACCACTTATTTTTCGGTATAAGTTCTGCATCCCCTTAGGAACGTCTTTTGAACTTCTTCGCCTTCTATTTCGGTGGTATCACCGTTGACTTTTTGGTGTAAGTTTTGCATTCCCTTAGGAACGTCTTTTGAACTTCTTCGCTTTATATTTCGGCGGTATTTTACTCTACATTCCCTTAGGAACTACTTTTGAGCAGAAAACTTACGCTGCGCTCCCTTAGGAACGACTTTTGGTAGCTTCGTCGTGCTCTGCATCCCCTTAGGAACGACTTTCGAGCTTCTCCCTGTTTTTTTCTTTTCTGCACTCGATGGTGCATGCTCAGATTTTACATTTTACATATTTTTGGGGGATTTTGCTCTCGTAGAGCTGGATAAGAAAGGAAAAAGGGAGCAGGAGTTTATGTTTTTGTGGTTTCTATGACAGCGTCTAGCACGCTGGCCATTCTCCTTCTCTTGGGAGTTGTGGTAGGAGTGAAAGGGAAATGTGCCCTTGGGCCATTTCTAAGTATTTTGGTGATTGAGTGCCAACGCAAGTGCTTTTGAGTTAATCTATGCAATGTGGTGGACAAAGTACAAATCAAGTATAAAGGTATGTTTCTCAGACTTAGTACATTGTTTTATGGACTAATGTATTGTGTCTAAGTGCTGGAAACAGGAAAAGACCAATTGGAAATGTCTTGGCTCGAGCAGCCAAGACTCTGCTCAGTCTGGGAGCACCGGACTGTCCGGTGGGGCACCGGATAGTGTCCGGTGCGCCAAATTGGCTCGGGCGAACTGGCCGCTCTCGGGAAATTGTCGGCGACATACGGCTATAATTCACCGGACTGTCCGGTGTGCACCGGACTGTCCGGTGAGCCAACGGTCGGCCGGGCCAACGGTCGGCCGCACAATCTGCGCGGGACACGTGGCCGAGCCAACGGCTAGAAGGGGGCACCGGACTGTCCGATGTGCACCGGACATGTCCGGTGCGCCAACGGCTCTCAGGCTGCCAACGGTCGGCTTCGCCATTTAAGGAAAGAAATCTGCACCGGACTGTCCGGTGCGCCACGCGACAGAAGGCAAGAATTGCCTTCCCAGATTGCTCTCAACGGCTCCTAGCTGCCTTGGGGCTATAAAAGGGACCCCTAGGCGCATGGAGGAGAACACCAAGCATTCCTTGAGCACTCTTGATCACTCACACTCCATTCGTGCGCACTTGTTCGACATTCTAGTGATTTGAGCTCAGTTCTAGTGTGCTAGTCTTTTGAGCTTAAGTCTGGGTCTTGTGTGTGCGTATTCGCTGTGATCTTTGTGTCTTGTGTGAGTTGCTAATCCCTCCCTTACTCTGTGCTTCTTTGTGAACATCTTTGTAAGGGCGAGAGACTCCAAGATTGTGGAGATTCCTCGCGAACGGGATTAAGAAAAGCAAAGCAAAGCAAAACACCATGGTATTCAAGTGGGTCTTTGGACCGCTTGAGAGGGGTTGATTGCAACCCTCGTCCGTTGGGACGCCACAACGTGGAGTAGGCAAGCGTTGGTCTTGGCCGAACCACAGGATAAACCACTGTGCCATCTCTGTGATTGATCTCTTGTGGTTACTGTGTTTTGTTGAGACTCCTCTCTAGCCACTTGGCTATTATTGTGCTAACGCCTAACAAAGTTTTTGTGGCTTAAGTTTAAAGTTTTATAGGGTCACCTATTCACCCCCCTCTAGGTGCTCTCAATTGGTATCAGAGCCGTTCTCTTCAAGAAAGGGACTAACCGCCCGAGGAGATGGATCCTAAGGGGAAGGGAATCGTGATCAACGATAAGGAGAAGGAGTCCTTCGTCAACGAGCCGAAGGATGACAAGCCTACCGACTTGGGCTCGGGCCACAAACGAAAGGATGGGAAGAAGAAGAAGACTAGGCGCATCAAGGAGATTGTCTACTACGACGACAGCGTTAAGTCCACTTCTTCCCAAAAGGACAACGACGACAACGACTACGAGAAA
The DNA here is from genome assembly GCF_902167145.1 of Zea mays. Classification (NCBI taxonomy): domain Eukaryota; kingdom Viridiplantae; phylum Streptophyta; class Magnoliopsida; order Poales; family Poaceae; genus Zea; species Zea mays. The sequence continues at coordinate 135,940,505 of NC_050096.1, read as the reverse complement.
AGGAAACCGGTTAATTTGAACTTTTCTTTTGACTACTCTCGTATTCTGTAAAGTACAAATGCTCATTTGCTCTCCATTCCACTTGGCAAACCTCCTCACTTTGATGGAGAGGACTACGAATTTTGGAGCCACAAAATGTGTAGTCACCTGTTCTCTCTCCATCCAAGCATATGGGAGATTGTGGAAAGTGGAATTAAATTTGATAGCTCGGATAGTCCTATGTTTATCAATGAGCAGATTCATAGAAATGCACAAGCTACCACTGTGTTGTTAGCCTCTTTGTGTAGGGACGAGTATCATAAGGTGAGCGGCTTGGACAATGCCAAGCAGATCTGGGACACCCTCAAGATCTCTCATGAGGGGAACGACGTCACCTTACTCACCAAAATGGAATTGGTGGAGGGCGAGCTTGGAAGATTCGCAATGATAAGGGGCGAGGAGCCAACCCAAACATACAACCGGCTCAAGACCCTTATCAACAAAATAAGGAGCTACGGAAGCACGCGATGGACGGATCACGACGTCGTCCGCCTAATGCTAAGTTCTTTTACTGTACTTGATCCACATTTGGTGAACAATATTCGTGAAAATCCTAGGTACACCAAGATGTCGCCCAAAGAAGTCCTTGGAAAGTTCGTAAGCGGGCGAATGATGATCAAGGAGGCAAGGTACGTGGACGACGCGTTGAACGGTCCAACCCATGAGTCTCAACCCATTGCTCTCAAGGCAACGAGGAGCAAGGAGGCGCTACCTAGCAAAGTGGCGCAAGTTGAGGCGGCCGGGCTCAATAATGAAGAGATGGCCCTCATCATCAAGCGATTCAAGACGGTGCTAAAGGGTCGCAAGGGACAGCCAAGCAAGACCAAGACAAAGGGGAAGCGTTCATGCTTCAAATGCGGTAAGATTGGTCATTTTATTGCTAACTGTCCCGATAATGAAAGTGACCAGGAACAAGGGAGCAAGAGGGAGAAGAAGAAGGCATACAAGAAGGCAAAGGGCGAGGCACATATTGGAAAGGAGTGGGATTCGGATTGCTCCACGTCCGACTCCGACAACGAAGGACTCGCCGCCACTGCCTTCAACAAGTCATCCCTCTTCCCCAACGAGCATCACACTTGTCTCATGGCAAGGGAGAAGAAGGTAAGCACTCATGAAACTAGTACTTATGCTTCTTCAAGTGAGGATGAGTCTAGTGATGATGATGAGATAGATTACTCATGCTTATTCAAGGGATTAGATAGATCTAAAATTGATAATATTAATGAGTTGATTGATGCTTTGAATGACAAGAATAGATTACTAGAAAAACAAGAGGATCTTTTATATGAGGAGCATGATAAATTTGTTAGTGCACAAAATTCTCTTCCTCTAGAAATTAAAAGGAATGAAATGCTCTCTTGTGAATTATCTACTTGTCATGAATCCATCTCTAATTTAAGAAGTGTTAATGATGATTTGAATGCTAAGTTAGAGATCGCTAGTAAATCTAACTCTTGTGTAGAAAATGTTGTAACTTGCACTAGGTGTAAAGATATTAACATTGATGCTTGTAGTAAACACCTAGCTTGCATTTCTAAATTAAATGACGAGGTGGCTAGTCTTAATGCCCAACTTAAGACTAGCAAGAGTGATTTTGATAAACTAAAATTTGCTAGGGATGCCTACACGGTTGGTAGACACCCCCCAATTAAGGATGGGCTTGGCTTCAAGAGGGAAGTCAAGAACTTAACAAGCCATAAGGCTCCCATTCCCGCCAAGGAGAAAGGGAAGGCCCCTATGGTTAGTAATGCTAAAAAGAATCATGCTTTTATGTACCATGATAGAAGACAGTCTTATAGGAGTTGTAATGCTTATAATGCTTTTGACTCTCATGCCATGTTTGCTTCTAGTTCTTCCTATATGCATGGTAGAGATATGTCTAGAAGATACGTTGTTCATATGCCTTGGAGAAATGTTGTTAATGTTCCTAGGAAAGTTAATGATCCCTCTACAATATATCATGCTTTAAATGCTTCCTTTGCTATTTGTAGAAAGGATAGGAAGATAGTTGCTAGAAAATTAGGGGCAAAATGCAAGGGAGACAAAACTTGCATTTGGGTCCCTAAGGATATTTGTGCTAACCTTGTAGGACCCAACATGAGTTGGGTACCTAAGACCCAAGCCTAAAATTGCCTTGCAGGTTTATGCATCCGGGGGTTCAAGCTGGATTATCGACAGCGGATGCACAAACCATATGACGGGGGAGAAGAAGATGTTCACCTCCTACGTCAAAAACAAGGATTCCCAAGATTCAATAATATTCGGTGATGGGAACCAAGGCAAGGTAAAAGGGTTAGGTAAAATTGCAATCTCAAATGAGCACTCTATTTCTAATGTGTTTTTAGTCGAGTCTGTGGGATATAATTTACTATCTGTTAGTCAATTATGCAATATGGGATATAACTGTTTATTCACAAACATAGATGTGTCTGTCTTTAGAAGGTGTGATGGTTCACTAGCTTTTAAGGGTGTACTAGACGGCAAACTTTATTTAGTTTATTTTGCAAAAGAGGAGGCCGGTCTAGATGCATGCTTAATTGCTAAGACTTGCATGGGCTGGCTGTGGCATCGCCGTTTAGCACATGTGGGGATGAAGAACCTTCACAAGCTTCTAAAGGGAGAACACGTGATAGGTTTAACTAACGTGCAATTCGAAAAAGATAGACCTTGTGCAGCTTGTCAAGCAGGTAAACAAGTGGGAGGAGCACATCACAGCAAGAATGTGATGACCACATCAAGACCCCTGGAGCTGCTACATATGGACCTCTTCGGACCTGTCGCCTATCTAAGCATAGGAGGAAGTAAGTATGGTTTAGTTATTGTTGATGACTTTTCCCGCTTCACTTGGGTATTCTTTTTGCAGGATAAGTCTGAAACCCAAGGGGCCCTCAAGCGCTTTCTAAGGAGAGCTCAAAACGAGTTTGAGCTCAAGGTGAAGAAGATAAGGAGCGACAATGGGTCCGAGTTCAGGAACCTTCAAGTGGAGGAGTACCTTGAGGAGGAAGGAATCAAGCACGAGTTCTCCGCTCCCTACACACCACATCAAAATGGTGTGGTAGAGAGGAAGAACAGGACACTAATCGATATGGCGAGGACGATGCTTGGAGAGTTCAAGACCCCCGAGCGCTTTTGGTCGAAAGCCGTGGACACGGCTTGCCACGCCATCAACCGGGTCTACCTTCACCGCCTCCTCAAGAAGACTTCGTATGAGCTACTAACCGGTAACAAACCCAATGTATCTTACTTTCGTGTATTTGGGAGCAAATTATACATTCTAGTGAAGAAGGGTAGAAATTCTAAATTTGCTCCCAAAGCTGTAGAAGGGTTTTTGTTAGGTTATGATTCAAATACAAAGGCGTATAGGGTCTTCAACAAATCATCGGGTTTGGTTGAAGTCTCTAGCGACGTTGTATTTGATGAGACTAATGGCTCTCCAAGAGAGCAAGTTGTTGATCTTGATGATCTAGATGAAGAAGATGTTCCGACGGCCGCTATACGAACCATGACGATTGGTGATGTACGACCACAGGAACAAAAGGAGCAAGATCAACCTTCTTCCTCAACAATGGTGCATCCCCCAACTCAAGAAGATGAACAGGTTCATCAAAAGGAGGCGTATGATCAAGGGGGAGCACAAGATGATCAAGTAATGGAGGAAGAAGCACAACCGGCACCTCCAACTCAAGTCCGAGCGATGATTCAAAGGGATCATCCCGTCGACCAGATTTTGGGTGACATAAGCAAGGGAGTAACTACTCGGTCTCGATTAGTTAATTTTTGTGAGCATTACTCCGTTGTCTCTTCTATTGAGCCTTTCAGGGTAGAGGAGGCCTTGCTAGATCCGGACTGGGTGTTGGCCATGCAAGAGGAGCTCAACAACTTCAAGAGGAATGAAGTTTGGACACTGGTGCCTCGTCCTAAGCAAAATGTTGTGGGCACCAAGTGGGTGTTTCGCAACAAACAAGACGAGCACGGAGTGGTGACGAGGAACAAGGCTCGACTTGTGGCAAAAGGTTATGCCCAAGTCGCAGGTTTGGACTTTGAGGAGACTTTTGCTCCTGTGGCTAGGCTGGAGTCCATTCGTATTTTGCTAGCATATGCCGCTCATCATTCTTTCAGGTTGTTCCAAATGGATGTGAAGAGCGCTTTCCTCAACGGGCCAATCAAGGAGGAGGTGTACGTAGAGCAACCCCCTGGCTTCGAGGATGAACGATACCCCGACCACGTGTGTAAGCTCTCTAAGGCGCTCTATGGACTTAAGCAAGCCCCAAGAACATGGTATGAATGCCTTAGAGACTTTCTAATTACTAATGCTTTCAAGGTTGGGAAAGCCGATCCAACCCTTTTCACTAAGACTTGTGACGGTGATCTTTTTCTGTGCCAAATTTATGTCGATGACATAATATTTGGTTCTACTAATAAAAAGTCTTGTGAAGAGTTTAGCAGGGTGATGACGCAGAAATTCGAGATGTCGATGATGGGCGAGTTGAACTACTTCCTTGGGTTCCAAGTGAAGCAACTCAAGGATGGAACCTTCATCTCTCAAACGAAGTACACGCAAGACTTGCTGAAGCGGTTTGGGATGAAGGATGCCAAGCCCGCAAAGACTCCGATGGGGACCGACGGACACACCGACCTCAACAAAGAAGGTAAGTCGGTTGATCAAAAGGCATACCGGTCAATGATAGGATCTTTACTTTATTTATGTGCTAGTAGACCGGATATTATGCTTAGTGTATGCATGTGTGCTAGATTTCAATCCGATCCTAAGGAGTGTCACTTAGTGGCGGTGAAGCGAATCCTTAGATATTTAGTTACTACGCCTTGCTTCGGGCTCTGGTATCCAAAGGGGTCTACCTTTGACTTTATTGGATATTCATATTCCGACTATGCTGGATGTAAGGTCGATAGGAAGAGTACATCGGAGACGTGCCAATTCTTAGGAAGGTCCCTGGTGTCATGGAATTCAAAGAAACAAACCTCTGTTGCCCTATCCACCGCTGAGGCCGAGTATGTTGCCGCAGGAAAGTGTTGCACACAACTACTTTGGATGAGGCAAACCCTCAGGGACTTTGGCTACAATCTGAGCAAAGTCCCACTCCTATGTGATAATGAGAGTGCCATCCGCATGGCGGAAAATCCTGTTGAACACAGCCGCACAAAGCACATAGACATCCGGCATCACTTTTTGAGAGACCACCAGCAAAAGGGAGATATCGAAGTGTTTCATGTTAGCACCGAGAACCAGCTAGCCGATATCTTTACCAAGCCTCTAGATGAGAAAACCTTTTGCAGGTTGCGTAGTGAGCTAAATGTCTTAGATTCGCGGAACTTGGATTGATTTATAACATACATGTGTTTATGCCTTGATCATGTTCCTTATGCATTTTGTTGCTTATTTATGGTGCTCAAGTTGTACAAGCACTCCCTGGACCTCACAAGTCCGTTGCAAAGTGATGCACATATTTAAGGAGAGATGTGTTACAACTTGACCATTTGGGACTAACCATGTGCTTGAGTTTACTTGATTTAGTCCCAAAGGTGAATTGAAAGGGAAAAGGTGGACTTGGACCATGCAAGACTTCCACTGCACTCCGATGAGAGGGTAACTTATTCCAAGTTCATCTTTATGATATTATTGCCTTTGTACTCCTATTTGAAGATTTTGGTGAGGCAATGGGGTTTAAGGGCCAAGATTGATCCCGTTTTGGTGCTTGATGCCAAAGGGGAAGAAAATAAAGGCCAAAGCAATTAATGGATCAGCTACCACTTGAGAATTTTGAAAAAGTAGAATTAGAGTTTTTGTTTGTCAAAATACTCTTGTTTGTCTCTTATTCTCAAAAGTTGGCCTCTTGTGGGGAGAAGTGTTGATTATGGGAAAAAGGGGGAGTTTTTGAAATCCTTGATCAATTTCTTTTGGAATACCTCTCTTTATGTCTCTACAAGTGTGTTTGATTTAGAGATAGGAATTTGAGGTTGATTTGCAAAAACAAACCAAGTGGTGGCAAAGAATGATCCATATATGTCAAATCTGATTCAAAACAAATTTGAGTCCTTATTTGAATTGATTTTGTACTTGTTCTATTTGATTTATGTTGTGTTGGCATAAATCACCAAAAAGGGGGAGATTGAAAGGGAAATGTGCCCTTGGGCCATTTCTAAGTATTTTGGTGATTGAGTGCCAACGCAAGTGCTTTTGAGTTAATCTATGCAATGTGGTGGACAAAGTACAAATCAAGTATAAAGGTATGTTTCTCAGACTTAGTACATTGTTTTATGGACTAATGTATTGTGTCTAAGTGCTGGAAACAGGAAAAGACCAATTGGAAATGTCTTGGCTCGAGCAGCCAAGACTCTGCTCAGTCTGGGAGCACCGGACTGTCCGGTGGGGCACCGGATAGTGTCCGGTGCGCCAGACTGGCTCGGGCGAACTGGCCGCTCTCGGGAAATCGTCGGCGACGTACGGCTATAATTCACCGGACTGTCCGGTGTGCACCGGACTGTCCAGTGAGCCAACGGTCGGTCGGGCCAACGGTCGGCCGCGCGATCTACACGGGACACGTGGCCGAGCCAACGGCTAGAAGGGGGCACCGGACTGTCCGGTGTGCACCGGACATGTCCGGTGCGCCAACGGCTCTCAGGCTGCCAACGGTCGGCTTCGCCATTTAAGGAAAGAAATCCGCACCGGATAGTGTCCGGTGTGCACCGGACAGTGTCCGGTGTGCACCGGACTGTCCGGTGCGCCACGCGACAGAAGGCAAGAATTGCCTTCCCAGATTGCTCTCAACGGCTCCTAGCTGCCTTAGGGGTATAAAAGGGACCCCTAGGCGCATGGAGGAGAACACCAAGCATTCCTTGAGCACTCTTGATCACTCACACTCCATTCGTGCGCACTTGTTCGACATTCTAGTGATTTGAGCTCAGTTCTAGTGTGCTAGTCTTTTGAGCTTAAGTCTGGGTCTTGTGTGTGCGTATTCGCTGTGATCTTTGTGTCTTGTGTGAGTTGCTAATCCCTCCCTTACTCCGTGCTTCTTTGTGAACATCTTTGTAAGGGCGAGAGACTCCAAGATTGTGGAGATTCCTCGCGAACGGGATTAAGAAAAGCAAAGCAAAACACCGTGGTATTCAAGTGGGTCATTGGACCGCTTGAGAGGGGTTGATTGCAACCCTCGTCCGTTGGGACGCCACAACGTGGAGTAGGCAAGCGTTGGTCTTGGCCGAACCACGGGATAAACCACTGTGCCATCTCTGTGATTGATCTCTTGTGGTTACTGTGTTTTGTTGAGACTCCTCTCTAGCCACTTGGTTATTATTGTGCTAACGCCTAACAAAGTTTTTGTGGCTTAAGTTTAAAGTTTTATAGGATCACCTATTCACCCCCCTCTAGGTGCACTCAAGGAGCCTTTGTCACCTTCGGCAATTCTGCCTCTACCGGTGTGCTCATAATTTTTGGCATCATCACTATTTCTTCCAATTCTGGCTCTCTGGCCGCATCATCCTTCGCTTCGGCTGGCCCGACTATAGGCACCTTCGGTACTACAATAGATCCTTCAGCGCTCCGAGTGGCGGGAGCAGCTTGTTTTGCTTCGGCAGTGGAGGAGGTCTCTTCACCAAATTCGGGCACTACGGTCGTTTCAATATATTGAGGCCGGTGGGTCAAAACCTTTATTTTCTTGCCCTTCGGCACAATAGTGGTGGCTGAAGCGGCAGTTTTCCTCTTTTTTCTTGCCTTCTCAAGGGGTAGCAGTAATCAGGATATATGAAGCCAATTGCATCAAAAACCCTATTCAATCTTTTCTTGCCCCGACTGTCGCACCCGGCTTTAAGGAACAAAGCCAGGTGCATCTCATACATGTGCCAAGAAGACAACATATATAATAACAGAGTGTATAGAGATAAATGTCACAAAACATTAGAGTACTTATTACATAGCTGAAGACTTATTACAAAATAAAAGGATAAATATAAAACGAACTAAGGATCGTTGGCGCCAATGTCAACTGAGAAACGCCACCTAGATCAGATCATACTCCTCGCCTTGTGGCTCCTCCTGAACCACCTGCTCTTCTCCTGTGGGGGGGGTGTGAGACAGCAAGGGTGAGCTCACACATGATCATCGCTCAACAAGTTGTGGGGAATAATGTGACATGAACTCACCAAAGGTGGGAGCTCATGGAGTGTAAGGCTTATCAAAGAGAATGGTTAAAGCTGAGCGTTGCTTTTAATGTTGGTCAAACTTTTATTAGCAATTACTAGATGTAAGTAAATACCAAACCTTAAGTAAAGTAATAGAACAAAATTAATATTAAACCCATGCATATGCAAATGACAAAATTGAATTTAAGTTCCATAATTTAATCATCAGAGAGTCCTGAGCTGCTCATGACCGTGAGCTCGACTAGTATACCAGTTTTACACTCTGCAGAGGTTGTAGCCTTTACCCACAAGTCATGTTACCCATCTGCCAAGGGATCGTGACTTCCCATACACCTCTACCAAGGAGGCGAGGCAGGGTAACACTACGAGGCCTTTACAAAGTTCCACTAGCTTCAGAAAACCCGCTACAGTTTATAGGAAGCTCCAATGCAGGGTTTTTGCCTGACCGCCATCGCAGCAAAATCAACCAAGGACCTCCCTACACTGACCACTCCCCTACTGCCCTTGCCCCTTTCGGGTAAGGTAGTCCTCCACTAGCTTTCCTAATTAATCAGCCAAGGGCGTCCATAAACCCTTGTGGTGGCACGTGTTTCTCAAGTTAAGCTCTATGTTCCAATTAACATTAATGATCTTGACATGAACATAAATAGAATAACAAAATAACTGGAACATAGATATGATAAATAATTATCCCAAATCCTTGTAAAGCAATAGCAAACTACCCAAGTGATTCAGGGGTAAACAAGGTAATGAGATAAACAATCTAGGGTAACCTATTGGGTCCCATCAAAAATAACCTATGCATGAATAAATGATATTAAAGAACATTATTGGGTAAAAAGTGGTCAAGGGCACAACTTGCCTTCAATGAGCTCCTGCTCAGCTACTTCAACCTGCTGCTCACCAGGTTCATCAGCAACGGGCTCTTCTACTCGCCACAATACAAACAAGCACAGTATATAGAGGAAATTAACATCACACCAAACATGAAAACAAAATACACAGTAATATTCTATATATTAAAATAGAATCCTAGGAACAGGAATCATAATTTTTGGAGTTATAGATTTAAAGTTATGAATTTTCAACGGTTTTATGTGTTTAAAATGGATCAAGTGAGGAATTAATTTTCTTACTGTTTTCATGTCAAAACAGACACTCTAGGTGATAGATAATAAAATTACAAAATTTTAGAAACTGGAATGGGTTAATTTGGACTAGAGATGAATTTTCTATGAATTTCATAAGTGCTAGCAATCCTTTTTTTCATTAAAATCATTTTCAGTTTTTATTTAACCATTTCTTATGAACTCTGGACTAGGCGCAATATTACAGAGGAAGGCAGGGGCCCTAGCGCAAAATAAACCGAGACTCAGAATTCTATTTGCAGCACTGCGGGTTGATTTCCCTATTTCCTAAGGTCTCTTTAGTAAATACGCCGCGGCGAAGAGGTATCTTTTAATCTGGACCGCCCGATCTAAACTCTAGGGTTAAGGATAGATTCCCAGCGCGGCAAAGCCGTATGCAGTTGGGATCGTTGGATTAAGACTCAACGGTAGAGATTTTATCACCGCAGATTTGTATCTAGCCGTCTGATCCAGATCTACGGTCATAACTAAACGTAGCGAAGGGGTATTCTTCCGCCTAATCTCAACCGTAGACGCCCGATCCTAAGGTGCACCCTACGTCTTCCTCCCCTAGATGAATGTTGGCGACCAAACCCAAGGCCGCGACGGTGCGCCATGGCTACGCTACCCCCCCTGCTGGCCCAAGGTGCACGATCGGTCAAGTCGCCAGGTGCAAAATGGGGCTAGTATGATGGTGAATTCGGGTAGACAGTTTGTACTCACAATGGGTTTGGTGATGAGTCTGCCCACGCGACGGCGCGATCCCGCGGCGGAGACTCAAACACGGTGAAGAATTCCCGTGCAGCAGATGCCTCGATCCCCCGGCTTCTTCCCCGAGCGCCACCCGTGCACCCTCCCGAACGTATGGGACCAGATCTTTGGTGTTGAGCGGTGAGTATGGCAGAACTCGACGGCGGCGGACTCCCGCAATTTGTCTCTGGTGGCGGCTGGAAGAAGGAGTCAAAGGGAGGAGCACGAGGAGAGGTTGGGTCTGCTTTTGAAGCCCGGGCGACGGAGAATCGTGGGTGCGAGGTTAGCGCGCGGATTCAACATCTTGTTCCTGCTTCCCCGGCGACGGAATCGGTCACGCATGCGCTGCAGCGGATGGAGAAGATGGCGCTGACAACGCGGGTCCCGCGCACCAGCGGCAACGGGGAAAATGCGCAGCGCAGGGATTAGTCTGCCGCGAGGGCCTCGCCTGTCAGGTGATCGCGCGTGCGGGGAGGGCAGAGACCTAGGCTGCGTAGGAGAAAACGGAAGTGGGCCAAATTTGGTTGCTCAGGCCCAACTGCGCCCAATTCTGTTTTTTTTCATTTTATTTTCATTTTCCTTTCCTTCTTTTTCCAAATTTCAAATTTAAATTCTAATTTAAGTTCAAACTTGCGCCAAACTTTATCCTCAGATTATACTATGCCATAAAGGTACCAATTTGGAGATATATTTATCTATATATTATTTATATTTTTATATCACATAATATTTGTTTGCTCTCTCTCCTAAATTTTAAAATCTCTTCTAGTTTTAAATTCCACTTTGGACTTCATCATATCTCTTTTCTTTTATATTATTTTATGTTGTCACAGAATGCACACAAAATAAAATCGAGCATGATGCATAATTTGGTAGTATATATTTTTATTAATTGTTTTTGGGCATGGTGTTCACATATGATGATGCATAAAGATCAAACTCACATAAAGAGAAATTGTTTCTCTATTGGTATTATTTCTAGCAAATTACAAAGTGGGTGTTACAAATCCTACCCCCCTTAAAAAAATAATCTCGTCCTCGAGATTTAAGAAGATCTAAGGAATAGGTGGGGAAAATCTATATGAAGCTCTTCTTCTCTTTCCCAAGTTGCTTCATCTTCGCCATGGTGACTCCATTGTACTTTGCACATCTTTATCACCTTATTTCTTGTAACTCGAGTCAATGTGTCAAGAATCTTGATCGGATACTCCGTGTAAGTCAAATCACCTTGAACACTGAGCTCTTCCATCGGTAACTGTTCCTCAGGGACACGGAGACACTTCTTCAGTTGAGATACGTGGAACACATTATGCACATCTGATAGAGTAGCAGGTAACTCGAGTTGGTATGCCATCTCCCCAACTCGCCTAAAGATCAAGAATGGTCCAATATAGCGAGGGGACAATTTGCCCTTAACTTTGAATCTCCTCATTCCACGAAGTGGTGACACCTTGAGATACACATAATCTCCTTCTTCAAATTCCAGTGGTCTCCTCCTATTATCAGCATAGCTCTTTTGCCTGGTTTGAGCCACCCTCAAATTCTCTCGAATTATACGGACTTGTTCTTCTGCTTCTTGAATCAGTTCAGGCCTAAAGAACTGTCTTTCTCCAGTCTGATCCCAATACAAAGGAGTCCTACATTTCCTGCCATACAGAGCTTCAAAAGGTGACATCTTCAGACTGGCCTGATAACTATTATTATATGAGAACTCAGCATAAGGTAGACTTTTATCCCAACTTCCTCCATGCTGAAGTGCACAAGCTCTCAACATATCCTCCAAAACTTGATTGGTCCTTTCAGTCTGTCCATCAGTCTGAGGGTGATAAGCCGTACTAAAATTCAACTTTGTACTCATATTCTCATGAAAGCTTCTCCAAAATCTTGAGGTAAACTGTGAACCTCGATCTGACACGATCTTCTTTGGTACTCCATGTAAACACACAATCCGAGCCATATATAACTCTGCTAGCTGAGAACCTTTATAAGTGGTCTTGACAGGAATGAAGTGAGCCACTTTAGTCAATCTATCCACAATCACCCATATAGCATCATATCCTTTCTGGGTGCGAGGCAATCTAGTAATGAAATCCATACCAATCTCTTCCCACTTCCACTCGGGTATCTTCAGTGGGTGCAATAGTCCAGCTGGCCTCTGGTGTTCAGCCTTAACTCTTTGACATACATCGCACATAGCCACATGTGCAGCCACATCTCTTTTTAATCCATACCACCAATATTTCCGCTTCAAATCCTGATACATCTTGGTACTGCCAAGATGAATAGAATAATCCGAGTCATGGGCCTCCTTCAATATAGTCTCTCGAAGGCTTTCAGTATCAGGAACACACATCCTGTCCTTGAACCATACAGTGCCTTGCTCATCTTCCGTGAATTCCGGACCTCGACCCTCAGTAATCAGATCCTTAATCTCTTGTATTTTAGAATCACCAATTTGTCCTTTGCGGATTTCTTGCTCCAAGGTAGGTTCCACATCAATAGTAACTCCTTCAGTGTGAGCAACTATCCCCAGGTTAAGTCTCCTGAAATCCTCAACAATCTCGTCGGGTAGCTGGGCAACAATAGCTGGATGAACATGCTCCTTTCGACTCAAGGCATCTGCAACCAAATTTGCCTTGCCCGGGTGAGCAGCAGCAGTAGCAGCAGGCACCCAACCGCAATCAATTTCCAGCACAGCGGAATAATCAGCAGCAGCAGTATCGCCAAGCCAATGACAACAGGTGCTTCACTTGTGGCAACACTGGGCATTATGCCAAGAATTGCCCCAGGAACCAGCAGAGGCAGGGGCAGAATGTCAATCAGAACCAAGGCAAGAGACAGAGGGTGCAAGTGAGGCAGGGCAGGCTGAATTTCACCACGATGGCTGACATTCCAGAGGGAGCACCCGTCATGACTGGTATCTTTACAGTTTTGAATTATCCTGCTATTATTCTATTTGATTTTGGTGCATCGCATAGTTTTATCAGTGCCAAATTTAGTGCCCAATGCCAGTTGCCCTTTCACCATACCGATGGGGGCATTACAATTTCAACACCAGGAGGCAGAGTTGCCACTTATCAAGTCAACAGGCAAGTGCCTATAAAATTTGGTAGTCTGGTAATTAGAACCACCCTTCTCATCTTAGGATTGGATAGCGTGGATATTATTTTGGGAGCTGACTGGTTGACCAGGCATCAGGCAGTATTGGACATTGCAGCCAGAGCCATTGAAATCCATTCCCCTGCTTATGGCGAGACTGTTTTATATTTACCCGACCAGGGATGCACCCGTTCTTGTGCCTTTGTTATGATAGAATCCCCAGTGGAAAAGATCCCAGTGGTCTGTGACTATCCAGATGTTTTTCCGGATGAATTGCCAGGAATGCCACCTGACCGAGACATTGAGTTCGCAATTGAGTTGCAACCCGGGACTGCTCCGATCTCCAAGAGACCCTATCGGATGCCTCCCGCGGAATTGGCAGAATTGAAGAAGCAACTGCAAGAGTTGTTGGACAAGGGATTTATTCGTCCAAGCACTTCAGCATGGGGATGTCCAGCATTATTTGTGAAGAAAAAGGATGAGAGTTTGAGGATGTGTGTTGACTACCGCCCTCTCAATGCGGTGACCATAAAGAACAAATACCCGTTGCCTCGCATTGATGTTCTGTTTGATCAGTTGGTTGGAGCCAAGATATTCTCCAAGATAGACCTTCGCTCAGGATACCATCAGATCAAGATCCGCGCTAGCGATATTCCCAAGACAGCTTTCTCTACCAGATATGGACTGTATGAGTTTCTGGTGATGTCTTTTGGGCTGACCAATGCCCCGGCTTATTTTATGTATTTGATGAACTCAGTATTCATGCCAGAGTTAGACAAGTTTGTGGTCGTTTTCATTGATGATATACTGATCTATTCCAAGAACGAAGCCAAGCACACCAAACACTTGCATACTGTACTTCAGAGACTGCGTGATCATCAGTTGTATGCTAAGCTGAGTAAGTGTGAGTTCTGGCTGAAGGAGATCAAATTCTTGGGTCATACCATTTCTCAGGATGGGGTATCAGTTGATCCTGAGAAGGTGCAAGAAGTGATGGATTGGAAACCCCCGACCACAGTAAAGCAAATTCGGAGTTTTCTGGGATTGGCTGGATATTATCGACGATTTATTCCGGATTTCTCCAGAATTGCCAAACCAATGACTGAACTGTTGAAGAAGGAAGTCAAATTTGAGTGGAGTCAAAAGTGTGAAGATGCCTTTCATACCTTGAGACAGCATTTGACAACAGCCCCGGTGTTAGCTCAACCTGACAATACCAAGCCATTTGAAGTTTATTGTGATGCTTCTGGTACTGGTTTGGGATGTGTCTTGATGCAAGAGAGCAGAATGATGCTTATGCTTCCCGGGCACTCAGGCCCCATGAGCAGAACTACCCTACACATGATCTAGAGTTGGCAGCTGTAGTTCATGCTCTTAAGATTTGGAGACACTACCTGATGGGAGCTCACTGTAACATCTACACTGATCACAAGAGTCTCAAATACATCTTCACCCAGGCAGATCTGAACATGAGGCAAAGGAGATGGTTAGAGTTGATCAAGGACTATGATCTGGAGGTGCATTACCACCCTGGTAAGGCCAATGTTGTGGCAGATGCCTTAAGCAGAAAAGCCCAGTGCTATTGCATGAGCATGGATGTGGGAGTTACCACCCTGTGTGATGAATTGTGCAAACTGAACCTGGAAGTTGTTTCTTCGGGTAACCTAAGCTATATCTCGGTGGAACCCACATTGCAAGAGCAAATAGTTCAGGCACAGCTTGGGGATAAGGGAGTTCAGGTTATCAAAGAAATGATCAAGCTGAAGGCAGAGAAATATAAGTGTTTCCGTCAGGACAGCAAGGGAATCCTATGGTTTGGAGATCGATTGGTTGTTCCTAAGGACCCTGAGCTCAGAAAGAAGATACTAGATGAAGCTCACCTTTCCAAATTCTCCATGCACCCTGGTAGCAACAAGATGTATCATGATCTCAGATCTTTATATTGGTGGACTAGAATGAAAAGGGAAATTGCCAAGTACATATCCGAGTGTGATACTTGTCAGAGGATAAAGGCTAGTCACTTGAAGGCAGCAGGCCCTCTGCAACCCCTTCCCATACCATCTTGGAAATGGGAGGACATTTGCATGGACTTCATAGTGGGATTACCCAATACCTCCAGGCACCATGATTCTATTTGGGTTATCGTGGACAGATTGACCAAGACTGCTCATTTCTTGCCCGTGCACACCACCCACAAGACCGAGAAGTATGCTGAGATTTATTTTGATCAGATAGTGAGATTGCATGGTATTCCCAAGACCATTATATCTGACAGAGGAGCACTGTTTGTGGCACGCTTTTGGGAGAAACTGCAAGAATCACTTGGGACCCATGTCATCCGAAGCTCAGCATACCACCCACAAACCGATGGCCAGACAGAAAGGGTGAATCAAATTTTGGAAGATATGTTGCGAGCCTGTGCACTACATTATGGAAAGGATTGGGACAAGTGTCTGTCTTTGGCAGAGTTCTCTTACAACAATAGCTATCAGTCCAGTCTGAAGATGGCACCTTTTGAGGCATTATATGGGAGAAGGTGTAGGACCCCACTGAATTGGTCTCAAGCAGGAGAAAGGGAAATTTTTGGGCCAGACTTAGTACTCGAGGCAGAGGCAAAGGTCAGGGTCATTACCAAGAACTTGGAAGCTGCTCAGGCCAGGCAAAGGAGCTATCATGATAAGAGGCGGAAGCCTCTACAGTTTGAGGTGGGAGATCATGTCTATCTTAAGGTATCACCCACCAAGGGTGTTCAGAGATTCGGGATCAAGGGCAAGTTAGCCCCTCGCTACATTGGACCCTATGAGATCAAGGCAAGTTGTGGACCCGTAGCTTACCAATTGGAATTGCCACCTCACATGTCAGCAGTGCATAATGTGTTCCATGTATCTCAGCTGCGGAAATGCGTTCGTCTACCCACTGAAGTACTCCCAGAACCAGACATTGAGATAGAACCAGATTTATCCTACCAAGAGTACCCCGTCAAGGTATTAGATCAAAAGGAGAGATCAACTCGGGCAAGGACAGTAAGAATGTATAAGGTTCAGTGGAGTCACCATTCAACAGAAGAAGCTACATGGGAGACTAAGGATTTTCTACGCTCTCGCTTCCCCGACTTTCTACCCAAAAGAGTCGGTATGTAACCACAGAACCCCACCCCACCTGCCCTTTGAAATCAATTATAAGGGAAACTAAGATAGCAAGAATAGTCTAAGTTGTGAATTCAACTTAAGAAGGGCTTCCTTCTGAAGTTGCAAAGAGAATGACATTCGAAGAGCAGTTAACAAGAGAAACTTGAGTATAAAGAAAGAGTAGCACCAACACACCTTCCAGCACCCTCCAAGGGACTCTACCTCAAATCTCGGGACGAGATTCCTTTAAGGGGGGAGGGCTGTAACACCCCAGGTGTTGCCATGGCTGGAGCACACCTTGGCACTCAAGACTATGATCACATGTGGAAGAACTTAAGGAGCAAAAGTATAAGGGGCTTTGGAAACTAAGTTTTTACCAAGAGTTGGGAATGACCAAAGGCATTACCCTAATTGTGTGCAACTATCACCTTGGGAGAGGGGGAAAGAACCCTAGGCCTCTCTTAAACCCTATCTCCCAAAACCATGGATAAGAGGGGAAAGAGAGTGAGCAAATGTGCAAAACATGGGTAATCTTTACCCAAACCCTAAGCAACATTATAACCATCAATTAGGGGAGGGAAATATTACAAAAAGGCCCCTAGGGAAACCCCATTTCAAATCTCCAAGTGGAGAGAGAGCTAGAGCTCTCTAATTCCCTCTAAGTCCCATTTTAGCCCTAAATCAAAGATCAACCGTGTTCACTTTAAAAATGGCGCCAAAACCACTTGGGTTCTATACCAAAAATGTGCAATACCACTTAGGGCACCCACTGGAAAAAGTTGAGCTCGAGACTCGGACGTTTGACATGCCATGGCATGGCTTTTGTCGTGATATGCTCAGTATGACACACCTGTTTTGGCACCCGAAGATCTCCCTCCCTAGGCCGTATCTGCCCCGGCGTCTCACAGTTGAGTGACAGCCCTAGGTGCCAGGAAGAGGTCTGCGCCGGACTTTTGCAAAGATTCGCACGTTTGCGACCTCTGGCGACATTTGAACACTGGAAGAAACAAACCGCCACGTGTTCGACGCCGTCTGCCGCGCCAGAGCACGCCCGCGCGCGCGCCCGCGCCGCGCCCAAGCCATGTCAGTGCCCTGGTCCGCGTCCGCGACTATAAAACGCCCAGGAGCCTTGGCCGTACCCCTCCGCACGCGCTCAAGCCTCACCGGAGCTCAGTTCGCCGCCGTTTGCCCATACGCGACGTGCCCGCGGCCACCCGAGCCCCTGCCACCGTAGACCGGCCAGCCCAGCCATTCCCAACCCCGTCCAGCCCTCGGAGAAGACTGTGCACGTCTCCGTGAAGCTCCCCGAGCGAGGAATCGGGCTCTGCTTCACCGGAGAGGCCGGCCCAAGGTCACCGGACTTCAACCAACCGCCGGCAACCGTGGACCGAGGTACACCGTGCACCTCTCTTCGATTCCTTGCACGGTTAGACTCCTTAGACCTCCACGAAGCTCCCTATGCCCTTGGATTGAACTATGCCGCCGTGGATAGGCCGGAGCACACGCCGCCGACGTGCTCGCCCGCCTGCTCACGTGGACCGGGCGATTCCGACAATCCCCGACGACGAGCCGTACCTCGACGTGATCGCCAGACCCTCCCCGAGCCAACCCTACCCTTCGCCGGACCTCCTCGCCGCCGGTAAGCCGCGCCACCCTTTTCTTTCCCGCGGCTACTGTTTCAGTTGAGGGAGGGACTGCGGGTGAGAGGGAGAGAAACCCAGGGGGTTAAGTGAAAGGTCAGAGACTCAAGTGAATAGTGCCTTAAGGGTAGATCTGCGAGGTTTGAATTGTTTTAAACCCAGGGACCTCGGCGCAAACTGTTTTTCCAGGAAAACTTAATTAAAACCTAATTTAAATTCAAACAGAAACTTTAAAAACCCATAACTTCTGTTTGGTTTATCCAATTTTGGTCAAACCAATTTTGCCAGACTCTAAATCATGTAACCTATTTAGGAAAAATATAAAACCCCTTGGTGCTGTGGAAAACTTAAAAGTTCTGATTTAATGTTAACTTTGGCCAAAAGCTAAATAATAGTAAGAAAAATAGTTAGGCTATTTGACTAAGGTTAGGAAAATTTGGAGAAGTTTATATTCACCTACTAACCTGTTTAAAAATGTTAAACCCCTCTGTCCATTACATTAAGTTAGTTTTAACCCCTTATTCCAAATATGCTTAAGTTTAAGAAAAATAGGAAAAGTGACACAAATATTGAACCAGAGGGCACCCCTATTTTTGTTAAGATACTTAGTTAATGTAGTTCACTAGAAAAATATATCATACCCTGTTTTAGTGTAAAATAATTAAGATCTCTTTTATTTTAATAAAACAAGTGAAACTTAGAAAAATTCTACAAAAATAACCCCAAGGTAAAAACACCCCCACCCTTGGGATAATTATTGTTTTATTAGAAAGAACTTAGGAAAAATATGAAATCTGCTGGTTGACATTTTTCAAATAGTAATGTAGTAGAAAGAGCCTTTTTGACATGAAACTTAAGAAAAGCATAACTAAATAACCACCCCTTAGTTTTCTGTGATTTTTAGCCCAGAGGCCTATTATTACCATAGGATGCCAACAAAAATAACCTTTAGGACAGAGCCTACACCTAACTAAGAGGTGTAGTGTAAAATGGCCCATCTTACCCAACTGTGGTTATTTTTGTTTAAAGCCTAGCTTTTGTACTTAAGTCTCAAATTCTTAAAACAAGCTAAAACAACAAGTGACAACCCACTGTAATTTTTACAGAATTTTTAGAAATTATTAAAACCATGATGTAGTTCAAACCTACCTTAGAAACCCTAAATGGAAAATTAAATAAAGGAAAATGAATAATGTGAAATAATGATTTCCAAAACCTTGTACTCTGTCCACTAGAGTGTATCAAGACAATACAAATTCTACTGTGTTATCCTAAAGCCAAACCTAAGCTTAAAGGGTAATAAGTCAACGTCTATGTATACCACTAGAAGCCCCACAGAACCAGGAAACCCTAAGTTAATTCTTAACTTAGTTTCTTTAACTTAATGTTCTTAAATCTTGCATAATCATGACATACATGTTCATTGCATTTCGATAGACTGTAATCTTGCGGACGGAGAGTACATCCTCGTGCCGGAGCAAGGAGCTGCCCAGGAGGTTGCCCCCGATCCAGCACCAGAGCCAGCACCAGAGGACCTGCCTGCCACTGCTTTGGAAGGCAAGCCCCGGTTTTATGCATAACCTGTTATTTATGCTATTTTACTTCACTTAATGATTGTAGGATTGATTGTGCACTTAGGTGTAGGAATTGTTTGAAACCCTAGTTGCATGATCTCAGGAATCCTTTTGAAATGAATACTAGTATGACAGGTCGAGTAGTTGCTTTAATTAAATAGGATCTCGGTAGAAGACGAGTGATTTTTCTAGCACTCGCGCGAGATCAGGAAATTGATTGTACCCACTTTCACACTATCATGATACTAGTTGGTGGACAACAATCCATGGGGATTGGTTGTTTACGAGTTGGAAAATGGAATAAGGATTAACGTGCGGATACCTGTGTCAAGCGTTTGAATGTACTAAACACATACCGAGAAATATGGTAAATCGGTAAGCCTAGTACCTGAGTGAACCTGCCCGCAGATTGCCCTCCTCACGCGACCTGAGACGAGGTCTCCCATTCTGGTTATGGTGGGTACAAGTGCGGTCACTGCACGACGGCCAGTCGGGGTCAGTGAGGCATTGTACGCCAAGGCGGTGAGCCCCTTTCTGTTGCCAGGGAATCGATGGGGACGGTTGATGTGTGTGGGGACGGAGTGCCCCTACATGTCGTGTGTTTAGGTTTACCTTGCAAGGATAAAAACTCGATTCGAATCGTCTGCTTCTCGCAGCTAATGAGACTGCTTGATCCATTGTACTGCATTGAGTAATAAGTGGAAGTATGATGAGTTGAGATAAGATGTTGACTGTTAATGATGCTTGCTACCATGTATGAGTAGATAGTCCACTTTTAGCCTTAAGAGAGTCACACTTAACTTTGATTAAGTTAAAATCTTGATTTAGAAACTCAGCTAGTGCTTTTGGCAACCAAACCCCACAGCCAAACAGCTGCATGTCTAGAGGTAGAGGAGTAGACTCCTCACACCGGGTAAGTCTAGCTGAGTATTAGTATACTCAGCCTTGCTTGTGGCATAATTTTTTACAGGTTCTCTGGAGGAGATGGTTGCTGGGATAACTTGGCCGACCACCCTGCCATCGGGTTGGACTGTCGAGTGGGACCCTGCCTCGGCTGAGGAGGAGCATGAGGAGTGATGGGACAGGCTTCCCCATCTCTCTGTTTAATGACCGTTAGTTTTTTTTTTCCGCTGCACTTCAAAACAATGACGGTTACTTTTGCAAAAACTCCGATGATGATGATGGTGATGTAATAACTTAACATTGCGACATGTATGGTTTTATGCTTTATTGTATTTGCTCTGTGACTCACCTTCGAGTGAGATTGTGGTACTTGATCCTGTCAGTGGCCGTGTCGGACTAGATCCGAGGGATTGACGGGTTATTCCCATTTAAGTGTGGTCTAGCCTCTAAGGCGGGACTTGGGCACTTAAGTTGGAATAATTCGGGCAGTTCGGCCACACTAAAAACTTTGTCGGGGTGCCAGTAGGGGTTGCCTGTCGAGGACGTGGAGTCCTGAGTGGTGATTGCTGAACTAGGCGCTGGCCTCCGCCAGTGCGAACTGGTGTTCCCTGGGGTGAACTGTAGCGAGGACGAACACTGCTGCTTCCTTGTCCTTGAGATATAGCCTTTCTCTTCAAATCTCCCAGGTGAACACGCTTGTGTTCAATGACTAGCGCCTTATCGAGTAGCCTCTGAAATGATGGAAATGTGTGTGCCACTAGAGCATACTGCAGGGGTCCATTAAGTCCTTCAATAAAATGCTCTTGCTTCCTCTCATCCTCAGCAACTTCATCAGGGGCATATCTGGATAACTGGATAAACTTGTCGCGGTACTCGCTGACTGACATACTTCCTTGCTTCAGTGACAGAAATTCCTTCTTCTTAATCTTCATTAATCCAGTTGGTATATGATAATTCCGGAATTGTGTACTGAACTCTGCCCATGTGATAGTGTCAGCAGCATCGTGGGCAGCAGTGTATGAATCCCACCAATCAGCAACAGGACCTGTCAGACGTCCAGAAGCATATAAAACCTTCTCCCGGTCCGTGCACTGAGCAATGTTCAACATCTTCTCTACGGACTTCAACCAATCATCCGCGTCCAGTGGATCAGGAGAACTAGCAAATGTCGGTGGCTTATGACTCATGAACTCCCGGTGCTTATCTCGGGGTGGAACTGGTGGTGGTGGTGGAGGCAGTGGTACTTGTTGATGTTGCTTGTTGTTGTAGCTGCTGTTGCGCCCTCTTTTCCTGACGTATCTCTTCTCGTTCTTGGCGCAGCTCTCGACGTATATCCTCCCGCTCTTGGCGCATCTCCTAGCGTTCCTGCTGCATCTGAGCTCGCATATCTGCCATAGTGTCCGCCATTTGTTGCATCATCCTCATCTGAGCTGCAACCAGTGGGTCAACTCCTGCTGGTGGAGGCGGTGGTGGAGGTTCCATCTCTACTGGTTGTGGCTGGGGTTGTCTAAATATCCTCCGAGTGTGTCGATTGGGAGGTAAATCAATTCCACCACCCCGCCTGGTATTGACCATCTGAGTTAGATACATATGGTAAGAGAATAGTAGACAAGGCAGGTATTTACAAATCAGGTTACTTTGGGGGATTTTATTAGCTAAGCAGATTAATATCTTCCCTACCATAGCTAATTCAATACCTTATGGTGGTACATGCTAAGATGTCCATCTATAATAATTCAATCAATCAAAGAAGAAAATCAGGCATTTATTATCAGCACAATCAACCAATCATTTTTTTAAATAAAGAAAATAGTTTTAAATTTTGTCTTGGGTTCCCTATCTCTTAAAAGATCATAGTGGTAGGATTCCAAGGTGTGAAATCCATCTTGTCTTAGAATAGAGGAGGTAAGAATGATCAGAGTAGAACAGCAAAAGGTGAGACAAGATCAATATGAGATGAGTATAGAATGAGTCAGAGTAAGGTAAGTAGGAAAGGGTCTGTCCATTTCTATCTAGGTTTCGTCCTACAGTCAACATTTCCTCTGATACCACTTCTGTCGCACCCGGCTTTAAGGAACAAAGCCAGGTGCATCTCATACATGCGCCAAGAAGACAACATATATAATAACAGAGTGTATAGAGATAAATGTCACAAAACATCAAAGTACTTATTACATAGCGAAAGACTTATTACAAAATAAAAGGATAAATATAAAACGAACTAAGGATCGTTGGCGCCAATGTCAACTGAGAAACGCCACCTAGATCAGATCATACTCCTCGCCTTGTGGCTCCTCCTGAACCACCTGCTCTTCTCCTGTGGGGGGGGTGTGAGACAGCAAGGGTGAGCTCACACATGATCATCGCTCAACAAGTTGTGGGGAATAATGTGACATGAACTCACCAAAGGTGGGAGCTCATGGAGTGTAAGGCTTATCAAAGAGAATGGTTAAAGCTGAGTGTTGCTTTTAATGTTGGTCAAACTTTTATTAGCAATTACTAGATGTAAGTAAATACCAAACCTTAAGTAAAGTAATAGAACAAAATTAATAATAAACCCATGCATATGCAAATGACAAAATTGAATTTAAGTTCCATAATTTAATCATCAGAGAGTCCTGAGCTGCTCATGACCGTGAGCTCGGCTAGTATACCAGTTTTACACTCTGCAGAGGTTGTACCCTTTACCCACAAGTCATGTTACCCATCTGCCAAGGGATCGCGACTTCCCATACACCTCTACCAAGGAGGCGAGGCAGGGTAACACTACGAGGCCTTTACAAAGTTCCACTAGCTTCGGAAAACCCACTACAGTTTATAGAAAGCTCCAATGCAGGGTTCTTGCCTGACCGCCATCGCAGCAAAATCAACCAAGGACCTCCCTACACTGACCACTCCCCTACTGCCCTTGCCCCTTTCGGGTAAGGTAGTCCTCCACTAGCTTTCCTAATTAATCAGCCAAGGGCGTCCATAAACCCTTGTGGTGGCACGTGTTTCTCAAGTTAAGCTCTATGTTCCAATTAACATTAATGATCTTGACATGAACATAAATAGAATAACAAAATAACTGGAACATAGATATGATAAATAATTATCCCAAATCCTTGTAAAGCAATAGCAAACTACCCAAGTGATTCAGGGGTAAACAAGGTAATGAGATTAACAATCTAGGGTAACCTATTGGGTCCCATCAAAATTAACCTATGCATGAATAAATGATATTAAAGAACATTATTGGGTAAAAAGTGGTCAAGGGCACAACTTGCCTTCAATGAGCTCCTGCTCAGCTACTTCAACCTGCTGCTCACCAGGTTCCTCAGCAACGGGCTCTTCTACTCGCCACAATACAAACAAGCACAGTATATAGAGGAAATTAACATCACACCAAACATGAAAACAAAATACACAGTAATATTCTACATATTAAAATAGAATCCTAGGAACAGGAATCATAATTTTTGGAGTTATAGATTTTAAGTTATGAATTTTCAACAGTTATATGTGTTTAAAATGGATCAAGTGAGGAATTAATTTTCTTACTGTTTTCATGTCAAAACAGAGACTCTAGGTGATAGATAATAAAATTACAAAATTTTAGAAACTGGAATGGGTTAATTTGGACTAGAAATGAATTTTCTATGAATTTCATAAGTGCTAGCAATCCTTTTCTCATTAAAATCATTTTAAGATTTTATTTAACCATTTCTTATGAACTCTGGACTAGGCGCAATATTACAGAGGAAGGCAGGGGCCCTGGCGCAAAATAAACCGAGACTCAGAATTCTATTTGCAGCACTGCGGGTTGATTTCCCTATTTCCTAAGGTCTCTTTAGTAAATACGCCGCGGCGCAGAGGTATCTTTTAATCTGGACTGCCCGATCTAAACTCTACGGTTAAGATTAGATTCCCAGCGCGGCAAAGCCGTATGCAGTTGGGATCGTTGGATTAAGACTCAACGGTAGAGATTTTATCACCGCAGATTTGTATCTAGCCGTCAGATCCAGATCTACGGTCATAACTAAACGTAGCGAAGGGGTATTCTTCCGCCTAATCTCAACCGTAGACGCCCGATCCTAAGGTGCACCCTACGTCTTCCTCCCCTGGATGAATGCCAGCGACCAAACCCAAGGCCGCGGCGGCGTGCCATGGCTGCGCTACCCCCCTGCTGTCCCACGGTGCACGATCGGTCGAGTCGCCAGGTGCAAAATGGGGCTAGTATGATGGTGAATTCGGGTAGACGGTTTGTACTCACAATGGGTTTGGTGATGAGTCTGCCCACGCGACGGCGCGATCCCGCGGCGGAGACTCAAATACGGCGAAGAATTCCCGTGCAGAAGATGCCTCGATCCCCCGGCTTCTTCCCCGAGCGCCACCCGTGCACCCTCCCGAACGTATGGGACCAGATCTTTGGTGTTGAGCGGTGAGTATGGCAGAACTCGACGGCGGCGGACTCCCGCAATTTGTCTCTGGTGGCGGCTGGAAGAAGGAGTCAAAGGGAGGAGCACGAGGAGAGGTCGGGTCTGCTTTTGAAGCCCGGGCGACGGAGAATCGTGGGTGCGAGGTTAGCGCGTGGATTCAACAGCTCGTTCCTGCTTCCCCGGCGACGGAATCAGTCACGCATGCGCTGCAGCTGATGGAGAAGATGGCGTTGACAACGCGGGTCCCGCGCACCAGCGGCAACGGGGAAAATGCGCAGCGCAGGGATTAGTCTGCCGCGAGGGCCTCGCCTGTCAGGTGATCGCGCGTGCGGGGAGGGCAGAGACCTGGGCTGCGTAGGAGAAAAACGGAAGTTGGCCAAATTTGGTTGCTCAGGCCCAACTGCGCCCAATTCTGTTTTTTTCCATTTTATTTTCATTTTCCTTTCCTTCTTTTTCCAAATTTCAAATTTAAATTCTAATTTAAGTTCAAACTTGCGCCAAACTTTATCCTCAGATTATACTATGCCATAAAGGTACCAATTTGGAGATATATTTATCTATATATTATTTATATTTTTATATCACATAATATTTGTTTGCTCTCTCTCCTAAATTTTAAAATCTCTTCTAGTTTTAAATTCCACTTTGGACTTCATCATATCTCTTTTCTTTTATATTATTTTATGTTGTCACAGAATGCACACAAAATAAAATCGAGCATGATGCATAATTTGGTAGTATATATTTTTATTAATTGTTTTTGGGCATGGTGTTCACATATGATGATGCATAAAGATCAAACTCACATAAAGAGAAATTGTTTCTCTATTGGTATTATTTCTAGCAAATTACAAAGTGGGTGTTACACCGACCCCCAAAGGCTGAGGATAAGGCATCATCTTCGGCCCAGGTATAAGTCCCAAGCAACTCGTCGCTAGTAGCCTCAATGCATTTCAACCAGTCGTCATTTGGTTCGTCAAACCTCTCTTTGTATCTGAAGGTATATTTCAATCGAACTAATCCACCTTCGCTGGATTCAGCAGTAGTCTCCTTCGGCATCTCCCAGCTATCCACAAATGGCCACACTCTGTAGGCTATGTGCTCTTGAATTATGTCCCTTGTGCCAATGAAAGCACAGACATTGCTAAAAGTCTTCTGACACGCTTCGGCATCACTTTCAATAGCCACCTTCGGCCTTCGGAGGCCGAAGCGAGACCAGATGGGGCGCTCGATAATTTCCTTAATATCCTTCCTCTCAATCAGATTATTCTTAACATAAAATCATTCCTCCATCCAGGCCCCGGGCCATCTTTTCTGGTATGTTGGAACCAGGTAGCTTGCATTAGAGCAAGCAATGAATCTGTAACAACCGAAGTTGTTGTGATACTGCTTTTTGCCGGTGGCCTTCGTCTCGTACAAAAGTTCATGCATACTGCAAAAACACTTCACGCTCGGTTCCAGCCCTTGGCTTCTTACAGCCCAAACAAACAAGCCCATTCTAATTATAGCTTCAGGAGTAAGTTGATGAAGAAAGATCTGAAATATCTTTAGCACTTCAACCAAAAATCTGCTTAATGGGAACTTAAGACCCGCCTTCAAAAAGCTTTTGTAAATAACCACCTCATTTTCTTCAGGAGCAGGGGCGGTGCTGTCTCCCCCAACCCTCACAATAGATATATCACGAAAGTATCTTCCTCTCATAGCGTCAACATGACTTTGCTTAATAGTCGACTTTCCAAAGATGGTATGGCTTGGTCGCCAGGGCCGGTCCTCAGAATCTTCATCTCCACTTTCTACATCAAAGTCATCACTGTCATCAGAATCTTCAGATAAATCTGCCATTATCTCCTTTGTGATTTTCTTTGTATTTGTTTTTGCCATGGATTCGTAAAACCTAGCAATAAAAGGGTCCGCAACCTTCTTCTCCTTATACATCTTCTCCTCCTCGGATATCTTCTTCTCCTCAGACATCTTCTCTTCAGACATGGAACAAACACTTGTCTTTAAGACGAAGCTCGAAAATCAGGCGAGAACTGATAAGCAAGAGTTAAAAATGTGAGAAAATAACGCAAGCA
The DNA here is from genome assembly GCF_902167145.1 of Zea mays. Classification (NCBI taxonomy): domain Eukaryota; kingdom Viridiplantae; phylum Streptophyta; class Magnoliopsida; order Poales; family Poaceae; genus Zea; species Zea mays. The sequence goes on along the minus strand of NC_050096.1, from coordinate 135,913,595 downwards.
ACAGAAATGGCGAATCTGTTGGGAGCCTTCATCTTCCGAAGGTCCTCAAAAACACAACTAACATGTTTTCCAAGTATAATAAATTCACAGGGACCTTTGGCCTCGGAATGAAGCTGTACACGATATGAAACGCGTGGTCTGGGAGAAGGATGAACCAGTTCCGAAGCTACGCGTGGAGAAGCTTCGGCTTAACGGTGGAAAATGAAACCGACTTAAAGAGGAAAAGGCTATCTAGTCCTCGATAGATTGTCCTCAAGTCAATAGTAAATATAAAGAGCATGAATGTAATTTTACACAGGCTGCATCTTGTGCCTATAAATAGATGAACAGTAACACCGTACTGTTCACGCTGACCTGTATTCACTTGCATGTCATATTTGGATTCTCACCTTCTGTCAAGCCGAAGGTATAAATGTAGTTCGATATTGTTCATGTTTATTCAAGATGAGATAATAAAAATATCCTAATGATGTCATATGATTATTCATGTTATTTTACATGTTTCATATGTTTCCACTTTCATTATTATATACTAAAATGATGAAGGTACATCCTTCATAACCTTCGTCTGAAGATCATTATATCCTAAGGGAGATAATGCTTTGAAGGACGAAGGTCTTTAACCATTAACAATTTTATTTTGCCTTGTTCTTAACTCATAGCATTTGAGAACAAGTCCCCAACATTGGCGCCAACCTCCGGTGAACTCATTCGACCACCTTTGGCAAGCTCTGACCTTCGTCATGCCGCCAAAGAAAGCTTCAGGGCTAGGGGCTGCGCTACAGCCACTAGACGTCAATCAGGAAACACTGCGTGAAGCCAGAAGTCAAAAAAGGAAGGCATCAAGTCCAACGCCTCAGGAGGAGGAGTTGCACCAAGAAATAAGGGACCTCGAAGCCATCCACCAGCAGGTCCAGAGGAAGAAGGAGAAGATGCTTCGTCTTTCCGATCTACAGAAGAAGATCGATAAAGCTGCTTAGGAAATGCGTCATCTCGCTCAAGATGACCAAGACCAAAGACCTCAATGCAGAGAGCTTTGTCAGGACAATTCCTACGATGATGATGAGTGGTATGATGATTTCCATCATGGAAATTTTGCTTTTGACGATGCTTCTCCTCTGTCAGCAGAACTGCAGGCTACCCCATGGCCTCTATCATACAAGCCACCCCAGCTGCCCATGTTTGATGGGCACTCAGATCCGAAGTAGTTTCTGATGAGCTACGAAGCAACCATATCTTCATATGGGGGCAATACTACAGTTATGGCGAAATCCTTCGTCATGGCAGTCAAGATTGTTGAGCATTGAGCAAACCTAGTACTCCTCTCTTCGGCTAGGAACAATCACATCATGGCAGAAGCTAAAGGACTTGCCGATCACCACTGTCCAAGGGTTTCAGACGAAGCCGGTTAATGCTCAAGCTTTGTTCCAGTGGACGCAAGACCTTGAAGAATACCTCCAGGCGTATGTCCAAAGGTTCTTGCATCTGAGAGCACAAGAGCCCACAGTGCCCAATGAAATCGTCATTGAGGCCACGATCAAAGGGCTTCGACCAGGACCTACGACTCAATACTTTGCTAGGAAACCCCCTCAGACCCTAGAGAAGCTGCTTCAAAAGATGGATGAGTACATCCAAGCCGATAATGATTTTCGCCTGAGAAGGGAAGAAGCTTATAGGTTTTCTGAGATGACTAGGGGCTTCAGAGGAAGAATCCACCCTAGGCATGTCAGATCAATCCACAGCTCCAGTCAGAGTGATGATAGAGGAAGCCAGTTTCAGAGGCCATAGAACAACTCACAGTCTTCAGGGCAGCAGCAGAGCTCCTTCAGGCCACCAACTCCAAGGGGCAGAGGCGGCAGGGGCTTTGGAGGAAGATATGGGGATCAGCCCAGGAAACTCTATTGCTTATTCTGTGGTGAAGACAAAGGCCACACTACAAGAACATGCTAGGTCACAATTCAGAAGCAAAAAGAGATTGTCGAAGTAGAAGCCTGGCAGAATCAGCCGAAGCAAGTTTTACCTACTGCTTCGTGCTACTCTCCCTATATACCAGAATATGTGGGTAATCAACTTGCTGCTTCTGTTGCTTCGGCAAGTCATTCACAAGCTTTCTGGCCCCAGCTCCCACTACAACCACCATTGCCACCTACTCATACCCGAAGCCAGCAGCTAGAAGGGCACCAACACGCCCAACAACAACGTGACTTCAGGGAGGAGTCTGAAGCTCGTACAGTCAATAGCTCTATACCGGAATCAAAGCATATATACTGAGGAATATCCTACTTTTGATGTACTCTTATCTTTCATGCCATTTTATTTTTTCTGTGAGAAACAAGTAATGAAGACTTAATTTCATTTTTTTTGTAATAATCGTGCCTGCACCAGAGTGAAATATATCTTCCTCATGGATTTACGAAGCTTGAAAGACGTGTCTAAGAAAGCGGATTAAAATTCCGAAGCTCAAAAGTCGTTCCTAAAGGAATGTAGAGCCAAAGATCATAATCCGAAGTCATTTCTAAGGGAGCGCAGCGTAAGTTTTCTGCTCAAAAGTCGTTCCTAAAGGAATGCAGAGCCAAAAAGTATGATCCGAAGCTGCACAAAAGTCGTTCCTAAGGGAGCGCAGCGTAAGTTTTCTGCTCAAAAGTCGTTCCTAAGGGAATACAGAGCCAAATACCACCGAAATATAAGGTGAAGAAGCTCAAAAGTCGTTCCTAAGGGGATGCAGAGCTTAAATGCAACCGAAATAGAAGGTGAAGAAGCTCAAAAGTCATTCCTAAGGGGATGCAGAGCTTAAAGACTCAAAAGTCGTTCCCAAGGGGATGTAGAGTCTTGTGTGTTATAGTGTGGGCGCGTGGGTGTGTGTCTTCGGCATCCTCATCATTTTGCATCATATCATCATATCATTTCGCATAACATTACATCATACAACATATTGCATTGACGACACAAAAATTGAATATGAAGCAAATCTTCAGCAAATGCTTCGTCAAAATGAAAATGTGCTGATGCACGAAGTAAGCTTCATGAAATACAATTTTATCAGACTTGCTATAGAAGGGATTTCTTTCTTTACGAAGCATGAAAAGAAGGGAAGGTGTTTTTTCGCCGAAGGCTCAAAAACGGTATGTGTGTAAATTTCACGCATCGTAAAGAAATATATTACATTAATTTACATGTCTCGTCAATTGTTCCATACACCAAATGTTACAAAGTATTTTTACAATAAAGTTACAAAGTATTATTACAACGGAGTCTACTCTTCTCTAAGGATCTTTTCTGCAGCTTTGTTTAATAATTTGTCGACAACTTCGTCGATAATAGAATTTGCAAGGCTCATAACGTCCAATGCTTCCTTCATCTCCGGATCGGCCAGGGGATTGTACGGCTCCGGCAGCGGTGATAGCTCAGCTGTAATAGATAAACTATTAGTTCGAAGCCACAAAGCAACTACAAATTAAAAGTTAAAATTCAAAAAAATACATATGCGCCTTTCGCGCTCAGCAACCTCTTCGGTTCGCCTAGCTTCTTCTCGGGCGTCGTGGGTGTCTTTTTCATTCTTTTTTATAATTTCATGGGCCAATTCTTGGCCACCTTTCACCCAGACATCAGAATAAAATTTTCCGCCCATCAAAGTCGCTTCGGTTGAAGGATCTTTTGTATCATCTATGGAGAAAGCAGCTTCGACATTGGCTGTAGTTTTGACGTGATCGCATCCAGCCTTCTCTAGAATAGCCGCAATCCCCCGCGCGCCGGAGAAAGCACAGATATCTCTGCAATCGTTCAGAATTTCCTCAAAAGCTTCGGCTTCCCCGCTTATCCACTCAATAATGCCCTCGGGGTCGCCTCTAATGAAATTCTCCTCAGAGGATTAGGGACCAACTTTTGCAAACCTGTTTTTCAAAATTTTCACGCAGTGTGACACCCCAGTGTCACCTAGGGTTTCTTCCTTAAGCTAACCCAAACTATTATTACATGTAAACCAAATGAAGGGATGAACATAAAAAAAATTAGTAACAAAGGTTTGAAATAAGTCTTTTATCCTAAAGAAACTCTCCTTAATCATATCATGAACCTCAAGGTAAGAAGAACTCTCAAACCCTAATTAATCTTAAGTGGACCATTTAAGCACATAAAGGGCATTTGGGAAAAGACTTGGGAGAAAAATACAAATTTTGGTAAAAACCAAATAACAAAGTTTTAGTTCACTAATTAACCAACAAAGTATAGTAAGAAAGTTTTGCCATTTGAATTCTTCAAAATCACTAAATCAACCCCTGAACTAATGCACTTGGGAAAAATTCAGAAATTCAGAAATCTGAATTTCAGCCCCTTTCCAAAGATCAACCGCGTTCTCTATTTTTCAAAACTTAAATCAAAAACGTCCAAATAGCAAAGTGGCGCCAAATTTCCTGGAACACACCGTGGCAAAGTTTGGAAACCTCTCTCCACCGTTCGACACGATCTTGACATGGATTTACCTCGGGACTCAACCTTGTGACACTGCCACCTTAGCGACACGACAACTCTCTCTACACAGCCCCAAACCGCTCGACTTCCACACATAAACGACAAAGCTCTGTCGGGAGAGCAAATCTTGTACAGTGATCATGCCCAAATACGCGAAGATCTCCATCCTATGAGCGTTTGAACTAGGGCAAAAGCAAAGAGCTATGTGCTCGACGCCGTGTCAGGCCGGCCGAGCGCGGACTGGCCGCGGCAGCGCGCGCCTCGCGCGTGGTCGCCCCGCCCCACGCTTTTGCACCTCGCCCTCGCCTATAAATGCCTCCAGAGGCCTTAGCCGTTTGCACTCGCGCACCTAGAGCCCCGCCCGAGCCAGAGATCACCGGAGTTCGCCGTGGAAAGCAAGCACCACCACCCGCCATCTCTGCCCGAGCACGGCCGTTGTGGCCAGCCCCTTCTGTTGACCACCAGCCTCACCCCAGCCCCTGGACCGCTTCCCCGTGAAGCCGTGAAGCTTCTCCAAGCTTGAGCCAAGGCATTGCCTCACCGGAGAGGCGGATTCACCCTCGCCGGATTTCGGTCGCCCGCCGCCGCACGTCGGCAGAACAATCCGCTGAGTCATTCTCTAATTCCTTGTACCACTATCCTTCTTGACCTCTAGCGAAGCTCTCTGACCGGTTCACTTGAACAATCGCGCCGTGAGCAGGCCTGATTCCTTGCCCAATTCCTCGCTACCGACGATATCGATTATCCGCTACATCTTATTTTATGAACTTATATCCGCTACTTGAAAAACTCCAATCTATGTAATAATTCAGTACTTTAATTTGAGGTCTTCCTGTTTTATTGTATTTCTTCTGTGACTCACCTTCGAGAGAGATTGTGGTATTTGATCCTGGTTAAGTGGCTTTTTCGGACTAGATCTGAGGGACTGACGGGTTATTCCGATTTAAGTGTGTTACGGCCCCTGAGGCGTGACTTGGGCACTTAAGCTAGAATAATTCGGGCGGTTCTGCCACAGCTGGTATCGGAGCAAATACCACCACAGAGAAGCACAATAAACCATGAATACCAATTTTCAAAAATCTAAAACTTGCTTAGAAACTAGTATGACTCGTGAGGACTAGACCGCTAGACCTAGGACAAAAGGCCTTAGGAGTTAGGAGTAGAGGGAGAAATAGGTGGCTAAGTAAGTAGGCCATGTGGGCTAGTCCTTAGCTTTTTAAAAGGATTCCCTAGGAGCACCCTTTATTTCGAAGAGGAGACGTTATTTTCAGCATGCATGCATTATAAAAACTAAAAGGGATTAGACACTAAAGATGTAAAAATTTGAGCTAACCCACTTCCTTTCAAACCATCCAGGCTCTTTTATTTTCTTGATTCCACCATAATCTTTACATCTGATACCCTTCCGCAGATGAATTCACCCACCCCCGTTAGTGGAGGAGACACTCGTTTTAGCTCTAACTTCCTTTCTCACGATGGCTTTCCTTCCATCTTGTGGGAAGTGTTTAACTCCGCCGGAGTGCAGTTGTACGAGGAGCATCGGGTACCATGTTGCCGAGTCTAGCTGACTTTGGAGGCTCATCCCCTTCAGTCGGGTTGGCATTCTCTTGACTCCGAGATGATTGGATTCAGAACGGACGACACTACTGAAGCAGCAGCCATGAAGACTCTGACGACTTTCTGTGGCTACCATCCCCTGGAGATGGTGATGCACCCCTTGGGACTCTTCCCTGCTGAGAAGAAGGATGACCCCATGTGGTGCAACCGTGTGAGCCATGTGAAGGACGTATGGGCGGTGTATCCTGACTTGGTTGGGAGGGTCACTGTTCAGTGCATGAGTGCGCTGTACCGCCTTCAGGCTCTACAGAGCGACGCTATGGCACATCTTGCTAACCTCGCTCAAACCACCAAACTCACCCTCGACAACCAAGAAGACTTTGTGGTTGACTTGTCCTCCGAGTTGGTGGAGAAGGACCTACAGGTGGAAAGGCTGAGCCAGCGCATCACCACCTTGGTGCAGCAGGTGGAGATCCGAGACAACACTATTGATGTCTTGGAGATCCAACTCGATGATGTGCAGTGGGAACTCGAAGAAGCTAATGACCTCCTGGACATGCACCACTTAGAGATGGAGGCCAATGAAGCCAGAAGCGAGGGAGAAGAGGCTCCTGAGGAGTTAGGACCAGCACCTGGTACCAATGGGACTACCCTTGCGATGCCCCCTTCACCCACATCCAGTATCGCTTCCACCGCTCAGGGTTGATCAGTCGCTTTGACGATTTAGGCGGATAGAAACCTACGCGAGCTTAGTGATGGTAGATTTTGGACTAGGCTTACGGGTACTTTCCCCTAATTGATGTAACCCTTGCGAACTTTTGAGATCTGTGGGATGTTTGTAACATGTTATCTTCATTCGAACTTAAATGTTATGATTATGGCAATTTTATTTCCATAACAGATAATAGCATGTAGTTCGAAATTGTGAGTTGAGATAACAATGGCGACAATCTCTGTTTTCAGATGGCAGCTAGGCAGCGTCACAGGCAAAATGAGCAAGTTCCCCCGCCACCTCCTCCAGCTCCCACAGTGTAAAAGGAGCTAATGGCCCAGTAGAACGAGATTCTGTGACAGCTCTTGCAGCGCCAGCCCCACCCTCAGTAGCATGGTGGAGGACAGCCGCAGCGACCTCCGGCAGCGGCAACCTACCAGGAGTTCATGAGTACGCAGCTGCCCTTGTTCACCAAGGCAGAGGATCCGTTGGATGCCGACGTGTGGATACGTGTCGTGGAATCCAAGTTTCCCCTCCTCACGGGAGACTGCCCTGATGATACCAAGGCTCACTTCGCCGCGCAGCAGCTTCGTGGCCCTGCTCGGACTTGGTTGGACCACTTCCGTGCTATGCTACCTGCTGGTCATGAAGTGTGTTGGGAGGAATTCAAGATTGCTTTCAGAGGGCACCATATCCCAGCAGGTGTGACAGAACCTCCCAAGTAATTAGGCCCACCTACAATTGTCCTCGTCCAACGGACCTCAGACAACCCTGTAGGTGCCCCTGAATCACTTGACAAGTTCGGTATCTGCTTTTCTTACCTTTTCCAAGAGCGTTTCACCTGTCACGTAGACATTACAAGCATCGGAGTTACGAGAATGCGGAAGCAATTACATAAACTTACCTTTATTTAAAAGTAAGATAAAGTTGAATATTTACAGACCAGAATATATCCTAGGAGTGTAGAGTAATATTATTACATACCAAGGGAGGCAAAAACTCCTCCCATAAAGTTTTTAAACAAAAGTTCTAATGGAGGATCCTTTCCTCCCACACTTCATTCCTGGCGTTCTTCCTTTGGTACCACCTTAGAACAGAAGCAACAAAAGGTTGTCGCTTCCTCACCTAAAAACAACGGGGAATAAAACCCTGAGTATGGAATTACTCAGCAAGTCTTACCCGACTAAAGAAAAGACTCTCAAGGGTATGCTGGTTGTAAGGGAGTCAAGGTAAGGCTTCTCAATAATCAAAGACTCTGTTTTGCAGAAATGCTTACTAAGAGTGGATCTTTAAAAATCCAGTTTTATTTGTCAAGTTAAGTAAAATTACCTGCAACTAGAATTCTTTCTACCTAGTTCAAACACTTGACCTGCACTAGCCAATTTCTTAACAAACCCATCATCTTTAGTGGATTGCTACGTATAGGTCAGTGACCAAGTCTTCATAACCGCGAAGGTACGGCGATCCGAATCGATTATACTCAGCTGAGGATCTCCAATCACACGACATATGTAGCACTTAACCCTTGCATATGTCAACCCGCCACCGGGGTTCTTAAGACCAGATCAGGTTCACGCCAACCGAGAGCACAGATACACCACCGTCCAGCCTCTTGCCACGGAGGGTACACGCTACTCTCGCCACCGCTCCACGCCCATTCCGTGTTATCTTATTCTGGCCTTAGTCTGCCCGAGGCAAGGCTTACCCATGACGAGGCATGTGACCAGTTAAAGGGTCCTCGGTCATCAAGCCTACATCGAGACGGTCCTTAATCGACTCAGACGGAGACACTACACCGAGACTCCTTTCTCGTGCAAGTCACCCGCCCGGTCTCAGCTTAATCATTTCAAACCCAAAGTTTGGTACCTGGCAGAGGTACATCTTTTCCGATGTTGAACCCATCAAGGCCTTGATGGATCCACCATCAAATTTTATTTTCAAAAACATCCCACCCACTTTTGCCACATCATATTTTGTAAAAACAAAACATTTTGTTTTTCTAAAGCAAGGCTAAGCATCAAAAATCTTTTGTAAAACGGGTGATCAAGGAAGGTAATGCAGGAATTTAAAAACATCAAGGAGGGTGGAAAATGCACCGGGGCTTGCCTATCACCTAATGCATCAAGCAAGTGAGAAAGATTTTAAAAACATCAAGGAGGGTGGAAAATGCACCGGGGCTTGCCTTCGTTGATAGGTGAGTCAGGCTCAGATCCGCAGATATCAAAGTAGAAACAATTTCCTGCCTGATGTTCTGAAGGTGGTGGTGTCTTCTCTTCGATTAACTCGACTTCTACCGAGATCTGAGAGTGCAAAGATATATAAGAATGAATGCCATGTAATGCTCATGAGAGTGCAAAGATAATAATAATTTATTATCTAAAGTCTTGAATACAACTTTCCTTCACGGAACTCCGAGAACTTAGGGTTTCCGGAGTCAGTAAAGGAATTCAAAGGGCAGGGGGTAGGGTTTTGGGTTCTAGTTATCAAACAAGGTCCAAATCAAACCAAATTCTACCCAAAGCTTCAAAATAATGTTTTAAGTTCATATAAAAAGTTTGGGCATTTTTGGATTTATTATCTATTTCCTAAAAATCCAGAAGCAATGTTTTAGGCCATTTTAAATAACCCAAAATTCCCTAATTGCCCTAAAAATCATAAAATTATTTTTAATAAATACTATGGAAAATAAGGAATCTAACAAAATTGGTCTTATATTTTTAGGATTTTTCTACATTTCTCTAGAATTTATTTGGCTTTGGAAGAAAAAGAAAAAGAAAAACTTGCAACAGTTCTGGGCCGAATTCAAACTAGGCGGCCCAATAGCACATAAAACCGGGGTGCGCCCACACCCGCGGTGGAGACTTCGCAGAAAGGCCCTCAGGGTTTTGGCTAACTGGAGATGGGTTCGGTTACTATTCTTCTGAGTCACTGACGATTTGCATAGAGGTCCTTCGGTTTCTAATTCTTCACAGGCGGAGACCCTCGACGACGGCGAACGCGACAGAGTTCCGGCGAGCGCGTAGACCGGCCGAACAGGGCAACGACTGGCGCTGCCGAGCGGCGAACACCGAATTGAACCCTCCCCGGTCATTTTCCCCAACCAAATTTCATGGTTGGCGATCTGCCAAGCTCTGCCCGCGAGGACAGTGATGGCCATGGACCTTTGTTCGTGTTCCCGGTGATTGGTGAGCTCTCGGTCCAATTTGGTGGTTCGGCAAGCATCACGAAGTTATGAGAATGCTCAAACGAGGGAGCAGAAGGCGGGGGCTGACCTGGATTACGCTAGCCGCGGTGAGACTGGTTTCACGGTGGCGGAAACCTGAATTGGGGAGACTCCAAAATTCGTGAGCTCTGGCGAACAATCGAGGCTAATTCGTGGTAGCTGGATACTGCACTGTCTTACGGAGCTCGCGGCGGGCTTAATTTATAGGCTTAGTGGGCGGTGGCCGTGAATTTGGATGAGACGCACGGCGGCCGGAGGAAGGGAAGTTTCACTGGCGCAGTGGATTCGTGGCCTCTACCGTGCGGTCATTCCGGCGATCAACGGAGAGTCACTAAGGCTTACGACGATGCGGTGGAGGTACTCAGGCACGTGGCACAAGGTCGAAAGGCGGCGTTCACTGGCGTGCCTATCGACTTCCACCGCGGCGTGCCCAGTACGGTGGCCAGAATTGTTTATCCGTCGAAGTTTATCCCCGGAGACATACACCGGGTGTTATCCACTCACCCCGAGCACAAATTGGACCGGCGGAGACATGAATCGCGGCGGAAATCGGTCGTCGGCGGTGAAGCTGCTGCGCTGGCGGTCTGATCCCCTTTGGTCTACTGTACCATTGCGAGCTGCCATCAGTGCACCTGACAGTGCGACTTCAGGGCAATTTTTCTCTCAAATTTCTATAGCAACTCATACCAAGTTCTGTTGCAAAGTTGGAGAGCTACAAATCAGCTACATCTTTGTCATAGCAACTATGGGCAGATTCTGGCTTGATCATACCCGAATTCATGCTCAAAGTTTCTGTGGTTGCACTGATTGTCTGAAATTCAGACCTTATCAGACTGACAGCCCGACTTTAGGCTTAATTATCTCCCATTTCTTCTCAACGACTATGCTTACACTCTTAAGCAAAGTTGTTCTCCTTTGTTAGGTCTACAAGTTTGATGTGGTGACCTAGGGCAAACTCTTACTGATTTTAAAGCTATAAAGCTCCAAAGTTGAGCCAAATCTCTGATTTCAGACTTAGCATAGAACTCAAATGAGGTCCAGTTTGCAAATAAGCACAAAATCCAAGAATTAGCTTACAAATCCACACATTTGTGAACCAAATGATTTAGGATACTTATTTATCATGGTTTTTGCACTTTAGTCTAAAAGTGGACTAAATTTGCACATAACCCCCTAGGGTTTGGATTTAGGGTTTTCAAGGGTTTCAACTAGGGTTTTTGGTATCTCAGGGGTATGGATGTAATGTAGATCCATCTTTAGTAACATTTTATGATTGTTTTACTTAAACCTTAGGGTTTTCTCAATTTGGGTCATGTTTTACCCTCCTGGTCCCTATTTAGGGTTGAGTCCCCTATTCCAGGGTTCTATTTGCAAAATGCCATAACAATACAACTTGCTTGAAATTTTTGCCTAGTGAATGCACTCTAAGTGTATCAAACATATGCAATGCCAATGCTTATGATGTTATGCTCAAGTTTTAGTTAAAGTAACACCAGGGGTGTTATAGCAGGAATTCTTGATCGCAAGCTGAATGAGTTTCTAGCACTCAACTAGGGAACCCGCACGGTATTGTAGTACGCTCAGGCCTTCAACGACCTATGCCAGTACGCAGGTTATCATGCTGATTCCGACGAGAAGAAGAGAGATCGCTGCTGCAGGGGTCTCAATACCAAGCTGCGGGAACGTCTCAACACTGTCCAGGCTGATAGCTTCAATGAGTTGGTCAACCTGGCCATCTCCAAGGAGGACTGTATTGTAGCTCACCGGGCAGAGAAGAAGAGAAAGGAACCAATGGCAGCACCATCTGCTCAGGCTCAGAGTTTCAGGATTATTTCTCACAATCAGAGCAGGGGATTTCAGCAACAGGCAGGCAGATGGGTGATCAGGCCACCTCAGCAGCAGCAACCGGCACCCACTCGTTTTCCAGCTCCCGTCCAAGGAACAGTCAGCCTCCGCAGCAGCAGCAGTTCCGACAGGGCAATGGGAACAAGTGTTTCACTTGTGGCAATGTGGGCCACTATGCCAAGAATTGCCCAAGAAATCATTAGAGGCAGATGCCAGCACCAAATCAAGACAAGGGAAGAAAGTAGAAGGTGCAAGTCAGGCAAGAGAAGCTCAACTTCACTACTCTAGAGGAGTTACCTGAGGGAGCCCCCATCATGACTGGTATCTTTCAGTTTTTAATCAGCCTACTTTAATTCTGGTGCATCTCATAGTTTCATTAGCCAGAAGTTCAGTGCTAAATGTCAATTGCCTTTCTGTCATACAAAAGGGTCATTCATGATAGCCACACCTGGGGATAAAATTGCAACCAACCAATTAATCCGAAGCGTGCCTATCTCAATGGGAAGTAAAATCTTGTAAACCACACTCCTAATTTGGGATTAGAGGGTATGGACATCATTCTGGGAGCCGACTGGATGACTCATCGTCGAGTAGTATTGGATGTAGCTGCCAGAGCTCTGGAGATTCGTTCCCCTACCTCCAAAGACCTGGTGTTGTATCTACCTAGCCAAGATTCTACTCAATCATGTGCTTTTGCTATGATGGAGTCACCTGTGAAGAAGATTCCAGTGGTCTGTGAGTATGCAGATGTTTTTCCTAATGAATTGCCAGGAATGCCACCAGACCGGGACATCGAATTCGCCATCGAGTTGCAACCGCGAACGACACCTATTTCCAAGAGGCCTTACTGGATGCCACCCGCTAAGTTGGCAGAATTGAAGAAGCAATTGCAAGAATTGTTGGACAAAGGTTTTATCCGCCCAAGTACTTCGCCTTGCGGATGTCCAGCCTTGTTTTTAACTAAGAAGGATGAAAGCTTGAGGCTGTGCATAGATTACCGCCCCCTTAATGCGGTAACTATCAAGAACAAGTATCCTTTGCCTTGTATTGATGTTCTTTTCGATCAGTTGGTCGGAGCCAAAGTGTTTTCCAAGATAGACCTTCGCTCCAGCTATCATTAGATCAAGATACGGGCAAGTGATGTCGTTTGGGCTGACCAATGCACCAGCATATTTCATGTATCTGATGAATTCTGTTTTCATGCCTGAATTGGACAAATTCGTAGTGGTTTTCATCGATGATATCCTGGTGTACTCAAAGAACAAAGAAGAGCATGCCGGGCATTTGCATGTAGTGCTTCAACGTCTGCGAGAGCACCATCTTTATGCCAAATTGTCAAAATGTGATTTTTGGCTAAAGGAAATCAAATTCTTGGGTCACACTATCTCTCAGGCAGGCATAGCAATTGATCCTTATAAGGTGCAAGAGGTGATGAACTGGAAGACGCCAACGACTGTCTGTCAGATTCTGAGTTTTGTGGGATTAGCTAGTTATTACCGAAGATTCATTCCGGATTTCTCTCGAATTGCGAAGCCCATAACTGAATTGTTGAAGAAATAAGCCAAGTTTGTTTGGGGTCAGAAGTGCGAAGATGCCTTCCATGCGTTGAGGCAACATCTGACCACAGCACCGGTGTTAGCGCAACCCGACAACAGCAAGCCATTTGATGTGTATTGCGATGCCTCTGGCACTGGACTAGGTTGTGTCTTGATGCAAGACAACCGAGTCATTGCTTATGCATCGAGAGCACTCAGGCCTCGTGAGCAGAATTATCCCACTCATGACCTGGAGTTGGCTGCCGTGGTTCATGCATTGAAAATGTGGAGACACTACTTGATGGGAACCCACTGCAACATCTTCACTGATCATAAGAGCCTTAAGTATATCTTTACTCAGGCTGATCTCAACATGAGGTAGAGAAGATGGCTAGAGCTGATCAAGGATTATGACCTAGAGGTACATTATCACCGAGAAAAAGCCAATGTGGTAGCAGATGCCTTGAGTCGGAAATTGCAATGCAACTGTGTTATGATGGATTCTCGCATTAACACCTTGTGTGATGAGTTGAGCAAAATGAAGATTGAAGTGATTCCTTCTAGTGCTTTGTCTCACATTTCCGTTGAGCCAGCTTTGCAAGACCAGATCATCATGGCCCATCTCAGTGACAAGGGAGTGCAAATTATTAAGGAAAACCTCCATCAGAAGACCGAGAAGTATAAATGTTTCCGCCAAGATGGAAAGGGTATATTGTGGTTTGAAAGCAGATTGGTGGTTCCTAAGAATAAGGATCTCAAGAAGAAAATCTTGGATGAGGCCCATCTCTCCAAATTATCCATGCATCCAGGGAGCACCAAAAATGTACCATGATCTGAAGCCCCTGTACTGGTGGACCAGAATGAAGAGGGAGATAGCCCAATATGTATAAGAATGTGACACATGTTAGAGGATAAAGGCAAGCCACTTGAAATCAGCTAGAGCTTTGCAACCCCTATCTATACCTTCGTGGAAATGGGATGACATCAGCATGGATTTCATTATGGGTCTGCCCAACACCTCTCATCATCATGATTCGATTTGGGTTATTGTGGACCGACTGACGAAAGTGGCACATTTTCTCCCAGTGCACACCACCGATAAGGCTCAAAAGTATGCATAGTTGTACATTGACCGAATCGTGTGTTTGCATGGATTGCCCCAGACCATTGTATCTGACCGAGGAGCCCATTTGTTGCCAGATTTTGGGAACAACTGCAAGAGTCTTTGGGAACCAAGCTAATCAGAAGTTCAGCTTACCACCCACAAACTGATGGTCAGACCAAGAGGGTAAATCATGTTCTTGAAGATATGCTGAGAGCTGGTGCGATCGATTATGGCAAGAACTAGGATAAGCACCTCTCCTTGGCAGAGTTTGCTTATAACAATAGTTATCAATCCAGCCTAAGGATGGCACCCTTCGAAGCTCTCTATGTTTGAAGGTGTAGAACACCCCTCAATTGGTCTCAGCCTGGAGAAAGAGAAGTTTTCGGACCTGACTTAGTGACTGATGCCGAAAGGAAGGTCAAACTAATCAGGAAAAATCTAGAAGCTGCTCAAGCCAAGCAAAAGAGTTACCATGATAAGAGAAGGAAACCTCTCCAGTTCGAGGTGGGAGATTTCACATATTTGAAGGTATCACCCACCAAAGGAGTGCAGAGGTTTGGAATCACAGGCAAGTTAGCCCCTCGTTACATTGGACCTTATGAGATCATAGAAGCATGTGGACCCGTGGCATACAAATTGAAGTTACCTCCAAAAATGTCTGCCATCCACAATGTGTTCCATGTAGCTCAACTAAAGAAGTGTGTTTGATTGCCGACCGAGATCATAGCAGAACCAGAATTGGAGATAGAGCCAGATCTATCGTACCAACAGTACCCTTCCAAGGTTCTGGATTGCAAAGAAAGATCAACTCAGGCTAAATCGATTAAGATGTATAAGATCCAATGGAGTAATTACTCAGAGGAAGAGGCTACTTGGGAGACTGAGGAATTTCTGCGTTCCATCTTCCCCGATTGCCTACCTAAGGAAATTGGTACGTAATCATGCCCAACCCCTCCTCCTACCCTTCGAATCTAAATTTCAGAAAAATGATCTTAATATAAAGAGAGTTAATTATAAGATAAGAAATAAAAGGACTTCCTTCTGAAGTTGCAAAGAGAATGACATTCGAAGAGCAGTTGCCTTAATAAATAAGCATCCACTTCAAGTAAGTCTCACCCTTTACTTCACCCCGGGAGGACTCCGACCCGAATCTCGGGACGAGATTCCTTTAAGGGGGGAAGTGTAACACCCTAAAGTTCAATCTTGTGAAAATGAGGAAAATTCTCCAATCAAACACCTTTCCTTGAGAATATTCATAATTTCAAAGTTGCTACTCGAAAAATTAACATAATTTTGTTTTAAACTAAAATAAAACATACCTAAATAAACTAAATTACCCTTAGAGTGAAATTATAAGAATTATGATTAAACTATTTCTTAATATATAATCTACAATATAAATTATAATTCCCTAAAAAAAGATGTGAACTATTCTCTGTTTCATAAATGGAATCATGTGAGAGTGCATTTCATATTTAAAAACATTATTTTCTTTGTCTACTTAGAGATAATAAACTTGCATCATGTTGGATCTTTGTTTGTGCATATTAAAGATTTGAACCTCAATCTAGACTTGAATTCAAAATAGGAATTTATATAGAAAAGAACTGAAAAAAAGAGAAAGAACCTTACACCCCCGCGTGGGCCGATTATACCTGCTCGGCCCAAATACGCCGCGCTTACCCCAACCCTAGCCGCCAGCCCAACTTCGCGTCTAGCCGCGCGCGAACCGCAGCTCAGCCTCACACTCGGTAACCTTCACCGCCAGGTGGACCCCGCTTGACAGGTCTTCTTCTCCCGAAAACGGACTCACGCATGGCGGGCGGTAACAACCCCATACCGGCGCCATGGGATTTCTCCGGATGATTCGCTAAGATCGTTGCAACAACCCTGCGGACTCCATCCTACATCTATATAAATCTGCTGCGGGGTTCCTTGCCTCCAGGACCATGCGAGGGAACTAGCGCTCGCCACCGCAGGGAAATCCCGAGCACCGCCGCCGTCGGGTACTTGTGCGAGGACTGCTGTCAGGTCCTTGCAGTGCGGTCAAAAGGAGTCACCGCAGCGCGCTGTACTTGGCGGGGCGTCGGGGCGCGTTGGGAATCCTTGCGCGCCGGTACCGCGCGCTGTGAGCAGACGAGGCCACCATTGGGGAATCCACACCGAGCTCCATCGAAGAGAGAGAAAGGATCGAGCTCGCCGGTGACCTTCGGTTTGTCGCTGGTGCGTTTGGTCGGAGTTCGGGGAACCAGCGGACCGCATGGGCGGGTCGATGCCGGAGCGCGTGGGTGGATCACTGACTCAGCACCATCGCGTGCGGGCGCCGCCATTGTGGAACCTTGCTATACCGCATCGTCGGTCGGCTTCGCTTTCACCCCTGCTTGGTAAATCCTTCCCTAATCTGCTCGCTTCCGCTTTCGTTTTCATGCCGCGGTCGTCGGATTCGGGATCGGGGGCCGGTCGGTCGTGTTGCCAGGGGGCACGCCGCCGGGGCGGCTACTCCGCCGTCGTCGGGTTGGTTAAGGGAGAGAAGAAGGAGCTGCCACCGTCGATCTGTTCGCGAACGTCTGGGATTAGATAGCAGATACCGGTTCAACGAATTGATCTTCACCCTTGGATCAGGATCGCGCGTACCAGGTTGGCTTGCAGCGTCTTAAACTCAAAGACATTGATCCTCAATCGGATGGCCATGGCTCGCGCGTGTCGATGGCATTGATATGACCTATCGTGGCCGCAGGATTCTAATCTGGCGGCTGAAAGTGATCGATACCCCTTCGTCGTGGCCTATTTGCTAAAGAGACCCCATGATGTTTACAAATTAACCCGCCGTCTAGAGCGTAGGAAGCTGAGTCTTGGAAACATTTGTGCAGTAGACCCTGCCTTCTCTGGTAATTGGCGCCCGGTCCAGAGTGATGGAAATAAATCAGAAAATAAATATAAAAATGTTTTTAATGTATAAATAAATGCTAGAATTGGTTTAATTTATAGAAAATTCATATGAAGTCCAAATTAATCCATTCCAATTCCTATAATTTTGTAATATTATTATTTATACTTTAGTACCACTGTTTTGACATGAATATCACAATAAATTTTATATCCTATTTAATCTTGTACAAAACATATAAAACCTTGAGAAATTCATAACTTAAAATCTCTAAATCCAAAATTAATGTTTCCTGTTCCTATGATCTTATTTTAATGTGTAGATTATTAATATGTATTTTGTTCTTATGTTTGGTGTGATGTTAATTTTGCATATACCATGTTTGTCTGTATTGCTACGAATAGCGGTGAGGTCACGAGTCACTTGAAGAGCAAGTTGGTACATGGAATCTCAAGTCACAGGCAAGTTGTGCCCTTGATCACTTCTGTTACCCAATAATATTCGTTATTATCACTATTCAATGCATAGGTTTAATTTTGATGGGACCGAATAGGTCTCCCTAGATTGTTTATCTCATTACCTTGTTTACCCCTGAATCACTTAGGTAGTTTGCTATTGCTTTACATGGATTTGGGATAATTATTTATCATATCTATGTTCCAGTTATTTTGTTAGTCTATTTATGTTCATGTCAAGATCATTAATGTTAATTGGAACATAGAGCTTAAATTGAGAAACACGTGCCACCACAAGGGTTTATGGACGCCCTTGGCTGATTAATTAGGAAAGCTAGTGGAGGACTACCTTACCCGAAAGGGGCAAGGGCAGTAGGGGAGTGGTCAGTGTAGAGAGGTCCTTGGTTGATTTTGCTGCGATGGCGGTCAGGCAAGAACCCTGCATTGGAGCTTCCTATAAACTGTAGCGGGTTTTCTGAAGCTAGTGGAACTTTGTAAAGGCCTCGTAGTGTTACCCTGCCTCGCCTCCTCGGTAGAGGTGTATGGGAAGTCGCGATCCCTTGGTAGACGGGTAACATGACTTGTGGGTAAAGGGTACAACCTCTGCAGAGTGTAAAACTGGTATACTAGCCGAGCTCACGGTCATGAGTAGCTCAGGACTCTCTCATGATTAATTTATGGAACTAAATTCAATTTGTCATATGCATTGCATCGCAGGTGATGATGTTACTTTTGTTCTACTACTTAATTGGGTTGGTATTTACTTATACTTAGTAACTGCTAATAAAATTTTGACCAAATTTAAAAGCAATGCTCAGCTCTAACCATCCTCTTAGGTAAGCCTTACACTTCACGTGAGCTCCCACCTTTGGCGAGCTCATGCACATTATTCCGCACAACTTGTTGAGCGATGAATGTATGTGAGCTCACTCTTGCTGTCTCACACCCCCCACAAGTCAAGAATAGGTACCACAGGATGAGGCGCATGGAGGATGCTGTGACGAGTTCGTGAGAGGTCTAGGTCGTCGTCTCCTAGTCAACTTTGGGTTGCTGGACCGTTGTCTCCTTATAATGTAATTATTTATTTTGTATAGAATTCATGTTAGGCAGTAAAGATGTGACATTCGATCCTGTGCCATGATTCATCATATGTGTGAGACTTGGTCCCAGCACACCTGGTGATTATGTTCGCGCCCGGGTCTTGGTGCCCCGAAACCTGGGTGTGACAGAAGTGGTATCAGAGGAATGTTGACTGTAGGACGCAACCTAGATAGAACTGGACAACCCTTATTTACTTACCTCTGCTACTCGGATTCAATTCTAAACTTATCTTAATCTTTTCTCATCTATTTCCGCTTTACTCTGATTATTCTTATCTCTTCGTTTCTAAAGACAAACTTGGATTTCACACTTTGAAATGCTGTGCCTAAAGTGATCTTTAGGAATAGGAGACCTACTCTTAGGAATAAAGACAAAACTATTTTTTATATCTATGCACTTGAATGTTCGTTCTTATGATACTTGCCTGATTTGGATCTTCGATTGAGTGTGATGAGTTGTGGAGTAATGTCCACAATTACATCTGCATATACACATAGGTATAAAAAAAATATATTTATTAAATAACTAGACAACCTAGATTATCCCCATTGGAATACATCTAGCTTAAGAGATTTATCTTATCCTAAAAGATCCCATTCTAATTAATTCGTCTTATCTTAGAAGACTCTCTCTTATCCTAATAGATTCATCTTATCATGAAAGATTCGTTTTATCCTAACCACTATATTTATCTGATCCTAAAGTAACCACCAGGACCTAATCCAAAACAATGAGATCTTAACTAGTTTAATCTAGTCATACCAACCTAATCTAGATTCTATCTAATCTATTATGATCTAATCTAGAGTAAGTTACTTAATGCTGGTATGAAGGATAAAGTCATACTCCAAATCCACTTAAACTTAAACTAGTGACCTAGATCAACTCGGCCATACCCAATAACTTGACCTACATAACAGATGTATCTTAGCCTCTTGTCCCAAACCCGGATGGAGACACCAAAGACCAAGACTGGAGAAGAAAAGATCAACATCAAATCAAGGAAGGATAAGATTCAGCCAGATCTTCAAAAGAATCAAGAGCCACAATCTTGGATGGAGTCTTTTCTTATCCTACTCTTTCTTACCCAAACCTATAAATGCTTTAAAGATATCATTTATCCTGCATAATAAAGTGGCTATACCCATATATACCCATGCTTTTCTAATCACCTGATAATTTGCGATATAAAAAAAGAAGAGTTTTGGTATTAAAATCAATTAGAAACTAACCCATAGACTACAAACAATTTCTTCTACATCCTCTTACAAATCTCGAGGACGAGATTTCTGTTAAGGGGGTAGGATTTGTAACACCCTAAAGTTCAATCTTGTGAAAATGAGGAAAATTCTCCAATCAATCACCTTTCCTTGAGAATATTCATAATTTCAAAGTTGCTACTCCAAAAATTAACATAATTTTGTTTTAAACTAAAATAAATGATACCTAAATAAACTAAATTACCCTTAGAGTGAAATTATAAGAATTATGATTAAACTATTTCTTAATATATAATCTACAATATAAATTATAATTCCCTAAAAAAAGATGCGAACTATTCTCTGTTTCATAAATGGAATCATGTGAGAGTGCATTTCATATTTAAAAACATTATTTTCTTTGTCTACTTAGAGATAATAAACTTGCATCATGTTGGATCTTTGTTTGTGCATATTAAAGATTTGAACCTCAATCTAGACTTGAATTCAAAATAGGAATTTATATAGAAAAGAACTGAAAAAAAGAGAAAGAACCTTACACCCCCGCGTGGGCCGATTATACCTGCTCGGCCCAAATACGCCGCGCTTACCCCAACCCTAGCCGCCAGCCCAACTTCGCGTCTAGCCGCGCGCGCACCGCAGCTCAGCCTCACACTCGGTAACCTTCACCGCCAGGTGGGCCCCGCTTGACAGGTCTTCTTCTCCCGAAAACGGACTCACGCATGGCGGGCGGTAACAACCCCATACCGGTGCCATGGGATTTCTCCAGATGATTCGCTAAGATCGTTGCAACAACCCTGCGGACTCCATCCTACATCTATATAAATCTTCTGCGGGGTTCCTTGCCTCCAGGACCATGCGAGGGAACTAGCGCTCGCCACCGCGGGGAAATCCCGAGCACCGCCGCCGTCGGGTACTTGTGCGAGGACTGCTGTCAGGTCCTTGCAGTGCGGTCGAAAGGAGTCGCCGCAGCGCGGTGTACTTGGTGGGCCATCGGGGCGCGTTGGGAATCCTTGCGAGCCGGTACCGCGCGCTGTGAGCAGACGAGGCCACCATTTGGGAATCCACACCGAGCTCCATCGAAGAGAGAGAAAGGATCGAGCTCGCCGGTGACCTTCGGTTTGTCGCTGGTGCGTTTGGTCGGAGTTCGGGGAACCAGCGGACCGCATGGGCGGGTCGATGTCGGAGCGCGTGGGTGGATCACTGACTCGGCACCATCGCGTGCGGGCGCCGCCATTGTGGAACCTTGCTGTACCGCATCGTCGGTCGGCTTCGCTTCCACCCCTGCTAGGTAAATCCTTCCCTAATCTGCTCGCTTCCGCTTTCGTTTTCATGCCGCGGTCGTCGGATTCGGGATCGGGGACCGGTCGGTCATGTTGCCAGGGGGCGCGCCGCCGGGGCGGCTACTCCGCCGTCGTCGGGTTGGTTAAGGGAGAGAAGAAGGAGCTGCCACCGTCGATCTGTTCGCGAACGTCTAGGATTAGATAGCAGATACCGGTTCAACGAATTGATCTTCACCCTTGGATCAGGATCGAGCGTACCAGGTTGGCTTGCAGCGTCTTAAACTCAAAGACATTGATCCTCAATCGGATGGCCATGGCTCACGCGGGTCGATGGCATCGATATGACCTATCGTAGCCGCATGATTCTAATCTGGCGGCTGAAAGTGATCGATACCCCTTCGCCGTGGCCTATTTGCTAAAGAGACCCCATGATGTTTACAAATTAACCCGCCGTCCAGAGCGTAGGAAGCTGAGTCTTGGAAACATTTGTGCAGTAGACCCTGCCTTCTCTGGTAATTGGCGCCCGGTCCAGAGTGATGGAAATAAATCAGAAAATAAATATAAAAATGTTTTTAATGTATAAATAAAATCTAGAATTGGTTTAATTTATAGAAAATTCATATGAAGTCCAAATTAATCCATTCCAATTCCTATAATTTTGTAATATTATTATTTATCATTTAGTACCACTGTTTTGACATGAATATCACAATAAAATTTATATCCTATTTAATCTTGTACAAAACATATAAAACCTTCAGAAATTCATAACTTAAAATCTCTAAATCCAAAATTAATGATTCATGTTCCTATGATCTTATTTTAATGTGTAGATTATTAATATGTATTTTGTTCTTATGTTTGGTGTAATGTTAATTTTGCATATACAATGTTTGTTTGTATTGCTACGAATAGCGGTGAGGTCACGAGTCACTTGAAGAGCAAGTTGGTACCTGGAATCTCAAGACACAAGCAAGTTGTGCCCTTGATCACTTATGTTACCCAATAATATTCATTATTATCACTATTCAATGCATAGGTTTAATTTTGATGGGACCCAATAGGTCTCCCAAGATTGTTTATCTCATTACCTTGTTTACCCCTGAATCACTTGGGTAGTTTGCTATTGCTTTACATGAATTTGGGATAATTATTTATCATATCTATGTTCCAGTTATTTTGTTAGTCTATTTATGTTCATGTCAAGATCATTAATGTTAATTCGAACATAAAGCTTAACTTGAGAAACACGTGCCACCACAAGGGTTTATGGACGCCCTTGGCTTATTAATTAGGAAAGCTAGTTGAGGACTACCTTACCCAAAAGGGGCAAGGGTAGTAGGGGAGTGGTCAGTGTAGGGAGGTCCTTGGTTGATTTTGCTGCGATGGCGGTCAGGCAAGAACCCTGCATTGGAGCTTCCTATAAACTATAGCGGGTTTTCTGAAGCTAGTGGAACTTTGTAAAGGCCTCGTAGTGTTACCCTGCCTCGCCTCCTCGGTAGAGGTGTATGGGAAGTCGCGATCCCTTGGTAGACGGGTAACATGACTTGTGGGTAAAGGGTACAACCTCTGCAGAGTGTAAAACTGGTATACTAGCCGAGCTCACGGTCATGAGCAGCTCAGGACTCTCTGATGATTAATTTATGGAACTAAATTCAATTTGTCATATGCATTGCATCGCAGGTGATGATGTTACTTTTGTTCTACTACTTAATTGGGTTGGTATTTACTTATACTTAGTAACTGCTAATAAAATTTTGACCAACTTTAAAAGCAATGCTCAGCTCTAACCATCCTCTTTGGTAAGCCTTACACTTCACGTGAGCTCCCACCTTTGGCGAGCTCATGCACATTATTCCCCACAACTTGTTGAGCGATGAACGTATGTGAGCTCACTCTTGCTGTCTCACACCCCCCCACAGGTCAAGAACAGGTACCACAGGATGATGCGCATGGAGGATGCTGTGACGAGTTCGTGAGAGGTCTAGGTCGTCGTCTCCTTGTCAACTTTGGGTTGCTGGACCGTTGTCTCCTTATAATGTATTTATTTATTTTGTATAGAATTCATGTTAAGTAGTAAAGATGTGACATTCGATCCTGTGCCATGATTCATCATATGTGTGAGACTTGGTCCAGCACACCTGGTGATTATGTTCGCGCCCGGGTCTTGGTGCCCCGAAACCCGGGTGTGACAGAAGTGGTATAAGAGGAATGTTGACTGTAGGACGCAACCTAGATAGAACTGGACAACCCTTATTTACTTACCTCTGCTACTCGGATTGAATTCTAAACTTATCTTAATCTTTTCTCATCTATTTCCGCTTTACTCTGATTATTCTTATCTCTTCGTTTCTAAAGACAAACTTGGATTTCACACTTTGAAATGCTGTGCCTAAAGTGATCTTTAGGAATAGGAGACCTACTCTTAGGAATAAAGACAAAACTATTTTTTATATCTATGCACTTGAATGTTTGTTCTTATGATACTTGCCTGATTTGGATCTTCGATTGAGTGTGATGAGTTGTGGAGTAATGTCCACAATTACATCTGCATATACACATAGGTATAAATATATATATATATATATATATATATATATATATATATTTATAAAATAACTAGACAACCTAGATTATCCCCATTGGAATACGTCTAGCTTAAGAGATTTATCTTATCCTAAAAGATCCCATTCTAATTAATTCATCTTATCTTAGAAGACTCTCTCTTATCCTAATAGATTCATCTTATCATGAAAGATTCGTTTTATCCTAACCACTATATTTATCTGATCCTAAAGTAACCACCAGGACCTAATCCAAAATAATGAGATCTTAACTAGTTTAATCTAGTCGTACCAACCTAATCTAGATTCTATCTAATCTATTATGATCTAATCTAGAGTAAGTTACTTAATGCTGGTATGAAGGATAAAGTCATACTCCAAATCCACTTAAACTTAAACTAGTGACCTAGATCAACTCGGCCATACCCAACAACTTGACCTACATAACAGATGTATCTTAGCCTCTTGTCCCAAACCCAGATGGAGACACCAAAGACCAAGACTGGAGAAGAAAAGATCAACATCAAATCAAGGAAGGATAAGATTCAAGCCAGATCTTCAAAAGAATCAAGAGCCACAATCTTGGATGGAGTCTTTTCTTATCCTACTCTTTCTTACCCAAACCTATAAATGCTTTAAAGATATCATTTATCCTGCATAATAAAGTGGCTATACCCATATATACCCATGCTTTTCTAATCACCTGTAATTTGTGATATAAAAAAAGAAGAGTTTTGGTATTAAAATCAATTAGAAACTAACCCATAGACTACAAACAATTTCTTCTACATCCTCTTACAAATCTCGAGGACGGGATTTCTGTTAAGGGGGTATGATTTGTAACACCCTAAAGTTCAATCTTTTGAAAATGAGGAAAATTCTCCAATCAAACACCTTTCCTTGAGAATATTCATAATTTCAAAGTTGCTACTCCAAAAATTAACATAATTTTGTTTTAAACTAAAATAAAAGATACCTAAATAAACTAAATTACCCTTAGAGTGAAATTATAAGAATTATGATTAAACTATTTCTTAATATATAATCTACAATATAAATTATAATTCCCTAAAAAAAGATGTGAACTATTCTCTATTTCATAAATGGAATCATGTGAGAGTGCATTTCATATTTAAAAACATTATTTTCTTTGTCTACTTAGAGATAATAAACTTGCATCATGTTGGATCTTTGTTTGTGCATATTAAAGATTTGAACCTCAATCTAGACTTGAATTCAAAATAGGAATTTATATAGAAAAGAACTGAAAAAAAGAGAAAGAACCTTACACCCCCGCGTGGGCCGATTATACCTGCTCGGCCCAAATACGCCGCACTTACCCCAACCCTAGCCGCCAGCCCAACTTCGCGTGTAGCCGCGCGCGCACCGCAGCTCAGCCTCACACTCGGTAACCTTCACCGCCAGGTGGGCCCCGCTTGACATGTCTTCTTCTCCCAAAAACGGACTCACGCATGGCGGGCGGTAACAACCCCATACTAGCGCCATGGGATTTCTCCGGATGATTCGCTAAGATCGTTGCAACAACCCTGCGGACTCCATCCTACATCTATATAAATCTGCTGCGGGGTTCCTTGCCTCCAGGACCATGCGAGGGAACTAGCGCTCGCCACCGCGGGGAAATCCCGAGCACCGCCGCCGTCGGGTACTTTTGCAAGGACTGCTGTCAGGTCCTTGCAGTGCGGTCGAAAGGAGTCGCCGCAGCGCGGTGTACTTGGCGGGGCGTCGGGGCGCGTTGGGAATCCTTGCGCGCCGGTACCGCGCGCTATGAGCAGACGAGGCCACTATTGGGGAATCCACACCGAGCTCCATCGAAGAGAGAGAAAGGATCGAGCTCGCCGGTGACCTTCGGTTTGTTGCTGGTGCGTTTGGTCGGAGTTCGGGGAACCAGCGGACCGCATGGGCGGGTCGATGTCGGAGCGCGTGGGTGGATCACTGACTTGGCACCATCGCGTGCGGGCGCCGCCATTGTGGAACCTTGCTGTACCGCATCGTCGGTCGGCTTCGCTTTCACCCCTGCTTGTTAAATCCTTCCCTAATCCGCTCGCTTCCGCTTTCGTTTTCATGCCGCGGTCGTCGGATTCGGGATCGGGGACCGGTCGGTCGTGTTGCCAGGGGGCGCGCCGCCGGGGAGGCTACTCCGCCGTCGTCGGGTTGGTTAAGGGAGAGAAGAAGGAGCTGCCACCGTCGATCTATTCGCGAACGTCTGGGATTAGATAGCAGATACCGGTTCAACGAATTGATCTTCACCCTTGGATCAGGATCGCGCGTACCAGGTTGGCTTGCAGCGTCTTAAACTCAAAGACATTGATCCTCAATCGGATGGCCATGGCTCGCGCAGGTCGATGGCATCGATATGACCTATCGTAGCCGCAGGATTCTAATCTGGCGGCTGAAAGTGATCGATACCCCTTCGCCGTGGCCTATTTGCTAAAGAGACCCCATGATGTTTACAAATTAACCCGCCGTCCAGAGCGTAGGAAGCTGAGTCTTGGAAACATTTGTGCAGTAGACCCTGCCTTCTCTTGTAATTGGCGCCCGGTCCAGAGTGATGGAAATAAATCAGAAAATAAATATAAAAATGTTTTTAATGTATAAATAAATGCTAGAATTGGTTGAATTTACAGAAAATTCATATGAAGTCCAAATTAATCCATTCCAATTCCTATAATTTTGTAATATTATTATTTATCATTTAGTACCACTGTTTTGACATGAATATCACAATAAAATTTATATCCTATTTAATCTTGTACAAAACATATAAAACCTTCAGAAATTCATAACTAAAAATCTCTAAATCCAAAATTAATGATTCATGTTCCTATGATCTTATTTTAATGTGTAGATTATTAATATGTATTTGTTCTTATGTTTGGTGTGATGTTAATTTTGCATATACTATGTTTGTTTGTATTGCTACAAATAGCGGTGAGGTCACGAGTCACTTGGAGAGCAAGTTGGTACCTGGAATCTCAAGTCACACGCAAGTTATGCCCTTGATCACTTCTGTTACCCAATAATATTCGTTATTATCACTATTCAATGCATAGGTTTTTTTTGATGGGACCCAATAGGTCTCCCTAGATTGTTTATCTCATTACCTTGTTTACCCCTGAATCACTTGGGTAGTTTGCTATTGCTTTACATGGATTTGGGATAATTATTTATCATATCTATGTTCCAGTTATTTAGTTAGTCTATTTATGTTCATGTCAAGATCATTAATGTTAATTGGAACATAGAGCTTAACTTGAGAAACACGTGCCACCACAAGGGTTTATGGACGCCGTTGGCTGATTAATTAGGAAAGCTAGTTGAGGACTACCTTACCCGAAAGGGGCAAGGGCAGTAGGGGAGTGGTCAGTGTAGGGAGGTCCTTGGTTGATTTTGCTGCGATGGCGGTCAGGCAAGAACCCTGCATTGGAGCTTCCTATAAACTGTAGCGGGTTTTCTGAAGCTAGTGGAACTTTGTAAAGGCCTCGTAGTGTTACCCTGCCTCTCCTCCTCGGTAGAGGTGTATGGGAAGTCGCGATCCCTTGGTAGACGGGTAACATGACTTGTGGGTAAAGGGTACAACCTCTGCAGAGTGTAAAACTGGTATACTAGCCGAGCTCACGGTCATGAGCAGCTCAGGACTCTCTAATGATTAATTTATGGAACTAAATTCAATTTGTCATATGCATTGCATCGCAGGTGATGATGTTACTTTTGTTCTACTACTTAATTGGGTTGGTATTTACTTATACTTAGTAACTGCTAATAAAATTTTGACCAACTTTAAAAGTAATGCTCAGCTCTAACCATCCTCTTTGGTAAGCCTTACACTTCACGTGAGCTCCCACCTTTGGCGAGCTCATGCACATTATTCCCCACAACTTGTTGAGCGATGAACGTATGTGAGCTCACTCTTGCTGTCTCACACCCCCCACAGGTCAAGAACAGGTACCACAGGATGAGGCGCATGGAGGATGTTGTGACGAGTTCGTGAGAGGTCTAGGTCGTCGTCTCCTAGTCAACTTTGGGTTGCTGGACCGTTGTCTCCTTATAATGTAATTATTTATTTTGTATAGAATTCCTGTAAAGTAGTAAAGATGTGACATTCGATCCTGTGCCATGATTCATCATATGTGTGAGACTTGGTCCCAGCACACCTGGTGATTATGTTCGCGCCCGGGTGTTGGTGCCCCGAAACCAGGGTGTGACAGGAAGGCTGTGACACACCAGTGTTACCTAGGGTTTCTTCCTTAAGCTAACCCAAACCATTATCACATGTAAACCAAATGAAGGGATGAACATCAAAAAAATTAATAACAAAGGTTTGAATAAGTCTTTTATCCTAAAGAAACTCTCCTTAATCATGTCATGAACCTCAAGGTAAGAAGAACTCTCAAACCCTAATTAATCTTAAGTGGACTATTTAAGCACATAAAGGGCATTTGGGAAAAGACTTGGGAGAAAAATACAAATTTTGGTAAAAACCAAATAACAAAGTTTTAGTTCACTAATTAACCAACAAAGTATAGTAGGAAAGTTGTGCCATTTGAATTTTTCAAAATCACTAAATCAGCCCCTGAACTAATGCACTTGGGAAAAATCAGAAATTCAGAAATCTGAATTTTAGCCCCTTTCCACAGATCAACTGTGTTCTTTGTTTTTCAAAACATAAATCAAACAAGTCCAAATAGAAAAGTGGTGCCAAATTTCCTGGAACACACCGTGGCAAAGTTTGAAAACCTCTCTCCACCGTTTGACACGATCTTGACATGGATTTATCTCGGGACTCAACCTTGTGACACTGCCACCTTAGCGACGCGACAACTCTCTGTACATAGCCCCAAACCGCTTGACTTCCACACATAAACAACAAAGCTCTGTCGGGAGAGCAAATCTTGTGCAGTGATCATGCCCAAATACGCGAAGATCTCCAACCTATGAGCGTTTGAACACGGGCAGAAGCAAAGAGCCACGTGCTCGACGCCGTGTCAGGCCGGCCGAGCGCGGACTGGCCTCGGCAGCGCGCGCCCCGCTCGTGGTCGCCCCGCCCTGCGCATCTGCACCTCGCCCTCGCCTATAAATGCCTCCAGAGGCCTTAGCCATTTGCACTCGCGCACCTAGAGCCCCGCCCGAGCCAGAGATCACCAAAGTTCGCCGTGGAAAGCGAGCACCACCGTCCGCCATCTCTGTCTGAGCACAACCATTGTGGCCAGCCCCTTCTGTTGACCCCCAGCCTCGCCCCAGCCCCTGGACTGCTTCCCCGTGAAGTCGTGAAGCTTCTCCAAGCTTGAGCCGAGGCATTGCCTCACCGGAGAGGCGGATTCACCCTCGCTGGATTTCGGTCGCCCGCCGCCGCGCGTGGGCAGAACAATCCGGTGAGCCATTCTCTAATTCCTTGTACCACTGTCCTTCTTGACCTCTAGCGAAGCTCTCTGACCGGTTCACTTGGACAATCGCGCCGTGAGTAGGCCGGATTCCTAGCCGCCGACGAGCATCTCCGCCTGCGCACGTGGACCGGCCGACTTCGACCATTCCCGACAGCGACCTGCACATCGCCGTGACCCTCGGGACCTCCCCTACATCCTCGACCACCTCACAGGAGTAGTCTCGCCGCCGGTAAGCCCCTTCGCCCCTTTCTTCCTCCGCGGACACTATTCCATTAGGGAAGGACCGCGGGTTCGATTTTGCAAAACCCTAGGGGGTTTTCGGCAGAGCCGTAGACTCAAGTGAATAGTGCATCGAGGACCTGTCTGTAATTCATTTAAAAATCTTTCACCAAGGACCCCAGCGCAAAATTGTTTTTCCTTTAACCATTTCTAGTTAATCTTTTTATATTCACCAGAGAACTTGGAAAATTTATATCTTGAGTTATATTCAACCAAATTTAGCCAAACCAATTTTGCTAGATTCAAAATATTATGGACTATCAATTAAAAATACTGAAACCTATGCTTTCTGTTTAAAATTTTAGAGTTTGAAATTAATTACACAAACTAACCAAACCTTATTAAAATAAGAAAAAATAGTTATGCTTCTGTGCTGAACTTAAGAAAATTTGTAGATGTTCAAACCCTATTTAGACACTGTGTAAAAATACTAAACACTCCAGTATTGAAGATTTAAGTAGGGTTATCTTTTAAAAGCCATTTTTGCCCAAAACATAAGAAAATCATAAAGGTATTAGAAAATAATGAACAGTGAATGTAATTATTTTTCCTAGTCTTCTAAGGTAATAGAGAACCTAGGAAAAATGAAGGGACCCCTAGTCCAGAGCAGATTTTATGTGAAATGTTTTATTAAGCATTAATCAAACTAGAAAACAATTATTAGAATTATGAAAACAATTCCAAAATTATTATTAAAAATCCAGTGGACTTGTAACCACTGGAGAGCCACTACAAAAATGATAAACACCCGAGTCCATCATTTTAAGTAGGGTAAATGTTGGGGACATGTTCTCAAATGCTATGAATTAAGAACAAGGCAACACAAAATGTTAATAGTTAGAGTCCTTCGTCCTTCAAAGCATTATCTCCCATAGGATATAATGATCTTCAGACGAAAGTCATGAATGACATACCTTCATCATTGCAGTGTATATTAATGGAAGTAGAAGCATATGAAAACATGAGAAATAACATGAATAACCATATAACATCATGCATATCACTTTATTATCTCGTCATGAACAAATATGAACAATTATTGAATTACATTTGTACCTTCGGCTTGATAGAAGGCAAAAGTCCAAGCGTGACACACGAATGAATACAAGTAAGTGTGAACAGTACATGGATACTGTTCATCTATTTATATGCACAGGACACAACATGTGTGTATTTACATTCATGTCCTTTATAACTGATTACAATCATGACACAGATTATCATGGGCCAATCGGTCTTTTCATCTTTAAGTCGGTGCCACCCTTCGTCTCAAGGCGTGTCACTATGCCGAAGCTCCCTGGATGGTAGCTTCGGCTTTGCTTCTGTGTTGATCTTCCGAAGGTGTTTCTTCTTACATAACCTTCGACAACGAAGCAGACCCCCAACAGTAGCCCCTTCACGGTGCCAGATCGTTTTTCGTAACGAGCTCGACCCGTGAAAAATTCTCTTAGGTTTCGGAATGCCGAAGGTCCAAAAAACACCTTCCCTAAGCTCGTTGTCGAGAAACGATTAAATATTTCGAGTGCGAGGTGGTCCCACCATACGATGGGTACGCGCGATCTGGCGATTCACCTTCTCGCGCACTGTGGTCCACCGTTCAGTGGGTGCGGACGACTGTTCAGCGGGTGGGAGCGGCTTGACGATTTACCTTCCCACCTACATCACTATATAAACAGACGGGTAGGTGTGAAGTTACCACATTTTTCTTACTATTGCACTATTGTGCTGCTGAAAAATTTGACCATAGCCGAAGCTTATTCATCGTATTCTCAATCAGAGCATCGTCTTGTTTTAGCTTCATCATAAGACGGAGCTTCAGCAAAATTGCAAAAAGTCATCAACTTCGTCAAAACCGTAAGAAATTCAGTATCAAATGGCCAGAGTGCGTTCAACAGCTAGAGTTACGCGCGACGGAGAGGAGGCCGAAGCTGCTGAGACTGCCCCAATCTCCAAAGTAATGAGGCAATTGGGACTGTTTGTAACAGATGGTGCTTCCGACGAACGTGCACCTGCTGCCGAAGCTGAAAAGGCTGATATTGAAGAGGGTGATGCTGAAGAAGAGATAGATTATAACATCATCATGCCATCCAAACCCAGCCACTGGGTCTTTGGAAAGTCTAGTGTCTCTGAATCTGATATGCTCATGATGATAAAGCTAGGGTACTTCGGGGAAGCCTAGAAGAGGCTGATTCGTTTTGGCGGGGAAGAAACCACTCTGAAGCCAGAAAATGATGAGGTGGTTGTTTTCAGAAGTTTCTTCAAAGCAGGATTGAGGTTTCCTTTGCATGAAATGATTGGGGATGTTTTGGAAGATTTCAATGTTTATCTTCATCAGCTGACTCCTAACGCCATCGTTAGGCTCAGCGTCTTTATCTGGGCTCTCCGAAGCCAAGGAGTGGACCCGCTTGCCGAAGCTTTCTGCCGGGTGCACGAGCTTCATTATCAGAAGAAGGCTAGAGAAGATGGGCTACACGAGAATTTCGACTGTTACAACTTTGCTTACCACAAAGATATGAAGACTCCAGTGATCAGCTATCGCACCAAATGGCCAACCAGTTGGAAGAATGAGTTGTTTTATGTTAAGGTTGATGAGAAGAAAGAGATGATAGTTTAGAGCCCATTGAACCTAACCTTCGGGTTGAATAGGCCCCTGTGTGACATGCTGCAAGGGTCACCATGCCGAACAGCTATGTGAGAATTCCCATTTGTATCTGAGCATATCGGTACTAGAGATTTGGTACAGGAATACTTAGCCAATAGAGTATTTTCGACGTTAAAGGAATGGAATATGTTGAAGCTTAAAGGAGAAAAGAAAAAGAATGAACTTGTTCGACTGCCCTATCACTTCAAGTTCAAGAAACATTTCAAAGAGCCTTGCCAAGAATGGTTGGAAATGATTGAAGCTATGTGCAATGAAATTTTGGGCAACTATACTAAGAAAGAAGATCAATTGATGACCGCAGCCTTCGGCACCCGAACGAAACGAAGGCTGAACCGAGTAATGGATGCCCTGAAATTTGAATACCCTGACTATGAACGGTTAAGCAAGGGTGCCGAAGGGCCAAAGCAAAAACGAGTTGTCAGTGTTATGAAAAGGCAAGCTGCTAGAATGATACAAGAAGATGAGAAAGCTTCGAAAAAGAAAAAATCCAGCCCTGAGCCGAAGGTGGCTGTTCCGAAGAAAAGAAAAGCTTCGGTTGCGAAGCCAAAAACAACTAATATAGAGGAAGAAATTCCTTCAACACCTCTTGCTACTGACGTGGAGGAAATTTTAAAGGTAATGACCGAATCTTTACCTCTCAAGCTAAGTCCACTAGGGCCACAACTGATGAAGCTTTTACAGAAGAAGGAGGAGCCTACGGCAATCAAGAAACCTGCTGAAAAAGGCGAAGGATTATTACCGTTATTGATGCTATTGAAGAGACGCCACCGCCGGCCTCGGTGTCAAAAACACCGGCTGCCGAAGACACTGCAGCTACTGAGGCTGCCCCCGCTGAAGCTGCAACTGCCAAAGCTGAGACGGCCGAAGATACAAATCTGGAGGGCACTTTTTCTAATATTGATAAGATGCTTTTGAACATGGCCGCGGAAGAAGCTGCTACACCTACCGAAGAGACCCTGGCCCAGTGCCCAGGAAAGAGAAGGAGATTGCCGAAGATACTTCGGAGGAAAAGGATTTTAATTTTCAAAACATACTTGGTCAAAAGCTGTCTAAGACTGAGAAGGAAGAGCTGAGGGATTTTGCAATATCATGCGGCTATCAACTAGGAGCATTGCTCTTCGGTGGCGTTGACGAACAGAGCTTAGGTTGCCTTCGGGACCGGTCTTGAGCGAAGGTTGTTAGCACTCTATCGAAGAGTGTTGGCTTTCCAAAGCTTGAGGCTGACCTCAGCAGATACCGGCGGCAACATATCGCCGGTAGCTTGTTTTATTCTAATTTTAAGGTAAAGTTCTTACCTTAACTTTTTATTGTTTTCGAGACGAAGGTTACTTCTGATGAAGTTTATTTTTTTCAGAGTCTACTACTAAGTAAAACCTTGAGGATGCAACAAGACCTCGAGGACAAGAAAAATGAGATTATAATTGAGGGGTTAGAGGGCAAAATTAAAGATCATGAAGCTGCTCTGGCGAAGAAGGATTTCATGCTTCAAACAATGGAGGATTCGCTGGCAGAAGCCCAAGCCAAGATTGCTAAATTAAGCAGTGAACTCTCCATGAAATCAAAAAGCTTCGAACAAGAGAAGAAGGATTTTGATGCAAAGCTTGAAGCTGAAGTTGCAAAGAGTTCGAACTTGCAAAATTCATTAAAGGAACTTCAAGATAAATGTCTGAACTTCGGCAACTGTTGCGTGCAACGACTGAAACAGGTCTTCAACTCAGTTGGAGCCAGTTCTGAAAAGTTTAAACCTTCAGCTGAAGACCTGCCAAGCATCTTTGATCATATTGAAGGCGAAGTTGATGCTCTTGATGAAGTCATGGCTGGGCATGGTGACTTCTACGCTCTGCTAGCTTCTCGTGGCACAGCTGTTGCTTTTATGAAGGCTGGTTGCACGCACGGGAATATTGTAAATAGGACGAACTTCAGCTTATCACCAGCGGACTTGAATGACATCCTCGGCCTGGCCCGAAGCATTGGGAACAGATTCGTAACTCAAATTTGGGCGAAGGGTGGACAAAGCTTGGCTGGTGACGAAGCTCGAAGTTACCTTAAGCAGGTAATAAACTCATACCTTGTGCTTACCTTTTCCTTGAAACATGAATTTACCTTATAACGCTTTGTTATGTACAGGAGGACGAAGCCGAAGAGCAATGATCCGAAGCTTGGCGGATGATCCGAAGCTTAGCGGGTGGTGATGAAGCCAAAGACGTTGCTGTGAAAAAAAACTCTAGAGAAACTCTTGAATTATCCTTGTAAAGAATATTGTAATTTAAGAATCAGATACTACTCTGTAAATTTGTCCATACCTTGTAATATATTTTTACCTTTCCGTCCATGTCTAAACTGCTTTGATGTGGACGAAACTTGTATTTTTTGAGCCGAAGGCAAAAAACACCTTCCCTTCTTTTCGTACACAACATAGCATAAATCTGCTTCCTTTCCTTTCGCCGAAGCCTTATCATTAGAGCCGAAGCAACTGTTTGTATTTGTATGATATGATGATGATGATCCTATGTATGTCTAAATGAATGTATATGAATGCAATGAATGATGTGATGTATTGTGCAAATGAATGTCCAGACACACGCTTACGAAGCTACACCAAAACTCCTCATTCAGTTAGGACTGACTGAAATCTCTTTGCCGTTTATTTTTCGGCTGCACCGCTTATTTTTCGGTGTAAGTTCTGCATCCCCTTAGGAACGTCTTTTGAATTTCTTCGCCTTCTATTTCGGCGGTATCACCGTTGACTTTTCGGTGTAAGTTCTGCATTTCCTTAGGAACGTCTTTTGAACTTCTTCGCCTTATATTTCGGTGGTATTTGGCCCTGCATTCCCTTAGGAACGACTTTTGAGCAGAAAACTTACGCTGCGCTCCCTTAGGAACGACTTTTTGTAGCTTCGTCGTGCTCTGCATCGCCTTAGGGACGACTTTCAAGCTTCTCCCTGTTTTTTTTCTTTTCTGCACTCGATGATGCATGCTCAGATTTTACATTTTACATATTTTTGGGGGATTTTGCTCTCGTAGAGTTGGATAAGAAAGGAAAAAATTACAAACTATGGCCCCATTAAAAACCTTTCTCCCCCTTTGGAAAGGAAAAGGGTGCCATAGGAAAAATGAAAAAGATTACATCAAATTACACATAATATCGTCGAAGCTCATCCACATTCCAAGATCTAGGAATGTCGTTGCCGTCCATATCCTTCAATCTGTAAGAACCGGGTCTTGACGAAGATACCACCAGAAAGGGTCCTTCCCACTTCAGCTGTAGCTTGCCTACTGTGTCTAGATTGGCCACTCTCCGAAGTACCAAATGCCCTGGCTTAATGTTTTTCAGCCGAACTTTTCTGTCATGCCATTTTATTGTTTCGGCTTGATATTTATTGATATTCTCCAGAGCTTGAAGTCTGGTCCCTTCTATAGCATCTTTTGCCACAGAATAATCAGCTTCGTCCTCTACCGAAGCTACGTTCTAATTGACCTTGCCTTAGCTTCTTCTGGGGTTATAGCTTCGTCACCAAACAATAACTTGAACGGTGTAAAACCTGTTGACCTTGATATAGTTGTATTGTGGCTCCACACCACTTTAATCAACTCATCTGGCCACTTTCATTTGGGTTGATTGAAGATTAACTTCATTATTCCCGTCATTATAATACCATTTGCTCTTTCGACCAGCCCGTTTGACTTCGGGTGTCTGACTGATGCAAAATGAATCTTCGTGTCAACCTTATCGCAGAAATCTTTGAAAGTTTCGACATCAAACTGTGTTCCATTGTCCACAGTTATATCCTTCGGCACACCGAAGCGACAAACGATATTCTGCCAGAAGAATTTTTGGACTGTAACCGAAGTTATTGTAGCCAAAGGCTTTGCTTCAATCCACTTAGAAAAATATTCCACCGCCACCACAACATATTTCAAATTACCTTGTGCTGGTGGAAGTGGGCCTAACAGGTCCAGGCCCCATCTTTGCAATGGTCAGGTTGGTTGTATTAATTGAGTTAATGACGAAGGTTGTTTTTGATCCTTTGCATATTTTTGACAATTTTCGCACTTTTGGACCAGATCTGCTGCATCCGAAGCTGCCTTCGGCCAGTAAAATCCTTGTCTAAAAACCTTTCCTAGCAAAGGCCTAGACCCAATATGAGATCCACACAATCCTGCATGTATCTCCTTCATTAGTTCTATACCTTTCGTTCTGGATAAACACTTGAGAAGGGGGGGAGCAAACTCCATGTTTGTATAATTCCCCTTCTATTATGATATACAGTCTTGTTCTTGCTTCCATTCTTTTATTATAAACTTCATCATCCGAGAGGTAGTTACCCTAGAGAAAAGATATGATTTCAGTCCTCCAATATTCACTATGTACTAGAGAAATGGCGAGCACTGCTCTCTCCATGAGTTCAACCGAAGGTGCCTTTATTGTTTCAAAAAATACTTCCGAAGGTAGAGGGAGCCCCTTAGCCGTGATCTGGCTAACAGATCTGCATGCTCATTTTCGCCTCTTGGAATGTTCTTGATAGAGAAACCTTCGAAAGAAGCCTCCAACCTTCGAATTGTATCCAGATATTTTTCAAGTTTCGGATCTCTTGCCTTGCTACTTTTATCTACATGGCCAGAAATGACTTGAGAATCAATTTTCAGAATAGCCCTTCTTATTCCCATTGCCCTTAACTTCTGAAGCCCCAACAAGAGTGCTTCGTATTCGACAATATTATTTGTACAACTAAAGTCTAGCTTGGCTGCAAAACATGTTCTGACTTTCGAAGGTGCTACTATAACAGCAGCTGCTCCTACGTCGAAGGTTCCCCAAGAACCATCACAGAACACTGTCCAAGCTTTGGCATCTTTATTTATCTCTTCTTCCTGAGCCCCTGGCGTCTAGTCAGCGATGAAGTCTGCTAACGCCTGGGACTGAATTGAAGATCTATGCACATAATCAATGGTGAATTCATTAAGCTCTACAGCCCATTTTCCAATCCTTCTAGTAGCCTCTTTGTTACTCATGATGTCCTTTAGAGGTTGTGACGAAGGAACAATTCTGTGGTATGCTTGAAAATAATGTCGAAGCTTTCTAGAAGCCATTAACACAACATATAATACCTTCTCCAATTCTGTGTAATTTTTCTTTGATGGACTTAAAACTTCAGAGACGAAGTATACTGGTGCTTGCTTTTTAGCCTGACCATCTAGCTTCTCCTGTACCAGTGCCGCACTCACTGCAGAATGCGAAGCTGCCACATATAAGAGCAATGGAGCCCCTGGCGCGGGTGGAGTTAATGTTGTTAAATCAATCAAATATTGTTTCAACTCTTCAAAAGCTTTTTGTTGTGCCGGTCCCCATTGAAAAACTTCGGCTGACTTCAGTATTTCAAAAAATGGCAGATTTCTTTCCGCCGATCTGGATATGAATCTGTTTAATGATGCTAATCTTCCTGCCAGCCGTTGAGCCCCTTTCTTCGTGCTTGGTGGCTCCATCCGAAGGATAGCTTCGATCTTGCTTGGGTTAGCTTTAATTCCTTTCGTTGATACCAGACAGCCAAGGAACTTGCCTTTCTTCACTCCAAAAACACATTTTTCTGGATTTAGTTTCAGGCCAGCTTGCTTGAAATTGGCAAATGTTTCTTGCAAATCAGCAATATGATTTTCTTGCTTCGTGCTTTTCACTATGATATCATCAACATAGTTCAGCACATTTCTGCCTATCTGGGAATGAAGGACCTTGGCTGTAATTCTGCTGAATCTTCCTCTAGCATTCTTTAGCCCCTCAGGCATCCGAAGATAGCAATAAGTGCCACTAGGAGTTATGAAGCTAGTCTTCGGCTCATCTTCCTTCTTCATCTAGATTTGATGATAGCCTGAATAACAATTCAATAGACTCATGAGCTCTAAAAAAGCTGCTGCATCTACAAGAGAGTCTATTCTTGGTAGCGGGAATTCGTCTTTTGGGCATGCCTTGTTAAGATCTGTGAAGTCAATGCACATTCTCCATTTGCCATTGGCCTTCTTCACCATGACAGTATTTGCTAACCACTCTAGGTATTTTACCTCTCTGATGACACCAGCACTGAGAAGCCTTTTCACTTCATTCCAAGCACCTTCAGCTTTATCATCAGACATTTTCTGAAGCCTTTGCTTTCTTGGCCTGAAGGATGGGTCAACATTGAGTGAATGTTCAATGACATCTCTGTTGACACCACAAAGATCATTGGCTGACCAAGCAAAGACATCTTTGTTGTGAAATAAAAATCTTATCAAAGTTTTCTCTTGCTCTCCAGATAACTAAGACCCCAGCAGTACTTTTTGCTCTACTATGTCTTCACATAGAAGCATAGGCTTCGGCTGATCCAACGAAGCAGCATTCTCTCTTTTGTATTTGT
Organism: Zea mays; assembly: GCF_902167145.1. NCBI lineage: Eukaryota > Viridiplantae > Streptophyta > Magnoliopsida > Poales > Poaceae > Zea > Zea mays. The sequence continues at coordinate 135,874,915 of NC_050096.1, read as the reverse complement.
ACTGTTCACAGGCTTCGACTCCATCTATGTTATGAATTGCCTTTGAATCTGTCCAGTTTCCTTCGTCTTTCCTAGCAGCTTCCTGATTCCCATGGACAGCAATGGGCCCTTGTTCCGAAGGTATCTTCATGCATAGATATTGTTGGGGGCTGTTGGGGACTTGTTCCCAAATGCTATGAGTCAAGAACAAGGCAACACAGAGAATGTTAAACGTTAAAGTCCTTCGTCCTTCGAAGCATTATATCCCTTTGAGAGATAATGATTTTCGGACGAAGGTTGTGAATGACGTACCTTCGTCAAAGCAACATATAAACGAGGAGAGAAACATATGGGATATAAAAGGCAATACCAACAGTTATTTATTACCATCAACTCATTTCTATTTTATTATTAAGGAAAAATAGAAATAATAACAAATTACAAAAGTAACTTCGGCTTGAAAGAAGGAAAAAATACAAGCGTGACGCAAAAGCAAATGCCCAGTCAGCCTAAACAGTACGGGAGCACTGTTCATCTATTTATAGGCACGGGACGCAGCCCATGTAAAATTACACCCTTGTCCTTTACATTTGCTAATAACTCTATAATAGTCCATCGGGGTCTAAATAGCCTTTTCCCTTTTAAGTCGGTTCCCTCTTCTGTTATCACGCCGAAGCTCCTCTACGCAAAGCTTCGGCTCTGCACCATCCTTCGTATTCTTTGTGCTTCTTCACACTGTAGTTATGACCTAAGTCCAAAGGTACCTGTTCATGTATCATACTCCAGAAACATTATTAAATCATATTTTTGAGGACCTTCGGAAGCCGAAGGCCCCCGATAGTAGCCCCTCGCAATATTAATTTGTTAGAATGATAAATTCAGATTGCGATATGGACGAAGGCCTTAAGCCGAAGGTCCGAAAAAACACCTTACCTTTGCTAGAATAGCATCAGTCAATGACAAGCGGGGCCCTCCCACTTGCAACGCACTGGGCGTATAAATAAGAGCACACCGCGAGCACATCTGGCACGCTTTCTTGCCATCTGCTCTTGCTTACTCAAGTTTTAGCTCTTTTGCGCACCAACACTTGTTTGGCTTTTTAGGTTTTTTAAGCTTCGGCTTTGAGAGCAGTTTTTTAGCATTTCCGAAGATGCCTGAAGATAAAAAAAGCTATTGTTGAAACGAAGCTGAGCCTTTTCTGAGGAGAAGAATCTTGGCTTTCTTGAGTCAATAGCAAAGACAAATACGGAGAAGATTACAAGGGAGATTTTAGAAGTTTTATCTGAAGATACTGGTGATAGTGACAGTTATTATGTGGAAAGCGCCGGGGAAGACTCTGAAGATCGACCCTGGCGACCAAGCCATGCGGTTTTTGGAAAATCAACCATTAAACAGAGCCATCTTGACAATATGAGGGGGAGATATTTTCGGGATATGTCTATTATGAGAGCTGAAAACGGAGAGAAGACTTGTCCTACTCCCGAAGAAAATGAAGTCGTAATCTTCCGAAGCTTTTTGAAGGCTGGGCTTCGATTCCCTCTAAGCAGTTTCATGGTTGAGGTTTTGAAGATATTCCAAATTTTTCTTCACCAGATTACTCCCGAAGCCATTATAAGGATGGGAGTCTTCGTGTGGGCTGTGAGAAGTCAGGGCTTGGAGCCAAATGCTAAAAGTTTCTGTAGCATGCACGAACTTTTGTATGAGATGAAGCCCTGGGGTAAAGAGCAGTATCACAACAACTTTGGCTGCTATGGCTTCGTTGCCCGCTCTGGGTCAAGCTGCCCTGTGCCGACCTTCCGGAAGCGATGGCCCGAGGATTGGATGAAGGAATGGTTCTATGTGAAAAATGATTTAAAGGCACGAGAGGATATTAAGGAGATTATCATGCGCCCTATCTGGCAACGCTTCGGCCTCCGGAAACCAAAGGTGGAAATTGATAAAGCAGCCGAAGAATGCCGAAAGGCCTTCGGCATAGTTTGTTCCTTCATCGGGACAAGGGACTTAGTTCAAGAGCATGTGGCCTACATGATATGGCCATTGGTAGCCAACTAGGAGATGCCAAAGGAAACCATCAACAACCCCCACGAAGGTGATTTGGTTCGACTAAAATACACCTTCAGATTTGGAAACCAGCTTGACGAGCCAGACGATGATTGGCTGAAGAGTGTCGAAGCTACAAGTGATGAACTGCTTGGGTCGTACTCGAAGACAAAAGATAATGCACTATCAGCGGCCTTCGGAAGCCGGAAAAAGAAGAGGATCAACAGAGTTTTCGATGCTATTGGGTTCATGTATCCTGACTACCGCTACCCGTTACGGGGGCAAAAAAGAAAAGGTGCAACTTCCAGTAAAGATGATGCTTCAGCTACTCCAAGCGAGCCTACGCCGAAGAGGAAAAAGGTGAAGTCCTTACACACCAACCGCGCTTTATTGAACCGGCAATAGTGCCTGAGTTTGTCGGTGAGACCTCTTCGGCTACTTAAGCCTAAGAACCTGTGCTTGCGCAGAAAACTGAAGAGCTGACTGCAACGCCGAAGGTTGAAAAAATTGAAGAACCGAGAGTTGAAGGGACAATAACATCAGAAATTTTAAGTCCTTCGGCAGGAGTTGAAGTGCCAAAAACTCAGAAAGGTCTAGCAGTGACCCCCAAAATAAAAAGGGTGGTTAATGTTCTAGATGTACTGGAGACAATAAAGTCTTCAAGCTCTACTCCGAGTAAAATTGCCGAAGCTCCAAAAACGCAAATTGAGACAACAGCCTCTGAAGCCGAAGCTACACAGCGCCAAGCTGAGACCGAAGCTGGGCCTTCAGAGCCCGCCAAGGAGAAATCCTTGGAAACCAGAGAAAAAGAAACAGAAGTGGCAGAGCAGATTTTGGCTGAAAAAACTGCCACTGCCATCCCTGAAGAATTTTCCGAAGCTCTCAATTATATTTTACGACATGCTTCGGGGAAAAAGCTGACTGAAAAAGAAAAGCGAGAAGCTTAGTTCTATGCCCAAAAATTGAAATATCCGAAGGGGGCATTGATTTTCAACGGCAGCGGAGAAGAAGACTTCTTGTATTGTCTCCCAGACAGCAAGGAGATTTCTGTCTGCCGGGAGATGAGCAAGAGCTTCGGATTCCCGACACTAGAGGACGGGCTCTCGGTGCTATCAAAAGATGAATTAGCCGACAGCTTAGCATACAATAGCTTAAAGGTGAGAAAATGAATTTTACTGAAAAGGAAAATTTTTCCATTTGCTTATACTTAATACCGCATTCCTTTTTCAGGGCCTTATTCTTAGCAACGCCCTCAGGGCACAAAAAAGCGCTGAAGACGAGGGATGTACCATGGCCTTAAACAACATTCGTTCCGAAGTAATCGAACTAAGGAATGAAGGTCTTGAGAAAGACAAAATATTAACTCATTGCTAAATAAAATAAAAGAAGACGAAGCTACTTCCAAAGCCCAGGCTGAAGCCCAGAAGTGCGAAATTGAAGATCTTCAGAAACAGCTGGCTGAAGCAAAGTTAAAGTGTGCAATTGCCGAAGCTAACCGAGACGCCAGTAACTATTGGAAAAATTATTGGGAGAAGATAGTTGTAGAACTTCGGTCTTCAAAAGAGAAATGTTACGAAAAATCCATAGAGTGTGTGCAAAAAATAAAATCTAGCTTCGCCAATGTTGGCGCACTCTCTAGCAAGGACAACTTCGTAAGGGGCAATCTTGAAGGCCCAATTGATTGGATCAGCAACGAAGCTGAAGCCTTTGAAGAAATTTTGAGTGGTCGCGGGGATGTCTGCGCCTTCTTAGGTGCCAGGGGAATTGTGGCTATTTTGGAGAAACTAGGATGTGACCACGTGAAAGCTTTGGCCCAAACCGAAGCTACCTTATCTATTGAAGATACAAAAGACCCCTCGGCCGAAGCAAGCTTAGTTAGCGGGAAATTCTTCACTGACATCTGGGAGAATGGCGGCCGAGAGATGGCGCACGAGATAATAAAAAAGAGTGAAAAAGATTCTCATGATGCAAAAGAAGCGACGAAGGCAGCTGAGACAGCTGCGGAACTTGAAAGGCGGATATGTATTGATTAATTGCTTTTGACTTTGTGTTTTATTCTGTGACTTCGAACTTTTTTATGTTTTGTATCGCATCTGAGCTATCTCCTCCCCCGGAGCTCTTCGAGCCAACGGCCGACCCAGAAGGAAAGAGAGAGAAAGAAATCACTCAAATGGCCGAAGCTATTTTGGATGAAGCTATTTCTCAACTGTTAAACGAAGCTGCAGAAATAGTTTTAAAAGAAGAATAGCTGTTATTGTAAAAACATTTAGAATGTAATATTTGCTGAACAAAGTGTGTAGTATTTTTATAATTTTGAATGTAATATATAAGCTGCTTGTAACTCCATTCTTTACGATGCATGAAACTTTACATACATACCGTTTTTGAGCCTTCGGCGAAAAAACACCTTCCCTTCTTTTCATGCTTCGTGAAGGATATCCATATTTCGTAAAAATATCCAATCTCCGTAAAAACGTTATGCTTCGTAAGCAATAGATCTCCTTTTCATATTAGAATTGACGAAGCGGTACTTCTTCAAAACTTATTTTGTGCCTTGGCACTGCTTCTTCGAAACAATCTCCGAAGAACAACATTGTATCCCCTTCTTGTGCCATTGATGCAATAGGATGTATGATGTTATGCCATGCAAATGATGTGATGATGTTATGCTATGCAAAATGATATTTGTGCCGAAGATACACACACATTCCCACAGTAGAGCACACAATCTTTTTGCCGTTTATTTTTCGGCTTCACCGCTTATTTTTCGGTGTATCAGCGCTGACTTTTCGCTGTAAGCCTCCCTTAGGAGCTTTTTCGCCTTTTACTTCGGCGGTATTCGCGTTGCCTTTTCGCGCTTCGCCTTATATTTCGGCGGAATCAGCGTTTATTTTTCGCTATAAGCTCTGCATTCCCTTTGGAACGACTTTTGAGCAGAAAACTTACGCTGCGCTCCCTTAGGAACGACTTTTTATAACTTCAGTAAACTTACACTGCGTTTCGTAAAACGACTTTTTTGTAGCTTCGGAGATACTTTCTATAGCCATGAGCTCTTAAGAACGAGTTTTCATGCTTCGACAACTTTTTGGATTCCGTAAGTCTGTGTGTAAGATATATTTTCACTATGGCAAAAACGAAGCTGTTACAAGAAATTGAAAACGACAAGAAAAACTTAGGATTTCAATGATTGTTCCTTATTAAAAAGAAAAATGATAACGAATGCAAAAACTATTTCACCAGTAGGATATCTTCTAGTAGATGTGCTTCGACTTTGGTACAGTACTGTTAACTGTACGAGCTTCGGACTCCTCTCTGAAGTCTCGTTGCTGATGAGTGTGCTGGCTCCCTTCTGGCTGCTGGCCTCGTTGTATTGGTGGTGGAGGTGGAAGCTATTGCCAAGATGCCTGAGATTGGCTTGCCGAAGCAACAGAAGCTACAGAATGGTTACCCACATACTCTGGAATGTATGGTGAGTGGTACGAAGCAGTATGCATAACTTGCTTTGGCTGGCTCTATTGGGCTGTAGCTTCTGCTATCTCTTTTTGTTTCTGGAAGGTGACATGGCACATCCTGGTGGTATGGCCTTTGTCCTCACCGCAGAATAGGCAATAAATTTTCCTGGGCAGATCCCCAAACCTTCCTCCGAAGCCCCTGGCGCCTCTGCCCCTTGGAGCTGGGGCCGAAGATAGCTCTGTTGCTGCCCCGAAGCCTGGAAGGAATATTGTGGCCTCTGTTGCTGACTTCCCCTGTTGTCATTTTGAGTGGAATGAATTGATCTGACATGCCTAGGGTGGACTCTCCCTCTGTAGCCCCTGGTTATTTCGGAGAACCTATAAGCTTCCTCCCTTCTTTGACGAAAGTCATTATTAGCGCGGATGTATTCATCCATCTTCTGAAGCAATTTTTCCAAGGTCTGAGGGGGTTTCCTGGCGAAGTATTGGGCCGAAGGTCCTGGCCAAAGCCCCTTGATCATGGCCTCGATGACAATCTCATTGGGCACTGTTGGCGCTTGTGCCCTCAAACGCAAGAACCTTCGAACATACGCCTGAAGGTATTCCTCGTGATCCTGCGTGCACTGGAACAAAGCTTGAGCAGTAACCGGCTTCGTCTGAAACCCTTGGAAACTAGTGATCAGCATGTCCTTCAGCTTCTGCCATGATGTGATTGTTCCTGGCCGAAGAGAGGAGTACTAGGTTTGTGCAACATTTTTGACTGCCATAACGAAGGATTTCGCCATGACTGCAGTGTTGCCACCATATGAAGATATGGTTGCTTTGTAGCTCATCAGAAATTGCTTCGGGTCTGAATGTCCATCATACATGGGGAGCTGAGGTGGTTTGTAAGATGGGGGCCAAGGTGTAGCCTGCAGTTCTGCTAACAGAGGAGAAGCATCATCAAAGGCAAAATTTCCATGATGGAAATCCCCATACCAGTCATCTTCGTTGACGAAGCCCTCTTGGTGAAGCTCTATGTGCTGGGGCCTTCGGTTTTGCTCATCTTGAGCAAGATGATGAACTTCTTCAAAGGCTTCGTCTATCTACCTTTGCAGGTCAGCTAGCCGAGCCATCTTTTCCTTCTTCCTTTGCACTTGCTGATGAAGCATCTCCATATTCCTGATCTCTTGGTCCAAGTCGTCCTCCTGAGGCGTTGGACTGGTGGCTTTCCTCTTCTGGCTTTGGGCCTCCCGAAGAGAAAGGGTCTCCTAGTTTGGGTCCAGCGGCTGCAGAGCGGCAGCACCTGTTGCTGAAGCTTTCTTTGGCGGCATGACGAAGGTTGATGCTTGCCGAATGTGGTCGAAAAGGGTTCACCAGAGGTGGGTGATAATGTTGGGGACTTGTTCTCAAATGCTATGAGTCAAGAACAAGGCAACACAGAGAATGTTAAACATTGAAGTCCTTCATCCTTCGAAGCATTATATCCCTGTGAGAGATAATGATTTTCGGACGAAGGTTGTGAAGGACGTACCTTCGTCAAAGCAACATATAAACGAGGAGAGAAACATATGGGATATAAAAGGCAATACCAACAGTTATTTATTACCATCAACTCATTCCTATTTTATTATTAAGGAAAAATAGAAATAATAACAAGTTACAAAAGTACCTTCGGCTTGAAAGAAGGAAAAAATACAAGCGTGACGCAAAAGCAAATGCCTAGTCAGCCTAACACTACTACAGGTATCCTCTATACAGGCGGTCCGGTTAGCCTCTACACAGGCGGTTCCAGGAACCGCTTGTGGTGCACCGCCTGTGATGTAAAACAACATCACAGGCGGTCAATCAAAAACCGCCTGTGATAGACACACATCACAGGCGGTCCAGTTTAAAAGAACCGCCTGTGATAGTCACACATCACAGGCGGTCCGGTTTAAAAGAACCGCCTGTGATAGACACACATCACAGGCGGTTTTAATTATAAGCCGCCTGTATTTCCCAGATTCATATACAGAAGCAGATTCATATATATTTTCCAGATTCATATACAGAAACAGAATTAATAACAGCCTGTGATTCAAACACAGATTCAAACACATATTCATCATACAAAGATTCAAACATCCCCATATATAGCAGGTTCCATACACAGATTCATCCACATATATATCAAGTTCCATCATACACAGATTAATACACATCAAGTTGCATAACAACTCAACATCTCAAAGTTCCATAGACAACTAAACATCTAAAGTTCCTAACTAAAGACCTAAACACTGTGTGATATTGTGTACAAACTTAGTTCTGGGAATTTTTGCAAATTTCCATTTACATTGTAGAATAGCCCTTGTTGATGAAGAACTTCACGGCGCATAAAGTAAAGCAAGTCTCTTACAACCTTAGCCACGCCGGTGGAAACCATATCTCTTTCTAACCATTCAGCATTGATCTTAGATTTAGGAACCTGCAATGAAAGCAAAAAGCAATCGGTGCTAAGAGTAATGTGATGAGCAACAATATAACATAAAAATTGCAATATAGACAATGATAGCGAACTTACATCCTCACGATTGACCATGTAATGGAAGGTGACACGACACCATTCGCATACATAATAACCGCACAGGACAATACCCGGAGGTTGTTTGTCACCATGTGGAAATAATGATATTGACAAATTAGGCTTGTCCTCTGGATGTTCGCCGCCAAGATCTTTCCAATAAAAACGGTATGCACTGCATATAAGAATAGCATTGTGAGATTAAGAATACATTTGTTAAGTTGTAATAAGTACAAGTGTGCAATAATAATCATACTTCTCTAAAATCTTCAAGAAGTCATTATACGTAGCCTTTTCCATTCTCAGTGAGTCGAAGACCACGACTTTACCATCCTTTGGCCAGATCATGATACAAATGTAGTGGTCACTATATAGACATAGACGAAAACACATGTTAATATCACGATTGCCATAATTTATAGTTCAAAATTAAACCATGTCGATAACTTACTTAAAGTGGTGCGGAGCTATTATTAAGTCCTTGCCATGTTGTACATGATTATACATGGCTCGTCCAATGTATGCCGCCATTACCTTCATTTTCTTTCTCTAGTTCTGTTTGACGGCTTTCTCAAATTCAGCATCGTCCAAGTCTTTGTATTCTTCTCCTTGCCTCCGAGCAACTACTTTGTAGCGAGCTTGGGATATCATCAACGGGTCAAGAAACCCTGTCTTAAGTTGTTTCTTCTTATCATCCATGTATTGCATCCTACGTGTAATAGTGTTAATCGTTAGACTCTCGTTTATGTGTGCGTGTACAAAACTAACAAATATGAAAGTTTAGAGGTACTTACAAGCAGAAGAGGGTTAAGTAGTTCGTTTCCATCCTTTGTCGGTGGTACAACGACCAGAGATCGTCAAAGAATAAATGTCGCACAGGATTTATATGATCATTGCTCCAAAATGCATCTTCTGGCACAACAAATGTGAATTCCTCGAGTTTGTATTTGTTGCTAGCCACCATGTACCACTCATGCATTCTAATCTCCGGAGTCGACAACTTAGAAAGTTGCACCGTCGTTAAGAACGGCCTCCCATTCACAAATTTAGGAGGAACATCCTCCTTCTTGTATACCGAGATATTGGTTTTAAGACGTAATGATTCTCGAGTATGAATCATTCCATCTTCTTCCCATATTTCGAAATTGTCTATTTGGGCCGGCCGTGTGCCTACTCCATGAGATGCTGATACTGCTTTTGATTGATTAGTCATAACTCTCTGCAATTTATGCAGGTAGCGTGCCACTGATTCTGACGGTTTCTTGACATCGTCTGTGGCGATTCGCTTATGAATCTTCTTTGAAATAGTTGGCCCTTCAACATTGGTGCCAACCTTTGGTTCCTTTTTGATGTTGACGTCGACATTCTGAGGAACAATTTTGTCTACGTCCCCCTCGTCGAGTTCCTTCGCAAGAGGCGATATGATTGTTTCAACGATTTTTTTGGAGGTCGGTGTCATATCTTCCTGCACCATGGGGTGTGGAATGATCGAACTAGCTTTTTGTTGCATTGGTGTTGAATTCGGCTCATCACCAAACTTGATGTCGCGTCGATGCCAAAGGACCAACTCGTTAATTGCCTCATGCAAAGTTATGATCCCCTCAACTGGGAAATCTATCTCCCAATCTTCACAACCATTGTCTGTGATTTCTAGAACTTGGACCACAGCATAGTGTGGCGGGACAGGATTGTCCTTGTAGTTAACAAGTCCTGGTTTTACCAAACCAGTAGCAGCTTGCTTTGTTTTTGTCCCAGATCGATTGATTGGAATATGAAGAAAGCAAGGCTTGTCCTCAACAATATCGTCTACAGGGTACTTGGTCAAGTCTTGCACAGATCCAACGCTGCTAGGGACTATAGGTGGACTCATGTGGCTTGGCTTGAGTTCAAATGATATGCATTCTGTTTTCTTCATTTTGTTCATCACGTCATTAATAGCCTTTTGTACCCTTTCATCAATAGTCTCTTCAAGGGTCCTTTTCGACTTCTCGTGTTTCCTATATGATGACGCATACTCTGGAAACGCCTCTCTCTAGGAAATCTTAGAAGAGATTCCCCGAGCCCGTCCAGTGTGTTCAGGATTGCCTAGGGCTGCAGTTAGTATGTCATTCTCCCTCCGAGGCTTAAATTCTCCTTTTTTTCTCTTATCTGCATATTCTTGAATTTTTTACGAAACTTCGCCTACCAATTCTGGATGCACAAGTTTGCCGTCCTCACTCAAACCTGCTCGACCTAAGATCCAACGAATAGCTCTCTCATCGATATCTTTTAATATTGGGTCCAAAGTGCCGTTAGTTATAGCTTCCTCGATAATCTTATGTATCCTGAGTTTGCCAAAGAAACCAGAAATGTAAGATTTGCTTTGGGTACAGACGGAATGAATCCATTTGGTGAAAAAAGAAGTGTACATAGCACCTGGCCCGTGACTTTAACGATGTACAACCTTCCATCATGGCTGTGTCACAAAAGAAAGTATATTATGTTGACTATTCTTATTCAAGGTCCGAAATCAGCTGGTGTTGATATTGATGTGTTCCTAGAACCTCTTATGGAAGATATGACAAAGCTCTGGAATGAAGGAGTTAGAATATGGGATGAGTATTGCCGTGAGTATTTCAACTTAAGAGCAATTATATTTGTTACCATCCATGATTCTCCCGGTGGCGCCACACTATCAGGGCAAAAGACTAAAGGATAGAATGGTTGTGTAGTGTGCGTCGATGGAACTGCTTCCATGTACCTTAAATCATCCAAGAAGTTGGTGTTCATGGGACACAGACGGTTCTTGATGAAGCAGCATAAGTACCGAAAGATGAAAGAGGAATTTAACAATCAACTAGAAAGTGAAGGTGCACCAAAGCCTTATAGTGGGAAACTTGTTTTTGAAATTGTAAAGAACATTCATGTTGTATTCGGAAAGGGAAAAAACAAAGGAGAATAGAGAAAGAGAACTGACCCTTCAACTTACACAACTTTCAAGAAGCAATCAATATTTTTCAAGTACCTCCCATACTGGAAGGATATGGAAATTTGCCACAGCATTGATTTGATGCATGTAACAAAAAATGTTTTTGACAGCATCATTGGAACCTTGTTGGGCATGCCGAGTAAGACAAAAGACGGACTTAAATCACGCAATGATCTAGTAGATCTTCAAATCAGACCGGAACTTCATCCAGTGGATAGTGGCAAAGGGAAGCCTTACCTCCCCCCACCTAGCTACAACTTGTCAGTTGAGGAGAGAACAAAGATTTGCAAATGTTTGCGTGGGGTCAAAGTGCCCACAGGTTTCTCATCCAATATCAGCAGACTAGTCAGGATGAAGGACTTGTCTCTATTTGGCTACAACTCTCATGACTGCCATGTGATGATGACGGTGTTCCTCCCAATTGCGGTAAGAGCCCTCAAAACAGAGCATGTCAAAGTTGTCATCACACGCTTGTGTTACTTTTTCAATGCGGTTTCACAAAAAGTAATAGCTTTAGAAGACTTGGACTATCTAAAGGCATACATCATCGAGACTATGTGCAAGCTTGAAATGTGTTTTCCTCCATCATTTTTTGATATGCAAGTACACCTAATCATACATCTCGTGGATCAGATAAAAATATTAGGGCCACTATATTTACATCATATGTTTCAGTTGGAGCGATACCTGGGAGTATTAAAAGGTTATGTGCGAAATCGCGCTCACCCAGAGGGTTCAATCATGGAGGGATACACTACAGAAGAAGTGATTGAGAGCTGTATAGATTACATCAGTGACGGAACAATGATAGGTGTGCCTGTACCTAAACATGAGGGTAAACTATGTGGGAGAGGGAGAATGGGCAAGAAAACTTTTCGCGTTGAGGATTACAAGCTAGTACATTGTGCTCATGGTAGTGTACTACAACATCTCACGATAGCCGAGCCTTACATAGAGGAAAATCAGAACCGCACAGAGGACTGGATCATGAGGGAGCACAAACATCGTTTCAGCGAATGGTTAATGGACAAAAACATCCCATTCGGAGACTCTTCGGATGAGAAAACAATGAAGAATTTGGCTTCTGGGCCATCGTGTTTTGTGACATCATGGCAAGCATATGACATCAATGGGTACACATTCTACACTAAATCAAAAGACATGAAAAGTGTTGCACAAAATAGCGGTGTTCGTATCGATGCTTTTGACCTACATGGACAGAAGACCACATATTTTGGATTCATAGAGGAAATATGGGAACTTGATTATGGCCCAAGCATGAAAATACCCTTGTTTAAGTGCCAATGGGTACAACATCCCGTGGGGGTGATAGTGGATAACTACGGACTCACACTGGTAGACTTAAAGAAAGTAGGATATAAAGATGACCCGTGGGTTCTCGCCGAATGTGTTGCACAAGTGTTCTATGTACTCGATCCAGCAGATGAGAAGATGCATGTAGTTATTTCTGGAAAGCAAAAAATTGTTGGAGTTGAGAATGTGGGAGACCAAGATGAGGAATACAATAAGTATGAAGAGATGTTCGTCTTTAACGGTCTAGAGAGAATCAAGCGTGTGGAAAAGAAAATTGATAAGAACTTAAAGCCATACATGCGGAAAAATGGTAGTTCATGAAAAATTGTATGAATCAAATTGTATTTGTTATCATGTATGATCGACTATGAATTGTGGTTGCCAATTAATTTAAAATCTCTCTAGTTATCTATGTGTGCTATTATAATTCATTTAAATTGTATTTGCATATTATTGTTAAAAATTAAATATTAATTCATTTAAATTGTATTTGCATATTTCTGTTAAAAATTAAAATTATTTTCATATTTAAATTGTATTTTCATATTTTTACAATCACAGGCGGTTTTGTCTTAGGGACCGCTTGTGAAAAGGATAGAGCATCACAGGCGGTCCTAAACAAAAACCGCTTGTGATACTATTACATCACAGGCGTACTAAACCGCCTGGGACATCACAGGCGGTTTTCTAACCGAACCGCCTGTGATGTAAAAATCCTACCGCTTGTATAGAGCCAAATTGTACTAGTGTAAACAATACGGGAGCACTGTTCATCTATTTATAGGCATGGGACGCAGCCCATGTAAAATTACACCCATGTCCTTTACATTTGCTAATAACTCTATAATAGTCCATCGGGGTCTAAATAGCCTTTTCCCTTTTAAGTCGGTTCCCTTTTATGTTATCACGCCGAAGCTCCTCTGCGCAAAGCTTCGGCTCTGCGCCATCCTTCGTATTCTTTGTGCTTCTTCACACTGTAGTTTTGACCTAAGTCCAAAGGTACCTGTTCATGTATCATACTCCATAAACATTGTTAAATCATGTTTTTGAGGACCTTCGGAAGACGAAGGCCCCCCAAAAACATGATTTAACAATGTTTCTGGAGTGTAATACATGAACAGGTACCTTCGGACTCGGTTCAGAACCACAGTGTGAGAAGCACGAAGAATACGAAGGTTGACGCAGAGCCGAAGCTATGCGCAAGGGAGCTTCGGCATGGTAGCAGAAAAAGGGAACCGACTTAAAAGGGAAAAGGCTATTTAGACCTCGATGGATCACTATAGAGTTATTAGCAAATGTAAAGGGCATGGGTGTAATTTTACATGGGCTATGTCCCGTGCCTATAAATAGATGAACAGTGCTCATGTACAGTTCAGGCTGACTTGGCATTTGCTTTTGCGTCACGCTCGTACCTTTACCTTCTTTTAAGCCGAAGGTACAATTGTAATTTAATATCATTTCTATTTTTCCATGACAATAAAATAGAAATGAGCTGATAATGATACACAATTGTTCATGCTATCTTTTACATTCCATATGATTCTCTTTTCATTATCGTATGCTGCAATGATGAAGGTATGTCCTTCATGACCTTCGTCCGAAGATCATTATATCCTAAGGGAAATAATAATAGAGCTGGAGTGCCCGATCTTTTGGTGAGTGGAGATAATTCCGATTTGGTGGAAGTAGGCCCTCACGATCCGACTACGACGAGTGAACCCGAAGCGCCAATGCAATAGCTGAACCAACTTCCAATGGTTACTAACCTTGCTGATGCGAGATCGGCCTGATCACGAAGATCGTTTCCTGTGCGCAATCGAAGAACGAACAAGAAAAAGATGCGAGCAATCTTAATATCACTCGAGGTGGAGTTGTGAATCACAGAGGACAGCACGTATTTGTGCGTGTTCTGGGGTAGCTAATGCTAGATGTAAAACCAAACTCGAAGAACAAAGGAGGCGCAGCTCCTATATAAATAGAGAGAGGGGCGCAGCCCCTAGGGGCGGCCAACCCTAGGTCGTCCACTATGGGCCGCAGTTGGGCTGGTCGTCTATTCTTCTGGGCCCTCATTCTTCAGTAGCATGACGAAGTTAAGATCTCTAGCACGGGCCCGAGTGATTGGCCCAGCTAATGAAGGAAGTGACACTTGATGTGGAGGTGCTGCTGGTGTAGTCGTACTCATAGTGATGTCCTCATCATCCTCCCCTTCTTGATGTGAAGTCGTCCTCGACGGCAACTCCTCATCCTCGGCCATATATGGTTTCAAATCTGCAACATTAAAACTAGTGGAAACACCAAATTCCGCAGGCAGGTCAAGGATATAAGCATTATCATTAATCTTTGTTAGCACCTTAAAAGGACCAGCAGCACAAGGCATTAATTTAGAACGACGCAAAGTAGGAAACCGATCCTTTCTCAAGTGCAACCAAACCATATCACCAGGCTCAAAAGTAACAAGTTTTCTTCCTTTACTACCAGCAACCTGATTTTTTGCATTAGTAGCAGCAATGTTTTGTTGAGTTTGTTCATGGAGGTTAATCATATGTTCAACATGTGCAACAACATCTATGTGTGGGGCGTCCGCAGCATCAAGCGAAAACAAAGCAATAGGCGCCCTAGGAATGTAACCATAAACAATTTGAAAAGGGCACATCTTTGTAGAAGAATGTGTTGCATGATTATAAGCAAAGTCAACATGAGGCAAGCAATCCTCCCAACGTTTCAAATTTTTGTCTAAAACAGCCCTAAGCATGGTAGACAAAGTTCGATTAACTACCTCAGTTTGACCATAAGTCTAAGGGTGACAAGTGGTGCTAAACAACAATTTAGTTCCCAATTTATTCCACAGAGATCTCCAAAAATGACTGAGAAACTTAGCATCACGATCTGAGACTATTGTATTGGGAATACCGTGCAAACGAATAATCTCTCTAAAAAACAATTCAGCAACATTGCTAGCATCATCAGTCTTATGACAAGGTATGAAATGAGCCATTTTGGAGAATCGATCAACAACCACAAAAATGCTATCCCTCCCCTTCTTAGTTCTAGGCAATCCCAAAACAAAATCCATCGAAATATCAATCCAAGGGGAAGTAGGAACAGGCAAAGGCATATACAAACCATGGTTGTTCAACCGTGACTTAGCTTTCTGACAAGTAGTGCAGCGTGCAACAAGGCGCTCAACATCAGCGCGCATCCGAGGCCAAAAGAAGTGGGCAGCCAACACCTCATGTGTCTTGTAGACGCCAAAGTGCCCCATGAGACCGCCTCCATGCGCTTCCTATAACAACAAAAGACGAACCGAGCTAGCTGGAACACATAGCTTGTTAGCGCGAAACAGGAACCCATCCTGCATGTGAAATTTGCCCCATGGTTTCCCATTAATACAATGGCCGAAAGCATCTTTAAAATCAGCATCGTCAACATATTGATCTTTCACAGTGTGCAAACCAAAGATTTTAAAATCTAACTGTGACAGCATGGTATAGCGACGAGACAAAGCATCAGCAATAACATTGTCCTTCCCGTTCTTGTGTTTAATAATGTAAGGAAAAGACTCAATGAATTCTACCCATTTAGCATGACGACGGTTCAGATTTGTTTGGGTACGAATATGTTTTAAAGCCTCATGATCAGAATGAATTATGAACTCACGATGCCAAAGATAGTGCTGCCATGTATGCAAAGTGCACACTAAAGCGTAAAGCTCCTTATCATAAGTAGAATATTTTAGACTAGCACCGCTTAATTTTTCACTAAAATAAGCAACTGGTTTTCCTTCTTGTAACAAAACAGCACCTAGCCCAATACCGCTAGCATCGCATTCAAGCTCAAACACTTTATTAAAATCAGGCAATTGCAATAGGGGAGCTTGGGTTAACTTATCTTTCAAAGTGCTGAACGCTTCCTCCTGCGAATCACTCCAAGCAAACGGCACATCTTTCTTTGTAAGCTCATGTAGAGGCGCTGCAATGGAGCTAAAATCACGAACAAATCTGCGGTAGAAACCGGCAAGTCCAAGAAAGCTCCGAATTTGTGTGACCATCGTCGGTGTAGGCCACTCCCGAATGGCAGCAATCTTGCTGCTATCCACCTCAATGCCCTGTGGAGTAACAACATAACCAAGAAACGAGACACGTCGTGTGCAAAAGATGCATTTTTCCATGTTAGCAAATAACTGGGCAGCACGCAATGCATCAAAAACAGCACTTAAATGTTCCAAATGCTCTTTCTTAGATTTGTTGTAAATAAGGATATCATCAAAATAAACAACCACAAACAATCCTATGAAGGGCCTCAGAACTTCATTCATCACTCGCATAAAAGTGCTGGGAGCATTAGTCAATCCAAATGGCATAACCAACCATTCATATAAACCAAATTTCGTTTTAAAAGCCGTTTTCCATTCATCACCCAGTTTCATTCTAATCTGGTGGTAACCACTACGCAAATCAATCTTAGTGAAAATAATGGCACCACTAAGCTCATCTAGCATATCATCAAGGCGTGGTATAGGATATCGATAACGAATAGTGATGTTATTAATAGCACGACAGTCTACACACATACGCCATGACCCATCTTTCTTGGGAACAAGTAACACAGGAACAGAGCAAGGGCTAAGAGACTCACGAATGTATCCCTTGTCAAGCAATGCATGTACCTGGCGCTGAATCTCCTTCGTCTCATCCAGATTTGTACGGTACGGTGCGCGGTTCGGAAGTTGTGCGCCGGGGATGAGGTCGATCTGATGCTCAATGCCACGAAGCGGTGGGAAACCCGGTGGTAAGTCTTTGGGAAAGACAT
Organism: Zea mays; assembly: GCF_902167145.1. Classification (NCBI taxonomy): domain Eukaryota; kingdom Viridiplantae; phylum Streptophyta; class Magnoliopsida; order Poales; family Poaceae; genus Zea; species Zea mays. The sequence goes on along the minus strand of NC_050096.1, from coordinate 135,857,808 downwards.
CAGCGTACTCCTGCAAAAGGTTAGCAACCATAGGGGGGAATAGCCAAAGATGGTGCATCATCAAGTGAAATGAGGACACTAGAGCATACAAGTGCATAGCATGGCAAATGAGCACCGTGTAGATCATCAAAATCAGCACGTGTAGCAAGTAAAACAGGAGCCTTCAACTTGATTTCAGAAGGAACAGAGGGCGATGGATCAAGTTGTTTAGCAGTTATAGCAGCTCTGGCAAGATCATCTTTAACAATTTGTTCAGGTGTCACTGGATGTATAATTATTTTCTGACCCTTAAAAATGAAAGAATAATGATTCGAACAACCATGATGCAAGCTATCAGTATCATATTGCCAAGGTCGACCAAGTAGCAAAGAGCATGCTTCCATGGGAATAACATCATAATCAACAAAATCAGAATAAGCACCCATGGAGAAAGGAACACGCACGGAACGCGTGATTTTTATTTTACCACCATCATTAAGCCATTGAATGTGATATGGGTTTGGATGCTTACGAGTGGGTAACGACAACTTTTCGACCAACATGGTACTCGCCAAATTGTTGCAACTGCCGCTGTCGATAATGATGCGAATTGACCCTTTGTATGGAACAGAGTGTGTCGCTGATTCTTCTTCGGCAAAGCGACCTGTGTACTAAGAACACGCTGCACAACAAGACTTTCATACCTATCAGCGTCGCCCGGGTTGACATGTACCTCCGCCTGAGCTGCATGGTTAGTGGCAAGTAGTGCATGTTCAATTTCTTCAGAATCACTAGTGGAAGAGTACTCACCATCGTCACGAATGAGCAAAGTGCGCTTGTTTGGGAAGTCTCGAATCATATGGCCAAATCCTCTACAGCGATGACACTGAATATCTCGTGTACGACCTGTGGGTGGGGCAGTGCTGGCTGGTTTGGTCGTCTTCTCGCGTGGAGTAGTGGTGGACGTGGATGGCGCAGGGGGAACTGGTGCTGAGGTGGATGTCAAGCTTCGTCCTGCAAAAGGGTTAGAATATGTCTTCGAGCGGCGTCCCTGCACTTCACGTTCAGCTATGCAAGCATATTCAAATAAAGTAGTCATATCATAATATTCCTTATAATCAAGTATATCCTGGATTTCGCAGTTTAACCCACCACGAAAACGTGCCATAGCAGCGTCGTTGTCCTCCAATATCCCACAACGAATCATACCTTTTTGTAACTCCTGGAAATAGTCCTCAACAGATTGGGAACCTTGCTGAAAACGCTGCATTTTATTAAGCAAATCACGAGCATAATACGAAGGCACAAATCGATGTCGCATCGCAGCTTTCAACTGATCCCAAGTGGTTGGAATGGCAGTGGGATGTTTCATTTTATACTCACGCCACCAAATTAAAGTAAAATTTGTAAATTAACTAATAGCAGCTTTAACCTGAGAATGTGCAGCAATATCATGGCATGAAAATTTTTGTTCAACCTCTAACTCCCAATCAAGATATGCAGCATGATCATATTTGCCATTAAAAGGTGGAATTTTAAATTTAATATTAGAAAATAAGTCATTAGGGGGATGACGAACCACACGGCGTGCACGACCACGGCGATCTCCATCGTCCTGCTCAGTGTCACCGCCGTAGTCCTGCTCCATCTTTGTGGTCAACGCATCAAGGCGTGCCAGGATGGTGTCGAGTGTGGTGCGAGTCGCCGTTTGAGCAAGGTCAAGCTGGTTGAAACGCTCGATCGTCAAAGTGACCGTTGAATCAAGCTGTTCATGCATCGTCCTAATGTCAGCAGCAAGTCCATCAACTTGTCCCCTTACTTCCAGCAATTGGGCATCCACCGTGTCGTGTGCTCCTGCCATAGTTAGCGCAAACACCAAAACACCAAAAGGAGAAAAACCGACGACAACAGGGAAATGGTGGTGACAACTCGCTCAATGAAATGCTGTTATCAAATTCTTATCCGTTCTTACCAAGCCACAGTGGTGAACTGCAACCAACAGGTGGAACCGGTGAAAGATTGGATGAGCGATTGCCCGGAGAAACAAAAACCTTCTCGTCGTAGAAATATGTGGAGTTTTGGGTAGGCTGCACTCAAGTCAAGGATTAGCACGATCAAACAATAATGCAAAGTTGAATTATAGTGCAAAACACGAAACTATATTGCTGGCCACAAGTGCAAAGGACGGATAGAACTAGCAGAATGGCAATACCGTAAATATTGTACTAGCGAGGCCAAAAAAGCACTAGTAGGAATCACAGGTGATTTTGTTTTTCTTTTTTGTATGATTTTTTGATATTTTTCTCAGCACAAGGAGCAAAAACTAGGAGCTACACGAAATTTCACCTAAAACAGAGTTCAGATGTGGTCTACAGAAAATCAGGAAGTTCTCTGAAAAGCGTGCGAGAACTTTGACGAATTTTTTCTTTATTTTCCAGAATTTTTTTGACAATTTTGTCGAAACCCAGACAGACCCAAACAGCCGGCCTCAGAATGGTGTCAACAAGCTCCTGTAAAAATTTCAGATTTTTTGAACAACCGAGCGAAACGTTATGCCCGGTTTAAGGAAGGTATGTTTAAAACGACCGAGATGAGACAACCGCTTTGTATCCTTTCTCCTTCGTTTTCTTTTTTTTTTGTTTCTGTTTTTTAAGTAACCGAAGGAGAAAAACAAGGAAGCGGCGTTGACTCGGTTTGTTTTTTTTCTGTTTTTTTTATGTAACCGAAGGAGAAAAATAAGGAAGCGGCGTTGACTCGGTTTGTGGCGTTGACTCGGTTTGATGTAACCGAAGGAGAGAAACAAGAAAGATGGTTGTGGCGCGCTAGGGTTTGATGTAACCGAAGGAGAAAAACAAGGAAGATGGTTGCCGCGCGCTAGGGTTTGATGTAACCGAAGGAGAAAGACAAGGAAGAAAGAAGGATGCTGAGAAAAAACACAATGCGACCAGCAACAAATGACGCGAAAGCACACAAATTCAACAATGCAGATTATTGAAAGAAGGTGCGAGGCTCAAAAGGGTGCTGGTATAAGGTCTAACCTGAATTTTTATGTCGTTTTGTGGACTGTAGGAGAAAAAAACACTCGATAAACTCACCGATCAACCTGGAAATCTGATACCACTTGATAGAGCTGGAGTGCCCGATCTTTCGGTGAGTGAAGATAATTCCGATTTGGTGGAAGTAGACCCTCACGATCCGACTACGACGAGCGAACCCAAAGCGCCAATGCAATCGCTGAACCAACTTCCAATGGTTACCGACCTTGCTGATGCGAGATCGGCCTGATCACGAAGATCGTTTCTTGTGCGCAATCGAAGAACGAACAAGAAAAAGATGCGAGCAATCTTAATATCACTCGAGGTGGAGTTCTGAATCACAGAGGACAACATGTATTTGTGCGTGTTGTGGGGTAGCTAAAGCTAGATGTAAAACAAAACTCGAAGAACAAAGGAGGCGTAGCTCCTATATAAATAGAGAGAGGGGCGCAGCCCCTAGGGGCGGCCAACCCTAGGTCGTCCACTATGGGCCGCAGTTGGGCTGGTCGTCTATTCTTCTGGGCCCTCATTCTTCAGTAGCATGACGAAGTTAAGATCTCTGGCATGGGCCCGAGTGATTGGCCCAGCTAATGAAGGAAGTGGCGCTTGATGTTGAGGTGCTGCTGGTGTAGTCGTACTCATAGTGATGTCCTCATCAAATAATGTCTCGAAGGACAAAGGGTAGTAACATTTAACATTTTTTGTTGCCTTGTTCTTAACTCATAGCATTTGAGAACAAGTCCCCAACATTGGCGCCCACCTCCGGTGAACTCTTTTTGACCACCTTCGGCAAGCATTGACCTTCGTCATGCCACCGAAGAAAGTTTCAGTGCTAGGGGCTGCCGCTCTGCAGCCACTGGACCCAAATCAAGAGACCCTTTCTCTTCGAGAGGCCCGAAGCCAGAAGAGGAAGGCCACTAGTCCAACACCCTAGGAGGACGAGTTGGATCAAGAAATCAGAAACATGGAGATGCTTCATCAGCAAGTGCAAAAGAAGAAGGAGAAGATGGTCCGACTAGCTGACCTTCAAAGGCAGATTGACGAAGCCACTGAAGAAGTACGCCACCTTGCTCAAGACGAGCAAGATCGAAGGCCCCAGCATAGGGAGCTTCATCAAGAGGGCTTGTTCAACGACGATGGATGGTATGATGATTTTAATCATGATACCTTTACTTTTGATGATGCTTCTCCCTTGGCAGCAGAACTGCAGGCTATCCCGTGGCCCCCATCATACAAGCCACCTCAGCTTCCAATGTATGATGGGCATTCAGACCCGAAGCAGTTCTTGATGAGTTATGAAGCAACTATATCTTCATATGGAGGCAATGCAGCTGTCATGGCCAAGTCCTTCGTCATGGCAGTTAAGAATGTGGCTCAAACATGGTATTCTTCTCTTCGGCCAGGGACTATCAATTCATGGCAGAAGCTCAAGGACATGCTGGTGACAAGTTTCCAGGGCTTTCAGATGAAGCCAGTCATAGCTCAGGCTCTGTTTCAATTCACACAAGATCATGAGGAGTATCTCCAGGCATACGTCCGAAGGTTCTTGCGTCTAAGAGCACAAGCGCCTACAGTGCCCAATGAAATTGTCATTGAGGCCATGATCAAGGGGCTTCGTCTAGGACCTACTGCCCAGTATTTTGCTAGAAAGCCTCCACAGACTTTGGAGAAGCTGCTTCAAAAGATGGATGAATACATCCGCACTGACAATGACTTTCGTCAAAAAAGGGAGGAAGCCTACAGATTCTCTGAGATGACCAGGGGCTTCGGAGGGAGAATCCACCCAAGGCATGTCAGGTCAATCCACTCCACCTAGAGTGACAACAGAGGAAGTCAACAAAAGAGGCCACAATATTCCTCGCAAGCTTCGGGGCAGCAACAAAGCTATTTTCGGCCGCCAGCTCCAAGAGGCAGAGGCGCCAGGGGCTTCGGAGGAAGGTTTGGGGATCAACCTAGGAAAATTTATTGCTTATTCTGTGGTGAGGACAAGGGCCATACTACAAGGATGTGCAATGTCACCATTCAGAAATAAAAGGAAATAGCAGAAGCCGTAGCTCAGCAGAACCAGCCGAAGCAGGTCATGCATACTGCTTCGTATCACTCACCCTACATACCAGAGTATGTGGGTAACCATCCTACAGCTTCTGTTGCTTCGGCTAGTCAGCCACAGGCATCCTGGCCACAGCCTCCACCTCCACCACCACTACAACCTGCATATTCACGAGGCCAGCAACCAGAAGGGAGCCAACAGACCCATCAGCATCGAGACTTCAGGGAGGAGTCCGAAGCTCGTACAGTCAACAGTATTGTGCCAGAATCGAAGCATATCTATTGAGAGATATCCTACCCCTGAAACAGTTTTTACTTTCATTGTCATTTTCTTTTTTAATAAGGAACAATTATTGAAAACCTAGTTCTCTTGTCATTTTCCATTTCTTGTAATAGCTTCTTTCTTGCAATAGCGAAATATATCTTCTCCACAGACTCACGAAGTTCAAAAAGTCGCTGAAGCACAAAAGTCGTTCCTAAGGAAACACGGAGCTAAAAATTACATTACAAGTATCACCGAAGCTACAAAAAGTCGTTCTAAGGAACGCAGCGTAAGTTTGCCTAAGCTACAAAAAGTCGCTCCTAAGGGAGCGCAGTGTAAGTTTTCTACTCAAAAGTCGTTCCAAAGGGAATGCAGAGCCAAATACCGCCGAAATATAAGGCGAAGCGCGAAAAGTCAACGCGAATACCGCCGAAATAGAAGGCGAAGAAGTTCAAAAGACGTTCCTAAGGGAATGCAGAACTTACAGCGAAAAGTCAGCGCTGATACACCGAAAAATAAGCGGTGAAGCCGAAAAATAAGCGGCAAAGAGATTGTGTATTCCACTATGGGGGTGTGAGTGTGTATCTTCGGCATAAACATCATTTTGCATAACATAACATCATCACATCATTTCGCATAACATAACATCATACATCATATTGCATCAATGGCACAAGAAGGGGATACAATGTTGACCTTCGGAGAATGCTTCGAAAAAGTGAAATTGTGCTAAGGCACAAAATAAGTTTTGAAGAAATACAGCTTCATCAGCTCTGATGTGGAGCAAAAAATCTATTGTTGACGAAGCATTAATGATTTTGCGATGCTTGGAGGATTTTTACAAAGCATAAAAGCTCTTCTTTACTAAGCATGAAAAGAAGGGAAGGTGTTTTTTCGCCGAAGGCTCAAAAACTGTATGTACATAAAAGTTTCATGCATCGCAAAGAAATGAATTACAAAGCCATTCATATATTACATTCAAAACCCATGAGCACCAAATATTACAAGCATAGTCCAGCAAATGTTACATTAATATTCTAGCAATGTTTTTACAATAGCTATTCTTCTTCTTTCAAAACTTTATCTGCAGCTTCGGTCAGCAGCTGGGTAACAACTTCGTCTACAATAGTATCAGCTATGTTAATAATTTCTGTTGATTCCTTTGCCTTTGGGTCAGCCAGTGACTCGAAGGGCTCTGGGGGAGGAGATAGTTCAGCTGCGGTAGAAAACGTAAATCAGTTCGAAGTCACAAAAATAAACAACAAAGTTAAAAACCATTCAGTAATACCTATTCGTCTCTCAAGCTCCGCAGCCTTTTCAGCTGCTTTTATTGACTCTCGAGTGTCATGAATATCTTTTTCGTTTTTCTTTATTATTTCATGGGCCATTCCTCGGCCGCCATTTTCCCATATGTCAGTGAAAATTTTTCCACCTATTAAGCTTGCTTCGGCCGAGGGGTCCTTCGTATCATCAATGCAGAGGGCAGCTTTGGCCTGAGCCAAGGTTTTAACATGCTCACAACCTGGCTTCTCCAAAATAGCTGCAATTCCCCTCGCACCAGAGAAGGCACAGACGTCCCCACGGTCACTCAAAATTTCTTCAAAAGCTTCGGCTTCGCTGCTGATCCACTCAATTGGGCCCTCAGGATCGCCTCTTATGAAGTTGTCTTCACTCGAGTACGCGCCCATGTTGGCGAAGCTAGTTTTTATCTTTTTGACGCATTCTACAGATTTTTCAAAACATCTTTCTTTTGATGAGCAAAGTTCTGCAACTGCTTTTTCCCAATAATTTTTCCAGTAATCACTGGCATCTCGGTCAGCTTCGGCAATAGCGCATTTCAATTTGGCTTCGGCCAGTTGTTTTTGAAGGTTTTCAATTTCATTCCTTTGGACTTCAGAATGAGCCTTGAAGTTAGCTTCATCCACTTTTACTTTATCCACCAATGTAAGTAGAATTTTGTCTTTTTCCAAAGCTTCATTCCTTAGTTTGATAACCTCCGTTCGAAGGTTGTTGAGAGCAATAGTGCAACTCTCGCCTTCAACATTCTTTTGCGCCCTTAAGGCGTTGCTAAGTATTAAGCCCTATATGAAAAGAATGAATGGATTAATATAAGAACAAACGAATAATTCAAAATTCATAAACCTCCAAATACACATTTTTTGTACCTTCTTATTGTTATATGCATGGCTATCCGCAAGATCGTCCTTCGTCATGGCGCAGAGGCCAGCTTAAAGCTTCGGGAACCCCATACTTCTGGCCATCTCCCGACAGACAGATAATTCTTTGTTGTCTGGGAGGCAATATAAGAAGTCATCTTCATCTGTGCCATTAAACACTAAGGCCCCTTTCGGGTATTTCAGTTCTCGGGCATAGTGTTTAGCTTCAAAAATTTCTTCTTCAGATAATCTTTTTCCCGAAGCGTGTCGAATAATATAATCAAGGACTTCGGAAGACGCTTCGGGAGCAGGAGCGGCAGCTTTTTCAGGCAAAATCTGCTCTATACCTTCTTCTTCCACTACCTTTTCTCCAGTTTCTGAGGATTTCTCCTTGGCGGGCATTGAAGGCCCAGCTTCGGCGTCAGCCTGGCTCAGTATAGCTTCGGCTTCGGTCAGCATTGTCTCGGTTTCAATCTATGTTTTCGAAGCCTTGGCAATTTTTCCTAGAGTGGAGCTTGAAGCTTTTATCGTCTCTAGCACATCTAATATACTAGCCATCCTTTTTCTCTTGGGGGTTGCTGTTAGACCTTTTTGTGTCTTCGGCACCTCTATTCCTGCCGAAGGGCTTAGAACTTCTAATGTTTTCGTCCCTTCGGTTCTCGGTTCTTCAATTTTGTCAGTCTTCGGCATTGCGGCCGGCTCTTCAATCTTCTGCATAAGAGCATGTCCTTTGACTTCAATAGTTGAAGAAGTCTCACCACCAAATTCAGGCACTGTGGCCGGTTCAATGTAGCGCGGACGGTGAGTAAGGACCTTCAGTTTTTTCCTCTTCGGCGCAGGCTCGCTTGGAGCAGCTGAAGCAGCAGCCTTCTCAGAAGTTGCGCCCTTTCTTTTCAGCCCCTGGGGCGGGTACCGATAGTCAGGGTACACAAATCCAATAGCGTCAAAAACCCTATTTAGTCTTTTTTTGGCTCCCGAAGGCCGCAGATAGTGCATTATCTTCAGATTTGGAGTATGCTCCAAGTAGTTCATCACTAGTATTTTCAACACATTTCAGTCAGTCATCGTCTGGTTTGATAAATTGGTCTCCAAACCTGAAGGTGTATTTCAATCGAACCAAACCACCTTTGCTAGGGTTAGTGATGGATTCCTCTGGCATTTCCCAGCTGTCTATTAGTGGCCATATCCTATAGGCTACATGTTCTTAAACTAAATCCCTTGTCCCGATGAAAGAGCAAACTGTGTCGAAGGCCCTTCAGCATCCTTTGGCTGCTTCATCAATTTCTACCTTCGGTTTCCAAAGGCTGAAGTGGGACCAAATGGGGTGCATGATGATCTCTGTAATGTCTTCTCTCGCCTTTAAATCATTCTTCACATAGAACCATTCTTTCATCCAGTCTCCGGGCTATCTCTTCCGAAAAGTTGGCACTGGGCAGCTTGAGCCAGAACGAGCAATGAAGCTATAGCAACCAAAATTATTATGATACTATTCTTTGCCCCAGGGCTTCGTCTCATACGAAAGTTCGTGCATGCTGCAAAAACATTTTGCACTTGGCTCTGAACCTTGACTCCTCACGGCCCAGACGAAGATCCCCATTCTGATAATGGCTTCGGGAGTAATCTGGTGAAGAAAAATCTGATATATCTTTAAAACTTCAACCACAAATCTACTTAAGGGGAACCGAAGCCTAACTTTGAAGAAGCTTCGGTAGATCACGACTTCATTTTCTTCGGGAACAAGAACAGTCCTGTCTCCGACGTCAGCCCTCACAATAGACATATCTCGAAAATACCTTCCTCTCATATTATCAAGATGACTCTGTTTAATAGTTGATTTTCCGAAAACTGCATGACTTGGTCGCCAGGGCCGATCTTCGGAGTCTTCGCCCCCACTTTCTGCATCATAACTGTCGCTGTCATCAGTATCTTCAGATAGGCCTTCTAGAATCTCCTTAGTAATCTTTTATGTATTTGTCTTTGCTATTGATTCAACAAATCCAGCAGTCTTCTCCCCATGGAGCTTCTCCTCTTCGCTCAGCTTCGTCTCAGCAATAGCTTTTTTATCTTGAGACATCTTCTCTTCGAAAATGGTGAAAATGTGTTCTTAAAGTCGAAACTTAGAAAATCTAAAAAACCAAGCAAGCGTTGGTAGGCAAGAGCTAAAAAGTTGAGCAAGCAAAGCAGGCGGCAAGTAGCATACCAAATGTGCTCGGGGTGAGTTCTTATTTATACGCCCAGTGCGCTCCAAATTGGAGGGCCCCGTCTGTCATTGATTGTTGCTATTCTAGCAAAGGGAAGGTGTTTTTTCATACCTTCGGCTTAGGGTCTTTGTCCATATCGCAATATGAATTCGTTATTCTAACAAATTAATATTCCGATGGGCTACTGTTGGGGGCCTTCGTCTTCCAAAGGTCCTCAAAAACATGATTTAACAATGTTTCTGGAGTGTAATACATGAACAGGTACCTTCGGACTCGGTTCAGAACCATAGTGTGAGAAGCACGAAGAATATGAAGGTTGACGCAGAGCTGAAGCTATGCACAAGGGAGCTTCGGCATGGTAGCAGAAAAGGGAACCGACTTAAAAGGGAAAAGGCTATTTAGACCTCGATGGATCACTATAGAGTCATTAGCAAATGTAAAGAGCATGGGTGTAATTTTACATGGGCTGTGTCTTGTGCCTATAAATAGATGAACAGTGCTCCTGTACTGTTCAGGCTGACTTGGCATTTGCATTTGTGTCACGCTCGTACCTTTACCTTCTTTCAAGCCGAAGGTACATTTGTAATTTAATATCATTTCTATTTTTCCATGACAATAATATAGAAATGAGCTGATAATGATACATAATTGTTCATGCTATCTTTTACATTCCATATGATTCTCTTTTCATTATCGTATGCTGCAATGATGAAGGTATGTCCTTCATGACCTTCGTCCGAAGATCATTATATCCTAAGGGAAATAATGTCTCGAAGGACGAAGGGCAGTAATATTTAACATTTTTTGTTGCCTTGTTCTTAACTCATAGCATTTGAGAACAAGTCCCCAACAGATATGCTGGATGAAGTATTGCTTCGAAAGCATTAAGTGTCCCACGACCAATGATTGCATTGTAGGGGTATTCCATGTCAACAATGTCAAACACAACATGTTCAGTCCTTGTGTTGTGAACAAAACCCAAGGTTACCGGCATTGTGATTTTGCCAAGTGCTACAATTTGCCTTCCTCCAAAGCCACATAAAGGATGTGTAGCATCATGGATCTTGTCCTCTGGTTCTTGCATCTATCTGAAAGCCTTAGCAAATATGATATCTGCTGCACTGTCTGTATCAAATAGAACATTATGGACCAAAAATCCCTTAATGACACAAGATATAACCATAGCATCATTATGAGGGTAATCTTTGACCTGAAGGTCCTCCTGGGAGAAGGTGATTGGGATGTGGGACCATTTTGACTTAATGAAGGGTCCCGGTACCCCAACATGCTGCACCCTTCTCTATGTTTCCTTCTTCTACTTCTTGTTAGCCGGCTCTGAACCTGAGCCGCTTGTTATCAGGAGCACCAGCAGCTTCGTAGCCGAAGATACTTCAGCTTGGTTGTTGAACGAAGCCATCAGCTCAATCAGTGGAAGTGAGTTCACCGGAGGTGGGCGCCAATGTTGGGGACTTGTTCTCAAATGCTTCGGCTTGATAGAAGGCAAAAGTCCAAGCGTGACGCACGAATGAATACAAGTCAGCGTGAACAGTACAGAGATATTGTTCATCTATTTATAGGCACATGACACAGCCTGTGTGGATTTACATTCATGTCTTTTATAACAGATTATAATCATGACGCAGATTATCATGGTCCAATTGGTCTTTTCATCTTTAAGTCGGTGCCACCCTTCGTCTCAAGGCGCGTCACTATGCCGAAGCTCCCCCGGATGGTAGCTTCGGCTTTGCTTCTGTGTTGATCTTCCGAAGGTGTTTCTTCTTACAGGACCTTCGGCGATGAAGCAGACCCCCAACAACAACCTGTTCAGTCCTTGTGTTGTGAACAAAGCCGAAGGTTACCGGCATTGTGATTTTGCCAAGTGCTACAATTTGCCTTCCTCCGAAGCCACATAGAGGATATGTAGCATCATGGATCTTGTCCTCTAGTTCTTGCATCTGTCTGAAAGCCTTAGCAAATATGATATCTACTGCACTACCTGTATCAACCAAAACATTATGGACCAAAAATCCCTTAATGACACAAGATATAACCATAGCATCATTATGAGGGTAATCTTTGAGCTGAAGGTCCTCCTGGGAGAACGTGATTGGGATGTGGGACCATTTTGACTTAATGAAGTGTCCCTGTACCCCAACATGCTGCACCCTTCTCTGTGCTTCCTTCTTCTGCTTCTTGTTAGCCGGCTCTGAACCTGAGCCACCTATTATCAGGAGCACCAGCATCTTCGTAGCCGAAGATACTTTAGCTTGATTGTTGAACGAAGCCATCAGCTCAATCAGTGGAAGTGAGTTCACCGGAGGTGGGCGCCAATGTTGGGGACTTGTTCTCAAATGCTATGAATTAAGAACAAGGCAACACAAAATGTTAATAGTTAGAGTCCTTCGTCCTTCGAAGTATTATCTCCCTTAGGATATAATGATCTTCAGACGAAAGTCATGAAGGACATACCTTCATCATTGCAGTGTATATTAATGGAAGTAGAAGCATATGAAAACATGAGAAATAACATGAATAACCATATAACATCATGCATATCACTTTATTATCTCGTCATGAACAAATATGAACAATTATTGAATTACATTTATACCTTTGGCTTGATAGAAGGCAAAAGTCCAAGTGTGACGCACGAATGAATACAAGTCAGCGTGAACAGTACAGGGATACTGTTCATCTATTTATAGGCACATGATGCAGCCTATGTGGATTTACATTCATGTCCTTTATAACTGATTACAATCATGACACAGGTTATCATGGGCTAAACGGTCTTTTCATCTTTAAGTTGGTGCCACCCTTCGTCTCAAGGCGTGTCACTATGCCGAAGCTCCCCCGGATGGTAGCTTCGGCTTTGCTTCTGTGTTGATCTTCCGAAGGTGTTTCTTCTTACAGGACCTTCGGCGACGAAGCAGACCCCCAATAGTAAACAAATAGAACTTGATATTGAGCCATATTTCAATTAAATCATGAGCAAACCAAAAAGTGTGCAACAGTGAGCAAATAAATTTTTACCAGATTAGTAATGAAGTAGATCACCAGAGAAAAATGCAAAACCTAATTAAAAGCTACAAATAATACCCATTGCCAATACTTCATGGAAACCTTTAGTTGCATGAACTTAGGATTCCTTTTTGAGATGGATACTAGTATGCTAGGTCGAGTAGCTGCTATGCTAATCAGGATCTCGGTAGAAGTCGAGTGATTTTTCTAGCACTCGCGCAAGGTCAGGAATTGATTGTATTCATCTTGATACGGGATCTATGATGGTCTATGGACTTGGATCCAGGGAGGATGCCTTGTCCATGAGACGGGAAAAGGAATTAAGGATTAATGTGTGGATACCTGAGTCAAGCGTTTGAACGTACTAAACACATGTCGGGAAATATGGTAACCGGTAAACCTAGTACCTGAGTGAAGCCGGGCGTAGACTTTTCCCCTCACTTGTCCTGAGACTGGGTCTCCCATGTTAGCTATGGTGGGTACAAGTGCGGTCACTGCACGGCGGCAGCCGGGGTCAGTGGAGCATTGTATGCAAAGGCGGTGAGCCCTAGCCGCGAATGGGGAATCGATGGGGACGGTTGATATGTGTGGGGACGGAGTGCCCTTACATGTCGTGTGTTTAGGTTTACCTTGCAAGGATAAAAACTCGATTCGAATTGTCTGCTTCTCGCAGCTAATGAGACTGCTTGACCCCTTGTACTACATTGAGTAAGAAGTGAAATGAGGTTTACATGAGTTAACTTGTTGTTTGTACTAAATGCATGTTACCATGTATGCTTAGAAGGAGCAAGCTTAGCTAAGATAATGATACTAGAAATTGAAAAGCTAAAAATTGATTTTAGACTCATCTAGTGCTTTTGGCAAACCAAACCCCTCAGCCAAATAGTTGCATGGTCTAGAGGTAGAGGAGTAGTTTCCTCACACCAGGTAATTCTAGCTGAGTATTAGTATACTCAGCCTTGCTTGTGACATAATTTTTGCAAGTACGCTTCAGGATATGGTTGATGGTGTGACTTGGCCTACCACCCTGCCACTGGGTTGGACGGTCGAGTGGGATGCTGCTTCGGCTGGATAGGAGCAAGAGGAGTAGTGGGCTAGGCCTTGCCCAATTCCTCGCTACCGACGATATCGATTATCCGCTGCATCTTATTTTATGAACTTATATCCGCTACTTGAAAAACTCCGATCTATGTAATAATTCAGTACTTTAATTTGAGGTCTTCCTGTTTTATTGTATTTCTTCTGTGACTACCCTTCGAGTGAGATTGTGGTATTTGATCCTGGTTAAGTGGCTTTATCGGACTAGATCTGAGGGACTGACGAGTTATTCCGATTTAAGTGTGTTACGGCCCCTAAGGCGTGACTTGGGCACTTAAGCTAGAATAATTCGGGCGGTTCTGCCACACGCAGTCCAAGGATTTTTCGAAGCATATTTCATTGGATTCGCGAAGCTCCTCAATATTTTTCTCCAGCCTGGCCTTCCACCATTCACATATCTCTTGGCTGGCCTTCGCGACTTCACAATTTTCTTTGGCTTCGGCCAGTTGTTTCCGAAGGTCTTCAACCTCGGCTTTTTGGGCTTCGGCCTAAGCATTGTACTTAGATGCGTCTTCTTTTATTTTACTCACCAATGAAATCAAATTTTTGTCTTTATCTAGACCTTCGTTTCTCAGTTTAATTACCTCTGAGCGAAGGTTGTTGAGAGCTACTGTACAGCTTTCGTCTTCGGCGCTCTTTTGTGCCGTCAAGGCATTGCTAAGAATCAAGCCCTACAAACAAAAACAAAGAATTGAGTATGACAATGAAATACTTCATTTCCAACTTTAAAGTTAACTTCTATACCTTTATACTGTTGTACGCAAGGCTATCAGCAAGATCATCCTTCGACATAGCCGAAAGGCCTTCCTCAAGCTTCAGAAATCCCATACTTTTAGCTATCTCCCAGCAAACGAATATTTCTTTGTTGTTCGGGAGATAGTATAGGAAATCATCTTCGTTAGTGCAATTGAACAATAAGGCCCCCTTTGGATATTTTAGTTTCTAGGCATAGTGTCTGGCTTCTAGGATTTCTTCTTCGGACAATTTTTTCCCCAAAGAATGTCGAATAATGTAATCAACATTTTCGACTGGAGCTTCGGGGGTAGGAGATTTTGCTTTTTCCATCATATCTTGCCCCGCTGTCATGCCAGTATCTGAAGTTTGTTGCTCAGCTCTATGATCAGACGCGGCAGCCTTCATTTTAATGGGCACCGAAGGCCCAGCTTCGGCTTCGGCCTGGACTTTGACGGCTTCGGCAATTTTCTTAGTAGGAGCAGGACTCAAGGCCTTTGTGGTCTCCATGACAACGTCTAGCACGCTGGCCATCCTCCTTCTCTTGGAAGCTGAGACAGGAGCTTTTTGCACTATCGGAAATTCTGCCTCTACTGGCGAGCTCAGAATTTTTGGCATTTTCACTGATTTTTCCACTTTTGGCTCTTCGGCTGAATCATCTTTGGCTTCGGTTGGCCCGACTGTAGGCACTTTTGGCACTACATTAGACCCTTCAGTGCTCCAAGAGGCGGCATCGGCTTGTTCTGCTTCGGCAGTAGAGGAGGTCCCCTCACCAAATTCAGGCACTACGGCCATTTCAATATACCGAGGCCGGTGTGTCAAAACCTTTCATTTTCTTACCCTTTGACACAGCGGTGGCGGCCGAAGCGGTAGTTTTCCTCTTTTTTCTTTCCTCAAGGAATAGCTATAGTTAGGATATACGAAGTCAATTGCATCAAAAACCTTGTTTAATCTTTTCTTGCCCCGACCCCCGAAGGCTGCAGACAAGGCATCATCTTCGGCCTTGGAATATGTCCTAAGCAGCTCGTCGCTGGTAGCTTCAATGCATTTCAACCAGTCATCATTTGGTTCGTCAAACTTCTCTCAGAATCTGAAGTTATATTTCAATCGAACTAAGCCACCTTCACTGGATTCAGCAGTAGTCTCCTTCGACATTTCTCAGCTATCCACAAGTGGCCACACCTTATAGGCTATGTGCTCTTGGATTATTACTCTTGTGCCAATGAAGGCACAAACATTGCTAAAGGCCTTTCTGGCATGCTTCGATGTCACCTTCAATAGCAACCTTCGGCCTTCGGAGGCCGAAGCGAGACTAGATGGGGCGCTGGATGATTTCTTTGATATCCTTCCTTTCAATCAGATCGTTTTTAACATAAAACCACTCCTCCATCCAGGCCCGGGCCATGTTTTCCGGTATGTTGGTACCGGGTAGCTTGCATTAGAGCGAGCAATGAATCTGTAACAACCGAAGTTGTTGTGGTACTATTCCTTGCTAGTAGCCTTCATCTCTTATAATAGCTCGTGCATATTGTAGAAGCACTTCGCACTCGGCTCCAGCCCCTGGCTTCTTACAGCCCAGACAAACATCCCCATCCTAATTATAGCCAAGATGACCAAGACCGAAGGCCTCAACACAGAGAGCTTTGTCAAGACAATTCCTACAACAATGATGAATGGTATGATGATTTCCATCATGGCAATTTTGCTTTTGATGATGCTTCTCTTCTAGCAGCAAAATTGCAGGCTACCCCGTGGCCCCCATCATACAAGCCACCCTAGCTTCCTATGTATGATGGGCACTCAGACCCAAAGCAGTTTCTAATGAGCTCCGTGGCAACCATATCTTCTTATGGGGGAACACTGCAGTCATGGCAAAATCCTTCATCATCGCAGTCAAAAGTGTCGCACAAACTTGGTACTCTTCTCTCCGGCTAGGGACAATCACATCATGGCAGAAGCTTAAGTATATGCTAATCACTAGCTTCTAAGGATTTCAGACGAAGCTGGTCACTGCTCAGGCTTTGTTCCAGTGCACGCAAGACCACGCGGAGTACCTTCAGGCGTATGTCCGAAGGTTCTTGTGTCTGAGAGCACAAGCGCCTACATTGCCCAATGAAATTGTCATTGAGGCCATGATTAAAGGGCTTCGGCCAGGACCTACGGCTCGGTATTTTGCCAAGAAACCCCCACAAACCCTGGAGAAGCTTCTCCAGAAGATGGATGAGTACATCCGGGTTGATAATGATTTTCGCTAGAGAAGGGAAGAAGCATACAAGTTTTCTGAGATGACCAGGGGCTTTGGAGGAAGAATCCACCCAGGCATGTAAGATCGATCCATAACTCCAGCCTAAGTGATGACAGAGGAAGCCAACCTTAAAGGCCACAACACAGCTCCCAATCTTTAGGGCAACAACAAAGCTCTTTCAGGCCACCAGTCCCAAGGGGCAGAGGCGGCAGGGGCTTCGGAGGAAGATATGGGGATCAGCCCAGGAGGCTATATTGTTTATCCTGTGGTGAAGGTAAGGGCCACACCACAAGAACATGCCAAGTTACAATACAGAAGCAAAAGGAGATTGCCGAAGCTGAGGCACGGTAGAATCAGCCGAAGCAAGTCTTACATACTGCTTCATGCTACTCTCCCTATGTACTAGAGTATGTAGGCAATCAACAACCTTCGGCTTCTATCGCTTCGGCAAGTCACTCTCAAGCCTCCTGGGCCTAGCTCCCATTACCACCACCATTACCACCCACTCAGACCCGAAGCCAGCAGCTAGAAGGGCACCAACACGCACAACAGCATCGTGATTTTTGGGAGGAATTCGAAGCTCGCACAGTCAACAGCACCGTGCCAGAATCCAAGAATATCTATTAAAGAATATCCTATTCTTGATGTATCTTTATCTTTTATTCCATTCTAATTTATGTATGAGAAACAAGTCATGAAGGGCTAAATTTCGATTTTATGTAATAATTGTGCCTGTATCAGCGAGTAAAATAAGTCTTAAACAGACTTCTGAAGCTACAAAACTCGTTCCTAAGGGAGCGAGGAGTAAGTTCTGAAGCTACAAAACTCGTTTGTAAGGGAGCGCGGAGTAAGTTCCGAAGCTACAAAAGTCGTTCCTAAGGGAGCGCAGAGTAAGTTCCGAAGCTACAAAAGTCGTTCCCACGGGAGCGCAGAGTAAGTTTTCAAAGCTCAAAAGTCGTTCCTAAGGGAATGCAGAGCTTAAATACCACCGAAATATAAGGTGAAGAAGCTCCAAAGTCGTTTCTACAGGGATGCAGAGCTTAAAGACTCCAAAGTCGTTCCTAAGGGGATGCAGAGTCTTGTTTGTGCCAGTGTGGACGTGTATGTGTGTGTGTTCGGCATCACCATCATATTGCATCATATCATCGCATCATTCCGCATAACATTACATCATACATCATATTGCATCAACGACAAAAAGATTGGATACGAAGCAGATCTTCGGCAATACTTTGTTGAATAAGAATGTGCTGAGGCACAAAGTAAACCTTCGGAAAACACAATTTCATCACAACAGATTCACCATTAAGGGCCTTCTTTCTTTACGAAGCATAAAAAGAAGGGAAGGTGTTTTTTTCGCCGAAGGCTCAAAAACGGTATGTGCGTAAATTTCATGCATCGTACAAAAATATATATTACAATAATTTACATGACTGATTAATTGTTTCATACACCAAATGTTACACAGTATCATTACAATAAAGTCTAATCTTCCTTAAGTATTTTCTCTGCGGCTTCGTTCAGCAGCTTGTCGACGACTTCGTCGACGATGGAGTTAGCAACACTCATTATATCCAGTGCTTCTTTCATGACCGGATCGGCTAGGAGGTTGTTTGGCTCGGGCAGCGGTGACAGTTCAGCTGTAATAGGCAAACTGTTAGTTCGAAGCCAGAAAATAAACACCGAAACTAAAATTCAAAAACAATACCTATACGCCTTTCGCGCTCAGCAGCTTCTTCTGCTCGCCTAACTTCTTCTCGGGCTTCATGGTTTTCTTTTTCATTCTTCTTTATGATTTAGTTGGCCAATTCCCAGCCACCGTTAACCCAGACATCAGAATAAAATTTTCCGCCTACAAAAGTAGCTTCGGCCGAAGGGTCTTTCGTGTCATCTGTGGAGAAGGCGGCTTCAGTTTGGGCCACAGCTTTAACGTGGTTCAACCAGCCTTCTACAAAATTGCCGCAATACCTCGAGCGCTAGTGAAAGCACAAATATCCCCGCGATCGCTCAGGATCGCTTCAAAAGCTTCGGCTTCCCCGCTTATCCAATCAATAACACCTTCGGGGTCGCCTCGAATAAAATTCTCTTCGGAAGAATAAGCACCTACTTTGGCAAAGTTGTTTTTCAATTTTCTTACGCAATCCAAGGACTTCTCGAAACACCTTTCCTTGGATTCGCGAAGCTCCTCAACATTTTTCTCTAGCCTAACTTTTGACCATTCACTAATTTCTTGACTAGCTTTTGTAAGTGCAAAATTTTCATTAGCTCCGACAAGTTTTTTCCGAAGGTCTTCAATTTCGGCCTTATAAGCTTTAGACTAACTGTTAAATTTTGCTTCATCTTCTTTCACTCTATCCACCAATGAAAGTAGAATTTTATCCTTCTCCAAGGCTTCATTCCTCAGCTTGATAACTTCTAATCGAAGGTTGCCAAGGGCTATCACGCAGCTTTCATCTTCAGCATTCTTTTGCGCCCTCAAGGCATTGCTAAGAATTAAGCCCTGCAAGAAGATAGAATTAGCACGAGAATATACGACAAGATAATTTATCTTTAAGTTCATCACTTTGGTACCTTCAGACTGTTGTATGCAAGGTTGTCTGCAAGGTCATCTTTTGACATGACGGAAAGACCAGCTTCAGGCTTCGGAAATCCCATACTTTTGGCCATCTCCCGGCAGATGGATATCTCTTTGTTGTTCGGGAGACAGTATAGGAAATCATCTTCGTCCTTGCCGTTAAACACTAAGGCCCCCTTTGGGTATTTCAGTTTCCTGGCATAGTGTTTGGCTTCTAAAATTTCTTCTTCGGATAATCTTTTTCCCGAAGCATGTCGAATAATATAGTCAAGATCTTCGGATGGTGCTTCGGGAGTAGGGGATTTCGCTTTTTTGGCCACATTCTTCTCTAGAGCTATGCTAGCATCTGGAAATTCTTCTCTAGCCCTCTGTTCAGTTGCGGCAGGCTCTGCCTTCGCGGGCACTGAGGGCCCAGCTTCGGTTTCAGCACGAACCGTAACAGCTTCGGCAACTTTCTTCATAGGGGTAGGAGTTAGTGACCTTGTCGTCTCCATGACAGCGTCCAGCACGCTTGCCATTCTCCTCTTGGGGGTAATTGCGGGAGTTTTTGCCACCTTCGGCAATTCTGCCTCTGGTGGTCCTATCTTTTCCTCTTGGTCTAGCTTCTCGGCTATCTTTTCTTCAGCTTTGGCAGTTTGCATCGGCACTCTGGCCGATTCGTTTGTAGAAACCTTTGGTACTGCTGCCGATTCTTCGGCGCTCTGAGCGGTAGGAGCAGCTTGTTCCGCTTTAGCATTGGAAGATGCTCCTTCATCAAATTTTGGCACTGTGGTCGTCTCAATGTATCTCATCCGGTGCGTCAAAACCTTGATCTTTTTGCCCTTCGGCACAACAGAGATGGTCGAAGCGGCAGTTTTCCTCTTTTCCCCTGCTTTCGCGAGCGGTAGCAGTAATCAGGGTATATGAAACCAATCACATCAAAAACTCTGTTCAACCTTTTCTTTCCTCGACCTCCGAAGGCTGAGGTCAAAGCATCATCTTTGGCTCTAGTGTATGCCCCAAGTAACTCATCGCTAGTAGCCTCAATACATTTCATCCAATCGTCGTTTTGTTCGTCAAATCGGTCTTTGTACCTGAAGGTGTATTTCAAGTAAACCAATCCACCCTGACTGGACCCGACAGCAGTCACCTTCGGCATTTCCCAATTTTCCACAAGTGGCCATACCCTGTAGGCTATGTGCTCTTGAACCAGGTCTCTTGTGCCAATGAAGGCACATACATTGTTGAAAGCCTTCTGGCATGCTTCGATATCATTTTCAAGTGCAGTAGTTGGTCTTCGGAGGCCGAAGCGAGACCAGATGGGGCATTGGATAATCACCTTTATGTCTTCCCTTTCAGTCAGATTATTCTTGACATAAAACCATTCCTCTATCTAGGCCCGGGCCACCTTTTCCGAAATGTTGGAACGGGGTAACTTACATCGGAGCGAGGAACGAAGCCATAACAACCAAAGTTGTTGTGATATTGCTCTTTACCAGTGGCCTTCGTCTCGTACAAAAGTTCATGCATGTTGCAGAAGCACTTCGCGCTTGGCTCCAGCCCTTGGCTTCTCACGGCCCAAACGAAAATACCCATTCTAATTATAGCTTCGGGATTGATTTGATGAAGGAAGATTTCAAATGTCTTCAAAACTTCAACCAAAAATCTGTTCAAAGGGAATCAAAGACCTGCTTTCATAAAGCTTCTATAAACAACAACTTCATCTTTTTCTGCCGCAGGGGCGTCGCTGTCTCCCCCAACCCTTACAATAGACATGTCACAAAAATATCTCCCATTCATGGCATCAATATGGCTCTGTTTGATAGATGATTTTCCGAAGATGGTATGGCTTGGCCTCTAGGGCCGATCTTTAGAATCTTCATCCCCACTTTCCACATCATATTCATCACTATCGTCAGAATCTTCAGACAAATATGCCATTATTTCGTTTGTGATCTTCTCTGTGTTTGTTTTTTTCCATAGCTTCGTAAAACCCAGCAAGAGCAGGGTCTGCAACCTTCTTCAGACATCTTCTTCTCTTCAGACATTCAACAAGCACTTGTGTATATCACGAAGCTCGCAAATCAAGTGAGAGCTGATAGCAAGAGAATTAAAATTTGAGAAAACAGTACAAGCAACTGAAATGGCGCAACAAATGCCACCGCTGTGGGTTTCTATTTATATGCCTAGTGCATTGCAACTTGGTCGGCCCCATTTGTCATTGACTTTCGCTATTCTGGCGAAGGGAAGGTGTTTTTTCGGACCTTTGGCTAAAGGCCTTCAATCATGTTGAAGTCTGAATTTGTTAAACAACAAACTAATCCTGCGAGGGGCTACTGTTGGGGGCCTTCGTCTTTGAAGGTCCTCAAAAACACGACTAACGTGCTTTTCGGTATAATATACTATCATAGGAAGCTTCGGCTTTGAGACGAAGGTGTACATGGTATGAAAGGCGCAATCTGGAAGAAGGATGAACCAGTTTCGAAGCTCTGATGGAAAAGCTTCGGCTTAGCGCAGGGATGATGATGATGGACGAAACCGACTTAAAAGGAAAAGACTGCTGAGTCCTCGACATATTACCTTTTGACTAATAGAAAATGTCAGGGACATAAATTTAATTTTACCCAGGCTGCGTCGTGTGCCTATAAATAGATGAACAGTAACACCGTACTATTCACGTTGACTTGTAATCGCTCGCACGTCACTCTTGGACTTTTGCCTTCTGTCAAGCTGAAGGTATAAATGTAATTTGATATTACTAATGTTTGTTCATGATTACATAATAATAATGTGAATAATATGATGACTTGATACAATTATTCATGTTTCCTTCTATATCCCTGTTTATATTCTTACATATTGAAATGATGAAGGTATGTCCTTCATGACCTTCGTCTGAAGATCATTATACCCTAAGGGAAATAATGCTTCGAAGGACGAAGGTCATTAACCATTAGCATTTGTGTTGCCTTGTTCTTAATTTATAGTATTTGAGAACAAGTGACCAATAGTTCCAATCCTTGCTTTTGCTCCATCCTTTACTATGCTCAGGCTCCTATCCTGCATGTTTTATCGCTCCTCTTGTCTTTTGATGGCCTCATAGTAGTTTCCACATTGTAAGAAAAGATCCACCATGTACTTAAAAGGAACTTATAGCAACGAGATGTTTGTTTTTGTATGCTTGTGTTGTTTGTCTTTGTGTTATGACTGATTTGCTTCTTTGTGATGAGTGTTGATGTGTTGTGGCCCTTGGTCCGCAATGACATTATTTTACTAGCTGAGTGTCATAGAGTTAGGTAGCTAGGTGCTCTCCCTTTTCTCTCTTTAATCCATCTATGCTTACCTTTTATATCTAACCAACTAGATCAAAGTGAAGCAGCGAAAGTGTGTGTGGGTCCTAACCCACATGTCCAAAAGATCCTCAGGAATTGTATCAATTGGCTTCGAGCATCTGAAGGCCAAAGCAACCAGTTCGCAAGATAAAGTTGCCAGAGTCAAAGTGGAGTTAGAAGAAGCTATGGAAGACCGACGAACCAATTTCACTTTCTTGCTAGCCTCTTCTTGAATCTCGAGGGCGAGATTCTATTAAGGGGGTTAGATTTGTAACACCCTGAATTTGGGGGTATAAAATTTCTTTTCTAATATCCACCAAATTCAGGTGTTACTCTCTCCCTTACCTCTTTTCTTCTCTTTTTTTAAATAATGGAGAGTTATTTTATACAAGTTTTTAGTGTAGTCAAATGAAACCCTAAAAGAGTTTTGATTATTGCATCATGCTGGAGCACCCATTTTTTGATGATGATTGTGCTTTGTTGTGCATTTGTCTAGATTCATAAGGCATGGTATATTTTGAATTCAAAACTTAAAGCAGTTTTAAATATAAAGGGAAGAAGAGAAATAGACAAAGAAAAAATGAGGAACATAAAAGAAAAAACCAAGAATTCTTTCCCCTTCATTTTCCCCAATCGTGACCCGTTCCCCCCTTCCTGGGCCGCTCGGCCACCCCAGCCCACGCACCTTCGCCTCCCACCCCCAACCCCCCCCCCCCACCCCGCATCTTGCTCGCACTCCTGGGCCGCTGCGTGCGCCCACGGCCTAGCTGCCCCTCATCCCTGGCTCGCTCCCGCAGCGCGCGTGGCCGGCCCACCCCGCGCGGCCCACGCGCCTTCACCCCTTCAGCCTGCCGTGCACCGGCCCAAGCCCCCCTCCCGCTTCCACTCGGCCCAGCTGACTTGGGACGAGGTGCCCCGCGCCAGCGCACTCTAGACACTCGCGCTCCTGTGCCCCAGCGGCCGCGCGCGCGTGGGCAACGCCCAGCCGAGCGTCGCTGGCCTGGTGCCGCTGCAATTTGGCCCCACCTGTCATCTCTTTCAACTGCCTCCTCCTTTTCTCAG
The DNA here is from genome assembly GCF_902167145.1 of Zea mays. Classification (NCBI taxonomy): domain Eukaryota; kingdom Viridiplantae; phylum Streptophyta; class Magnoliopsida; order Poales; family Poaceae; genus Zea; species Zea mays. The sequence continues at coordinate 135,834,082 of NC_050096.1, read as the reverse complement.
TTGTGCACGCACCTATCTCTGCTAGATCCGCCAACATCGCGGCGATTTCGCAGTAGCAGTTCACGCCCATCTCATTGGCCCTGTTCTTCTCTCTCTCGCAACCACGACATCTCGCCGGCCCTCCCTGTTGCGAGCGGCTCCCCGGTGCAGCCCGAGCTCCCCTCTGTGCGCGGCTCGGCTGTGCAGCTTGCTGGCGCAGCCGTTGCGCGCGGCCCGCTGCATGCGGCTCGCGCGGCCAGCGCGGCGCGCAGGCTGCGCCTGGCGTGGCCCTCGCGCACGTCGGCGCGGCCCGTGCGTGTGCCCCCGACGCGGCCTCGCGCTCGCGTCCCGCGCGGCCTGTGTGTGTGCCCCCGGCGCTGCCTCGTACTCGCGTCCGGCGCGACCACTATGTGTGCGCTCGGCGTGGCCTGCGTGTGGCTGGTGTGCCCATGACTCGCTCGCGCGTGCTCGGCGCAACCTCGCGCGCATCCTGCGTGACCCCAGCGTGTCGTCATTGTCATCGTCGTTCGTGCCCGCAGCAGCCCCGGCATAATCTGCACGACGTAACGGCAGCCTCGCCGTCGCTCCGCGTCGTCCGCATAGCACGTCCTCGTGCTTCGCCACGAGCTCGTCCGGCCGTCCGCCGTCTTCGCGGGGTGAGCATCGTCTACGCATTAGTAACATCATATCGCCATGTCTCATGTTTTAAATAATTAATTATGTTTTTGTTTAACTAACGTTAATTAATTAGACTTTTCATTTAAACTAATTTATAGTTTTTAAGTTGAGCTTTATAAATGCACGTCGACGTGATTAATATTAACTCAAACGTTCTGCCCTAATGTTCGTTTAATATAAAGCGACGTTTATTTAGTTTATCTCGCGTGTCGCGCGCGCGGTTTTGCATGTGGTTACGTGCTGATCTGCGTGTCGTTCGCGCACGTCGTCGCGTTGGTTCGCACGTGTCGCGCGATGTCATGTGCTTTGTTTCGCACAGTGTCACGTGTCGTCACACATCATTCGTGTGGGTCGCGCGTTGTTCACGCACGCTGTTCCAACGTGTGGCGCTCGCCGTCAGCGTGTTTGTTCGCGTGTCCGGTCCATGCATTACTCGCGTGTTGTTGCGTGCGTGGTCACGCGTCGTTCGTGCGTGTCGCACGTGCTGTTTCACATGTCTCGAGCACGTCGTTTTCTTGCGTGTCGCGTGGAGTTCTCGCATATCGCGCGCTGCCCGCGCGCGATAGTAGACCATTCGCTTATAATCACTCATGTCGATTTAATTAACTATTTGTTTAATCGTCGACTGTTAAAATAGTTAGTTAGTCAAAACGAAGTAGTAGTTTAAATTTACATTTGATTAATATCAATTAATATAATTATGTTGAATTGGATGTTCTAATTAGTACTTGTTTGGCGTAAACGCGCTAACCCCTTGACCATAGCTTCGTCTATCGTGGTTTTTTTCCCTACGTGACCGTAGAAGCGCTCTCTTATTTTATAATGCTTGTTTTGATAATATTTTATCTTGTATGGTGTAATGTTCTTATGCAAGTATATGTTTGCTTGTGTCTGTTTGTATTTGTTGTGCGTCGCGATTAGATCGTGAGCTGTTTCCGGGCTTCGAGGAATCGACGGTCAAGCTTCGGCGACCAAATGATCTAGTTCTTCGAGTTCTACGAGATCGAAGACCCTGAGCATCTGTTTGGTGAAGGCAAGTGTCCTCTGACCCATTATGTCCCATTTACTTTATAATTCATTGTCCCGCATACTATGAACAATCTAAGGATTGACTAGCTTTCTATTTACCTTGTCCTTGATTACCTTTCGGGTTACTGTGGTTAGCTTCATGCTATTGCTTTACTTTAATCAATGAACATGATGGGATACAATGATGATACTATGATTTCATTCTGGATATGATGATATTGTGACATTTAAGGGGGCTCGAGCGGTTTCTCGAGTTCCTCTCCGTAAGGACCTGTTCGTTGGATGACCGCCCGGGAAAACAGTGCAACCATGAGGGTGGTATGGGACACCCTTGGCTAAATAATTAGAGGAACTGGGGTGTAGTTCGCTTCGCTGTCATGCCGTCAATGGGGCTCGGTGTATGCGGCTCGCTCTGCCAAGGGTGGATTGCCCCTTGGGGAGGAGTGCGGTATATTTAGGAAACCTAACGGGCAGCTACAGCCTCAGGGGATCTTTGTAAAGGCTTCATAGTGAATCCTTGGCCATTCACCTCGGGAGTGAATAAGGGTCTTGCAAGCCCAGACTAGAGAGGGAATCACGACTCGTGAGTAAAGTGCGCAACCTATGTTGAGTGTTATGAATCTGATATATCAGCCATGCTCGCGGTTATGAGCGGCCAAGGGAGCTCCATTGATTAGAGACACATTGATCAGAGATGTTTTGTTTAGAGATGATAATGAGGATAATGATGGTTTTTATGATTCTGATTATGCTTATGGTTTCTAGTATTCTTTCCGTTTGGAAAGAGTACTTTTGGGTTAACAACTTGGGTTAATGTTAAAACCTGGCTCTCTACTATTAATAATTACCTGACCAACTAAAAGCAACTGCTTGACCTTAACCCCACATAAAGCTAGTCCACCTCAGCCAAACAGGACATTTGTTGAGTACATTGATGTGTACTCACCCTTGCTTTCACAAAACACCAGGTTGCCTTTGGTGCAATTGTAACACCCAAATTTTGAATTTGGGATTGGTAGAAGAAATCTGAGCAAAGTACCCTTGATAAATAATTAAACTTTATAATTCACCCTTTTAAAGGTAAATGATCATAATAAAATAACGATAGTTAAAATAAATCCTAATAAAGAGTAGACATTGGAAAATGTTCCTATCAAAACAAAGGGAGAATTTCTGAATATACCTTTAATTCGACTACACACCCAAAATAATAATATATTGAAATCAGGTGGTATGTGTACTTCCTGTTGAAAATATTATTAAATAAAATAACTACATAAATACATACTATGTAGAAATTTTGCATCATGTTGGAGTTTTGCTTGTGCATAAATTAGAAATTTGAAATTCAAAACTTGAAGCTTAAATTGTAATAGGAAATAAAATGAGAAAAAACACACCAGATCTTGACTTGGGCCGGTTCTCTCAATTAGCGGCCCACTTGCTTCCTCAGCCTCCACGGCCCGACTCCACTTTCGCACGCGTGTTCGGCCACTGCCTCGTGGGGCCCAGTGGTCGGAATCGTCCCTCCCCCTCGCGTCCGCCTAAACAGAACCCCGGGAATTTCTGCGCGGTGGTCGCAAGGCCGTCCGAACCACCGGCCGGGATTCCCTCACGCTAGTGGATAAAAGGGGACCAAACCCTCCCATCATCAGCTATCAAGTCGGTCGCTGCCATCATAGATTTGGTGAGGGGAGAAGAGATAACCAGGGAGCTCCGAAGTTAGTAGGAAAAGAAAAACCACCGCCGCACTTGAGTTCTCGTCGTCGCCACCGGTGGGGGGCTCGAGAAGGGTGCTGGGTTTCGCCAGCATACGGGGATTTCGCGCGTTAGGATTTTCGAGCTTTGGAACCACGGTCCCTGGCGGAATTGCTCGCCGGAGCGATTAGAGTGTCGCGGATCCGCCGTACGCTGGGGCTAGGGTTTATTGGTGCACAATTCATGGTAAGATGCCCTTGACAGTGTTCGTTTCTTCCTCCTCATTGTTTTTGTCGTTGTACGCTCGCCATTTTGCGCTGGTACTCGGGGCTGGTTGCGCGCCGGTGGCGCTCCGCCGCGGTGAGCTCCGCGCCACCATGCCTAGGCGGCAGGAGGGCTTGGAGAGTGCTCTGATCATTAGATTAGAGAGGGACGGTTCAGATTAGGTAGACCACGTACCGCTTCGAGGAATGGATCCGGGCCGTGGGTTTGGATCGAGCGGTCCCTGGTCAATCTCGCCCATTTAAAATCTCACCCGTAGATTTAGAATCGTGTGGTATTGAACATGTACCGGTTCACACGCTGTGCGATCTAATCAGATCCATCTATTTTGAATCAGACGGCGCAGATCGGCGCATAACCCTTCACCGTGGAGTATTTGCATAAGAGCCCCTGGACTTATTCGAAAACAACCCGCAGTCCACACTAAGGGTTAGCCTGAGTCTTAGGAATTTTACACCGTGACCCCGTGCTTCTCTATTGTTGGCGCCCAGTCCAGAAAATAGGGAAAATAGGAAATTAATATTAGAAATAGATTTTTAATTCAAAAATAAATCCCGAGACTTATATAATTCATATTAAATTCATTTTAGCTCCAAATTAATTCATTCCAGGGAAATTAATTTTGTTTTAATATTGTCTACCACTTAGTACCTCTGTTTAGCAATGAAACATGAATTAAAATTATTCATCGGAATTAATCTATACCCAATAACTCCAGAAATTCATAATTCAAAACTGTAACTCCGTTTTGATCCATTCCAGTTGCATTAGTCTTACAATAATATTTATTATCATCTGGTAATTTTTTTGTCATGAAATATAGGATAAAATATTGCACTTAGTCTATTCTATACTTAACCACGTGGATCTTCGGAAAACCATAACTTCATAACTGTAACCCCGAATTTAGCAATTCTCGATCCCACGATCTCATAGCAGCACGTAGATTATTATTACACGGTTTATTCTTATGTTTGGTGTGGTGTTAATTTTGTCTATACACTATTTGTTTGTATTTCTACAACTAGCGTGAGGTTACGTGTCATCCGAAGAGCAAGTTGGTACCTGGAATCTCAAGTCCCAGGCAAGTTGTGCCCTTGATCACTTCTTTTTACCCAATCATGTTCTGATTAATCATAATGATCTGCATAGGTTACTTTTGATGGGACCCAATAGGTTACCCTAGTTTGATTATCTTTATACCTTGTTTACCACTGAACTTTTTGGGTAGTACTTGCTAGTGCTTTATGTGGTTTTGGGTATGAAGATAAATTATTCATGATCACACTTTTATTATCTATTTATTATTACTGTTCATGATAAGATCATTATGTTAATTGGAACATGGAGCGACCACCCGGGAAAACAGTTGTGGCAGAACCACCCGAATTATTCCAGCTTAAGTGCCTAAGTCATGCCTCAGGGGCCGTAACACACTTAAATCGGAATAACCCGTCAGTCCCTCAGATCTAGTCTGATAGAACCACTTAACTAGGATCAAATTCCACAATCTCACTCGAAGGTGAGTCACAGAAGAAATACAATAAAACAGGAAACCTCAAATTAAGTGCTGAATTATTACATAGATCGGAGTTTTTGAGTAGCAAATAAGAGTTCACGAAATAAAATGCAGCGGATAATCGATGTCGTTGGTATCGAGGAAATGGGCAAGGCCTAGCCCACTACTCCTCGTGCTCCTCTCCTGCCGGAGCAACATCCCACTCGACCGTCCAACCCGGTGGCAGGGTGGTAGGCCAAGTCACACCATCAACCATATCCTGAAGCGCACCTGCAAAAATTATGCCACAAGCAAGACTGAGTATACTAAAACTCAGCTAGACTTACCCGGTGTGAGGAGTCTACTCCTCTACCTCTAGACTATGCAGCTGTTTGGCTGAGGGGTTTGGTTTGCCAAAAGCACTAGCCGTTTCTAAAATCAATTCTTAGCTTTTCAGATTCTAGTATCATTATTTTAGCTAGGTTTGCTCCTTCTAAGCATACATGGTAACAAGCATTTAGTAAAATCAACAAATTGTCTCATGTAACCTCATTTCACTTCTTACTCATTGCAGTACAAGGGGTCAAGCAGTCTCATTAGCTACGAGAAGCAGACGATTCGAATCAAGTTTTATCCTTGAAAGGTAAACCTAAACACACGACATGTTAGGGTACTCCGACCCCACACATGTCAACCGTCCCCATCGATTCCCCATTCGCGTCCAGGCCTCACCGCCTTGGCATACAATGCTCCACTGACCCCGGCTGCCGCCGTGCAGTGACCGCATTTGTACCCACCATAGCTAGCATGGGAGACCCACTCTCAGGTCGTATGAGGGATAAAGTCCACGCCTGACTTCACTCAGGTACTAGGTTTACCGGTTACCATTTTTCCCGGCATGTGCTTAGTATGTTCAAAAGCTTGACTCAGGTATCCACACATTAATCCTTAATTCCTTTTTCCCGTCTCATGGACAAGGCATCCTCCCTGGATCCAAGTCCATAGACTAACATAGATCCCGTTATCAAGATGAATACAATCAATTCCTAACCTCGCGTGAGTGCTAGAAAAATCACTCGACTTCTACCGAGATCCTGATTAGCAAGCAGCTACTCGACCTAGCATACTAGTATTCATCTCAAAAAGGAATCCTAAGTTCATGCAACTAGAGGTTCCAAGAACTCCTACACTTAAGTGCACATTACAATCCTACAAGCATTAAGTGTAGTAAAGTAGCATATAATAATATGGTTATGCATATAAACCGGGGCTTGCCTTCAATAGCTGGGGCTGCAGGGAGAACCTCGATAGCAGCCTCGGAAGCTTGCTCCTGGTCTTCCTCTTGGACAGTTCCTTGCTCGAGGATGAGCACGTACTCTCCGTCGGCGAGATTACAATCTAATGAATGCAATGCGTAAGATATATGCGTGATATGATATGTGCTTTAGTAATTTCAACTTTTGATGGTGTATGATCTACTTGAGTTAGATAGAGTTAAACGTTACTTATGTGAGACCCTTGGGTGGTATACTTGGTAAATTGGATCAACCTTAGCGAAGTTAAGTGGTAGGTTTTTTTTGGGGTTCCACTGAATTCTTTTTAAAGTCTTAGTGAGATTTTCCAAGATATTAAGTTGGACTTATTGGAGTGAGGTTTATTTCTCCCTTCTTTTTCTTTATTCTCTTTAAGTTTTTGGAGTGGGTTTGAACTACAAGTTGCCTTAATAAATTTCCAAAAATTCTGTAAAAATTACAGTGGCTTATTACTGGTGTATAATTATTTGTCTCAAAATTTGGGGCTCAAAAAGTGAATAGTTCTCTTTGGACAAAATTACCAAAGTTTAGGGTAGAAGGGGTGATTTGAACTACAACTATCATTTAATCGTAGGTAATTCCCTAAGACTTATTTTTGCTGGCATTTAGATGCTATACATGACTTGGTACAAATTTCTAGATATTAATACTTATTAGTTATTTTACTAGGATTTTCTAAAGTTTCTAGCAAAAGGGGTGCTTTCTACTACCACTATATTTGAAAAATATCAAACAACAGATTTCTGATTTTTCTTAGCTTCTATTTTGCGCAAGAGCAATCATTCTGAAGTTTGGCATCTTTTTGCTTAAGGGAAAGGGTGGTATGCATTAATTGGATTAAATGGCCTTTCTTATAAAATATTGGCAATAGGTATTATTTTGCATCTTTCTAATGGGTTTGTATTTTTCTCTGGTGGCCTATCTCATTATTTACCTAGCAAAATTTTATTTGCCCATTATTGCATTATTATGGGTTATTCATGATTTATTTGGAATATGACTCATTATCATATTATATTTATTTACCCTACTTAAAATGATGGGCTGAGGTGTCTATTATTTTTGCAGTGGGGTTTTGGTGGTCACAAGTCCACTGGATTTTTATTATTAATTTTGGGTCTGGTTTTAAAATTCTAATAATTGATTTCTAGTTGGAATAATGCTAAATAAAATATTTCACTTTAAAACTGATCTGGACTTGTTGGGACTATGCTTCGGCGCCGAAGGTCTGGTAGGAAGAAACAGCTTCGGTTGAAGCTGTCCGCATGTGATGACCGAAGGTTCCCCTTCATGAAGCTTCGGAATTGCAAACCGACATAAAAGTAGAATGACCTTTTAGTCCATAAATGTTTGAGTCGCTGTTGTAATCCCTTATGAGGGGCATGATTGTAATTCCTCACAGGTTGTGTCCTGTGCCTATAAATAGTGAACAGTATTCCTTTACTATTCACGCATTCCTGTAATAGTGATAGCACCATTCGGGAATCAACCTTTTGCCAAGGCAGAGGTATTACTGTACTCAATGCTTAAATATATTAAATAGATATAATATTAAAGTAATGTTGTTCGTTTATAATTTATTCACCTTTGACGCTTCATATTTTATATTACTTTATTCAATCTATTAGAATTCAATTACGAAGATTTAACCTTCGTAATCATATTGTCTTTAACCTTCGTCCAAAGTTCATTAATCCTTAAGGGAATAATGCTTCGTTGGACGAAGGGCATTAACATTTAACATTTTATGTTGCCTTATTCTTGATTCATAGCATTTGAGAACAAGTCCCCAACATTGGCGCCCACCTCCGGTCAACTCACTTCCACTTTTTGAGCTGATGGCTTCGATTAACGATCAAGTTGGAGCTGCTTCGGCCCCGAAGCTGGTGCTCCCGATAACAGGTGGTTCGTGCTCAGAACCAGCCAACAAAAAGCAGAAGAAAGAGGCGCAGAGAAGGGTACAACATGTTGGAGTGAAGGGACCCTTCATCAAGTCAAGATGGTCCCACATTCCAATCACCTTCTCCCAAGAGGACCTTCAGCTCAAGGATTTTCCTCATAACGATGCTATGGTTATTTCTTGTGTTATCAAAGGGTTTCTGGTCCACAATGTTTTGGTTGATACAGGCAGTGCAGCTGATATTATATTTGCTAAGGCCTTCAGAAAATGCAAGAGCCAGAAGATAAGATTCATGATGCTACGCACCCTCTCTGTGGCTTCGGAGGAAGACAGATTGTAGCACTGGGCAAAATCACCATGCCAGTGACCTTCGGATTCATCAACAACACCAGAACTGAGCAAGTTGTGTTTGATATTGTTGACATGGAATACCCTTACAATGCAATTATTGGTCGTGGCACCCTCAATGCTTTCGAAGCAATTCTTCATCCTGCTTACCTTTGCATGAAGATACCTTCGGATCAAGGACCCATTGCTATTCATGGAAGTCAGGAAGCTGCCAGAAGGGCCGAGGGAAACTGGACTGACTCAAAAGCAATCCATAATATAGATGGAGCTGAAGCTTGTGAACAACACAAATTCAGAAGGGAGAAAGCAGCTTCGGCAGATTAGCCGAAGCCCATGCTCTTATGTGAGGACATAGCAGAGCAGAAGGTGCTGTTGGGCTCCCAATTATCCGAAGAACAGGAGAAAACCTTGATAAGGTTTTTGTTCAACAACAAAGATGTTTTTGCATGGTCAGCCAATGATCTTTGCGGAGTTAACAGGGATGTTATTGAACACTCGCTCAATGTTGACCCATCCTTTAGACCCAGAAAGCAGAGGCTTCGGAAAATGTCTGAAGACAAGGCCGAAGGAGCTCGGAACGAAGTCAAAAGACTCCTCAGTGCAGGAGTTATCAGAGAAGTAAAGTACCCAGAATGGCTAGCTAACACTGTTATGGTAAAAAATGCCAATGGCAAATGGCGAATGTGTATCGACTTTACGGATCTCAACAAGGCCTGTCCGAAGGACGAATTCCCATTGCCAAGGATAAACTCCTTAGTTGATGCAGCAGCTTCGTCAGAGCTTATGAGTCTTCTAGATTGTTATTCAGGCTATCATCAAATTTGGATGAAGAAGGAGGACGAGCCGAAGACCAGTTTCATAACCCCCAGTGGAACATATTGTTACCTTCGGATGCCCGAGGGGCTCAAGAATGCTGGAGGAAGTTTCAGCCGAATGACTGGGAAGGTTCTGCAGTCTCAGATAGGCAGAAATGTGCTAACTTATGTTGATGATATCATTGTAAAAAGCACGAAACAAGAAAATCACATTGCTGATTTGCAGGAGACCTTCGCCAGTTTTAGACAAGCTGGTCTGAAGCTGAATCCAGAAAAATGTGTCTTCGGAGTAAAGAAGGGGAAATTTCTTGGATGTTTGGTTTCAACAAAGGGAATTGAAGCTAATCCAAGTAAAATTGAAGCTATACTTCGAATGGAGCCACCAAATACAAAAAAGGGGGCCCAAAGACTGACGGGGAGGCTGGCATCTCTCAATAGATTCATATCCAGATTAGCAGAGAGAAATTTACCATTCTTCGAAGTGCTGAAATCAGCCGAAGTCTTTCAATGGGGACCAAGCCAACAAAAAGCCTTCGAGGAACTGAAGCAATATTTGATAGATTTAACAACATTAACTCCACCAACACCAGGGGCTCCTTTGTTATTATATGTGGCAGCTTCGCACTCAGCGGTAAGTGCAGCACTTGTCCAGGAGAAGCTTGATGGCCAAGTCAAGAAGCAGGTCCCAGTATATTTTGTATCTGAGGTTCTTAGTTTATCGAAGAAAAACTATACAGAATTGGAGAAGGTGTTATATGCTGTTTTGATGGCATCCAGGAAGCTTCGGCATTACTTTCAAGCATACAATATTGTTGTTCCTTCTTCGCAACCGCTAAAGGATATTATGAGAAATAGAGAAGCTACTGGACGGATTGGAAAACGGGCTGCAGAGCTCAATGAATTTTGCATTGATTATGTGCATAGATCTTCGATCCAGTCTCAAGCATTGGCAGATTTCATTGCTGACTGGACGCCAGGGGCTCAGGATGAAGAAACAAATAAAGATGCCGAAGTATGGACAGTGTTTTGCGATGGGTCTTGGGGAACCTTCGGAGCAGGAGCAGCCGCTGTGTTGGTCTCACCATCCAAAGTTAAAACTTGTTATGCGGCAAGACTCGATTTTAGTTGTACAAACAATATTACTGAGTACGAAGCCCTGCTTTTGGGCCTTCTGAAGTTAAAAGCAATGGGAATCAGAAGGGCCATTCTTAAAACTGATTCCCAGGTCGTTTCGGGTCATATCGACAAGAGTTGTAAGGCTAAAGATCCGAAGCTTGAAAAATATCTAGACACGGTCCGAAGGATTGAAGCTTCCTTCGAAGGATTTTCTGTCAAAAATATCCCTCGAGGACAAAATGAGCATGCTGATTTGCTAGCTAAGTCAGCAGCACAGGGGCTGCCCTTACCTTCGGATGTGTTCTTCGAAACAATAAAGGCACCTTCAGTGGAACTTCTTGAAAGAGCAGTCCTCAATATATCTCCTGTTTATAGTGAAGACTGGAGAACTGAGATCATCTCTTACCTTCAGGGTAACTTCCTTTCAGATGACGAAACTTATAACAGGAGGATAGAGGCAAGAGCTCGTCCATATGTCATGATAGAAGGGGAGTTGTACAAACATGGAGTTTGTGCTCCATTACTCAAGTGTTTATCTAGAGCCGAAGGCATAGAATTGATGAAAGAAATACATGCAGGCCTGTGTGGATCTCACATTGGGTCTAGGCCGTTACTTGGAAAAGTTTTCCGTCAAGGGTTTTATTGGCCGAAGGCAGCTTCGGATGCAGCGGAATTAGTTCAAAAGTGCGAAGGTTGTCAGAAATGTGCAAGAGATCAAAAACAACCTTCGACTCTAACTCAGCTGATACAACCCATCTTGCCATTGCAAAGGTGGGGCCTTGACTTGTTAGGTCCGTTACCACCGGCCCAAGGAAACTTAAGATATGTTGTAGTGGTTGTGGAATATTTTTCTAAATGGATTGAGGCAAAGCCTTTAGCCACGATAACTTCGGCCACCATTCAAAAGTTTTTCTGGCAGAATATTGTTTGTCGTTTCGGGGTACCAAAGGCCATCACAGTAGATAATGGAACACAATTCGACTCCGAAGCTTTCAGAGAATTCTGTGATCAAATTGGCACGAAGATCCATTTTGCATCAGTCAGGCATCCGGAGTCAAATGGACTTGTTGAAAGAGCCAATGGCATCATAATGACAGGAATAATGAAGTTAATCTTCAATCAACCCAGGGGAAAGTGGCCAGATCAATTAATCAAAGTAGTATGGAGCCACAACACAACAACATCAAGGTCAACAGGCTTTACTCCATTCAAATTATTGTTTGGTGACGAAGCAATAACTCCGGAGGAAGCTAAAACTGGATCAATAAGAGTAGTAGCTTCGGCGGAATCAGATTCTGAAGCTGATCATTCTGTGGAAAAAGATGTTATAGAAGGGATCAGGCTTCAAGCTGTGGAGAACATCAATAAATATCAAGCCGAAACAATCAAATGGCGTGATAGAAAGGTTCGGCTAAAGAATATTGACCCAGGACATTTGGTGCTTCGGAGAGTGGCTAACCCAGATATAGTGGGCAAGTTGCAGTTGAAATGGGAGGGACCTTTTTTGGTAGTATCTTCGTCAAGACCCGGTTCATACAGATTGAAGGATATGGACGGCAACGACATTCCTAGATCTTGGAATGCGGATGAGCTTCGGCGATATTATGTATAACTCGATGTAATTTTTTATATTTTTTATTTTTTATTTTTCTTTCATGGCACCCTTTTCCTTTCTGAAGGGGGAGAAAGGTTTTTAATGGGGCCATCACATGTAATTTCCTTTTTTAGCTCTATAAGAGCAAAATCCCCCAAAGATGTAAATGTAAAAACTGAGAACGCACCATCGAGTGCCGAAAAGAAACAGGGAAGAAGCTCGAAAGACGTCCCTAAGGGGATGC